>NC_134104.1:85322812-86528750 GCF_040939455.1 Microcebus murinus | reverse complement strand
AGAAGAGTGTCAACCTTTTAAAAATGTTTTTAGTCTTTCATGATCTTGACATTTTTTAAGCATATAAGCTAATTCTTCTGTAGAATTCCCCTCAATTTGTCTCATTTATACTGTGCCTTAATTTATATATCTGCATGGCAATGTATTAGGATAGAATTTCTAAAGCTATTTATAAAGATGTCCAAGAAGCAGACAGCCAATATGTTCTTTGCTATTCCTGAGGAAAAGGAAAAATAGTATATATTCCTTTGCATTTCTAACAAATCAATTTCACTTTGATTCTTTTTGAAAGCTATTAGTATTTTTTTACAAAACAACAAACAAAACCACTGAAGGTGGGAGGATGAAGAGAGGTAGGTTAATGGGTACAAACATAATTAGATAGAAGGAATAAGTTCTAACATTGGATAGCAGAATAGGGTGACTATAGTTAATTGTATATCTCAAAATAGAAGAAAGGACTTGAAATGTTCCCAATACATGGAAATGATAAGTACTCAAGGTGATGAATATGCTAAATACTCTGAGCTGATCATTACACATTCTATACATATAACAAAACATCACATGTATCCCATAAATATGTGCAAATACTATGTAGCAGTAAAAACCTACAGATAAATTTTAAAAAATGAGTCTGATATCAACTCAAGAGTCATTGTTTTTTACACAAAATATTAAGGAACAGAAACCAGATTTAGACACAAGTCTCTAAACTGGCAGTTGTATTATCTAATGTTTTCTATAGCCTTGAGACCCTGATTGTACTATAGTAGTCTCCCCTTGTCCACAGGGGATATATCCAAGACCCCCCAGGGAATGCCTGAAACCACAGGTAGTACCAAACCCAACTGCAGACAGAACATGTTTCTGTTCATGCATTCCACCCACAAATGTAAAGCCTTTTCCATCTTAGCTAAGCACATAATGTGCACTGTAGCTGTAACTTTCCCAGTTTGAGGTGCAGTAGCAAAACTAGCACAAATTTCTTTTTCTTTCTTTACAATTTCATGGATAGAATATTCATTCTTATTATAGATATTAACAACCTCAGCACAGGATGTTTTTTTCTTTTGTCATTATGTTGAAAACTTTTCACCTTTTCACTTAGAGAAAGCATGTTATGGTTGTCGGCATCACTACTCTTACACTTTGGAGCTATTTTGTTAATTAAAATAAGGTTTACTTGAACACAAGCACTGGGATATCTTGACAGTCAATCTGATAACTGAGATGGCAACTAAGTGACTAATGGGCAGATACATAGTATATACAGTATAGATATGCGGGAAAGAGATGATTCACATTCTGGGCAGACCAGGGTGGGACTGCTCAATATTGCATTATGCTATTTAGAAGGTCGTGGTTTAAAACGTATGAGTTGTTTATTTTTGAAATTTTTCATATTTTTGGATAGCAGTTTATCATGGGTAAGTAAAACTGTGGAAAGAGAAACTATGGATAAAGGGGACTACTGTTATTCATCTTTTTCATCAAGCCCTGAAGATTTATTTATTTCCACAGAATTCCATACTGTAGACAAAGGCAGCCAGATTTCTCTGTAGCTATCTTTTAACAAATTGAAATAGACTAATGGAAAGAGAAGATGAGGCATTAAGTATATGTCCCTTTAGAAATTACGAGATCCCAACAATAGTCCTGAGTCTCTAGGAAACTGATCCATCACTGCAAGTTAAAATTTCAAGATGGCCACATGGCTGGGATGTTAATTCAGTGATGATCAAGGAACAACTTTAGTTGCTACTTCCACTTAATCTTATTAAGTATAAATTGCTGATTTCATTTTTGCTTATATAAGATAATAACCACAGCTAAATCCATCTCTGACAAAGACAAGCCACTGTTTCAAATATCATAAATCACTACAATAGTAACAGCTGACAGTATCATGCTAAACTTCTCTGTATTATTCTATATTTTATGAGCAGTGCAATGGCAGTATGAACCAATTCTTGACCATTGACTCTTAAGAAGTATATCAACTGATTCTATTCTAGTTCCTTTTCTAGTTCCTTTGTTACTTTGCATACTACCAAGCACTGGAACAAAGCAAGCGTGGTTTTAATTTTCACCTGCCCAAACAGCTAAAATCAATCTTGCTGTATTCAATAAACAACTCACTGTGCATAGATGGGTAAATTTTATTAGCTGATGAATAGCAATAGAATCTTGTCATTAAATCATAAAATAAAACCCATATATGTGACAAATATTTTTCATTCCATAACCATCTTCCTAGGTAATCATATATAATATAAAAGATTAATTTTCTTACCACCTTGTGCATCCAGGATAAAACACAATGATGTTGTAAGTCATGATCTTCATACAAAGGAGTTTATTTTCAGTAAAGTGTTAGAAAATACTAACAAGACTAGGAGGCTATCTTTCGGTGTAGATTTGATCTATTAGTTAATCAAGAGCATGCTCTCTCTGGTCATTTATTCAGTCAACAAACTTTTATTCAATACCTATACTATACAAGATGTGATCCAAGGCACTGGAAAGATAAAGATGGACAAAGACATATTATTGCCTTCAGGGGATTCACAATTAGGGAAGAAACTATGTCAACAGACTATCAGAGCACAGTGTGATAAATGCAAATTATTGTGGAAGTGCTCTCTGAGAAGTAGAAGGCAGCCCTTATTTGGGAAGAGGTAATATGTAGTTTCATCCTCTTTATAATCTCCTCTTCTTCCCTAGTCAAGCAAAGTTAAGGATCCTTTCTCTGTACTCCTATGTGAATATGTGTGTGTTTCTACCTGTTGTTCACCACACTATATCAAGGCTTGAACCATTGCTAGCTGGGTGACTTTGACCAGGAAAGACCACTAAGTCACATTTCTCCTTTTTAAAATGAGAATGATTTATCCATTCATTATTGACTGAAAAATCTTCTCCATGATACATATTTTAAGTACAATAATATATTTTTAATATTACTTTACTCATAGGCTTAATGTGGGGATTAAATGAGATAAATCATATAAAACATTTAGCCCATTATGTAGCACATAGTAAACTCTCAATAAATGTTGGCAATATGATTATTATGAGATTGCATAATTTTGGTAAAAACTATATTTTTAAGTTTTTTTTTTAGCTTTTGGCAAGTATATTCTAAAAATGTTTTTAAAATCTTTGTAAGATTTTCTATTCTCTATCCTGTAAACCTTAACGTCTTTGAGGATTCTTAATAAAGCTCAGGTAGATGGAGAGGCCTAGTCATAGTTCAATAATACAAATATTTAACAACTGAATCTATAACCTATAACCACCCTTTGTTTCCAACAGGGCCAGCCTATTACCTGATACATAATAGGAGATAAATACATATTTGTCATATTGATTTGTCTTGACTTTATGAATTTCAGCCTGCTATGACCTTAGACTGAGATCAGCATCTTCAACTTAAGAACTATTAAACTGTTCATTGAACAATTGGCTTTTCTTTTGATATATGCTTCTCTCTATGTCACCTGCAGGAATCCTCTTCTGAGAAGGAAGGAAAACCACCAAGTCCCATGCCTTTAAAAAATTGGATGACTGGGGTTCACTTTTTTAACCCCCCAATAAGGAGTTAGGGCACACTTTCATTTTGGAAGTTCACCTTTTTGGGCTACAGGCAAATAAGAAAAAAACACCTGAACTAAATATTCTATAGTAATTTTTTAAAAAGTATTGGTTTGATACAATTGCTTTCTGTATACCAAATTATACTTCATAATATCATATGTAAAATTATAATATAGCAAATATTTCTATATCTGATTTATTACTCTCTTAATGGATTGATATCTCTTAGATATTATAATTTTTCCACAAAATTCTAAGATTTTAATATCAATATTTGATAAATAATGTTAGGTACATAAAAAATACACACAAAGACACACATAAATTCCGAGTCTTCTCTTTGTTGTGGTGGATACATCACTAATCTTTTATTATATTCTTTTCTGGTGGATACATCACTAATCTTTTATTACATTCTTTTCTTCTGGCTAATGCTTCTCTGCTTTGAACTTCCATTGGGACCTACAGTGATTAGACCAGGTAGATTGAAGCACATATAACCAAATACATTTTTTTCCTTGCACTAAGTCCCAAACTTAGTACATTACAAAGGAACTGTCTCCATGCACTAGAAAAGCTAGAAATCTAGGTCTATAATTACTTTTACTAACTACATTTGAGACCTGTCTTACATTTAAAAGTATACATATTAATATTGTAATGCCTTGCTACCCAATGGCATTTTTATATTAATAGTGCAGTTGCCACTGCATGGAAAAAAATAAAAACCCAAATATCTATTTAGTCCACTTGAGAATTTTCATTGTATTAGAGCCACTCCTGACTTAGAACCTTGTCTTTCTTACCTCCTTGAACTTTGAAGTATTCACATGAGTGTTTCTGTGCATTGCAAGAATCGAAAGGGATGCAGTAGACTTGATGAGCAGCTGTGATGGTACTGAGGTTAAACCTGGACATGGAAATATCATAGTGGACTCCTCAAAATTCAGAAAAACAATTCCCAAGTAACATATGGACTTCCTATAAATTAACTGTACTTTCAATTGTTCATCTGAACTCATTGACCCAAACAGGTTGTAAATATCCAGGGAGAAAGATCTAGTTTTGAATCATTATAATAGGCACTGACATGTAAGTTTTGAGTCACAAAGAGTAAATGGGTACTCTGTATTATTTATTCTTTATCCAAGACAGTGCTAAGCTGTATTCATTGCTCATCTTAGTTTCAACCTTCTGTTGGTGAAATACTTTTAGCTTCCTCACCTCCCATCATTTTAAAACAGTTCTAAATTCTTTCTTTTCTTTTGAGGTAGTATGTAGGGGAGAAGGGTAAAAATTTGCTTGCAACCCATAGCCAAACCTGGAAGGCACAACAGGGTCAGAGCTTCATTGGGTGAGTGTGTGTTTCTGATCCCATTGATTTCCCCTAGGGACAGAAAGGCTGAGCAGTAGTGACATCCAGTCATGATTCTGTTACCTTGTTGAAAGTAGATTCAGTGGGCTGGTAAGTCTCTCCACATTCTCTAACAACATTAAAACATGCAGCAAGAATAATTCCTGAACAGAGAGATTCTCAGGAGAATTTTGTGGGTGCATCATGTTTCATTTATTGTAATATGTGTACTTTAAGTTTCTAGGTCAGATACATATGTATCTTCATGTGACTTATGTAAGTATAATGGACAACAGCTCACAATTTACTATTTACAGTCCCACAACCCATGAGAAAGGGGAAATGCATTAATTTATGGTGAAAGTTAGGGGCCTTTTTTTTTCTTTACAGGGGGATTGGGGTAAGAGTTTCCCTAAACACCCAGGTTGTAATTCCTGCCATGTTATTAACAACACAGTAAAGCCAGTTTACCTTTTTAGTCTTGTTTCTTCATTTACACAATTTAAGTTTGAATTGGATCTTCCTTAAAGTACTATCCCTGCAAAAACAAACAAACAAACAAAACTATGGCTTTGTCTTGTTAATTATTTCAGTGAGAAGGCCTGTTCCATTTGGGTGGAGCAAAGTGTGTAATCATGATGCTTTCTTAGCAGCAACGTTGACAGAGCCAAGGAGGACTCCTCTGTGCAGCAGACACATACATGCAAGTTAGAGTTCCTGGTGATGGAAAAAGAGAAAGACACTAATTAATTAGAGACACAGAAGAAACTAAAAAAGACAGCCCCATCTCTGACCCTTAGCAGGACTTGAAGCTGACGTCCAGCAGACTTTCATTCTTAGTTCTTGATACTCCTGCTATATTTATTGTTTCTATCGTTTCTAAGCACTCATTCCTCCCCTCCTCCACCATCTCCCAGTTTCCCTCCTCAATTAGTCAGTACCAACAAGCAGCCTATCATTCACATTATATTGTTTTCCAACTCTATTACCTGCCATAGGGCTAAGTTACTCTTAGAGAGACCACTAGAAAAATTATAAGCAAGGATTTTGAGAAAGTGTTCTTAGGATAGCTTTTTAGAAAATGAATTGCTGAGTCAAATTACTATATATGACACTTAAAGGTATTGATACATACTGGGAAGATTATACCTCTGGAGGAGATGCCTGTTTCTCTGAATTACATCATCACTTTATTGTCAACATTTCCAAAGGTGTTTCATTTTAATTTCCATTTCTTTGATGACTAGCAAGGTTGAATATTTAAATTTATTAGCCATTTACATTTCTGTTTCTATCAGTTGACTATGTTGTCTCATTTTCCTATTGGTGAATCCATCTTTTGTACTGTTCAATCCAGCTCTTTCGAGTACTGCTCATTAAACCCGATGAATCTCTAAAGAAAAGGTGTTTATTGATATGTTCTAGATATCAAACATGTTGAGAGAAAGATAAAGGGCTGATTTTTCATGTTTTCAAGCAAATGAAATATCGTCCTCATTCTCTGGATGAAAAAGGACTCAACAGAGCATTAAATAAATGTTTAAAAGAGGAATACGTAGGCAAACTTAGAAAAGAGGATAAAACAATTAATCTGCATTCTTCCCCCAATGTGCTTGGCTATATTTCATCCTCGTATAATTTGATCTGTTTTCTCCTAAGTCACAGAAATAGTGATTTTTAAGGTATTACCGTCAGTCTTTCTGAGGTGAGGAACATAGGATCAAGGGTTAAATCAGCACTGGCCTTGTGATCCTTTTGTGCTGCAGAAACTCCTATGCAGAGCTTGCAGGAAAAGTGAACATTTCCAGCTTCCTCTACGACCAGGGCTGTGTTTATCCATGTCCTCTTTTGAGGCTGTTTCTTAATATATATTTAAAAGTAAAAGATAAATGGAAATAAAATAAGCTAGAGATTACTTGATCAATAAGAATATATAAAACAATAAAAATAAGGACCTACACAGAAAGCACCTACACAGACAAAAAGAACTACAACAAAGGATTATGGTAGGTATGTCAGAGAAATTATTTATAACCAAAAACAGTGCAACAAACCTAGGATATAAAGCTTGAAGTTCAATTCATAAAATACTTTTAAAGAAAGGGTTGCAGAGTATATATTTTATGTTGTACAATCAACCTTATGGTCTGGGTCAGTTAATAATGTCATTCCTTCCTACTGCACCCATGATAAATGTCATTAATCAATCCAGCATTATTTCTGACTGGGCCTGGAGAAAGCCTTAGAATGATTTCTCAACAAAACTCTCTAAGCAGCCATTATCAATCAAGCAGTCGGCATTGGAATTGAAAGTTATTGCCCTTTCAGTGCTTGACTCATCTGCTAGAGGCATGAGCAATTTTATTAACTTAAAACATAGATGAGCCAATCAGTTTCTTTGCAGCAAGTTGAACCTTCCTAATGTCAACAGCTTTCTGGCATGGCCTTCTTTCCCAGCTCATGAGTCTTCTTTAAACTAAAGCTCCCTAACTGGAATGCAAGGACACACCAGTAGGTCAAAATGGGTACATATTTATAGAAGTTACTGATTTCTTAGCCCTGAGGAATCCATTTGGGGATGAGGATGCCAGAAATCCTGGGCTGTCACTTTTAGCCATAAGCAGCCACATCTGTTTACTCCAGTGTGCCAGTATTATAATTTTATACACATATAATGAAAGAAATAGAAAGTTTTGCTTTGAATTATGGACGAATCAATTCTGCCATAGTCAGAGACATTTATTAGTACACAGGTGGTTCCTCTTTTTTAAATGTTACCTTAAGCCAGTAGTTTTTGAAACCACAATAAAAAGATATTTAATAATGTTTTTAAATGAAATGTATATATATTTACATATATACAGACACATCTCACTTAAAGACAGGGATATGTTTTGAGAAATGCATCATTAGGCCATTTCAAAGTTATGTGAACATCACAGAGTGTACGTACTTACACAAACCCAGATGGTATCGCTTACTACACACCTAGGCTATATGGCATAGCCTATTGCAAACCTGTATAGCACATTACTATACCAAATACTGTAGGTAACTGTAACACAGTGGGAAACATTTGTGTATCTAAATACATCTAAACATAGAAACATAGAACAGATAGAGCAAAAATACAGTATTATAGTCTTATGGAACCACTGTTGTATATGTGGTCCATCATTAACTGAAACATTATGTATCACAGTCATGTATATGACTATATATATAGAATCTATATATATATATATATATGTGTGTGTCTTTCATTCTGAGATTCAACTGGTTCTACATGGACTAAGAATACATTGGTCTGTGCTGCATTTCCCAGGGCATAGCTATTGCTTGGTGTATCTCCTGGCATTCTAAGCATGGAAGTATAGTAGATGATCATGTGTATTTAAGGAGCATTGTTTGATTATTGTAGGTTATTTTGGTAATAGAAGATATTATAAACTCTAATTGAGATTAACTTCTCATAAAGTGGCTTCCTAAGGCACGTGTATCTTCTCTTTCTCATTAAAATCTACCTAACATATCCTGTGATCTCTGAACACTTATAATTATGGTGTTAGATTGATTTGAATTATATTGCTATAAAACATTTCTAAATAAATTTAAGGTTTTTAGGTATAATTAATCTTGAACCTTTAGCTATAATATGAAGCACTGAATGGGAATCAGTTTGGAAACATAAAACTAAATATAATTTACACATTAAATACAAACAAAATTATAAAGCCAATAAGAAGCAAATTGACAAAATTAATTTAATGTGACAGATGATTACTTTTTAAGAAAGCAAATTATGCTTACATCACAAAGATAAGCTGAATGCTACAGAGCAATTCTTCGAACCAAGCAGGACAATGTTTCTTTTTGTCTCGTGACTCAGTCTCCTTCAATCCTTTCTAAAACTGCTTTTGGAATGATCACTGTAAATGCTCTACTACTTTAGATCTTTGAATGGTTCCTACTTACTATAATGACCCAAACATTTCAAGGTAGTAGACAGGATTCTTCTTATCTGAGTTCTGCTTACTTCTAGCCTCATCTGTGTAATATAATCTACAATTAAATAAGTCTCTGTAGGTACTTCCGGTGTAATGGCAGTGTGGTGGGGCTCCAGGTGACATTTGCAGACAGAAAAAGTAAACTGTCAAGGAATTCAGACCATTGAGTACTTGCTATTTGAACCAATTTGAGGAATCTTTGATTTATTTATCAACTGCAACAGAAAATGAAAAGTAACGTGGCACAGATAAAACATTCTGGCCATGACAGAAGGGAAAACTATAATTCATATCAGAGAACCTCCTCTCCAGAAGACAGATATGCAGAACAAGAAAGATCTCCATGGGATAGAGATTATTTTGATTATAACAGGTCAGACTATGAACGTTTAAGAAGAGGACATTCTTACGATGGTAGCATGGAGTCCCGAAGTAGGGACCAAGAAAAATGCAGAGAAAGAGAAAGAAAGAGATGTGGATCAGAAAAGGTCCTGGAAATCTCCATCTCCTGGGATAAGAAGTGCAGAACCATCAGTAACCCAGAGTTCCTCTTTTCAGGATGAACCTACTGCAAAGAAGAAAGATGAGCTGGATCCTCTCCTTACTTACACTGGTGGAGCATACATTCCTCCTGCAAAGCACAGGATGATGCAAGAACAGATTACAGATAAAAACAGCTTAGCATGCCAGAGAATGAGCTGGGAGGCCCTAAATAAGTCAATCAATGGTCTTATCAACAAAGTCAACATTTCTAATATAAGTATTATTATTCAAGAGCTTCTTCAAGAAAATATAGTTAAAGGAAGAGGACTGCTGTCTAGATCTGTTTTGCAAGCACAGAGTGCTTCTCCAATCTTCACCCATGTTTATGCAGCATTAGTGGCAATTAACAACTCAAAATTTCCACAAATTGGCGAATCAATTCTGAAGAGGTTAATTCTTAATTTTCAAAAAGGCTATCGAAGAAATGATAAGCAACTTTGTCTGACTGCTTCAAAATTTGTGGCACATCTTATTAACCAAAATGCGGCACATGAGGTTTTATGCCTAGAGATGCTCACTTTGCTCCTGGAAAGACCAACAGATGATAGTGTTGAAGTAGCTATTGATTTTCTCAAGGAATGTGGCCTCAAATTAACACAAGTGTCACCAAGAGGAATCAATGCTATTCCAGGAGTCTGAAATTGACAAAAGAGTTCAATATATGATTGAAGTAATGTTTGCTGTACGGAAGGCTGGATTCAAGGACCACCCTATTATTCTAGAAGGAAATGACTTAGTGGAAGAAGATGATCAGTTCACCCATATGCTCCCTTTAGAGGATGACTATAATCCAGAAGATGTTCTTAATGTTTTCAGGATGGATCCAAATTTTATGGAGAATGAAGAAAAGTACAAAACCATTAAGAAAGAAATTCTTGATGAAGGAGACAGTGACTCAAACACAGACCAAGAAGCTGGAGGTAGTGAGGAGGAGGAGGAAGAAGAGGAGGAGGAAGAAGGAGAAGAAGATGAAGAAGGACAAAAAGTGACTTTCCATGACAAAACAGAAATTAATCTGATCTCATTTCATCATACAATTTACCTTGCTATTCAGTCAAGTTTAAGTTTTGAAGAATGTGCTCACAAATTGCTGAAAATGGAGTTCCCTGAAAGTCAAACAAAAGAACTCTGCAACATGATACTTGATTGCTGTGCCCAACAGAGAGCATACGAGAAATGTTTTGGCTTATTAGCTGGGAGATTTTGCATGCCAAAAAAAAGAATACATGGAATCTTTTGAAAGTATATTCAAAGAACAATATGATACCATCCATCGCTTGGAAACAAACAAATTGAGAAATGTTGGTAAGATGTTTGCTCACCTTTTATACACTGATTCACTTCCATGGAGTGTTCTTGAATGTATAAAACTGAGTGAAGAATTCACCACATCATCCAGTAGAATTTTTGTCAAAATATTTTTCCAGGAACTGTGTGAATACATAGGTCTCCCTAAACTTAATGCAAGATTAAAGGATGAAACCCTATAGCCATTCTTTGAGGGATTATTACCCCAAGATAATCCAAGAAACACTTGGTTTGCCATCAACTTCTTTACTTCTATAGGTCTTGGGGGTTTAAAGGATGAATTGCGTGAGCATCTCAAAAATACACCAAAGGTCATCTTGGCACAGAAACCAGATGTCGAGCAAAATAAATCCTCCCCATCTTCCTCTTCAGCATCCTCCTCTTCAGAGTCTGACTCCTCTGACTCTGATGCTGACAGCAGCAACAGCAGTTCAGAGTCGTCCAGTGAAGAGAGCAGGTCTTCATCTGCCAGCAGTCACAGCTCTGCCCCAGCTAAAGAAACAAGAAAGAAGGGACAAAGGAAGACCAGAAGTAAAGAAGTAGATAAATTGATCAGGAGCCAACACAAAAATGATAGGAAACACGAAGAAAGAAGACTAGAACAAAGGCACCAGGAAACAAGGACTGAAAGAGAAAGGAGGTCAGAAAAACACAGAGATCAAAATTCAAGAGATCCAAATTGGAGAGATCCCATAAGGAAATATATGTCTGACAGAGATGTTCCTCCTGAACGAAATAATTACAGCAGAGTCATGAATGACAGAGACCAAGAAATGCACATAGATTTGGAAAATAAGCATGGTGATCCTAAAAAGAAGCAAGGAGAGAGGAGAAATTCTTTTCCTGAGAATGAGAGGCACAGACACCGAAATAAGGACAGTGACAATTTTAGAAGAAAAGATAGATCAAAGTCAAAGGAAAAAAATAGAAAACATTCAGGCTCTAGAAGCGATGAGGATAGGTATCAGAATGGTGCTGAGAGGCAATGGGAAAAATCTAGCTGATACTCTGAACAACCCAGAGAATCAAAGAAAAATCAGGACTGCCAAAGGGAAAAGTCCCCAGCAAAGCAAAAATAATTCTACAAAATGACATAAACTGGACATGCCTTATATTAAGTTGAAACAGATTATTTTTTACATTGATTGGTGAACTTTATAGAGAATTCTTGTAAAAAGTACTAGTTTGTATTTATAAATTTTAAAAATGTTTTCTTTGTAACATGTTTTATAATTGATACATCTCATGGTCCTCCACATAAAATTATTTGAAGAGAACAGTTTCACTAGAAAGGGATGTAAGTCTTGCTTATATTTTGTGAATAAAATGATCAAATACTGAAAAAAAAGTCTGTGTAATTTGTTATCAGCTATGCTATACTAAGTATTTGCAATTTCCAAAAATATCATTCTGTTTCTTTCTTCAGACCATTTCCAACATGCTTTTCCCACTGTCTCTTGCATTTACACCAGCTAATGGCCACTCCAACAGAAACTGGATTTTATTAATAGTATCTTCTGGAAAACCCATTGTATTAATCTTCTCCCTGTCCTTCTCCAGCTCTGAATAAATTGGCTCCCTCTCTCCGCCCCCCACAGAGCTCTATACATTTCTTTGACTAGTTTTACCACTCTGCTATAAATGGTTGGTTTATTCTACTTGACTGTGAGTTATTTGAGAGAAGGATAAAGCCAAATTCATGTCCTAAGCACCTAGCAAAAAGCCTGACATTTTTAAATCCTTTATACATATTTTTGAAATAAACAAATGAATGAGATCACATTCATAAAATTACCTCACATGCTAGTTTCTGGTTTGAGCTCTAATTTTTTGTTGTTTTATTTGGTTTCGGTGTGCATGTTTGTGTGTGCACACGTTTGTATGTACTCAACAGGGAATGCAGGAAGCTGGATAGAAGGAGGTTTGGTGTGAGTTACTTCCCTCAGGGGGTTTCTGTGAGATTTTTTTTCACCTTCTTTTTCTCTTTTGCTTTGTTTTCTATCTTACTTTTGTGTATACTCCCCAGTTCTCCCCTTCTCTTTGACCTGTGTTAGGCTTTTACAGTTTCAGAGTCTTTCTTTGAAACTGCAGTAAAGGCAGACAAAAGTGAATTGTCCCTTGGAGCTAGATTAGTTATTTGTTTTTATAGAAGTCCAGGAGATACTTTTATTTGGTTGCCATAAAATGTCAGGTCATGCTGGTGTGTGGGTATGCAGTTAGTCCTTTGAGTGAGTACCAGATAAATTAATGCCAACAAAAAACCAAATAACAACATTAAAACTCTGGTACTAAAATATATATTTTCTCAGTAAATTAATATTGTCTAATGTTTTCTATTTTTACCATTTTATTTTACTAGTCTGTAGGCTTTGTGTAAAATTCCAGAGAGTCATTCTTATAGTTAAAAGAAGAATAATGAAATATTTGAGTTATTTTGACAACAATAAAGAAATGTCTACTCAAATCACTAATGATGAAGGATATATTTATTCCTCGCATTAGCTTTTATTAAATTTGGAAGAGAAGAAGAACTTTTAAAGACGTCATTAGACATTGTTGATATACTTAAGAAAAATTGGCTGCCATAAAGATTAGTTATTCAGAATTCCTAAACTCATACATTAGAACTGAATTGAAAGCTAGCATTGGAGGTTATCCTATGAGTTCATTAAGGTTTTTTTTTGAGACAGAGTCTCGCTTTGTTGCCCAGGCTAGAGTGAGTGCCATGGCATCAGCCTAGCTCACAGCAACCTCAAACTCCTGGACTCAAATAATCCTACTGCCTCAGCTTCCCAAGTAGTTGGGACTACAGGCATGTAGCACCATGCCTGTCTAATTTTTTCTATATACATTAGTTGGCCAATTAATTTCTATTTATAGTAGAGACGGGGTCTCGCTCTTGCTCAGACTGGTTTCGAACTCCTGACCTTGAGCAATCTGCCCGCCTCGGCCTCTCAGAGTGCTAGGATTACAGGCGTGAGCCACCATGCCCAGCCCATTAAGTTTTAAATTTCATGTATTTGTTTATGCAACAAATATTTGGAAGGTGTCAAACATGTGCTAGACATTATTTCAGGTCCTGGGTATAGTAACATGGGAGAAGAACATGCAGGTTTACAATGTGCAGGTTCCCTCATCCTTGTTTGTAATACTTTTGTGTAGACACGCATTTTATTTTGCATTGTCAAAACATTCTGGGGGAGTGAATGGCATAAATTAAAATATCTTAATTTACTTTTTGGGCCCCAGCCTGAATCATACAAAACTACAATTCCTCACACAGTTATCTGTGATATCTGTTAATATCTGAAGTAACAGAGTATAGTGGAAACAGCAAGCACTCACATTGGAGCCAGAATGCTTGGATTCTGGTCCTCATAGGTTCTGCCAGAAACAAGTTGTACGATCCTGGATTAGTGGCTTGACCTCCCATCTCTTCAGGAAATAAACTTATATTTTCTCTAAATGTGTTTCATATCTATGATTCTCTGCTTACAGAATCTAATAATTTGCTAATGCAAAGCACCCCTTAATCTCTAATTAGCTGTAACCCCCCCTCTGTGTTCCCAAACATAGTGATCACAATTTACAGAGGAAGATCAGTTGCAAAAGCCATGTGAAGCTAAGCCTTTCTCCAAATAAGAGTGTGCCAAAAGCAATGCAACATAGAGTCAGAGATTGTCTATGTTGACTGACAGTACTAGTCAACAGTACTAGTAATCAACTAGTAACTATACATGTAACACAGTAACTAGATTTAGATTCTCACCAAGTGTCATGAAACCTTTAATATAGAAATACCAGCAGTATTTATGATGAGTTAGAGAAATGTATAGCAATGTATTCTTTCTCTCCTTCTGTAAACTGCTGAAAAAATCTAAAGTTACACTTCTAAATGGAATTTCATTCGAGCTATATCTGAACCAAGTAGAAGTTGGCCTCATATATCAAGGACCATCAGCACTTCATTGCTATCCGTGTTGTAAGATAAATTACTTTGACAACACAAATTTCTGGGAACATCTTATTTACTGAGAATAGCAATTAATCACTTAAAGTAATATTTAAATAAAATGCATTTCCAGGAAAATATTTTAATTTTATTATACCTTTTAAGATTTCACTGAGCAACTTACATGACTTGAAATAGAAATGGATTTTCAAAAAAAGTTTTTACTTGATATTACAATCTATGTAATCACCTAAATACAGCTTTATCCTATGGGGCTTAATTATCTGTAACTCATACATATATATTTTGGTTCCCTTTTAAGCTGTATAACATGTCTACATTAGCAATATAAATAGTGTTCTTCAAGATTTAAAATGCAACTTTAAGCACCTTGTAAGCACTTTGTAAAAATAAAGTTGGAGATTTCTCTTTTGATCCATTTCCTGTATTTGATTTATAATTTTATCTTTGGGACAAGTTATTTTTATAAGACTCTTTTATCATTCAATATAATAAATAATTATTAAGTGATGCTCAAAGATATTCATGATTTTAAATTGCAAGATAAAAATTGTGTCATGGATACTTTAGTAAGCTTATTTTGAGGAGGTCATGTAACAATAGTTTAACTCTCCTGAACATTGGTAAATATGCCAAAACTTTTTAAGTTACTGAGATGAACTTAACTTTGATATACTATAACATTTTTGCAAATATGAAACTTTACCATAAATTATGAATATTTTAAAACTCTGTGGATTTTCTTCCTGATAATTTCTTATGCATAATAAAATGTATTAATATTTTCCTTATAATATATTTTGCATATGTTAAAATTTATCAATCCCAATGCCTTAATGATGCCTTTACATACACTTTGGTGGAGAAATAATAATTAATCATGATAAGAACCTTTGTTGAGCACCTTCTATCTGCCAGGCCTTGTGCTAAATCGTTTGCTAGCATTGTCTCATTTAATCTGCCAATAATCCTATGAGGTTAAGTGCTATGCTATACTAAACTTTATTTTAATATTTTCTTAGTTATTTTGTGTATGACTATTATGGAGAAAATTCTGTTTTCGTTTTTTTTATTATTATAAAGATTATTTGCACATTTCTTATTTACATTTGTTTATATATTGATCACCTGCTAAAGGCCAGGCAATCCTATTCGTGCTGGGAACATAGCAAGTGCTGAGGATATAGTTAGTAATGAATAGGACAGACAAGGTGCTTGCCCTCATGGAGTTTATAGCCTAGAGTTGCAGGACAGACATTAAACACATAAATATGATAATTTCAGGTCACGATTACTACTATGAAGAAAATAAAGTAATAGCTTCAGAATGACAATAGGGAGTAAGGGTGAAGGGTAAGGTTACTTTGGATTGGGTGGTCAGAGATGGATTACCTGAGAAAGTAGCATTTGAGCAGACACAGTGAGGGTATCTGAGGGAAAAGTATGAGAAAAGACACTGAGTAGGAATGAGTTTGTTATTTTCAAAGAACAACAACAAAAAAATTGGCTACTGTGACTTGAGCCTGGTAAATGAGAGAGTGACATGAAATGTAGTCAGAGAGTGGACAGGAAACAAATTATTCACTGAAGGAGAGAAGAAAGATTGTTACCAGAGGCTTGGGAATAGGGGAAGGGATGTTGATCCCTGCTGATCAGCAGCAGGGAAGATGTTGATCGAAGGGAATAAAGTTTCAGTTAGACGAAGGAAGTTTTGGTGATATATTACACTGCATGGTAACCATAGTTAATACTAAAGTACTGTATGGTTCAAAATTGCTAACAGGATAGATTTTTAAGGTTTTCACCACAAAAAAAAGTTACTGAGGTGATAGATATGTTAATTAGCTTAATTTAATATTTCTATAATACATAATAGATCAAAATATATAATATCTTATAATATAAATAGTTATTATTTATATATTAAAAATAAATTTTAAAATTTATAAAATAAATATAAAAACTAACAATTATTTAAATTTTATAACCAGAATAGCATGTTTACTGCTTTGAAATTATCATTTTCTTTGGCACTTGCCTTTGAAATAATAAAAGATCCAGATTACACTTGGAACCACTTCTGATAGAATTTCAAAAGATTAAAGAAACTGAGATTATATGTAATGTTTTGGAATGAGCAGGGCAATTATGCCTTTTGAACAATCATAGATACTGACTTATGGTAAAAATGGATTGGTCTGGTTTATTCTGGGGGACATAGAAAATGTTATCTCTTCAATGATTTTATATTGTCTTTATCAAAATTCTAAAATGTGCTTTTATTTGGTATGTTTCTTCTCATTTGAATAAGATATTCTTAATGGATATTTTAAATTGAGCACCAATAATAACATTGTAAAACAAATAATCAAATAGATGAAAAAATTGAGAAAATTGAGGTTAATGAATTGCAGAGTTTTTAACAGAAGCTTAGTAGTTTTATTAATAAACTAGAGCCAAGCTTTATTTGTTTTCTCAGATTCTTTCTATAGGTATTTACACCATACTCATATATCTTTGTCCCATTCAATTTAGTTCTCTGTGTAGTTTACATTAGCATTCTTACTTTAAAATATATATATCTAATATTCTATTTTCTTAAATGAGTAACACATGAAGATACTTTTTCATGTGAATTCTAAACTGTGTCCTCTTCTGTTCATTCTCAATATCAACCTTGCATATTTAATTTTAAATGCACAATTTTATTGAACCCTAAACTCTATAGTTATGGAAGTATTAATGGAAAATTTTCTGAAAGGCATTATAAATTCTCTTTTTCACTTGTTACTCTATAGAAAGTAAACATGTGAATTGAGCTAAGTGTGTATCTACCTCTTACAAAAGCTATCCAGAATGATTTGTTAATGTCTTCTATTTTTAATTCTAAAAATATTTGCAGTTATCATTTTGAATATTTTGTGTCAATAAATTTTTAGATGAATGAATCTTACCAAGAGATTATTGACACATCTTTCATGTGAAAAATTCTATATATATGTGAAATTTAAATTCAAGTGGAATTTATTGTAAGTTATTTGAAAAATATATGATTATAATAAACCTAGTGGTAATTTACTTATTTAAACTAAAGAACACTTTTTTCTCCCCCTGCTCCAACTTCCCTCACAAGAAACTATCAGATTGCTTAGGATGGCTTGTAAGTTTATTAATTTGCATCGTATAACATTTTTCAGTTATTAATAAAAAGAGTAAACATGCAAAAGCCATTGAGTGCATTTTAACCAATTTGAGAAAAGTATTTTCCTTGTTTTTATACATATTTTATTGGTGTGCAAATTTACAGAAAGAACACTATGACATAATCAGATTGTGCATTTGTTAACATACATTTTATCAGGAAAATGCTAAATATTAGAGTAAAACCACAAATTACAAAATTTAAATGTAAAACTTATCTCTCAAAGGGAAGGTTCAGGGGATACTGCTGAAATGTGCAAGGTTTTGAAATAAAAGGGGCAGTTATTATTTAAAAGTAGAAAGGTAAGTAATCAAAGAACTAAACATAGTTGTCTAAGTCTTAACCTTAAGAAAGGGATAGGAAAGAATAGCATCAGTTAAATTCTCATGTTTTGTGTATCAGGAAATCAATTTATTTATCTATATAATTTATAAATCTAGAAATAGTTCTATGAATGTAATTAGTAGAAACACTAAATGGAAAGATAGTTAAAGAGAGTGCTTCTGAGAAGTGGGCTTGGGGTGCAAAAGGAATGAGTTGGAGCCAATTACTTTTCATCATAAACTCAGCTGTACCATTCATTTGCTACCATGTACACATCCTATTTTGATAAGAATATTTCATGAAAGTTGGGTTTCTTTTGAAATCATGTATTAAGTTTCATTTAAAAGATCCCAGATGATTGAGCTGTACTCCACCAGAAACCAGCACAGGGAAGCCCTGCATGGACACTCTTCGATATGGAACCAAGATTTCCAAAGAAAAATCCTAGACACTACAGAGTCTTCTCTTATACATATTTGCTGATTGATTCAACAAATGTTTATGGAAGACCTACTCATGCCAGCAATTCTGTTAAATCACTGTGAAACGTGAGCAAAATTACCTAATACTCTTGCTTTCATAGAGCTTCTAGTCTAAAGAAGATGATCAAATAATTTCACAAATAAATGTTGAGCTTTAGCATATTTACATGGCATAGTCAGAACACATAACATTTGGCTCTAATTTAAGCTTTGACTAGGGAGGCACAGTCAGGGTGGACTTTCCTGAAAATGTGACAATAAATTATCTGAAGCATAGGTAGGCCTTATCTTAGAGAACTTAGAAGATATTTCAGACATAGAGTAAGTGGCATAGGTTATGATGCTATGGACAGAAAAACATGAAAAAATGGATGAAATTAAAGAAATCCTCTCTATCCTATTTGCTGAAAAGTGAGGGAGAGCATGATAGAATTGATGGAGACGATATTGGGACAAACTTTACAAGTCATGCTTAGGATTGTAGTCTTTAACAAAGTGCAATGAGAAGCCATTTAAATGTTATAGAGATGATATTTATGTTTCAAAAGGTCGTTTTGAACACAATGTTGAAGATTGATTAGAGGAGCAAAAGAACAGATACAGGGAGGGCGATGGAAGATTGTGTCAGTAGCCCGGAGGAGTGATGATCATCCCAGAATAGAGAGGTGACAGTAGAGATTTAAACAAGTAAACAGAATCAGCAGATAAATATCAGGAAGAGGTAAGCAAAGTTCTCTGCTAAAATTGTACAGAGGAGGTCATCTATATGCCTTTTTTTTGGCATACATAAGTAAGTGAATTGAAAGGACATTGCATTAAGAGGAACTACAGGAAGAGTAGCAGCACTGAATTGTGCTCCTCTTTCATTTAGTTTGTACATATAGTGTGATACTTGCAATTATTCAGAAAGAAAGATTAAGTAGCTATTGTATATAGTGATCTGGAATTCAAAGATGGACTAGAGGTAAACATTTGGGTGAATTCAATCTATGTTCAAATTAAAGGCCTACAAATTAAAGTTAGCAGAAGAAAAGAAATAAAGCTCAAAGCTGAACTAAATGAAAAGAAACAATACAAATGACCAACAATATGAAAAGTTGGTTCTTTGAAAAGATAAACAAAATTGATAAACCACTAGCCAAACTAGCCATGAAATGAAGAGAGCAGATCTAAATAAACACAATCAGAAATGAAAAAGGAGATGTTACAGTGATACCACAGGTATACAAAAGATCATCAGAAACTATTATGAATACCTATATACTCTCAAGCCAGAAAACCTAGAGAAAATGGATGAATTCCTGAAAACTTACAACCTCCCAAGTTTGGACCAGGAAGAAATAAACTCCTGAGCAGACCAATAATAAGCAGCAAGATTGAATCAGTAATTTAAAAACTCCCATAAAAAAAAAAAGCAAAAGCCCCGCTCAAGACAGATGGATTCACAACCAAGTTCTAACAGATCTACAAAGAAAAACCAACCAGTGCCAATCCTACTGAAACTATTACAAAATACTGAGAAGGAGGGAATCCTCCTTAACTCATGCAACAAAGCCAGTATCACCCTGATTCCAAAGGGTGCAACTAAATAAATAAATAAATAAATAAATGTAAAAAATAAAGAAAAGAAAATTACAGACCAATAGTGCTGATGAATATAGCTGCAAAAATACTCAACAAGATACTACCAACCAAATCTAACAACACATCAAAAGGATAATTCAGCACAATCAAGTGAGTTTCTTTCCAGGAAATGCAAGGATGGTTCAACATATACAAGTCAATTAACATGCTTTTACCAGATGCAATAAAAGCATTTGATAAAACCCAGCATCCTTTCATGATAAAATCCTTAAAAACCTGAGGCTAGAAGGAAATATATCTCAAAATAATAAAAGCCATATATAACAACCCACAGCCAACATCATAGTGAGTGGGGAATAGTTGAAAGCATTCCCCCTAAAGGCTAGAACAAGACAAGAATATCCATTTCTATTCAACATACTACTGGAAATTCCAGCCAGCACAATAGGAAAGAGAAAAAAATAAAGGGCCTGAAAATTGGAAAAGAAGAAGCCAAATAATCTCTGCTGATGATATGATCTTATACCTAGAAAACCTTAAGGGCTCCTCCAAAAGACTCCTGAATTGACAAATAAATTCAGTAAAGTCTCAGGTTATAAAATCAACAGAAAAATCAATAGTGTTTCTATACATCAACAACAACCAAGCTGAGAAACAAATCAAGAACTCAGTCCCATTTATAATAGCTGCAAAAGAAAAGAAAAAAACTAGGATAAATTTAACTAAGTAAGTTGAAGATCTCTACAAGGAGAACTACAAATCTCTGATGAAAGAAATTATAGATGACACCACAAGCAAATGGAAAAACATCCTATGCTCATGGATCAAAAGAATCAAGAGTGTTAAAATGACCACAGTGGCCCAAACAATCTAAAGATTAAATGCAATTCCTACTAAAATACCAACACCATTCTTCACAGAATTAGAAAAAAACAATTCTAAAATTTATATGGAATCAAAAAAGAGACCAAATAGCCAAAGAAGTCCTAAGCAAAAACAACAACAGCAAAATACAAGCTAGAGGCATCATTTTACATGACCTCAAATTATACTACAAGGCTATAGTAACTAAAACAATATGGTACTGACATAAAAGTAGACACATAGATCAATGGAAGAAAAATAGAGAACTGAGAAATAAAACCATATACCTGCAACCAACTGATCTTTGACAAAGCAGACAAAAACTGAGGAAAAGACACACCATTTAATAAATAGTGCTGAGAAAATTGTATAGCCACATCCAGAAGAATGAAGTTGAATCCCTGTCACCATATGCATAAATTAACTCAAGGTGGATTAAAGAGTTAATTGTAAGATCTGAAACAATACAAATTCTAGAATAAAACCTAGGAAAAACTCTTCTAGAATTTTTTTGCCTTTTCCAAAGGCAAGAAATCTATGACTAAGACCCCAGAAACAAATGCAAAAAAGAAAAGAAAAATAGGCAAATGAGACTTAAGTAAACCAAAAAGCTTCTGAACAGCAAGAGAAATAATAAATAGTACTTAGACAACCTTAGTTTGTGAAAATATTCACAAACTATGTATCTGACAAAGGACTAATATCCAGACTCTATAAGGAACTCAAATAAGTCAGTAAGAAAAAGACAAATAGTCCGATTAAAAAAATGGGCAGATGACATGAACATTTTTTAAAAGAAGATATGCAAATAGCTAAGAAATCTGAAAAAGTGCTCAACATCACTAATCATTAGGGAAATGCAAATTAAAACCACAATGAGATACTATCTTACTCTAATCAGAATGGCCATTATTAAAAGTAACAATACTAGATGTTGGCCTGGATGGAGTTAAAGGGAAAACGTATACACTGATGGTGGGAATGTAAATTAGTACAACCTCTATGGAGATCAGTATGGAGATTTCCCAAAGAACTAAAAGTAAATCTACCATTTGACCTTGCAATCTCACTACTATGTATATACCTAGAGGAAAAAAATATGTATCAAAAACATACCTGCATTCATATGTTTATCACAGTACAATTCACTACGACAAAGATATTGAGTTCAACCTAAGTGCCCATAAACTGATGAGTGGATTACAAAAACGTGGTTTATATTGATAATAAAGAATGAAATAACATCTTTTGCAGCAACTTGGATGGAACTGGAGGCCAATACCCTAAGTGAAGTAAGACAGGAACAGAAAAAAAAATGCCACATGTTTTTATAAATGTGAGTCAAACTGGCTACACAGGGCACACAGAGCGGTATAATGGACATTGGAGACCACAGAGGGGAGAATGAAAGGGGATGAGGGATTAAAAATTTCCTGTGGGGTACAATGTATACTACTTGGGTGATAGGTATGCTAAAAGCCCAGAATCCACCACTGTACAATATATACATGTAATTCAACTTATATCGCCTAAACCTATTAAAATTAAAAAAAAAAAAAAAACTGAAAGAAAACAAGCAAACAAACAACCAAACAGATTTAGGTCCTTATCCCAGATGAGATGTCTTAGGAGGGGAAAAATGAATTACAATGTAATGTGGGCTTAAGATGGGGAATTGGGGGATCTCTAACTTATAATAAAATTATATAAGGGAGGAGTTGAATAAGCAAACCAGAAGCAAAAAGGCTCATAATCAGAGAGTATGATTCATATGAAGCAATTTCATTTGATGATAAAAAAAAGATAGGGGTGGGGAAGGTGGCTGAATATGATGCTGTTTATTTGAAATCCAGTCACAAGCTCAGATGTCCAAAATCAGAAACAAAAGCAATTTAATTTTCTTCAGTAATGAACTATTTTTAAAACAACTATGTTGTATCACTGACTAATTGGTCTATGTTTTTGTTCAATAATAGGAGAGCATGTTGTCAGAGCCACTGGGAAACTGTACATTGGCTCTGAGAAGATTGTGGGCAAGAAGCCAGAACTTGGTCTATATATCCCAGTGCAGGAAAGACCAGAGTCAAATAATGAGTTAACATAGCCAGATATTCGGAAAGACTAGATAAATTCTGTAAACAGTGTTTTAAGATAGTAGGCTTCTGACAAATGCCCAAGGCTCTGCCCAAAGGCAGAACGCCTGTCTGAGTCAGAATCCTGATTCTGGTAGCAGTTACTTGACAGCCTGAATTCCACACATTCCTCATATTTAAATTAGATTCAATGTATATTTTTACTTTTATGTCTGAGCAAGTGTTGGAATATCCTTTACTAATCCTTTTAGTGTTTTTCCCCCTTTTTATGCTAAGGATGATATAAAAGATATTCAGAGTGTGTATATACACATACACATGAGTAGTGTGTGTGTATAGTTCCTATAATTTTGTTGTGTTGGAATTTACACTGCTCTAAATAAGTAAACCATACATTGAATAAATGGATGTTGGGCTTTTTCTTTTTTTTTTTTTTTGAGACAGAGTCTTGCTTTGTTGCCCAGGCTAGAATGAGTGCCATGACATCAGCCTAGCTCACAGCAACCTCAATCTCCTGGGCTCAAGCAATCCTTCTGCCTCAGCCTCCTGAGTAGCTGGGACTACAAGCATGCGCCACCATGCCCGGCTAATTTTTTCTATATATATTAGTTGGTCAATTAATTTCTTTCTATTTTTAGTAGAGACGGGGGTCTCACTCTTGCTCAGGCTGGTTTCGAACTCCTGACCTCAAGCAATCCGCCCGCCTCGGCCTCCCAGAGTGCTAGGATTACAGGCGTGAGCCACCAAGCCTGGCCGGGCTTTTTTTTTTTTTAAATCAAGCTTTGCCATAAAAATGATTTCAATGTATGTTATATGATGAACGAAGTAAAGAAAACTAATAGTATTTGGATAGCTATTCACTACAGAAAAATTTAGTCAAGCTGAGTGGTAGTTTTGCTTGTTATCATTAGGATGGGAGCAATCTCTTAGACATTAGTTATTCTTTCCAAGAAATGAGCTATTTTTAAATACCTCATTGCTTGGCATTACCATTATTAGACATCAAAATACAAAAAATAAGATCCATAGATGGTGTTGTGAACATTCTCATTGATGAAGGAGTCCCATCATTACATAAGGCTAAAATGAGATATCTCAAAATTGGAGGAAAAAGGTCCAAATCAACCCTTGAGAAACATATGTATTTTTTCTCTATCTTTTCTCAAAGTCTTTATAAATGTCAGCCATTCCTGAAATGCTTCATCAGATTATATCAAGTGTTGGGACATACTGATTCACACTCTAATTTCTGGTATACTCAGGAATCAGATGACTTATTTTTAATTAAAAATCCAAAACATGTAGTATATGGTAATGTTGGGGATATGATCCCTAACTGAAATGAAATTTGTCATTTACCTTGATGCAAAGACAGTCTCCAGTTATACTAACAGGTGAGCTATCCTGGAGGACACAGAACAGAGAGGCTCATTCACCAAATTAAATTCCTCAAATCACATAGTTTTTAAATCAATTTAAGACACATAGGAGGAAGTAAGGAAGAGAGAGATAAGATAGGTTAATACATTTATGATAAGGTACAAGCAGGTTGGAAATGTTCAAATACCTGAATTGTGGGGTATGCAGTGTTCATAGGTACTATTTCTCTGCCACATTTGGTTTCCTCATTGGCTATGTGGTTATGAGGTCCAGAGTTATAGTTTCAAGCAAGGGAGCCAATAGAGAGAAATTGGCACTAACCAATAGCACATATTTGCTTTATCGGAAAGACGCAGGGAGAATATACTTGGCTAATAGCTGTAAGCTTACTAATTAGCCTGCTGACAGACATAGGTTTTATTTGTGTTTCTTGTACAGAGAACACCTAGAATCAGGATCTTTTTCAACAGTGGGCAGCAGAATTAAAGCCTTATAAATATTAAATGCCCATATATTTTTAGTATGTGAGTACTTAGTGCACAAGTACTTTATGTATACTTAACGCCTCTTACATATTCAGTATCTCTTTGTCCCTCCATTCTTTTTTATATTTAACAAGCACAGTCTACTTATTGATTACTTATCTATACTTAAAATACCTTCAAATGTTTTGCTTTTGCTTTTCTGGACAACAAATTTTTTCATCTTTTTTCAATAAAATCGAATATTCTCAAAATCAAATGCTTTTCCAAAACTTAAAGCCAAAGTCTTCCCTTTATTATGACATGTTTAAAAAAGAGGCTAAAATTTTAGTGCAAGTTTTATTCAAAAGTACATTATTCAAACAATGACTTTGAAATGTGCCACAGTGATGTTCCTTCAACTCTGGTAGCTAAGAGTTGATAAGTACAGATATATCAAAAGAGCGAACATCAAAGTTGTCTTGATTTTCATGTAGAACCATGTTCAAATTGGTTAAGGTAAAAGATCTCCAACTTACAAGATAAAAAAAATATGTGAAGTTATAGAGGAAAATGCTTACAGTTCACTTTGTCAAGAAAAAATGGTATGGGAGAAGTTTTAGCAGATTAAATATTGATGAGCTCTCTCTTTGGGACACTGAGTAGAGTAAACTTAGAATAAATGATGAACATTACAACTGATCAAAAGAAAACACTTTTAAGTAGGAAAGTTTTCCTATGGGATTAAAACTATAAAATAAACTATTCTTTCTTGACTTTCCTCTTTGACTTTCCTCATTATATATCTGTGTAAAGGTAGGCCTATGCACCCATGTTTATATATGCATATAATTTTAATTATAAATTAAAAAATAACATGTAACATGCCTAACAGGAAACATAAGATGTTTATATACTTAGAAAAATAATTTCAGTCAGAAATATATTTCAAATAAACACATCAATATATTCAAAACTTTGCTTATATTTATACTTCTAGTGGTTTTCTAAAATGGCAAAAAAAAATTGAAACAAACTATGTTTAATGCGACAGCAATGGAGTAACATATATAATTAGATTTTGATTAAAAGTAAAATACAAAATGGTGCATATTTATTTTATAAACTAAGCACTAGTTTTTATAATTAGAGATAGTAAAATGCATTAATGTTAAGACAAAATTTGCATTCTGAAAACTGCTATCCATTGTAATTAAATGAGCAGTTCCTTACTAAAAATAAAATTTATATGAAAGCACAATAGTTTTGTTTGAGTAGCTTTAGTTTTTGTTTATTATAACGGTAAATGATAACAGTTATTGAAATATAAGAAGTATTATGCTAATGATAAGATCACTGATGTTAAAGAAAAAGAAGGCCTTTGTTACTTTTGAAAAAAGTTAGGTATAATAAAATGCTGGATATTTAGGTTTCATAACTACAAACAGATAGATATTAATATAAAATTCAACAAAGTTATCATTACTAGCTTGTAAACTCTCAGCCCTAAGTCTCTTTTCTCCATTCAAATAGTTTGTATTATGTAATTTTCTAATAGTATAAGACTTTAGTTATGCAGGTGAGAAAATATATTAAATGAGATGACTGTAGAAAAAAGTGTGAAAATTATGGTAGCAACTCTGTGATACATGAATGTATATGGATGATAATATGTGAAAAAAATAAGGATATGAGGCTGAGCCACTTATATTGTTATGTTAGATGATTGTATAATAGTATCTTTGAAATTTAAAAGGCCTAGAAAATATAAAACTGAGGGATAAATAAATGTTAGGTTGGACTTTATGGAGCAGTAAGCAATTTTTTCAGGATACATTCAATAATAAAAACCTTTATAAATTTGGCTAAATTGGATTAAAATGTTTTATTTAGAAAACCAGCAGCTGAACACAGAGAAAAATAAAAAAGAAAAATAGTCCAGCCCCAAACCAAAACTGTCCAAAATATAGTGATTACTAAAATATTTAGTAGATAATCCTAACGCCTTTTTATGAGACAAGGCAATGTAAACTAAAGCACATCTACTTTAATTAATTGCTCAGAAGCAGAAGAAAGTAAATAATTATTGAATTAATTCTGAAAGTGGACATAATTAGCAGCATTAATCATCAGCCATAAATTATTTAATTCAATAATAATCCTGGGAGAAAAATTAGTATTATAGTCAATATTATAGTCAGTATTAAAGTATTTTGCATTTAAAACTCATCATTATAATGCTATCAACTGTAATATATGATGCCTTCAAATTTAAAAAAATTTTGGTTAAATTAGTATTATTAGGATACATTAATTTCTACTGTGTAGGATAATTAGTTTAAGAAAACCAATCTAGTAATTATCTCAGCTCTAGAATTTTTCTTAGACATAAACTGATTAGCAATTCACACCCCAACATAAGCTTTACCTCATTGGCACTGTAGTTTAAAAATTCTAAATAGAATACTGAAATAAAAAAGAGGGAACAATTAAAATGGGATTATAATTGGGCCTTTATAAAAGCACTTTAGAGCTGTCTGACATAAAAAATGTTTAGTCTGTAATATATCTTTTGTCAGGTTATTGTCCAATGCATGAAGTTGGATTCAATGTAATCTTCCTACAAGTAATATGTAGTTGGATTGAGTTTATAAAGTATATTGAATGTTCACATCCTTCATTAATGTTCCTAGAAGCAAGATCTTTATGAGATTGAATGGCAAGTACAATTGTTCCCCCTCTGAGCAATGCAACGCATAAAATAAATATGTATAAATCTGTAATGTTGCCTGGGTTGTTCACGTTCTTCCTGCTCCTGGAAGATGACATGCCAGCCTTCATTTTGAATTTAAAAGTGATTGCTAAGTAATAGCATAATTGGTGTTTGATGAAAAATGGTGGGGTCAATGGCAATGATGGTTAAAGTGGAGAGAGCAGAAAATTAGAAAGGAAGAGAAATGTAGATCAGAGTAGGCTATTTTTCCACTTGGTTTGACATTGCTTTGCAAAAGAAGAGATTCAACAATAGTTGAGCTTTAGGCACTCAAATTAAATTGTTATGGTTTTTTAGCTTGTGTTGAGACTCAAAGATACTTGAATTTTTGCATAAGTGAGAGCAATCGCAGGTAACCACAAGCCTGTCTGTCACAGCTCACCTATATCAAATGAGCTAGACCTTCCTACCTTTAGGGATCACTATTTTTTTTCTCGTTTTGTTTTTGGGGGACACAGATGCACAGAGAGGTTAAAAAATTTAGTTCACACAGCTATCAAGTATGGGACCTCGATTTTGCAAAAATTCAAGTATCTTTGTTAAAATATCAAATATTACAATTCATTTCTAGCATATTTCTTGCCTGTCTGCATCCACATAAAAAGGTTATTCAATTTTTTTCTCACAAATTTAAGAGCAGAAATGTTCTGATCATAATTAAAAGTTATAAGTATTTAATCAGAAATTATCTATAATATATTTCTGGAAGAGAAATGGAGTATTTTGTGCTTTGTTTCCTAACTTAAGAATTTAGTTTTTATTTTAATTTTCTTTGCATAAATTATATTTTCAAAATATCAAAAATGATTTCTTAAATCATTTTATATAATACATATTGTTACTGCATGCATCTATATGCAGTTCAGACACAGGCATCACTTCTATATAATACCCATACCCTAGGGTGGATAAAGTGGTTATAAATGCTAAATACCAAGTTGCAGGTGTTCTACCTTTATAATGGCTCTCACGCTATAGTTCATAAAGCAGCAGCAGCAGCAACATTACCTGGGATAATTGCAGATGTAAATTCTCAGGCCCCACTCCAGACCTACTGAATCAGAAGTGGGGCCTGGAAATCTGTATTTTAATGTCTCATCCATGTAACTGTGATACATTCTTAAAATTTGAAAACCACAGTTGTATTTCACCTATCTACCTTTTATATCCTTAACTATAATGTGTAAATATAACTTTTGTCTTCTGGGTTAACTCTTGGATTCCTGCTCTATTTTATTTGAAAGAATTCTGTTGTGTTAGTAGGGAATACACACAAAATTGCAAACAAATTAAAATATAGATTGCAAGCAAGCATTCAGAGTAACTTTGAGAGAGCCACACATTAATATTACAGCCTCATCTATTCATTTATTTGCAAATAAATACAAATTAGGATCATGATAAATACTATGAAAAAGCTAAAGCAGAGTAAGAGAATAGAGTGTGTGGGGGGCAGGGTATTGTGCATGCTATTTTCATTGCATTATTGAGTAAGCCTTTGATAGAGAAGATAATAACAATCAGAAAGTCAACTGAGCAGAAATAAAGGAGTAACCCCGCAGACATTTAAAGGAAAGTATTTATAGGCTTGGGATAGCAAATGCAAATATGGTGGGGCAGGAACTTGTCTGCTGTGATTGAGGAATAGCAAAAAGTCAAATAAAGCTAGAGGAAAGTGAAAGAGTGGTAGAGAATAAGGTTCGGAGAGAGAAGGACACACCCCGCCATAAACTATGGTGAGGATTTTGGATTTTATTTTATGTCTTTTAATCTCTCTAGGACTCTGGAGGGTTCATGTAGATGATTTTTAAGATTATTTCTAACCCTAAAATATTTAAAGACTTGAATTTAAGTTTTGTATGCTAGCAAGATAGGAATGATTAAAAAGGCAGCAAATCATGAGTTGACCTTATGGAGTGATGAGGGCAAAAGAAAAATGTCCAAATATTTTGTAAGTAAATTACACAAGTCCTTCCCAAGATATACTAGGGATGGGAAGAGAGAGAGTTGAAAAAGGTTATTAATTGAGGACTAACCTTAAAATTTGTTCATGTCCCAGGAGTGTATGTTGCATGGAATGGATAATCCTAAAGCAGACCTAATACGGATGCGTTAAACTACAGTGTCTTTCCACTTTATATAATGGTCTTGCCCTTCAGTTAATTACCTTTTTTAAGTAGCAAAATAACCTTACATAAGGCTGTTTCTTATTGGGGAAATATAATTAAAAAGAAAATCATCTGCCAACCTAGAAATCCTTTCCACAAAGGTAGAAGGAAAAATCTTTTATTTATTGAATAAGCATTAAACCAGAATGTGATGTGCATCACAGCCAATCTGCTACAGAGACTGCAGAGACAGAAAAAACATTAGCATTTTACGTAGCTGAGCAGATACAAATCATTGCATACATTTGCTCAAGAGAAACAAAAACTAATCCTAGAGTAAAAGGACTTGACAGCATCATTTGTCACACATGGTTCATTCTAAATTCACCTGGTAATTGGGGTAGCCACCTGGTTTTGCTAATTGCCTTTATCCAAAGGAAAAATACATTTCTCCTATCTTTATGACAGGAAGTAGGTTTGCAACTTGGAACCAGGCACCAGCTGAAGTTTAGGCTCCTACTTGTCACAGGAATTAGGAGAAGGGAGTACTGTCTTCCTTGATGATTGCATTTCCAAGAAATGGCTCCCAGGTCCTTGAGAAAAATATTCCTAATCCTAGGCTGAAAGACTGGTGAGAGGCTTATTTAGCTTTTAAAAAGATTTGCATGCATTTCAAAAGAAAAGAGAAAGAATTCTTAATTCTAAGTGTTCTAAAATAAATGTTCAGAGGAAAGGGGGGGTCTCTTTTTCTATTTACACAAGGGAGAATTTATTTTTCTTATTTTTAATTTGTATGCACCTTTACATTGTTAACTGCAGAACAGAGTAGAAAGTCTAAGGACTGCTACTTAAATATCTGGGTGTCATATAATAGTAATCCCATCTTCCTTTACTTTTGAATTTAGGAGAATGCTTATAATTTTAAGTAGACCCTCAAGGTGATTCTTTTGCAACCTAAAATTTGGAGATTATTATGTAGTATCCAGATGATACAGAGTGGTGGACCTTAATACTATAGGGAGGTGGATGAATAAGGACAAGTGGTTTGGGTAGGAAGGAAAGACAGTTTACTTTGCAAAGGAGGAAATACGGTAGACTTTCTCATCTCAAAATCCAAATTTCCTGAACATAGGCAGAAATAGAGAGCTTTTAAAGGGAGGCTTCAGGCAGTTATTGTGATTAACTATTCTAATTGTTCCATCTCCACCAAAGACAAAGCCACCCATCTAGGCAGCTGGTACCATCTGGGAATTTTAACAAAAGACTTAACCTGCTTCAAGGATGCAGGCTAGAATGCAGTTCCCAAAAACAGTGGGGGAAGTGTTAAGGAGACAGAAAATCTCTTTGCTATTTCTTTTCTTTTTTTTTTTTCAGGTCATTCCTTCTGTTATAAAATTGCAAACCAATTGCCAGACACAAAGCCTGACTATTCATGTCATGTAAATAACTGGCCCACAGCCATGTCTATTGCAAAGCCATATAAATGACCAACTCCTCAAATCTATTTTTCCTTTGACTATTTAGTTACTATGGGAAACAATAAGAAACATATTCATTACAAAAAAGTATGCCACCTTATAATTATTAGTTTAAAACCAAATCTAATCCACAAGTGTGTCTGGTTGACTGTGTGTTGTTTTGCAATTGAATTTGAATGTTTCGGTGAGATCGTTGGACTTGAGTTGCCACAGGCCCCACCATTTCTCAGTCCTGCAAAGGTCCTCATTTATACATCTTTGTTATTAGGTGGTCTCATGGGCATTAGAGTTTGTGACCTGTGGTTTCCATTTCTGTTTGTTCTAATATTTTAGGATAAGAGATCATAATAATTTAAATAAAAATTTGTAAAATTGCATCATATAACAAAGCATGATTTCTATTAAGAGTAATCACATTTTCCAGTGTGTTTTAGATAATTTTATCCCAAACTGAAAATAATCTAAAAACCTAGGATTATCTTGTGTTTTGGCTAAATATACGGAAATACTCAAAATATTTTATTCGTTAGAATAGAAATGCATTTAAGAAATCAGCTAACCTAATCCCTTCTTTTTCATTTGAGGAAATATGAGTTCTAGGTGGTGATGAGTCCTGAGACAGATACAACTGATAAAAAAGTATTTAGCCAGCCTGAGCAAGAGCAAGACCCTGTCTCTACTAAAAATAGAAAGAAATTAATTGACCAACTAAAAATATATAGAAAAAATTAGCCAAACATGGTGGCACATGCATGTAGTCCCAGGTATTTGGGATGCTGAGGCAGGAGGATGGCTTGAGCCCAGGAGTTTGAGGTTGCTGTGAGCTAGGCTGATGCCATGGCACTCTAGCCAGGGCAACAAGAGTGAGACTCTGTCTCTAAAACAAAAAAGGAAAAGTATTTGGGGGTTGACAACTTTAGACTTTTACTTTATGGAGTATTAGTAATATAGAATTTGTCATAGATAACTGAAATGCTGCTCTGATATTCAATGACCAAGTGAAAATTATTGTGGATCAATGATGACTTATGTTTTGTCCTCATTACGCATCTATAGGTTAGGTCTACTTAGAGACAAAGTTGTTTATGAATTCCTTTTTCTTGTGTCCTTTCTATTTCCATATAGATTCATACCCTTACACTCACATACACACACTATATATGAGTATGATTGCATGTATCTGTAAGAGTGCACATAGATATGTAGTGTTGAAATATTTATGGCAACTGGTTTACAGTAATTAATGTTTGAATCTCAGTTGCCATTGCAAAATAACCTTCCTACTGCTATGCTAAAACCATATTTCAACTTAATCTTTCCCATATATAAAGCTCAGCATACAAAATTTTTAATGTAATAAACATGTATTTATTATTTCTACTGACAAAGCATTTCTTTTAAACAATTTCGTATCTTTATATTATTTGCTATTTTAAAACTAAAGATTACCTAACTGGCAGCTGGCTATTCCTAATGACAGCTATGCAGCTGACAATTAGAGTGTCAGGGAGAATACCATGTTTGTAAAAGATAAGAGTCCATCCTTGGTTTTGAGATAAGCAAAAACAGAATGTGCTAAGTGATTTGAACAATCTCAGGATAACTGCTCAGACCTGTGAAGAGTTTTGGTAGGTAATTATTTCTGAAAGATTGCCAGACTGGTTTTGAACTCTTTCAGACATTTAAGGCCAAAAACTTCACTTCTTGTAGTCTAAGGCTTATAACTGAAGAAAAAAGGTGACCCTTTCTTGAATATATGCTACTCTCTAGTTACTTTACTACTTTCAGGACTCAGAAAGGATCAAACTGCTGAATCAACCTTGAAAGTACTCTGAAAGCCTGTTTTCAAAAATTAACAACAGATAAAAGATATAGCCAAAAGAAACAGAATACTTCTAGTAGTTTTGGGGGGGTTGTTTCTCACATTGCATATTGCTAAGGCATTTGTCCCTCTAACAGTTAAGTACCCTAAATCCCTACATTTATGGAAATAGAAGAGGAAGAAACTTCCAAATATTAATGAATTTCTCTTCCTACATTCTTTCTGAAACAATTATGGACTTGTTAAACAATTCACTCATTTAATAAGCTAATACAGTAGTAATTGCTAATCTAAAGTAGACATAGTTCACACATATGTTAAAAAAATAACCTCAAGAAAAAAAATTTAAAACATGTTGCCGAATTTCCCAGGTAACACAAATAAGATTTCACATCACTGGCAGGTAAGAATTTGCTTGGTATTCACAACTTGAAATAGTTTTGTTTCTGTCTTTGACTAGCTCTCATTCTATTTGATGTATATTTCATATCCTTAGAAATATTAGATTTCTTGTTTTTCATACTAAATGACTGACACTTCTTTAGCCTTTTCCAGTAGGCATATCTTCTAAATTTATTTATTTTTATACATTTTTTTCTCAGGTAGGAAAACATTGAAGTAATTCAATTTACTTTCATCCAGTCCTAGATATTGCTTAATGTTCCTCATGCTATTGGATTCATACTCTTGTATAGTGTTGTACAAATTCTTAGATTTGTAGATTGGAGTTTGTAGAAACATGGGCTTATAATACCCATTATATGTACATATTAATTATCCTTCTGTGTTAATATGGAACATTTCTTTTCTGACTCAATATTTTTCACTGTTAATTTTTTTTAAAACCATGCATTTAATGAAGAGCATAAAGGATACCAATCTGAAACGTAAAGAGCACTAGATGTTTTATGTTTATACCTGTGTAATCATCCCCCAGATTTAGATAGTCAACATTTTTAGCATCTCCCAAATTTCCAAACCCTTTGTTGTATCTTATACTTAAAGAAACTACCTGATTAGTTGATGACGTGCAGCTTGACTTCAGTGTTCACTACTGTACCTCTAGCATAAAGCTGGAATATGGGAGGTGTTCAATAAAAGATTTTTTGAAAAAAACAAAAATAAAAATTCTTTGCTGCATAATACTGAAGTGACAGAATTTTTTAGTTACTACAGTATATTTTCTTAAAGATTTCATTCCATTTCAGAAGAGCAAAATGCCCAGTCACTAGAAACACCTGCTTGAATACCTATTCCTGTTTGTTATACAGCAAGACAGAAACCCTCTTAGCTCAGGAAAGATAAGTGAGGGACTGTTGGGGGTGGGGTTGAGGAGTCAGCTCAGGGTTACCTAAGCATGTTGAGTATGAGGCAAATTTGACCACCACTCTCAATCCAAAAGTTTCCTAGACTCCTACCTTTCTCAACTTTTAAACCTTTTCAGTCAGTCTTGTTGACCTCCTAAATAAGTCTCAGTTATTTCCATTTTTTTTTTCTATCTCAATTATCTCCACTATGGTCAAAACCAACATTAATTCTCACTGGAGCAATTATAGTCTCCTCCTAACTGATCTTACTGCTTCCTCTCTTACAAATTCCCAATCCATTTTTTGATATATTATGAATAAACTTTCAAAACCCCATCATGATGCTCTGTGTAAAACTTATAGTGTTTCCTGTTGTTAATTTTTAAGATTTATATAAATGATAGCACACTCTTTACATCTATTTTCATCTGGCTTGTTCCCAGTCAGTATGTTTTGGGATCAGTTTTGATTGCTTATGGTTACATATTAAGGTAAAGAGTATGAATTAAAAGGGCTTAAGAAAACCAGATGATACTGGTTCCTTCTGGAGAGGGATGAGAGAGGGCAGTAGTACTGAAGGTGGTAAAGAAGACTCTAACTTTATTTGTATTTATGTAATTGTTTTGTTTTTTTTTTGAGACAGAGTCTCGATTTGTTGTCCAGGCTAGAATGAGTGCCGTGGCGTCAGCCTAGCTCACAGTAACCTCAAACCCCTGGGCTCAAGCAATCCTTCTGCCTCAGCCTCCCGAGTAGCTGCAACTACAGGCATGCGCTACCATGCCCGGCTACTTTTTTCTGTATATATATTAGTTGGCCAATTAATTTCTTTCTATTTATAGTGGAAACGAGGTCTCGCTCTTGGTCAGGCTGGTTTCGAACTTCTGACCTCAAGCAATCCGCCCACCTCGGCCTCCCAGAGTGCTAGGATTACAGGCGTGAGCCACCACACCCGACCTGTATTTATGTAATTTTAAAAGCAAAAGCATATATATGAAAATGTTAATTTCAACATAACAGTGATTAATTCTGGACCATAGAAATATGAAAGAGAGAGAGTACACACACATATATATTCCTTCTTTATGTACTTTTGTATTTTTAAATGTTCTCAATTTTTCAGAAATACCCTGGGGGAACAGTAAAACCTAACTTAAATTGCTCTTAAAGATATGTTTCATGTCCTAAAAGGCCCTAAATGAATCTCTGATAGTCTTTTGCATCACTCTAGTCATGCTTGATTCTTTTGTGTCCTCAAATACACCATATCCTTTCTTAATCTACTGCCTTCATATATTCAATTCCTTTCCTTAGAAGACTTTGGGAAGCTAAAGAATATGTGTCTTATTCTATAGTACTAATGAGAGAGAAAATAGTTATATTAACTTTGGAGTACAATTTATTGGGATGTGTGAAAATCAAAACTTTGAGTATTTTCTGACCCCAAATCTATTTTTTCACAGCAACCTCACAGAAACTTTCACACATTTGCAAGTGGAGTTATGTACAAGGATATTTCTGGAAGTTTTGATTACAATAGCATAATTTAGAATCAACCAAATATATTAGAAAACTATAAGAATTATGGAATACTATGCAACATCCAAAAATAATAAGATATCTCTGCAAACTTAAATAAAAAGAACTTTAAGGAATCTTTGCTCAGTGAAAATGAAATGCTACAGAGTACTATGCATATTAACATATCATTTAAGTAAAAGAAAATGAAAGAGTAACATTACACAATTATTTTAAAAATTTGGATGTATGTAAAGAATATAAAGTTTAAGAAAGATTATATTCATAAGAGTGCCTCTGAGTAGTATGGGAGGCTGAAATGTGGAACATGGTGAAAATAACCTTTAGCTCTATTTGCAATGTTCTTGCTTTTATAATAAAAATAGATCCATATATTTTACTTAAATAATGAAAAATTAAGAAAATTCCCTGCCACCCTCCAAAGAGAAATTTAGATTACTATTCTATGTATTCCTTCATCTTTAATATTCTGATTTTATTTTCTTTGGTCTTTGAATTATGCTCTAAGAACCACCTTTCTAAGTTTCACCATTTTCTAGTAATTAACCTGAATATTTTATAAATATTATAAGGTTTTTTTCTTCTTTGAGTTATGTATATATATATGCATGTGTGTATATGCTTATATATCTATATGTTAACATATATGTTTGTTAATTTGGAAACTCAAAAACAATGAAGAATTTTTAAAAGTCTATGGCATTATTTCAAAATACACTCTGATTAAAAGTGTTCAGTGCAGAACTTGGGGATTTCAATCTCACTATTAAAGGGAATATTTCACCTTTTTGTTCTAATTCTCATTCGTGTTTTAACTAAATTGTATATAACTCTAGTTTGTGTTCCAGCTAACATCAGTATGATAAGCCAGATGATACTATTTTAACTTGCATCTTACTTATATCTCTGTTATCTAAAAGTGGGCTCACTGAATAACTTTTTTTCTCTTCACATTATTATTAGGTCATTAAATATGAAATGTCTAATTTCAAATCAAAAGTTTAGTTTATTATATCTCAAACAAGAAGCAGTACAATTAATGTATGTACCTAAACTATTGACAGAGTTTTGGATCTTAATGGTAGCTTGTTTATGCCAGCAGTGAAGAAGCTTGGAGAGCAAGTAGCGATGAAATCGCCAAAGGCATTTTCCACAGCTTGTTGAAAATTTAATATTTTTCCTTGCAAGAAGTTGTCCAAAGCCTGAAAGAACTGGTAGTCAGTTGGTGTGAGGGATGGTGAATATAGTGGAACACAGACTTTCCAAGTCCAGCTTCTGTAGTTTGAGCAGTGTTGTTTGTGTAACATATGGTCAAGCATTGTCTTGCAAGAGGATTGGCCTATCTCTATTGACCATTCTTGGCTGCTTAATTCTAAGCATCCTCATTATTTTGTCCAGTGGTTGCAGTAGGCATCTGCTATAATTTATGCACCACGTTTCATGAAACTATAGTGGTTAATACCAGTGCTGGACCACCAAACAGACACTATTAGCTTTTCTTGATGAATATTCAGTTTTGGACTGTGTTTTGACACTTCATCTTTATCCACCCATGGGGCTGAATGCTTGTGATTGTCAAAAATAATCTATTTTTCATCATACATACCAATACGGTGTAGAAATGGTTCACCTTTATGTCGTGATAGCATAGAAAGGCAAGCAGGAAGACGTTTTCTTTTCTGACACTCATTTAATTCATGTGGAACCCATCTATCCAGTTTCTTTATCTTGCCTGTTTGTTTCAAATGGTCCAATAGTGTTGGAAAAGTAACATCAAATCTTGCTGCTAATTCATGCATAGGTTGAGATGGATTCACTGCCACTACAGCTTTCGGCTCATCATTATCCATCTTGGTCTCAGGTCACCCACGTGGCTCATTTTCAAGATTGAAATCACCAGAATGGAACTTCTCAAACCATTTATGTATTGTGAGCTCATTAGCCACATCCTTTCCAAACACCTCATTGATATTTTAAGCTGTCTGCATAGCATTGATTCCACAACAGAACTATATGCAAACATAACATGAATTTTTGACTTATCCATGGTTTCACAAAAATAGCTCAAAAAAAAAAAAAAAACTTTGGAAGATAATCACAAGCCAAACCATGCATTTGAAAGAATGAGGATGTACCTTCACAATAAAAATAAAACAAGAAGTGTCAAAATGAAATGTCAGAGATATCAACTGTCAAACTTAGTACTCAAGGGAATTGGACATTTCATATTTAATAACCTAAATATTTCTTCACTGAATTCTTCCCACCTCATATTACACAAATTGTTCAACAGATGAGATTAGCATAGAGGTCTATTTATAAAAATTTGTTGTAGCTATTTAAATTTTTTGTATATTGCTTATTGATAACTAAGATGTAGATTTGGATTACTGAATTTTTATATAATGCTATGACATTAGTTTGACATTGGTTAATATTTTTGCAATTTCTATTGCTTATGGAGAACTACTCAGTCTTAGTTTCAGCACTAGATCAGTAGAGGCTGTAGAGATATAATGTAGGATCTTATAAATCTAGCAGATCATTGATATTTCTATTGAAGATTAAAATAATTTTGAAATCTTTGAAAAGTTCAAATAAATCCTGAATGCTTTCAGAAAATAATTGATGTCTTCTTTTGTATTGAAAAATGAATTCAACTTTAACATAGCACATTCTAAAAATAACCATGCAACTTTCATATGATTTATATTTTCTTTGAAGCCACCTTGCAAGTATGTCACTCTAGTTCATTTTATACCAAAGTTACTATGAGAAAGTGAGCATAGACTGTCTTAATATCTGTTTGATTTGTGTATCTTAGTACATGTCACAAGTTGGGCATGCAGAAGAAATTTTTTATTTTTTTTTCAGTGGGAACCTCAAAAGAAATGATAGCAGAACAATATGCATTACCACAAGGAGCAAAAGAGATTGGATTTTGTTTTTCAGTTCTATTGGACAGTTTATGGATAGTATTTGTCACTGGAGGAATATGGCTCTTTTATAGTCTACCTGTTCTTCTGTGGAGCTCAAAGCAGTTTATGAGCATTCTCATTAATCCATAAGCTTTGCTATAAGATAAGTATTAGACAGCTTTTGTTCTCACTTTATAGCATGGGAAACTGCAGTTTAAGGAATGCCATTGTGTGGGCATTTGCATAGTGTTCAGAAAACAGCCAGCAGGGTTAACTATAATGTGTGGACTATGACCAAGCAATACAAGCCAAAACTTTGTATGCAGAAGTGTTCTGTGTGAACAAGTCAGGACTTTTTGCCTTACTTAAAGACATTTTAGTAATAATTGTCCAATGAAGCCAAATACTAAATATAATTATTTAAAATATTCTGACTCTTCTTTACCTCCAGGACAGTATTCCTACTGAATCTGTGCTATTAACAACTATGACTCTTATTCTTCTGCTCAGCCAGGATTGAAACCCTAATTGCTTATTCTGCTACATCATTGCCACTACTCTGCTCCATGGGTTGCCGAGTCTTGACAATTTTCTTTTTCCAGGCTTTTCACCTGGGCATTTACTTTTATATGTCCAGAAACATTCTAGCTCACAGAGATATTTATTACTTCTTGTTGAGGAACTGCAATAGCATCTAACAATATTGACATCAGGATCTTCATTTGGGAGTCTAAAATAAGTAGGCTTTAAGCTCACTTGGTTGCTTACCAGCCATATAACTCTGAGCATTTCAAAGTTTCTGCACTTTAGAGTTATTTCTATAAAATGGAGATAAAACAATAATTAGTTTGAAAAGTTGTATCATCATATATAAAGTGTAGCAATGGAATGGAATGAGATAATATATGCCAAGTACTAAGCTCTGAGCCTGGCACAAATGGGATCTATTTTTACTGCTTTCATTGTTTTCTCTTTTCCAGTTTTGTTCTTTCTGCAAATCAGTCAGATGGATATTTTGAAAATCCACTTTCAAGGTATAATTATCTGCTTAAAACCTTATGAAAGTGCTCTAGTACTGATTTAATATTCTCCACACTTCTTAATCTAATATATAAAAGCACCACAATAAGGACTCTATAATTCTAGTCTTAATCAACAACATATATGATAATCTCCAGTTAACCTTGGCTATTTGCCACTTCCTTTCACACCTTTATTTTTGTACCACAGCTCATTAATCATTTTTATTCTTTTGCCTGGAATCATCTCTCCTATAGTCATTTTCTTTTTAGTTTGAAACATATATTATATGGAAAATCCTGTCAAAGCCAGGATCATTCTCCACCAGCTGTAGCTAATGAGGAGAGTTCTATTAATTGGTTTTTAGGACTCTAGCCACTACTTTAAAAGCATCTCTTATTTTTCTACAAGGAAACAAGAAAACTTGCTTCATGGAGCCAGACATGCTGAACACTGACCATTCATGGGACACTGTTGTGACACTTACTTATTAGCAAAATATGTTTTACCTCTGTTCTTTTCAGGTATATATTCTTCTTTATTTGGTGTTTGTATTCTCTTCAGGCCTGCTGAAGCCTCTTTGCCTTGCTGGTTCATTTCTTTCCCTGGTCGAGGACCTTGAAGTTTCTGGCCACTCTCTGCCCCTTTCGTTAATTAAATAGTTCCAATCATGAAGCTGAGTGTTTTGGACTTTCATATTGTCTCTCAGCTCTTCTGCTTTGCTCCCTGATCCTATCCCAATTGCCACAAAAATACAATTAAATCAATTAAATAGAGTTGCCAGACAGATTCTATTCTTGCTCTGGAATAACTTCTAAGGCTTTTTCTTTTTTTTCCTTTTCTAGTTATTTAAGATCCCACTCATTTCCTACCTCTTCTAAGAAACACTCACATTATTGACTAGGAGTGACACAAAAGGGTCTTCAAATGTAGCATCGGGTGAAATATAACATCATTGGGTTGTTATGAAGATGAAATGAAGATGACAAAAACAAAATTTAGATCAATGTAAATAAGCTTTACTTCTATTCAAGTTCTGTTCTCATGCAAAAGCTTTTAAAATATGACTGTGCATGGTGCTGTTTGAAGTCCTACACACAGGAACTAACAAAGACACCATTCCTATCCTTTAAGCACACCCTAGCTTATTAACAGGACCATTAGTACTTTACTCAGCACAGCCATGTCTCACTGTGCCATTACAGCCTTTGCTGTGACTTCAAAGAAGACTTATTATTTAGTGACATAACCTTTCAATACACTAAAAACATATTTCCTTCGTAAGAAAATAGGTAAAGCATTACCTTAGACTTTTATCCTTGGTCTTTTTTGGGGGAGGGATGTGAATTTGGGTCCCATTTCATAGTGTATTTTGAGGAAACATAAAAAAAAGTTACTAGATTACTTTCACCACATTACAGAGCTTTGCTTTAAGAAAATGCTCCTATGTATAAATTCAGAGGAAGAATTAATAATAGAATATTTCTGACTGAATTTCTGGGTGCAGATACAGACACTCTTCAATGATGACTCTGTGGCTTATTAACTGAGGGGATTTTATCCATGGAAAGTGTTTAAAAATATCCAGTTTTTAAAAGTATATCTTCTTTCAATACATATCATTTCTACAGCAAGAAACTATAGTGGTATTTTTGGGTCACAATCTATATATTATTAATAGTAAAAATAATTTCAATAATATTGCATGAAAAATAATAAACTAGGAGGAGAATTAAAGTCTTTCATATTTCCCATTATCAACATGAGGGACATTTCTGTAACAACAATAGGACATTCACCTTGAATTTAGATATAAGTGTATAAATATAGAATGCCTCTTTACTATCAGGATGGAAAGATTTCTACTAAATTAATGTCAAGAATACATTGTAGCCGGGCGCGGTGGCTCACGCCTGTAATCCTAGCACTCTGGGAGGCTGAGGCGGGTGGATTGCTCGAGGTCAGGAGTTCGAAACCAGCCTGAGCAAGAGTGAGACCCCGTCTCTACTATAAATAGAAAGAAATTAATTGGCCAACTAATATATATATAAAATTAGCCGGGCATGGTGGCGCATGCCTGTAGTCCCAGCTACTTGGGAGGCTGAGGCAGCAGGATTGCTTGAGCCCAGGAGTTTGAGGTTGCTGTGAGCTACGCCACGGCACTCACTCTAGCCTGGGCAACAAGCGAGACTCTGTCTCAAAAAAAAAAAAAAAAAAAAAAGAATACATTGTATACATGATGAGTTTAAGGCCCCCAAAGGAGTAAAAACTATCCCAGAGTCACTTCTTAGAGGCAAAGTCCAGGCATTGATCTCTGAACTGTAGGCCAGTGTCCATTTCTTATGCCAATGTGTTCAACAGAAAATACACAAGAAACTATGAAGAGTTGAGACATATTTCATATGTGATAGCTCTTTTATTCTAACATCTATATCAGGTAAGCAAGGGTTAATTATTTTCTACTTTTATTATCTAAAAAATAAGTAAATCCAGAAATAAACTATTGGTCTTCTGTCTGTTCATTTAAGCAGTCTCATAAAATAATGTAATGTGTTCTCATTACAATCTGGTATGAAGAATTTTATTGTAAATTAATGGTTGCATACTTTTACAACAAAAACAAAAACAAAACATAGCCGCACAGTTTATTTGCTGTCTTTTAAAAAATGCAACCTACACTTTTTTTAAAACTAGAAATTTTGCAAATCATTCCAACGTTTATACCCTTCAAGTTTGAGATGGGAAGCTTCTCACGGGAATGCCTCTGAAGAGGATTAATTCACTTATATTACATGTAATGTGCAGATGGCCAATTATTCCAGTTATGAATCTAGACTACTTTCCTCTAAGTAAAAACCAAACTAGATATTTTATCTGCCTTTCAGTTTGTTTTTCCTTATGATATAGTTTATGGATGTCTCCAAATGTTCATGTTTTTGGAATGCTTTAGGGAATGAAATAGTCCCGGAATAGAACAAATGATGACTATAGAAGATTAGAGACTTTTAGAATTATATGGAATAGGATATCAGTTCTCATATATCCAATTATTCCTCTGAAATAGAATTAAGAAAACATTTGTCAATATCTGAATATTACCATTGCTATTATAAATATAAATTGTTACTTAAAATGACAAATGTATTAATATAAACTCAGGGAGATAAAACCCTGAGTGTGGTGTGGTGGCGGGTGTGGTGGCTCACTCCTGTAATTCCAGCACTCTGGGAGGCCAAGGTGGGCAGATTGTATGAGGTTGGGAGTTTGAGACCAGCCTGAGCAAAAGTGAGATCCCATCTCTACTAATAAAAAAAAAAAACAAAAAACAGAAAGAAATTAGCTGGACAACTAAAAACATACAAAAAAAAATTAGCCAGGAGTAATGGCACATGCCTGTAGTCCCAGCTACTCGGGAGGCTGAGGCAGGAGGATCGCTTGAGCCCAGGAGTTTGAGGCTGCTGTGAGCTAGGCTGACGCCATGGCACTCTAGCCCAGGCAACAGAGTGAGACTCTGTCTCAAAAAAAAAAAAAAAAAAAAGAACCCTACACCAAAGAAAGTTCTTGTTTCTTAAGTACAAAGGATTAGACTACACAACATGTTTAGAAAACATATTGTTAATGATTATTATTCTCTACCTTAAGAAACAGGATAGGGCTTTATTTTGAAGTAACTATGTCAATGTATACTAAAGTTATGGAAACCATTTAAAGTATGTATGAAAATATATATGTTCCTAATTCTGTAAATAATATTAATAATTAATTCAATTATAGGAAACACCAGATTTCAACTAATATATGAAGTAAGTACTATTTTTATGTCCTGTATGATGGCCAATCCAGAACAGTACCTTGCTTAACTGCACATTAATGAAAACTTTTTAATGCTGGGAGAACGAGGTGGGAGGATTACTTAACCACTTCGGTACCGCACTCACCAGCCGCTAAACCTTGCCCACAGCCGGCACTCATAGTCCGCATGATAGTGTGTGCTGTGCATTGATGACAAATCCGTTTTGCTCTTGTGTGATGAGGAAAGCTTTAAAGCACTGAAAGCTTGTTTTACTTCACAGGCAGCTTTACTTATAATGTAAATCAGAATAGGTAACGTATACATGTATACATATATGTTTTCATTACATTATTTTTAAATGTTCACAATTTTATTTTGATAAATGAAAAATTAGAAAAGTCATATCCCAGCTGTCGGCTAAAGTCCACATGCACATTCATCTGTGGCTATCGAGTATAGTCAATGCTGATACCAAAGTGGTTAAGGTTGGAGTTCAAGACCAGCTTGAGTAAGAGCAAGACCTCATCTCTCCTAAAAATAGAAAAAAATTAGCTGGACATGATTGTGCATGCCTGTAGTCTCAGCTACTTGGAAAATTGAGGCAGGAGGATTGCTTAAACGCAGGAGTTTGAGGTTACAGTGAGCTATAATGATGCCACTGCACTCTAGTGGGGTGGCAGAGCAAGACTCTGTTTCAAAAGAAAAAAAAAGAAACTTTTTCATGTAGCAATAAAAATTCTTTCATTAAATATTTATCTAGTGTAGAATAAATTCCAAGGCTGCAGAGCCACAATTTTACACATATTTAAGCATATTTGATTATGGGAAAAGAGTGATAGTAATTTATGTATTATGGTCCTTTGTCCCCAAATAATTTCACTTTACCAATATAAATCTTCAGTCTTTATGTACAAACATAAAAGAAAGATATTTTTAATCACGGGGAAAGGTGTCTAACTCTTTTTAAGCCTATGTCATATTCATAATCAATATCTATGCATTAATTAATTGGAAAGGGGAAGCCCAAGTTAATACTCACAAAGACTTTTCCTGTGTTTTACTTGTTTCAAATAAAATTATACTCTGCATAATTTGCACATCCTTTTGATATTAGAATACACGTTTACTTTGCTTTGGAAATGAGTATGTTACTTTCTACTCCCTTTAATGTAGATATAAAGATGACTATTTCTTACAACACATTAGTTAAGCATTAAATGTTATACTATTTACTAGAGAACATAGTAGGATGCTTTTGCTTAAGAGTGGACCAATGAAATGAGAAGATGTGACCATTTCTGTCTTCATTTTTATCATTTTGTGATTTCAAATTTTATATCCTAAGTCATGGGTTTTAGGCTTATGACTAGACAGAGCAAAACCATTTAATCATTGGTATATTCATTCATCAAAAAAATTGACTGAGCCTTTAGTTTTTACTCTGAGAAGAATGAACAGCACAAAGTGTTTTTAAGTGTTAAGTTTTCACTTTGAATAGTAACCTAAACAACACTGCTGTCTTTGACTAACTTAGTGGAAGATAGTGATATTTATTAATTTAACCAATGGGCTATATAAGACACTGCAATAATAAAGTATCAGCTATATTCACAAGGACAAGAAAATGACTAGCCAATTTAGTGTACTGGTCATTTCAGGAAAATAACTGTAAATTTAGTGGACTAGAATAAAAATGGAAAAACATTTGTGCCAGTTATTTAATGGTCTGATTTCTGTCAAAGTGGCAGTCCTCTGGAGAAAGTCAAGTAAAATATTCTGGGCTATTATCACTGCTATCAACTTGCTCATTTGATATTTGGGTCTTTTTCATAAAAGTGCAGCACAAAAATGTATTTTAAAATCTCTGCTTTTTCATCTCTCTGGTTGTTTGGTTCTCTAGTAATTGGGCAGTATTTACACTTTTAGTTTGTCAGTCTTTTATGGTAATGAGTTATAATTGTTGAAAACCAAGAAAAGAAAAAAATCAGTTAGCTCTTGTTATATATATTCAGGGCTGAAATAAACTATTATACATTCAATCTTTATCTTTAACTCACAAAATGTATCTTTGAGGAAAGGAGAAAAAAAACAAAACAAAATGCTCTCAGTCCATTCTATCCTTGTTATTTAGAAATAGCTTGTGAACAGAGGGGTTACCCATTTTGAAGGAGTCTCTGAGAGAACTATTGATTTGAGGTTTATTGATTCAGTTAAAGGTTTGTCACTTTTAAGTTTGAAGTTGAACAAACACAGTTTTGATCTTTTTGTCACACTTTTTATATCTTTAGTGCTGTGAAAATGATGTAAATTGTGCTGCAAAAATATATAGTCAGCCTTCCATATCCATGAGTTCCACATGCATGGATTCAACTAACTGTGGATCAGAAGTATTTAGAAAAAAAAAATTCCACACACTTCCATAAAGCAATGCCCTGCAACAAGTACTATGTTGAATCCATGCAAATGAAGTGATGTGTAGGCATTATATTAGGTATTATAAGTAATCTAGAGATGGTTTAAAGTATACAGGAGCCTGTATGTAGGTTATATGCAAATAGTAGGGAATTTTATATAAAGAACGTGAGTGTGCACAGATTTTGATATTCGTGGGAGCTCCTGGAACCAATCCCCAGCAAATACAGAGAGAGATGATTGCATAATGATTTAGGCCAGTTCTTATGTAATGTATCCATGAATCACCTGGGGATCTTGTTAGATAAGTGCTGATTTGGAGGGTCTGAGGCGGGGTCTATGATTCTGCATTTCTAATGAGTCCCCAGAACATGCACTTGCTGCTTGTCCAAGGACTACACATAAAATAGAAAGGATCTATGATCTATGCTTACATTGAGTAGCAAGGATCTCATGTTTACACACACACACACACATACACAGAGTCAGATGCAGAGTGTTGAGTTATATGTACCCCTAAATTTGGAAGTTGTACTGTTCTCCTTAACTGTGGCACATCATCATCAATCCATACAAGGCCCTTCTTACATTTAACCTGCACATTCTTTACCTTATCTAACCTCTTACTGCCTTAATCCTGAGGCTACCAATATCTGAGATTTCTATTCTATGAAGGTTTATCTTCCCCAGGACTGTTTTAGGTAATTGACACTTATATACACTGACTTTTCAGTTGGGTTTAAAAGTATTCCATCTTATCACAAAATAAATTAATTAAAAAGTGCTGGCAATTAATAGAACATTCATATTTTATTTACATACATAACCAGATGTGATTGAAATGGGCAACAGTTTGAAAAGCATAATGTAAAATTAAGTATGTACAATTCAAAAGCATTATCCTTATTTTTAATTTCATTTCCACTGTAATTCAGGCTCTAGGTCTCAGAGCTACTACACTATTTTTATTTCAGTAACTTAGCATAATGAAGATCCTTTATTGCCACCTTAGTAGTTCAGGAATAGTAGAGGGGATAACAATATTATCATAGTGAAATTATTTGTTACATTTTAAACAGTGAGTCAATGATAGAAACAGTCTTAAGACTCTGTGTATCCAATTTCTTCATTATACTGTATGTATGTGGCATTATACCTGGGATTGAATTATTGATGTGATAAATCTATTTGAGTCTTTATCTGCATTCCAAAGAATACATAAAATGAAGAGAGAATTAGCTATCTACTAAAATAAAAGTTGGTGTCAACCAGTCTTTATTGAATATAAACAATGTACAGGACAGGATATAAATGCAGCAGCAATCTAAAAGTTAGAATGCTAAAATGTAATGTCATAGTCTTTTCTGTATGGTATTTTTTTTTGTATCAAGGCATATAATCCACCTAATTTCCATCTCATATCTAATAGATTTTTATAATTCACAAATGTGCTTTAAAATATCACTGAATAAAAATGGTACATGTGTTTGGTTTTATTCAAAGCCTCTTAATAATGTAAGAAAATGAAATTCTTCTCTCAGCCCTTTTTCGATAGATGCATTTTAAAAAAACAACATAAAACCCCACTTCTGTCTATAATTTAATCTTTGTGTCCTGTAAAGTCCTGCTTTTAGTATCTGCTCTCAGAAGTGAACTGTTTGTCAAATTTCCATTAAGCTGAAGGTGAAAAATTAATGAACCACTTACTTCAGATATTTCAAAACTAATGCAAGTCTGTTAGTCATGCAGCACAAAAAATCAAAAGATTTGGGTATGTTCAATTATGGTTTAGGGTTCACTTATATTTAACTATTAAATGCATTCTTTCATGTGCTTTATAGAGCATTCTAGAGAGAAAAATGGAATATCATTATTGATTTTTATTAACAGATAAATACACTTTAAAGATGATTTTATTTATTGAAATACTATTTTTAATCCACAAAAGATAATTTTAGAGCAAGGTTAATCAGTGAATTGATGGAGATAGATGGGTTTTGAAAGTTCATTTAATATTTCTGCTGGGGGAGGGTAGCAGTTCTCTGGGGAGACAGCATAACTGTTTAGCAAACATAGAATTATAACTTATTCCTCAGTTGTACCCTTGCTCAATTTTGTAGGCATTCAGAAAACCAGTAAGACAGAGGAATTGGGAGTATTTTTCAAACAATTGTTGATTCGTTTTGTTTTTCCCTTAATTATTGAGCTCCTGTTATATTTCCGACAATGAGCTAGGCATTGTGTAACATACAATGATATAGATGACTTGGCCCTTTTCTTTGAAGAATTTAGAGTTTAGAGGAGGAAAATGAAGTGTTTTTACACAGTGAGAATGTTAATTAAAAGTGACAGTCATTACAAAAAAGGTCCAGGTATATCATATAGGCCTGAAGGTGTCAGACAAAGCTTCATGCACAGAGTGACTTATGTGTTAGGCTTTGAAGGAAGTGAATACTTTAGACATGTGACACATGAGAAGAACAAGTAAAGTGGAAGGAATGGCTTAAGCAAAAACATGAGGATGTAAATCAGAATATGTAAGAGGACAGCTTAAGTTTTAGCATACAATGTGTGAGGAAGAATGATAGGAAATAATGTTGGAAATTCAAGGTTTGAGAATCTGAAAGGCCTTGAATGACAAGCTAAGGCGTTAATTAGTCGAATTGGGAGGAGGTGAAATCACACAGCATTTTAAGAAGTTTCACTTTGTACTGGAAACGTGTTAGTACCCAACATTCATGAAACCTTCAAAGTAGCAGACTGCATATTGCACATCAATACTATTTCATTTTCCCATGCACACTAAAAGCTCCAAAGGTAATGGCTGAGGGAGAAAATACATGCTGGAAAAAGCAGATGGCCATCCCATGGCTTCCCAGCCAGTGCATCCCAGCCCAGGCATTGTCTATGCTTTCAGATGTGAATCACTTTGACCTAAGGTGCCTCCTGGATCAGTAGATGGAACTGGTCACTTTTGGCTAAGAGCAGCCCTCTTGTGGTCTGCTGAAAATTTTCTTCAGTTTATACCAGCAGGCTATATGACTATTAGCATCGGCTATGTGGGCATGTCTGTCACCTGTGCAGTCTCACAGAGCCCCCTCTCAGAAGTACCCCACACTTGATTTAATACTGTGCTATTGCTATATTGAAATTTCATTCTTTTTGAACAAGACATCCCACATTGTCATTTAGCTCTGCGCCCTGCAAGTCATATAGCCAGTCATGGTACCATGACAAGAAAATGGTTGGGAAACAATGAACTACTCTGTAGTCAGAATGTACTGTCATATATATCTACATAAAGATACAAAATGATCTCTATCATTCATTATGAAATTATGATACCAACACTGTGCTTATATAACAAAACAGATTCTAAGCTTAAATCTTTATTATTTTTTTCTTCAAGGCCATGACTTCCATGGATGCCACGGGCCTACGCTAAATATAATTTTATAGTCTTGTGGTTTTCCAGATGATAAATTAAGGAAACACTTCTCTAACATATTTTCTCATTATAATCTGCCTCCTGTAGCCTGGATACTAGTATCATTGAGCTCTGCAACCCCTGAGGTCCTATCAAATTAAATTCTAAGAAAACTGTTAGCAATTATTTTCCCTAATAAAAGTTCTGAAAAATATAGCACTGTGTTTGAAAACATTATTGGCTGCCTGATAGGATCATTCCATTGTGTATTTCCTTTTCTGAGTCAGTAAAAATATATAAACTGAATAAGTACTTTTTAAGTTATTTCCTTAAGCACAATTTAGTGCATTCTCTCCATCCTCTTTACTCGATGAATATTTGTGTATTTTTCTTTTACTTGTTTTATCATAATTGTTCTCTCTCCTTATTCTTAGTTAATTTTTTTCAAAGTTATAGTTGAATATAGTTCATTTAAATACTCAAATATTTCAATGAGGCTTAATTTATAGAAATGTCACCTTCTCCTACTTGTCCTTATATCTCTACTACCCTCTCTTTCTCTCCCCAAGACAAACACTTAATTGATTTTAACATCTTTATTTGTTACTTATTTTTTTATATTTACCTCCCTGTCTCTCAGTAATATGTTTGAGTTTACTTCACCATTTTTCAGTTTTATCCATTATATTGACTTACCATTCTAAAATATAAAGATTTAGCTTTCATAATTCTCTATGTATACCACTGCCTGATTTATGCCATTTTCATTTTTTGTAAACAAATCAATTTTTTGTTAAATCAGCAGTCATTATTTGTATTCTTATGATTATGTAAATATTCACATCATTTGATAGTTATACTTATTTCTTGCACAATTTTGATCCCCCTTAAGCTAATAATTGTCTCACTTTATAAATTTCTGTGTATCTAGAAACTCTTTAGGTCCTAATTCTCTGATCTTACTGTAAATATTCTCTCAATATATTAGCATGCATCTGATATTCCCATTAATTTTGTCTTCCTGGAGACCACTCTCCTCAGTCTGCTGACCTCCTACTTTCATCCTCACTAGTCTGCTGCATAGGAGCTACCCTAGGACTGCCCTTGGTTGAGATCTGCTACTTAACAATGGCAAAATTGAGTTGATTTGAAGTTCAGTATATGTGTGGGATTTATTGACTGATGGATTTTACTGTAGGATGTCTTGGGCCATGTGTTTTATTGATAGACCTGATTGTGAGTATTTTTAGATATTTTTCTATTGACCTCATCATATCTGCTGCCAGTGAATTTTCTATTGCCCTACCTGGAGGGAAGGATTCTGGGCATCAAGAGATTAAAACATCTGAAGAGTGTTGGCACTCATAACACCATCCTGTTTTAAGTATGATATATTTCTGTGCATCTGGTATCTCCCTGTTCAGTGCCTCACTTTAAGTTTTCCACTGGAGTGAGGAAGGAACAGGCACCCATATGGTCTGGGTGTAGGGTTCAGGAGGACAGACCCCTTCACAATCAGAATTTCCTCAAATCCTCCTGTTTCCAGCTTCATCGTCACCCCTACTTTAATAGGTAGTGGTATTGACAATTCCTATGCCTTTCTGGATTCTGTCGTACAAACTGTGTTGCTTTTCAGCTTCTCTACTGAGGACTTAGGTTTTGGTCTCCTCTGGTCTGCTACATCATCTGAAATTTACTTACCTACTTTCTAAGTTCTAGAATCTTTATTATTGTCTCTTCCCTTGGCCCCTGTGCATTTGTGCTTTTTTTTATTCCTTTGTTTTAGTTGTTTTAGTGGACTTTTATGGGACAATGAAGGTAAGTGGATGTGTACAATCTGTCATCTTTAACTAAGAGATACAATTATATTTGGAGTATATTTTTATGAAGTACCTCAAATCATTTTTTCATTTTTTAATAAATAGTGTATAACTAAGAAGTAAATAAACAAATGAGTAAGTATAAACTTTCCATTCATAATTTAAATAATTATTACAGGAAACTTCTCTTCAAGTGTTTTAAATTTCTGTTTAATGATTCTGTTCCTTTCACTTTTGAATACAGATGGAAGCTTTAGACAAAGCAGATCGAACCTCACCTCTCTGTTAGTGCAGCCCATCTCTGCATCCCTTGTTGCAAAACTGATCTCTTCAGTGAAAGCTAGAACCAAAAATGATGTCTGTAGCCCTCTAGAACTTCCAAATAATGGTAAAGTATTTAATGTCTTTCTGTATGTCTTATAGTTTTTCAAAAGACCATGATCATTTTTAATCTTTCAAATTGTCATGTTTAGAATTATTCTTTTCAAAATCATTGACTTTTGATGAGGTGAGCATTTATTCTCTTCTGCAGCTCTTTAATGACATTTTTGGAAAGAAATTTTGATAAAGACTGAGAGTTGACCAAACAAGAGATTTAAAAAAAAGAAAAAAAAGCATTTTGAATTTCTATAAAGAAAAGTAGCTTTACAAATAAAGCATTTTGTACATTCATGAAAATCTGCTTAACATAGCTTCCCGGTTTCAGCTTCAGCAGTCTCGTTGCCTGCCAAGATTCAGTGGATAGCAGACAGCTATCTGGGGTATGAAGTCTTTTAGTATAAAGCATTAAAGCCTAATTCCTGCAATTGACTAAAAAATCCCTCTGTCTATACGCATCGTCGCCCGAGAGATACTTCTTGTGCTGCAGCACAGTTTGTCAGGCCTTGTTGGACCACGTAAGATAAAACTGAAGTAGTTAAGCTACCTGTGGTGGGATGAAAGCCACAGGATGCAACTTATTCCTGCCTCCAGCCTTGGCATTAGAGTTCTAAAGAAGAGACTCTACATTTTGTTAAATTTGTATCTAGTTGCTAGGAACTACAACTCAAGGGCTCTGTTTTTTTATGTCCAGACTTGAGGGCTCAACTAGCAGTGTTTTATCTCATCTGTTTTTCTCCTGACAACAAAAGCATACCAAAATAAAAAATATATATATTCTCAAGAAGTCTTTTAAAAAATCTGAATACATTCAGGATTGCTCTGTTAGGAACATATGTTTTTAAAAATCCTGTAGATTGGGAGCCTCCTAAACTGATTAACAATTGAATAATGTGTGAAATATAGAGAACAATGATAAGCTAGTATTCTCAAAGCAGGAATGAAGAAGACCTCTAGCAGCCTTTTGCTTTATTTTGCTTTTTTTTCTGTCATTTATTCTGAGCCCCACAAATTGATTATGGGCTCTATTTGTTAAAATATGTAAACAGCATCACAGTATTACTTTAATTATAAGAAAGCACTGGACTTGTAAAAGACCAGATTTAAACCCCAATTTAATCGATTAATTTGTTCAATATATATTCAGAGCCCCTAATGCATTCCAGTCACTGTCCTGCCCTCAGTGAGCTGATAGTCTCCATGCTAGCTCCATAACCACTCATATGTCACCTGCCCTCTGGAAGCCTCTATTTCTGCATCTATAAAAGATAGGTATCCCTCTATCATCTTAAGAAGTTGTATCAGTACCTTTGTACACTGTAAAATGCTATATGAATATTAGCGAGTATCTTCCTTGTCAAATAACCCGTCAATTTCCTTCCCTATATACACAATAATGTCCTAGGAAAACAAAATGACACTCTCTAGCTATATGTCTATAAAAAATTAACAGCATGTATGAAATATAGATGAAAAGTTGTAATATGTGCTGAAACCTCTTTGCAACTCCAATGTTAAAGAAGTAATGAAATAGACTTGCTTTCTAAGGAATTATGCGATATCAAGTTTTTCTCATAAATACAGTAATTATTATTGCTTTAGAAAAATTCAGACAGAACCATTTAAATTACTGAAAAGACATTTCATGTTATAATGAGTGTAAATTCTTCATTTACCCCAATGTTTTGGACAGTAATGCTTATGTTTTACTTGCAATAATTAACTTTTAATTTTTCTCAAAAACACGTGAAACATGCATTATTTGCTCACAATGATGCATATCAGGACAGAAAGTGAAAAGGATACTGAACAAGGTGGTATGCTTTCAATCAATAAGAGCAACACTGATAATTTATGGATTAAAAAAATTCAAAGCATATTATAATTATATTTTATTATTGAATTTTCTTTGTCTTAAGCTTTAGTGTAGAAAAATCTTCACCTAACAAGTTTGGACAAGAGTACATAAAGAATAAGTATGCAAATCAATTAAATACTTATCTTACTCACTTAAATATATATATATATATGTATATATATGTATATATATGTACATATATATATATATATATATATTGAGTCAGAATTCTCTAAAATGTAGAGGAATTTGGCTACTACTAGTTCAGAGACTACATTTAACACGTATGGTGTTAAAGCTAGTCATAGCTCAAAGTTCAGAAATTGAATCTTGGTCCTGTTTGGTCAGACTTGAATCTTCCTTATACCAATCATCATAATATGGTTGAGGTGATTATGTCAATAGGTTTGAACCAATCAGGATCTACTTGTAGAGCTTGGGATCTGGTCAAACCTACTCATAAAATATTGCTGATAAATGTTACCAAAAGTTCAAAAAGGGGAAGGGACAAATGGATGTTGTGAAAGCAAATGTAGTTCAAGGATGATCCAAGTCTGTCCTTGCAGGAAAAAGACTCAAGTTTTAACTTTGAGCAATGACTCTCTTTAACACTAGAAGTGAACAAGAAAGCATGTGGCACTGGGATCTTTTAACAGTCATACTCGGACCATGAGACTGTATCCCAACTGAAAATGAAGCCAACACGGGAAGCATTAGAGAGATAGAAACACCTAAAGATAGAAACAGAGATAGAAATAGAGAGAGTAAGAGAGAGAGAGACCCTTGTTCACATCATTTGAGTCCTAAATAAAGCCTTCTCTGAAGCCAGATCTATTGAACTGTCCATATATGAGCCAATATATTGCTTCTTTTGTTTCGTCCAATTTGTTTGGTTTTTAGTTATTTGTAATCAAAAGCTATCTAACTTATAAACTTATAAACTAAAAAAAGGGATTAAACATCTGCATTCATGAAATAGGGAGGAAGGCAACACACATAACCTATAGACATTTGTACCCCCATAATATGCTGAAATTAACAAAAAAGATCTTATTGGGGAATGAAGCCCCCATCTTTCAGCAAAAAAAGAAACATTTTAATTTGTTTGATGAATTACTTATTTTAAAAAAAATGACTGTTTCTATGTTTCACAAAACTTATCATTAGTGATAATAAGTTCCTATGTAAGTAAACTTGGAATATGTCTCTTTAAATAGATATTCTGTATTATATCCTTATTCAATATTTTATATATTCTTTGAAGAAAATTAATTTTATTAGAATGATATAATATCTAACTGATAGTCTTATTAATAATTTTCATATATTTCAACTATATTGTTAAGATCTTTCTAATTTTTAGTAGCTGCTTATAACAATACATTATTAGGATTTCTTGAGTAGAGATTTAAAAACATTTATTGAACATATTATTATTTACAAAGTGTGGTTATATAAAACTTTATTGAAAAATAGTGCATTTTATCTTCCTAATAAATATGCATTAACAAGAAATGTTAGTACAGTTGAATTCATGATTATTTTTGTTACAGATGAAGCTATCAATCTGTTCAGAGTAGCCACAAAGTTGCTACATGTGAGAAGATCCAGGAGTACATTAAGCTTTTATGGTTTATAATGTCTTGAGATTATGTGTATCTATCTACCTGCCTGTCTGTCTATCTTTCTATATATCTATTTACCTACCTATTTATCTCAGTAGACAATGGAGTGGTTGGCTCTAATGTGGCATAGCTTCCTTTAAGTCCCAATGTAACAAGTGATAAGCCTTTTTGGCCATAGCAGAATTATTTAGCAGGCCTAAAAAATATGTAAAAAATGCAAATTTGTTTTAGAGCAAGGTGGGTTTTAATAACTTTCAACCACTAATGTAGGGGAAATGTCCAGAAAAAATGAGGAAATTTTAAATTTGTGCAGACAACTTACATATGGCATGCATATAGATTTGGTAACTGCTCTTTTTCTGAAAAAAATCAGTGAGCTAGAAACTTTTAGAAAAGACTAATATATGTGCTAATAAATGCAAGCTATATGTTAGGAGTTACTATACTGTGCAATGATGACACCTCAATTTTATGGCTCTTCAAGCAGCCACTTACACAGTGAACCTGGGAGTCTGAGCTGAAAGCTGATAACAGAGTAATCTGTAGAACTAAAGATCAGCATTCATGAGCTGCCAGTCTGAAGTCCTTGGACAAAAGGGAAAAGAGCTTCAGAATTCACTTTGAAGGACTGTTCATCAAGGATTTTAAACAGAGTGAACATAGGTGGGAAATCTATTGTCCCAAGTCCACAGAAAGTAGAGTCAATTCTCTGTTTCCTGCGGAGTGCAGATTGGGCTTACCGAGGGTGACACAGATCTGTCATTCACCCAGAACTTCTCAAGTTTCCAGCTTTCTGTCTCAACAGTTTGATTTTAGAAAAGATTCAGCTTAGATTTGGCTTAGAGGTTTTATTTGTTTGCTAAAAGACCTAAAGGCAACCTTAGATGTACATGTTTACGCAAAATTACTTTAACAAGTGTTTTCTCATTTTTGAATGTTTCTCATCAATTTTTATAGATTTTTATATTCTTATATTGTTTTTCAAGTACCTGTCACTCCTTATAAATTACAGAAACTCCAGCTAAACTTTGGAGTTTATATGTAATAAAATCCATTACAGCATTCCCTATCTTTATATTTTTATGATCTATTTTTCACAATGTGCCAACTTTGTTATTTACTAACCAAGAAACTGCCAGATATTCCTCAATGCCGTTCTGGTTCTATATCCTGCTATTCCCTCCATGTGTCCAATATTTTTCCCTATTATTCTATTCAGTATTATCCAAATATGTCTTGGATATCTGTGTCTTTAAGTGGTAAAGGCCCAGTATCCTCTAAATTCTTTAAGCTCAGTGCAAATGCCTTCTCCTCCATAAAAATCCAACTCAGGTTGGAAGTAGTCTCTCTTTCTGACTCTCTCTGCCATACCACTTGTTATTATGATATGATATTCTTCTGAAGTATAGCATGAGCAACTTGTATTTTCATTAGAATATGTTGTTTCCTCTATATATCTATGTGATTTCAATTTTTGATATCTTCCTTATGGTCCAGGGTATGATCAGTGTTCCATGAGCATTTAAAAAGAATGTGTGCTATATAGCTGTCCATTCTATCTATGTTCATTTAGACTAACATTTTTGTTCAGGTTGTTCAAACATTCTATACTTATTACTGTTAAAGTTTCCCAATGTGAGTATGATTTGTCCATTTTATTTTGCAGTTCTGTTCAATTTTTTTAATTTCAAAATGCAAGGTGGTACAAATGTTTTTGGTACGTGGATACCTTGTATGATTCTGAAGCCAGGGCTTTTGCTGTGCCCATCACCAGAATAGTGTTCATTGTACCCAGTAGACAAGTTTTTATCCCAACTCCCTTCCCACCTTCCCCCCCTTTTGGTTTCCAATATCCTTATTTCTCTCTGTGCCCATGTGTACCCATTATTTAGCTCCCACTTATTAGTGAGAAAATATGATGTTTGATTTTCCATTCCTGATATATTTCACTTAAGATAATGGTCTCCATTTCCATCCAAGTTGCTGCAAACAACATTATTTCATTCTTTTTTATGGCTGAATAGCACTCCATGGTATGTATGTGTGTGTGTGTGTGTGTGTGTGTGTGTGTGTGTGTGTGTGTGTATATATATATATATATATATCACATTTTCTTTATCCACTGGTGAATTGATAGGCTCTTAGGTTGATTCCACATCTTTGCAATTGTGAATTGTGCTACAATAAACATTAGAGTGAAGGTGTCTGGAAACTTTTAGAAAAGACTTTTAGAAAATACTAATATATATGCTAATAAATGCAAGCTATATGTTAAGAGTTACTATACTGTGCAATGATGACACCTCAATTTTACAAAATTTTCCTTAGGGTAGATACCCAACAGTGGGATTGCTGGATTGAATGATAGGTCTACATTTATTTCTTTGAGGAATCTCCATACTGTTTTCCATAGAAACTGTACTTCTTTGCAGCCCCACCAACAGTGTATAAGCAGGCTGCTTCTAGTGTGCCATTGAGATCCCCACCCTCAGTGCTTTATGTATTTTCAGATCATTTATGTGTTTATAAATTCAAATATATCATATCTTCCTAGTTAGCTCAACCATTTATACAAAGTGATATTCTTTATGTCTAGTAATGCTTGCCTTAAGTTTTATTTGACCTGATATTAATTTAGCTACTCCAGCTTTTTTTTCATTAGTATCTTTATGCTATATCTTCTTTGCACTCAACCTTCATGTATCGTTCTCTTTTATAAATGTCTCATTAATAGCAAATAATTTGCATTTTAAATACAATCTGATCATCTTTTAACTAGAACATTTGGCCCATTACATTTAATGTGATTATTATGCATTAATGCTTATATTTTTCATCTTATTGTTTCCTCTATGTTATATATTATGTTTTACCTATTCTTAATTTTACTCTTTAGATTTATATTTTTGTCATTATATTTTTCTCCTTTACTCATTGGCAGTTATACATTTTTGGTTGCAGTCTTTTAGCATTATTCTAGATATCCCAATTTCTTAGGGATCCCCGCTCTTGCTCTGCCTAATGCTAGGAAACTCTCTTTGCAGTCTCTTGGAAGGGAATGGGGGAGTGAAGTCTTTTAGAATTTTTACTTTGTAGAGGAAGAGTCTTTTTTTTAGAACCACATTCTTCTTTCCAATTTGGGCAGGTTGAGGACTTTGTCTTCTGACATTTGAATTGCATAAGGCCATAAAGATTAAAAGATTCTCCAACTTCAGAAAAATATCCTCAGTTTGAAAACATATTTACCATTTTACTTATCTGGGTTTCCAGCACAACTTAAATTTTGGCCTTAATTTCTTACTAGTTCTTAGATGCTGTTCACAAGATTTGTTTTGTATTAACAACTACCTATAAACCTGAAGGGGCAAGAAGAGAGAGTAATTATAGAAACTGGCAAGTACTTTAGCTGTGAGAGAGAAGCTATGGCTGTCAGTCAAGCAGGGCAGTCATTGTCAGGAAATAAATAGCCAGGGAGAATGATGAAGAAATACTTCAATCCTTCACTTATGTAACCTGCTGGTTACTAGTTGATGCTTTCCATTGGCTAAACTTAACCTAAGGCCAAAGAATAAAAGAACCACATAGCATAGATGCAGTCCACAGAGGTCCTCCTAGGGCAGAGATGGATGAAAAGTGGAAAATAGATCGGAATGGACAAATGAAAAATATATAGTGCAGATAATGTTACAGGTCATTAGTCTGCTAATTTCATGATATGTGATTTGTGGAAGAGTTTGGTAAAAAAATGGGGAAATAAATTGCCAATTTTCACCCTTACAAGTGATACAAAGAGGAAAAGTTATATTTTTTTATATTCATATTCATCAAAATATCTTCCTATTTAGATAATTTTACTAATTAAAAAGAATAAAATTTAATTAAACTTTGTTTTTCCAAATGCATGCAAGCTAACATGAATACATGCATATATGGATGTAAATTTGTGTGTGTTTGTATCCAAGACTCAGGGAATAGCTACTATTGCCTTAAAAGTATATAAGTTATAATGGCGTAGAATCTAGAAGCAGTTCATACTCAGATTTGCAGGTAAGCAGTTGGCATTTAGGAGGGGCATTAGCAGATTCCAGAGTCTCAATCATCATGATTGTGATTCTAAAGCAGGTTTTAGTCCCCATGAGTGCAGAAAAATTAGAGGGAAAAAAAACTACTTAAAACAAGTATATTGAATTAACTCAGTCAAAAATGAAGAACAGAGAATTCAAAGGACTGAATAAAGCCTATAAGAAATATGGGATTATGTAAAACAGCCAAAATAAGAAAAATAGCCATCCCTGAGGATGAAGAAGACAACACACAAGAGCCGGAAATCCTATTTAAGGGAATAATTGAGGAAAATTTTCCTGATGTTCCTGGAGATTTAGACATCCAGATACAAGAAGATGAATGAACACATGGGACATTCATCGCAAAGAGGAAATCACCAAGACACACAGCCATCTTACTAGCCAATGTCAGTAGAAAGGAGGAACTCCTGTGAGACATAAGGCTAAATCATCAAATAATTTACAAAGGAAAACCCATCAGGCTAACTGCAAACTTCTCAAAAGAGTCCTTACAAGTCAGAAGGTGTTGGGGCCCCATCTTCAGTCTTCTTAAACAGAACAACTGCCAGCCTAGAATTGTGTATCCTGAAAGACTAAATTTCATATATAAAGGAGAAATAAAGACTTTTCCAGATAAGCTATCACTAAGGGAATTTGTCAGGACCAGACCGACCCTGCAAGAAATACTTAGAACTGCATTATACCTGGATCAGCACAATAGTTACCTACCAGAGTAAAACCACCCAAAAGCTAAATATCAGAGCTCATATAAAATAATAATACAAGAGGTAAAACAAAACAATATTGTACTACACAACATGATAAACAGAACAGCATACCGGATATCAGTTCTATCAATCAATGTAAATGGCTTGAATTTCCCACTCAAGAGTCATAGCCTGGCTGAATGGATTAAAAAAAATACAAGACAAGTATCTGCTGTCTCCAAGAAATACATCTAACCCATAAGGAGTCATACAGACTCAAAGTGAAGGGATGGAAAAAAAGAAAATTCCATCTCAATGGAAACCAAAAGAAAGCAAGTGTAACTATTCTCATATCAGATAAAATTGACTTTAAATCAACAATAGTAAAGAAATACAAAGATGGTCATTATATAATGGCAAAGGGAGCAATTCAATAAGAAGGTATAACAATCCTAAACATTTATCAACCTAACACAGGTGCACCCAGATTCACAAAGCAAACCCTACTAGATTTACCAGATCTAGTAGATCTAAGCAAAGAGATAAAGAACAACAGTGTAATTGCTGGGGACTTCAACACCCCATTGACAAAACTGGACAGATCATCCAAGCAGGAAATAAACACTGGATTTAAATGGGACTCTAGAACAAGTGGGCCCAACAGAAATTTACAGAACATTTTACCCCCAAACTACTGAACATACATTCTTCACACCAGCACATGGAATAGTCTCCAAGATTGATCACATCTTAGGCCACAAAACATGTCTCAACAAATTTAAAAAAATAGAAATCATACCATGTATCTTCTCTGACCACAGTGGAATGAAATTAGAAATCAACTCTAAGATAAACACTCAATTCTATAAAAAGTCATGGAAATTAAAAAGCCTACTGCTAAACAATTATAGGATTGATGATGAGATTAAGATGGAAATTAAAAGATTCCTTGAGCTGAATGACAAAGGGGACACAAGCTATTAAAAATATATAGGATAAAACAAAAGCAGTCCTAAGAGGGAAAATTCATCTCCTTAAATGCCTACATCAAAAAGACAGAAAGATCTCAAATTAACAATCTAATAACACATCTCAAGGAACTAGAAAAGGAAGAGCAAAGCAAACATAAAGCCAGCAGAAAAAACATAGCTAAGATCAGAATAGAACTTAACAAAATTGAAAATAAGAAAATTATACAGATCAATGAAACAAAAAGTTAATTATTTGAAAAGATAAACAAAATTTATGAACTTCTTGATAGATTAACAAGGAATAGATGAGAAAGAACTCAAATAAGCTCAAGCAAAAATGAAAAAGGAGATATTACAAGGGATACTATAGAAATACAAAATATTTTCTGTGAATACTCTCAAAATCTCTATGCATATAAACTTGAAAATATAATGGAAATAAACAAATTTCTGGCAACACACAACCTCCTAAGACTCAATCAGGAAGAAATAGAACTCCTGAATAGTCAAATAACAAGTAAAGAAATTGAAGCAGCAATAAAAAATCTTCCAGCATAAAAACTCCCAGACCAGATGGATTCACACACAAATTTTACCAGACCTACAAAGAAGAGTTGGTACCCATTCTGCAGAAATTATTCCATAACATTGAGAAGTAGGGATTCATTCCCAACTCATTCTATGAAGACAATATTACCTTGATACCAAAGCCAGGAAAAGACACGACAAAAGTGAAAACTACAGGCCAGTATGCCTTATGAATATAGATGCAAATATTGTCAATAAAATACTAGCATACCAAATTCAACACTGTATCAAAAGAAAACACAATAATCCACCATGACCCAAGTGGGCTTCACCTCAGAGATGCAAGGATGGTTCAACATATGTAAATCAATAAATGTGATTCACCACATAAACAGAAGCAAAAGCCAAGATCATATGATTATCTCAATAGATGTATAAAAAGCATTCAACAAAATCCAGCACCCTTTCATGATAAAACCCCTAAACAAACAAGGCATAAAAGGAACATAACTCAAAATTATAAAAGCCATACATGACAAACCCACAGCCAGCATCATAGTGAATGGGGAAAAGTTGAAAGCATTCCCATTAAAACCTAGAACAAGACAAGAATGCCCACTGTCACCACTTCTGTTCAACATAGTGCTGGAATGCCTAGCCAGAGCAATTAAGAAAGAGAAAGAAATTAAGTGTATCCAAATTTGGAAAGAGAAGATCAAATCATCATGTTTTGCAGGTAATATGATCTTATATATAGAAAACCACAAAGATTCCACCAACAGACTCTTGTAGTTGATAAATAAATTCAGCAAAGTCTCAGGTTACAAAATCAATGTATACAGATTAGTAGCATTCCTATACACCAATCATAGTCAAGCTGAGAACCAAATAAAAAACAATAAAATTTGTAATTGATACAAAGAAAATAAAGTACCTAGGAATATACTTAATCAATCATGTGAAAGATCTCTACAAAGAGAACTAACAAACACTGAGGAAAGAAATTGCAGATGATATAAACAAGTGGAAAAACATATCATGCTCATGGATTGCTAGAACCAACATTGTTAAAATGTCTATACTACCCAAAGTGATTTACAGATTTAATTCAATTCCCATAAAAATACCAATGTCACATTTCACAGATCTAGAAGAAATAATTTTTCATGGAGCCAGAAAATAGCCCAAATAGTCAATGTAATCTTAAGCAACAGAAAAAAATTGGGAGGTATCACATTACCATACTTCAAACTATACTACAAGACTATAGGAACCAAAACAGCATGGTATTGGCACAAAAATAGAGATGTAGACCCAAAGAAAAGAACAGAAAACCGAGACATATAAAACCATCCACATATAGCCAACTAATCTTTAACAAAGCAGAAAACAATATACAGTGGGGAAAAGAATCTCAATTCAATAAATGTTGCTGGGAAACTGGGATTGGCACATGCAGAAAAATAAAACGGGATCCATATCTCTCACCACTCACAAAAATGTATTCAATATGGTTAAAGGACTTAAATGTAAGGCATGAGATCATAAGAATTCTAGAAGAAAATGTTGGAAAAACTCTTCTGGATGTAGGCCTAGGGAAAGAATTTGTGAAAAAGGCCCCAGTGACAATCGCAACAACAACACAAATAAATAAATGGGACTTGACTAAATTAAAAAGCTTCTGCACAGCCAAGGAAATAATTAACAGAGCAAATAAACTACCTACAGAATGGGAGAAAAATATTTGCAAGCTGTACATCCAATAAAGGACTAATAATCAGAATCTACAAAGAAGTCAAGCAAATCAGTAAGGAAAAAAAATCAAACAACCCCATCAAAAAGTGGACAAAGACATGAACAGAAGCTTCTTAAAAGAAAATAGACAAATCACCAATAAACGTATGAAAAATGCTCAATGTCATTAATCATCACGGAAATAAAAATCAAAACCACAATGAGATATCACCTTCCCCAAGTTGAATGGCTTTTATTAAAAAGTCCAAAAACAATAGTTGCTGGCATGAGTGCAGAGAAAAAGGTACACTTATATACTGTTGGTGGACTGAAAATTAGTACACCCTCTATGAAAAACAGTATGGAGATTGCTCAAAGAACTAAAAGTTGATCTACCATTTGATCCAGCAATCCTACTACTGTGTATTTCCCTAAAGGCAAAAAGACACCTGCATGCAAATGTTTATTGCAGCACAATTCACAATTGCAAAAATGTGGAATCAACCCAAATGCCCATCAATTCATGAGTGGATTAACAAAATGTGATTATATACATATATGTATATATATAATCACATTTTGTTAATGTGAATTTGTTAATTTGAGATATATATAATGAAATACTACTCAGCCATGAAGAAGGATGACTTAATGCCTTTTGCAACAATTTGTATGGAATTGGAGACCATTATTCTAAGTGAAATATCTAAAGAGTGAAAAAACAGATACCACGTGTACTCACTAGTAAATTGAAACTAACTGTGAGCACACGTGTGCATCTCAAAGGAAGTAAATCTCAAAGGAAATTAAATAAAGGGGAGGAGCAAAGAGGAGATGGGCAAAAACCTACCTAATGGGTGCAATGAACACCATCTGTGTGATGGGCACACTTTTAATCCTGACTTGAGCATTACAAAAGTGATCCATGTAACCAAAAACATTTAAACACCCACAATACTTTGAAATTTTAAAAAAAAATCTATTTAGAACCCTGCTCCTAAAAGAATTTCTTCTAGAATCAGGTATTCAAGAATGAGATTCAAGTATATACAATAAGACAATTATCCAATTAAAATTAGGGACTGTGGGAAGAACTATGTGTAGAAACCCAACAAAAGCTGAATTATTGGAATTGGGACTCAGAGTTAATACCAAGTGTTATTCCTCAAATCTCTCTGAATAATATTGCTATTTTTCCTAGATATTGGGTATATTTATGGACAATGTAGGCATAGTTATTTGTTTGCTGTGAGGAAATGAGAAGACTGAGAACTAGTGGAGCCTTAATCATTGCAATGAAAATGCAAGACAATTGTCTCTGGAACATAGTATTAGTAGCAGATATTTTTCTCTGCACATGGTGAAATTAAGGAATAGTGAGAAGCAGCTCCTTTCATGTCTCTTAGCTCTGACATCCCTCACCCTATCTGAATACAAATGTTCTCTGCGTGTAACACATTTTTGTCATCTTGAAATCTTTTGAAGTTCACATGTCATATTTAAAGCTGTCATCAAATTTTCAACATGAAAGACAGAACCATTCAGTAAATGTGAGGTGGAAATGTAATTTTAAAGTAGCAATACATACACACACACACACACACACACACACACACACACACACAAACTTTTTAAATAATAAATTACTCCTTAACTGTTCTGCAGGATTTTCTAATTTCAGATGTCAGCAATGAATATTTTTTATTTTGAAATAAATTCAAACTTATAGAAAAGTTTCAAGAATAATAGAATATATTTTCCTCAGCTACTCAAGAGCAAACTAAAGACACAATAAACTATCATATCTGAATTCTCCCACAATGACATTTTCCTACATAAATGATTCAACCAGGAATGGATCATTGCTACATTAGTACCATAAACTCCACAGGCCCTTTACAGCTTTTGTCAATTGTCTCAATAATGTTCTAAATTGCAAAAAGATCCAAAGTAGAATCATGTGTTACACCAGCTTGTCAAGTCTCCCGTTTCCTTCAACCTGGAATAATTTCTGTCTTTTCTTTATTTTCTTTGCCTTGACAACTTTGAAGACTTCATGCCAATTATCTTCAGAATGTCCCTGAGTCTGGATATATGTGATGTTTTCTCATGAATAAACCCAGGCTTTGCATCTTTTTAATATCCCGCAGTAATATGAGAAGTGAGACTATGTTTTTCCCATGGTGTCTTTATCAGGTGGTACATGATGTCGATTTGTCCCATCTCTGGTGATGCTACTACTACCCTTGATCACTTACTCGCCAGTTAAAGTGGTGTATTCCAGGTATCACTGGAGTTACTCTTTTTCATTTTTCTTTTATAATCAACAAGGATTTAAAATCATGTAAACATCCTGTTACTTCTACCCACTAGTTTTAGTGTTTGTTGATGCTTCTTGCACAATCAGTCATTACCATGTTGATGCCAGTGGTGACCCTCTAATTTCATCATCCTTTCTACATTTATTAGTGGCATTCTATTGTAAAAAAGAGATTTCTTTTTTTCCTGTTTATTTGTATGTTTTCTTACTTACATATGCCATATTGATTCATTACTTAGAGTTTATGTTCATAATTGATTCTATGGGATGTAAACCAGTGCTGTTTATATTTTGGTACCCTAATTGTCAAATATTAGCCAGTAATAATGACTTTACTGAGTCTTATGTCTTTTGGCATATCCTCTTATTATTATTTTCTTAGTTTTTGGCATTATAAGATGTACCAAATCATCTGTTATCAACCATTTCTCCAAAGAGACCAGTTCCTTTGGGTGGAGAATAGTGTCTAGAAAACACTATTTGGATTCTAGATATGTTAATTGCTATTAGAGTGTTGCTTCTCTCAGTACTGCTCAGTGAATATAGCTAGGAAAGTAAAGTTATATTTTAATAGTATATTTTATGTAAGTATATAAAATACCCTTATGCATATACACAGATTTACATCAGTATTTACTTTTATATCTATGTACGTATATATTAAAAACATGACAACATTTCAACTCCTAGTTATTTTTTTCTTTCCATGTTTGTAAATCCCTTCTCTGACAGTCAGAAATCTGCTTCTCATTGTGCTAAATATTTAACATTTACTTAGGTAATCAGTTCCCCTGTGTGTAATCAGTTGATGTCATTACTCCCTTCTCCACTAGGATATCCTTCTCACTCCACTGTGGCTCCAACAACCATTCCAGGCACTACCTTATATGAGTTGTTCACCCTACGTCAAATGTTCCACCTGCCTCTTCCCAATGTAGTTTACTTCCTCACCCTACTTAGGCTACAAAACTATCTGTTGTTCAGTTCTTAAATGTAGGTGCCCTTCTCACTGTGCTTCAATGACTTCTCTCATGGCACTGTTGCCCCTCGCAATTGCTTTCCTTCCCATATTCAGGCTTTCACACACACACACACACATGCACATACAGACATACACACATACACATACAGACACAGACACTGTCCTCCCCATGCTTGGGCCCTGATAGCCCCTGCTGGGCCACATAAACTTCCAGACCAAAGTACCCAGATCCTGATGTCCATCTCCACCACAGCAGAAAATTAACACAATGAATGTTTATACCACCTGAAGCAACTATGTTGGAACACATAGTATATGAATTTAAAATAAGAATTACAAGCAAATTAAAAAAGAGAATGGATTGTATTAGCAACATAAAACAAAAACTAAGAAACATTTTTAAAAAAAGAAATAATAGGTATGGAAAATAGAATAATTGAAAGAAACATGCCAATAAATAACATAGATAGATGGATACAGTGAAAGATAGATAGAAGTGAAGAATAAATTCAAGAGCTAGAAGATCAGATTAAAAATTTTTTCCAGAGAACCACAGAAAAAGATAAGGGAAGCGTAAAAGTACAACTAAATGATATAGTGGATAAAAACAGGAGTTCTAGAAAGAGCAACAGAAGAAATGGAAGAGAGAAAATAGTTGAAAAAGTAATACTATTTCCAGGAAAAAAGAACCTATAAATTTCATAGTTAAATTTAAAAGCATAAAAAACAAAGGTAAAAATTCTAAAAGATCTTAGAGTATAAAATGATTCAATGTCATAAGGTGCAGCCCTGGGGGAAGACAATCTCCTTAAGTTTTAATTCCACCTTCCCTGGGGATTTGGAAGAGAGGAATAAATGGCACAGAGTGTGGGTTTGGCCAAGCTTCTTTACAAGAGTGCCTCATCCCAGCAGATATGGGAAGCCCTGCCTAACCCAAATTCTATATCATCTGTTAATCTCTCCTTTTTCATAGTTTGTTCATAAAAACACACATTTTTACCTAAGCTCAACCATTATGTACATCTCTCTGTATTCTGTTTTCTTCACTTACAATGTGTCTATGTTTCTACATATTCTTTTCACATTTTAACAGCCACATGTTTTATCATAATTTTCTTTATCCTTATTTGGGATATTTGTGTTGTTTTCTGTAATTGCTGTTATAGATTACACTGCAGAGAGTTGAATTATTCCTGTAGGATAACTTTCAGGTATAAGATTGCTATTGTTATTGCTATGAAGAGTAATACTGCCTTGCCAATGGGTTGTTCAAATTAGGAAAGCCAGCAGCAGTGGATGTGTCTTTAGAGTGCAAGTTTATCCAAGATTTTACTGATAGTCATTATTAAAATGTAAAGTATTATCACGGTGTTGATCCTAATGAAGGAAAACAAACTCTGTGCATATTTGTTTTCAGACATGGATATGGAATAATATAAAATAATATACATCAGGATCAACATATGTGTGGGGATGTAAATAAATAGATGAAGTTACTTTTTTCTATATTAATATGTCATTATTTGGACCTCATCTTTGCCTAGTGATACATACAGAAATCCTCTGTCAGTTGGAAGGATGCAATGTAAATATAGCATCTTTTCCAGAGCAAAAGGTTATGTTTATTTTATCAGACTTCGGTGCTTTTTTTAAAAAAAAAAATAACAGTCTTAGATTTCAGTATGTAGAACAGAGCAGAATAAAACAATTTGAAATCCTTCCATGTAAATGTCTAAGAACACTGAAGGTATTAAAAGAAAAATTGTTTTAAAAGGCAGTTATCAAAAAAGAAAGTCAAACATAACCAGATATCCACAAACAAAAATGAAAAAAGAATTAAAAATCAGAGAAATAAGCAAAAGATTTGCCTCTGTGGTTGCCTGACGTTGAAAGGTTATGGGTCTCCGTAAATTAGAGTTGGAAGACAGCACTCACGTGGTGACAGAAGATGCAGTCATGTCTCCATGGAGGCAGCGAGTTGGAGCTATGACCTCTATATAAAACCAGGATCATGGGGTGGAAGTGGGAAGAGTAGAAAGAAACCTACCCACTGGTAAAGGAAAGCTTTCTTCTGCTTGAGCTCTGGATGATAAAAAAAACAAAAAACCTGCTTTTAGAAATCAAAATCCCTGGCTTAGATTTTTCGCTACCATTGTACTGTAGCAACTCTAAGCCAAACAATTAGCATAAAAATTGTCCCCAGGCCAGAAATGCCCCTGGGATGCCTGGCAAAAAGAAATACAATGCTGGGAAAATATATATCAGAGAAATACCTACCAAAAAGAAAGATAGAGTAATTATGTTACTATCAAGTGGATGAGGGAGGAGGAGAAGAAGACTTTAGGGAAATAAAATTGGGATATAAAAAATATATATGTAATAATTAGTCAGAAAGATACAGCAATTCTCCATTTCTATAGACCTAACAAATGAGTCTAAAATTACACAAAGATAAATTTCATAGTATTACCATAATACATTAACAAATTTAATATGTTATTTTATTTGAAAGTAAAATGTGACTCCAACATGTTTTAATAATTAATAAAGAAAACATAAAGAATCATTAGTAAGGTTATAGCCACACAATTTTCAAGTTTGATCTACTAGACATGTATGTAGAATGCTGTACCCATCAATTAAGAAATGTACAATCTTTATATGGAATATTTATTTTAAAATTTATTCTTTATGTATCAGATACAATAACCTATAGGGTCACAAAACAAATCTCACCAAGGTATTGGTAGTATAAAACAAATCTCATCAAGGTATTGGTAGTATAAGTCCTTGTTCTCTGTCCATAATTAAATTACGTTAGATATCATTATCAAAACAGTAATCATACCTTGTATGTGGCTATTTAAAAATTCCTTGAACTAATACATATAATATAGAAGGAATTATAATAGAAATTGTATAAATTTAGAATCTATAAGATAATAAGACCATATATTAAAATCAGTGTACTATAGCTAACATAGAGAATCTGTAGCCTTAAATGGATGTATATATAGAGAGAGAGATTGAAAGGTAATGAGCAAAGCATTTAAATTAAGAAGTTAGGTAAAGAACAGCAGTACATTAAGGTAAAATTTAAGAAAGAAATTAATAAACATAGAATAGAATTTTGAAGTGAAAAATAAAAATTAATGAGGATTTAAAAACTTCAAAACTGACTCTGTGAAAATATTAATAAATTAGCCAAATTCTAGCAACTGAGCAAGGAAAAAAGATATAAGTTAATGAAAGAAATGGGACGAAATTACAGATATATGGTAGTGATTTTTTAAGTGTAAGAATAAAATGAACAACTAAATGAAAATCTATTTAGAAGAAATAAATAATCTTATGTTAAAAATCTGAATGAATTTATAACCACTACAGAGATTTCTTTTTTTGGAAGAGAAAATGTATGCTGTTCCTACACACGCATACACACACGAATACCAGGACTAGATAATTTTATAATTGTATCCTATCACTGCTTTATAAAATAAGTAATCCCCATGCTACATAAACTCTAGGAAAAGAAGCAAAAATCCCTAAAGTATTTGTTCAGTTGTATAGTCCAAGTATCAAAACCAGACTAGAATCCATGAGAAGTAAAATTATCAACCAATCAACTTATATATGCATATATTCTAAACCAAATATAGAAAACCAAATATAGTAACCAAATATAGAAAATATATCATGACCAAGTAGGGCTTATTACAAAAAAAACTCATAAATTAAATACTATCCTTGCCTCCATTACACACTGCACTGGTAGCACTAGACAAAATGATAAGCTAAGAGCAATAAGCAAAAGCTATACAAATTTCAAAGCCAAACTATCGTTTGGTAAGGGATTGTCTGCGTTGAAAATGAAGAAAGATAAAAAACCCTATAGATTGACTGTTAGAATCTATAGGATATTAACAAGAAGACTCATTCTTTTATTTCTCTCTCTTTTTTTTTTTTTGTTTAGCAACAAGGTATTGCTTTGTCCCAAAGGTGGAATACAGTGGTGTCATCATAGCTCAGGGGTGTGCCTCCAAGCTTGGCTAATTTTTTTTTTTTTAATTATTTTTTTTTTGTAGCTATAGGATCTAACTATTGTTCAGGCTTGTCTCAAACTCCTAGCCTCAAGCCATCTTCCCACCTCAGTCTCTGAAAGTGCTAGGATTATAGGTGTGAGTCACTGTGCCTGGCTTATTTCGTTTTTAAAGTGTTAATATAACAATGAGTCATACTGGAAAGGTTAGATTGTCTTCCACATGTTCTTTCTCAGAAGATAGAAAAGTGTTCACTATTCTTTGAAAATATTTTTATCTATTTTTTCTCCTCTTCTAAAATATGAGTTGCTCACATCTCCTGTGTGCTCTCATGTTGAACTCCCAGTGCAGCATTCAATGTGAGGTTCAGAATTGCCTGTTTATGGCTCTGCAGTTCTATGAGGTGAGCAATTGTGTCTTAGTCATCATTGCATAACAAGCACTTAAAATAGAGTTTGCACAAAGTATTGAATAAACATATGTCAAAAAAGTACAACTTTGGTTATTTGGAAAAATTCCAACTGTGTGGAATTCTTTTGCTGATGGTATTGGAAATAAATTTTAATTTTTTAAAAAAAATACAACAGAATATCAAGAAACATCTTTAAATTTTAATTTTTTCAGAAATAAGAATTGTCAGCATGCAAGTTCAAACAGTCACTGAATACAAAACGGTTACTAATGTTGTCGGATATGTAAGGGGTTTGGCATCTCCAGGTAAGTAGGGTTAAATATTTATAATCTACATTTTATGTGGAACTGCACAAAAATAGGCTATATAATTGTTTAATATCATAGTTACATATCCCACTTTAGATGTCACAGTAGTTTATCCCACTCTAAGAGTAGATAAATATGAAACTAAGAATTAGGTCTGGATTCTCTTCTATCTCTTCAAATCCTTCCACATCTCTTCAAAAAGAAATCTTAGTAGAGGAGGTGTTTGTTTGGAGGCATTGGGGGTGAATGAAACAAGAAACAGTTTAGATTTGTTAAACTGGCATGTCCTACAAAAGCCGATTTTTTTTCTTTTATTCATCACAACACCATTGGAATTTTTATTTTTATGAAGAAAAGACATTTTTAAAGAAATATTTTAGTTTTTAATGATGCTTTTGAAAAAATAAGTTTTTATCTAAAAATATAATTTTTCAGTCTTAATCTAGATCCCATTCCTGACCATTGGTCCACTGCCAATTCTGCCAAATGTTTGTATGGCTTTAGGTTTTGAAGGTGCTTATGAAAATGATCATTTGAATAGATTTTAAATAATTTTATACCTTGTTATGGGTCTCTGATAGTCTTCAGATGATATTATATAGGCTAAAAAAAGTGAAAATAACTGACACATATATTAATAAAAAGGTTAGTTAATAACACTTCTAAATTCATATAAAGCTGAATCATATACTACTGTCTGATATGTCTGTTATACAGTATAGGTGCAATGGTTTTTCATTACACTTGTGCTATTTCTATTGATTTTGTTGGTACATTAACTCAAATTTTCCTGGGAGAATTATGCTTCTTTATCACTTTAGTAAAATTGACCTAATTGCTAACTCAGAGAATTTTGAGACCAAATTTTATATCCTCTTAGTCTCTTGCTGGCCAACTCTTACAAAATTTATGAAAGGTACTTATACTTTCTGATTTCCTTACAGTTGCAATGTTGGTTAACCTCTTATCACAGTGTCTTCAAATATAAGATATGAAAAATTTGGAAATTGTGACTATTGCATTTCAACAAATTTTCATCACAGGAATCTATAATTGAAGCACTAGAATATTTATCATCTTTGCTACATTTGTAAGTTATTATTGGAAAACCCAGTTGTACAAAATTATATTAGCTTTAGGATAAAAAAATTTTAATCTATTTAAAAAACCTGGAATTTAAAAAAAAAACTAATTTTACCATTACTAGTCAGTGTATAATATGCAAAGCTTCTCAAATTTTGCTTATTTGAATTATATACAAAAATCTTGTTTGTTCAGATGATTTTCTTATTTAAGGAATTTGAAAGTTAGAAATAATCATCAATTAGTATTAAGTTTTTAAGATATGATCTATTTAGAATAAAGACAATCCCAAGCAGAACTTTCAGATATTTCTGGGAGATGAGTAAATTCTCAGGTTTTCAACATTTGCAGACCTACCATGAATACCACTAATTAAATCTTGATAAAATATTGGCAGATCAAATCCATTGCTGGTTCTAAAATCAGTGTGGAAAACTAAAATTGCTTCACACCGTGACAATTCTTGTAAGGTAGTAATTTCTTGATGTTAACAGGGATGATTCATTTATTCCACATGTAAGACCTACTTTGTGTCAGGCACGGTTCAAAGTGCCTTACAAATAGTAACTCACATAAAACTCAAAACAATTGAACAATGAATGTACTATTTGTGTTTCTATATTAGAGTTGAAAAAAAACTAAGTCAGAGAGAGTTTGAATAAGCTTCCCAAGGTCATACAACTAGTGAGTTTCAAAGCCTGGATTCAAACCCAAGCAGACTGGATTCGGAGTCTGCATACTTTACCATCCAATTATAGGACATCTCACAATGCTATAATGCTTTTTACACAGGTATATGGGGCTAGGGCTACTTGGTCAAAGAAATTTAGCTCTGTTACTATTACTGATAACATTCAATGACAACCAAATCAAAGAAAACTCTTGAGATACATTTCCAACCTACCTTTTTACTGACAAGTCAGTAATGTACATTGAATAGGCCACCCCATGTGTCATGGAGACTTTTCTAATAGTGTAGCTAATGAATTCTGGATGATTCTATGAAAGAAAATCTGTTAAAAGGCAACTTTTACAGCAGTTGAATGAATTTTGATATTGGTGAATTCTATTTCTTTTCTTCAGAGAAAGGAGAGGGACTAGAGGCTGTAATTAATTCCCTAAACACTTAATTTATTGCAAAATCCATACATGACTACCACATTTTTAATATTTACAGCTACTGAATAACTGCTTCCTCAAATGTATTAATAGTTCATTAATATTTACTGAGCATACACATATTGTTTACAGGGCACTTCCCACCATGATTCTGGAAGAATGCTAGATAAGAGTTTCATTGTGGCATATTTGTATACTTCATTAATTAATATTCATGTTGTAAGGGACAGTACTATGGATCTAAGCTTTGTATTCATAATTGAGTTCAGCAGCTGCTTCTGCTTTGATATACACAGATGTGTGAATCAAGACGGTGAGTGAAAAATATTAAAGTAGTCTTAATTATTAGAACGATTTTGCTTAATTGTTGCTCAGTTGTACAATAGGATTATGTAAATGTCATTAAATTTATTGTTAAGGTTTACATTTTGTTCTAATGGTTCTTGTTCCCTTCTATTTCCAGACCGGTATATTATAGTTGGCAGCCAGCATCATACTGCATACAGTTATAATGGACAAGAATGGGCCAGCAGCACTGCGATAATCACAGCTTTTATTCGGGCCTTGATGTTAAAAGTTAAGAAAGGGTGGAGACCAGACCGCACTATTGTTTTCTGCTCATGGGGAGGAACAGCGTTTGGCAATATTGGCTCATATGAATGGGGAGAGGTAAAATAAAATATACATTAATTACAATATGTTTCTTTTTTCACTAAAGTAGACAAAATAAAATTGTTAGAGCTGAAGACAATAATGTGCCTTTCAACCAGGGTGTTATATCTGTTGATTCGGTGAGATCATCTATAAGAATAAGGGGGAAGGAATTAAGAGTTAGACTATAGTGAACTGTATATAATTTAAGTATCTTATCCCTATTGCTACCAGACCTTCAAACCCTGATACAATATAACCCACAATCTTTACCTGATTATTGTAATTTTCTCCTTAGAAGACAAGTTGGCAGGCACTGGACAAGAAAGGATCAAGTGATACATAGTATTACCTTTATTTTTAAAAAATCTTTCTAGGAATTATCTGGAATTAGGGAACAATCTCCTATATTAAGTATTTATTACTTAGCAATGTATTTTGTCTATATAATATGGAGATTGGATTTAAAATAAGTTACCTTTCTTCCTCCCTCCCTCCATTCCTTCCTCCTTCTGCTCTATCCCTTCATCCCTCTCTCCCTACTTTTTGTTTCCTATCTGTCTACCTACTGCCTACATCCCTAGAAGCCTGTGTCCATATGCAATCTAGCATGCAATGAGGCACAGTTAGAAAACAACTTGAGTATTGAAGTTTCAAATGCTTCTAGTAGGTTTGTGTCTCACAAATGCACTGTATTTTTAATGGAATATGAGTATGGATAATTGCATTGATGCTATATTAACAACAATGAAAACATTGTAAAACTTTTAGATATTCTATTTCCTTTTGTTTGGTAGATAGTAAGGGATTGTGGGTCTCCTAGGGATAAAAGTGGGTGTTGCTCTGATTTACGCCCCCCCCCAAATAGGCTTTCAGAGAGGCTCATGGGAGATCTGCATGTGCAGTAAGACTCAGGTCATGCAGCTCCCAACTGTTCATTGAAAGTGGTTCCATGGTGACATCTGAACCACAAGGGTGGTCCCAATCCAGGCACTATAAAACAAGATGCAGACCATAACCAGCCCCTCTTTTTCTGTCCTTCCTCTTGCTCTCCTTTTGTTGTGACAATGGGTCCAGTTGTCATCTGTGGGATATGTATCATGCTCTGTAAACCTCTATCTTGTTCTTTTCCTATAATCCTCTTTCTCTCCACAATAAACTTCATTTTTATGCTTGGCTTACTTTGGCATGTCTGGTCATTCTTTGGTCATGAGTGCACTAAGAACCAACATTTCAGACTAAAACCTAACACTTTTATTTTTTTTTAAAGGAGGTAATGAATACCTCAATTACCCTGATTTGATTAATATACATTGTATGCCTATATCAAAACATATGTACCTTATTAATATATACAACTATTATGTACCTAAAATAATTAAAAATAAAAAATGAAAATGAAAACAAAAGAGGTTCAACAGCAATATGCAGATCAAAATATCTACACAAATTTACTAGGAAAGTAAAGTTATTTAATATTCTAGTTTTTGTTACTACTTTACTTTTGAGGAAAAAACTTGTATCTAATGGGAAATTCTCCTATTACACTTTTTAGTTAAGCACTCAAAAACTATCTACTGAATATCAAAGAAAATATCAAAAAGGTATAGACAAGAAAATAGCAAGTGACTTTTTAATTTGAAGGAAAGAATAGTCTTAAAGATGAGAAAAATTTTCAGTATAAAATTCATCAAGATTCATACATTGCATATTGGAATGCTTTTCCATATGCAAATTAGTGGTGTGAATGTTTGATCTCTATTCAAAAGAACCACTTCAAATGAAAAAATTTCATTGCTTAAAGGACCTTTTTAAATTGACAAATTTATAACTAAGATAGAAATATAATTTCTGAACCAAACCCTCATTCAAATTACTTACTTTAAAGATTGGTAAACAAGTCAAAGAATTAGTTAGGGAGTATATCTGGACTTGCTGTTAGTAATTCAGAAACAATAAAACAATGTTTGTTTTCTTGTAACAAAAAAACAAGTATTAAGAAAATGTCTTAAAGATTCTTTTCAAATTAATTCCAAAGATTTATTTCACTATATCATAGTTTTCTGGATACCTATCTCATAACTTTCACAATTTATGTTAATTCTAAATTAACACATGTATTTCTGAACTGAACTATATTCTAAAGTAGACTTGTCTAACTTTAGTAATTCCTAACAAATATCTTAAATTCCAGTGCATAAGAAATTTCATGGCAAAATGGCCTTAAACTTATCTAAGCATCAAGCATCAAAGCCTGTATTAATCAATGTGGCCTTGCATGTATGTGAGCAACTATTCTTTCAAATTCTGTGATATTTTTGTGGTAAAATACAAATTCCTTTTTAATTTTAATTAATTAATGAATTAATTGTACCTTTCAGTGATTTTCTATTTTCTCAATCAACAGATACTAAAAGTACAATTACTACAATGTGGGAATTCACAAGAAAAAAATGCTAGAAAAGGTTATTCTTACTCAAAAAGATTAGGTACCACTGTCTTCAAATATTTGTATATACAGGCATACTTGACAATTGATTATATATTCAGTTACTTTTAGGCTTTTCATATGACTGGATGGGAAAAAGACATGAAAAATAAAAAAGGTGAATAATGTGCATTTGATTATTGGCTTATAAAATATATTTCTGTATTTACTGTGTCTCAGAAAATTATTTCAATGCAATTCTCAATACCATTTCATAACCATCTGGTTGAAGAGAAATTTAGAAAACTGTTAGTTGTCCTATTCTTTCTGCTCTTATCAAATCTACTCCTTCTGAGAATGAAACATTTTCTTTTAGACTGAAAACAATTTATGCTCTAAATATATTCCCTCATGAAGGTGAACAAGGAAAGCCTTTGTTGACATGTCGTGTTATCCTGTTTAAATTTACTTACATAGAAACCTCTTGAAATCCATAGTTGTAGTTAAGAGGATTAGATGAGGATGGTCAATGAACTTAAAAATGGGATGTATAATGACAGAATTATTAGGGAATCGATTCAATACTAACCTTGATCCTTGAAGACAATTATAATATTTTACTGAAAAAGTTCTTTCCTTTAAAAAGTATCATTTCTTCTGTGAAGTATCTTCATTTGTCATAGGCTATTGTAGAACTATTACAGATTTTAGAGTCAAAAAAATAAGAGTTCAAATCCTTTCTACCATAAAATATGTAATAGTTGGAAAGATTAACTTCTCTAAGACTTGATTCCTTAAATACATGCATTAATGCCTACCTTGTGAGGTTCCCATGAGAATTACATGAACTAATATATAGACAGTTTCTATGTGGTAGTGTACAAATAGAAACTGTTTTTTCATAGAACTCAAGTAAAATAAATATTTCTAAGTAATACTATGGAGAAATTACTCAAGTTCAAAATTAATCACTTATGTTCATTTAAAATATTTATTAATTTTAAATGATTATCTTTTCACCTCTTTAACAGAGTTATAGCTGAATTTTCAAAATAAAATAAGGATAACAATAAGAACATGCAGTATTTGTCTTTCTGTGCCGGGCCTATTTCACTTAACATAATATTCTCCAATTCTAACCATGTTGTCACAAATGACAAAATTTCCTTCTTTTTCAAGGCTTAGTATTCCATTGTGTATATATACCACATTTTCTTTATGCATTCATCCATAGCCAAGTGTAGAATGGTGCTTCCACAGACTGAGGGGTTGGGGGTAATGGGGAGATGATGGTCAAAGAGTACAAGATACAGAAGGAGTATATATTTTTTTAGTTCTATTGTACTGCATGGTAAATATATTTAATAATATTGTACATTTCAAAATTGCTAAGAGTAAATTTCAAAAGTTTCACCACAAAAATGTTGAATATTTGAGGTGATATAATAGATATGTTAACTAGTTTGATTTAATTACTCTACATTGTATTCATAAACTATAATATCACTTTGTACCCCATAAGATTTTATAATTATAAATTTATAATAAAAATAAGAATAAAATGATAATAACATTATTGACTTTTTAGGTATACAAGTCTTTGTAGATTTTATTTCATAGTGCTAGAAGGAGAAAGATACTTTCCCAAGACATGACATAACATAATTTTTAGGCATTTCTACAGAAATGCCGCCATGATAATTACCCATTTAATATTTGTGCAATGCATGCAAGAAAATAACAGAAAGACTTCTTGGTGGTATCTTATTAATAGGATCAGTGATCTTCAATTTTGCAGGGTAAGGGTGAACAGAGAAGTGAAAAAGTATTGTACAGAATCATTTTGTGCTACTTACACTAAATATGCATCAGATTTTATTTAAAGTAATATTTGCAAAGTCACAATTGTATTATGTCATATTCTGCTCTTTATTTGAGTTACTTTTTGCAAAAAGTAGCTCATTGCTTCAAAGAAAAGGGTTAGTTTTATTAATCACTGAAATAGTTTATGTCTGTTCCTAATTCAGTGAGTAGTATAAAATTAAATTCAATCACTGGAGCAAATATTCCATTTTGTACTGTGTAGTGTAATCTCACATTATGTTAACTTTTGAAGAACATTTTCTCTTAAAATTTGACTTGTGTCAGGAACATGCGTTAACATTTTTTATTATATGTTATATCTGATTCCTCACCGCCTTTATTTAAAATCCTTTTATAACCTTTGTGTACTCTATTAAATAGTATGGGATTGCTTTTTAAAAAGTACTTATGAAATTTAATGATTTTAAGTATGAAGTATTTCTTATTCGACATTTAACTAATAATGGAGAATCTGTTATTTTTATTTATGTTAAAGATAGATCCTTTTTTGGATTTCAGGATTTCAAGAAGGTTTTGCAGAAAAATGTTGTGGCTTATATTAGTCTCCATAGTCCCATACGGGGTAACTCAAGTCTCCATCCTGTAGCATCACCATCTCTTCAGCAGCTAGTAGAAGAGGTAAGATAAATCACTTTTGTATAAAATGATTATAAAAACCTTCTTTTTTTCTCTATAATTTGGCATTTCTTGTTTTTTAATTTCTTTTTAAATGTGCATAAAATGATATGTAAGCTTTTTAAAGAATGATCTCTTGCTCATTTTTTAAAATAAAATCCTTAAACTAGTTTTTCATGTTCTGGAATTCTTCACATGCTACTCTTTTATGGTGTAATGTAGGAGGTACAAATCGTGCAGTTATAGAGAAGGTATGTAAAACTGTAAATTTATTTCTTAAAAGTTGAATTTAGCTCTCAAATTCCAAATTCTGCAATCTTGACATTTTGTGGTAAACATGGTAACTTCTAAATTTCTTCGTCCTCATTCATGTTTGGTGTAAATTTGGGACCTATCCTATCTTTGCAACTACATTATAAGCTCTTTGAGAACAAAAATATAGTTATAACTAAATTTAAAATATTTAGAAAATATTATTTGAAAAAATACATATGGAAAATAAAAGTATGTATTTTTCTACTAAGTAACTTGAAAAAAAATCACGTAGTTTTTGGTGTTGTACTAGGGTTACTTATTTAAATTTAGTCATTTCTTGCCTGTCTCAAAGAATTGAGGAGAACATTTTTCCTGTTTATTAGTAGAGTTCACACTTTAATTTCTGCATTCTTCTTATGACTTTCACTGCATTAAAAAAAAATATACTATTTCTCAGTATGGAAACAATCATATCACCACTAGGGGGTGGTTTCATCTCAACCCCAATGTCTGATGATGTATATTGGAAACGACCTTTCAGATGCCCACAGGGTGTCCAACAAGTATTACAGGAACTGAACTAGAAAAATAGATAATGAACAGTGCTTTGGATTAGCCATAATTCTTGATTGAAATGTAATGCAAACTAACATTTTATGACTTTCATAAAGTATTTTCTAGTTTAATAGTTTTCATTGACATTTCCATATGTAGTACAATAAAGAAGACATTATGAAAGATGAAATGGATAAATCTGTACATTTAAGATCAGCCAATGTGCATGCCCTAAATTACATATGGATCTGTAAGTTAGTATCTCCTGCTCTGTGTAATACTTTGAATTCACTGACTCTTTCAACTGCCTAGAAAAAACTCACAAGAGCAAATCAGCAACAGATGTCTCCCTGGGGAATTTAAAATATTTCTGAATAAGTGAATGATGAGAAAGAAGAAAGTATATGCTCAAGTATCCAGAAATTGAGGAGGGTTGGTTTAAAATTTGTCTTTTCTGTCTGTGTGTTATAATTTTTATGTTTTGAGAATCTTGGAAGATATTCAATCATTGAAATTCATGGATAAATATAAATAGCAAGCTATTAAAGAGCATCAAATCCATATAATGTCATTTCTGGGAATATCTTTGCTTATCTTATAACAGAGCCATAAAATAGTTTAGTATCTAAAGCTAATTATATGAGAGTGTAGAATGTTTTTTTTAATAATGAATGGTAACACAGCATGGCATATATTCTTAGTTTTGGGGAGACGAAATTTTTTGTTCTATGATTGAAAATATTTAAAACCTTAAATATAAAAATTGAACTGGAATCTGTATAGAAAAAGAATTCCTTTCAGTTGAGATTTTGTTTGTGTGTATGTGTGTTTCCTAGAAAAATTCAGAAGAGTAGAAATATCACGAGTTCAAACAAAAAATTGTATATGTAATTTAAAAAGAAGAGGAGTACTTATATATTAAATTTATGGAATAAATATATATTATAAATTAAGATATATTTGCATATACAAATTAAATATTGCATAGCTTTTTCTTTAAAATATATAAACACTCTTGAATATATAAAGGTTAAGAAAACTGAAAGAAACAAAACCTCACAGTAATTTATATAATTTAAATAAAATAATTTAACACAATGGCATTTAAAAGAAAGATTTAAAATGTTTCTTTCAAATAAAAAAAACTTAAATTATAACATCAGAACATAAGTAACTTCACTTACAGTGAGTGACAAAGATGTTTTATCAATTACCAAGGACAAATATATTTCATCAATTTATTTATGTTCTGTTACTATATACACATCATATGTACCATATAATCCAGTATAAAACAAACAAAAAATTCAAAATAATTTTTTTACATAGAACAATTTTTTTTTTTTTTGAGACAGAGTCTCACTTTGTTGCCTAGGCTAGAGTGAGTGCTGTGGCGTCAGACTAGCTCACAGCAACCTCAAACTCCTGGACTCAAGCCATCCTCCTGCCTCAGCCTCCCGAGTAGCTGGGACTACAGGCATGCGCCACCATGCCCGGCTAATTTTTTCTATATATATTAGTTAGCCAATTAATTTCTTTCTATTTATAGTAGAGACGGGGTCTCACTCTTGCTCAGGCTAGTTTCGAACTCCTGACCTCGAGCAATCCGCCCGCCTCGGCCTCCCAGAGTGCTAGGATTATAGGCGTGAGCCACCGCGCCCGGCCAGAACAATTTTTTTGACAAAGAGAGCATACGGACTAAATTTTGGACAACACAAAGCTATATGGAGTATCTGATACTTAGTATAGCAATATGCAGTCTTCAAAAGATCTTGCCAAGTTCATGTGGTAGATTTAAATATATTAGATGAAATCTTTAAAGGATTAATATATAATACTGCATTTTCTTTAAAAATCTGGATATATATTGGATGTTTTAATGGCTTGATATAAAACAAAAATGTGAAATGGTTGCCCTAAATCAAATACCAGTTTTAGCTTCATTAACAGTATGTTATTCCAATCAAGGAATTTGGTCCATCACATTATACCTTGCTATGGTATTCTTATTATTCAAGTCAGATTTATGGAATGTATTGAGGTATAATTTACATTCGCTAAAATTCTCCATTATTAAGTGTACAGCTTGATGAATTTTAATTAGTGTATAGTCATGTAAACACCATCACAATCAAGATATACAGCATTTCCATCACCCAAAAAAGTTCCATCATACCCCTTTTCATTAAATCTCTTCCCTTCATCCCCAGTTCATGGCAACTACTGATCTCATTTTTGCTCCTATGGTTTTGCCTTTCAGAATATAATAAATGATGGGATCATACAGTATGCAGCCCTTTATATGTGGCTTCTTTTACTTAGCATAGTGATGTTTAAGATTTACTAATGTTGTTACGTATGTCAGTAGTTCTACGACCTCTTCTAGACCTGAGGGCCCGAACTCATGGGTCGCTGGCACTGGTCTGTGGCCTGTTAGGAACTGGGCCACACAGCAGGAGGTGAGCACAGGCTGATGAGTGAAGTTTCATCTGTATTTTCAGCTGCTCCTCCTCACTGTTGTCACTGCCTGAGCTCCACCTCCTGTCAGTTCAGTAGCGGCATCGGATTCTCATCAGAGCAGGAACACTACTGTAAACTGCACATGTGAGGGATCCAGGTTGTGCTCTCGTTATGAGAATCTAATGCTTGATGATCTGAGGTGGAACTGAGGCAGTCAAGCTAGCACTGCAAATACACATTTTCATTAGCAGAGAGGTTTGACTACCCAATAAATGTAATGCACTTGAACCATCCTGAAACCATCCCCTACCCCAGCCCATAGAAAAATTGTCTTCCATGAAGCCAGTCTCTGGTGCCAAAAAGGTTAGGGATTGCTGTTCTAGACCACTGAGAAGATAATTAGACAGAGACCAGTTACAATCAATACCTTTGGAGCTCTACCTCCAGGTTAATATTCTAACTTTGATTTTGAAATGAAGAGAATTTAAATAATTGAAATAGAGAAAAGAGGTCATTTCCCCGAGGATAGTCCACTAAATTTGAACTATGTCACCCTGAGTAGAGAAGATGGAAACTTTTGAAGATCCAGAAATATTTAATGATTCTGAATCTAATATTAATGATTTTAGGTTTTCCTTAGGATTCATAAAACATTGACCTTAAAAAAATTATGGGGGAGGGAGGGAAACGGCATTTATTGAAACCTTAAAATCTGTACCCCCATAATATGCCAAAATAAAATTAAAAAAATTATCTGGAATGTGTGTGGCTTCAGTGATGTACACACTGAAGGCCTTGACTTTATTTACCACAATGCAATATATCAGTGTAACAAACTTGAACTTTGTACTCCATAAATAAATACAAATAAAAAAAAAATGGGAAAAAAAATTAAAAATTTTCTGAAGAATGGTGAAAAGTTAATGGTTACCAAAGTTGGTTAATACTTGAGGGTTCATTGTATTATGCTTTTTTCTTTTGGGTTTATTTATAAACTTTTATTATACCTTGAAAAAATAAGAAAAATACTATATTTTTCTAAGTTATAACTGATAAATTAGTTTGCTTTCTGAAAGTAGCAATAATCTATCAGTGACTTTCACTTTCAGTGGCAAATAAGGGGAAGAAGTAAGTTTTTTGTACAGTTGATTTTTCTAGTACATTTGTTAATGTTTTGAAAACACATTTCTACTCCATTTGTGCTACCAATATTTTTACAAATATAAAAATAATTACTTCACTTAAAATTAGCTTACCAGTTTTGGAATTTAAAAACTCTGTTGAAAAAACTAAAATATAAATATCAATATTTTAAAATTCCTAAGCATTTATAAAATGGATATACATTTTCAAGTCATAAATCACCTCTCTTGTTTGTGAAAATGTTAACCCCATCCATGTACTGTGCAAAAAATTGGTGAAATAGCTTTTGTCTTTACTTTCTTATGATGGTAATACCAATGTGTGCATTATATATATCAAACAAGTGCATATGTCAATTGTAAAAAAAAGTTTTGAAAAAATCCACTAAAATATTCAAAAATTGACAATTTAATTAAATAAAAAAAAACCTCATCTAGATAGTATCACAAAGGATTCAGGTTTGAATTTCCTAATTTTAATTCTATGGTTGGTGGTCCTTGAATTTTAATGGTTGTTTCTAGTTTTTAGCTATAATAAATATAACTGCCATGATTATTCTTACATGTTGGTAGAATAGGTACACTACTTTATCTTAAGTATTTATCTATAAATATAATTGCTAGGTCACAGGGCCAAAGAGTTTTCCAAAGTGGTTGTGCCAATTATACTCCCACCAACAATGAATGAATCTTTCAGGTGCTCCATGTCATCACCAACATTTGGTATTTCAGGCTCTTGAGAATATGCTGACATATTTTAGAGTTTTAATTTGAATTTTCTTAATGATTAATAATGTTGATAACCTTCTCACATACTCAGATACTCATTGGCCATTTGGATATCTTCCTCTGTGAAGTGCTTATTTAAGTCTTTGCCTACTTTAAAAAAAAAGAGCTGTCTTTTTCTTATCAATTTGTAAGAATTTTTAAATATATTCTCAAAATAATTCTTTTGTTGGTTATATATTTTCAATTCTTTTCCCAGTCTGTGGCTTTAGTTTTCACTCTCTGAATAGTAGCAACACAATTTATTTGTTAATATTTTTATGGAAATCTTTCTAAATTGCATTTATTGTTCAAGCACCTTATCCAGAACATAGTGAACTTACTGTAACCTAGTATTGATATTTAAGGAGATTGATAAACTTTTATTATCTATTCTTTCATTCACAAATATTTAAGTATTAACCATATATATGTGTGTGTATGAAATATATACATATATACATGTAAATACACACACACACACACACACACACACACGAGAGACTATAGGATGTTCTGTAGAGATTAATGTAATGCCCAGCTCCTCTGATTGAGTAGAGAATAAGTGATCCTGTCTAAGATCCAATTTCTTGGAAACAAAAGCCCTTTCATTTTTATTTCCACTGATTCCTTAAATGGACAAAAAGATGCATAGACCAATGACCTCTTAGTTAATGAAACACAACTACCTTCATGCAAAATAAATTGTGAAGTTAAAATATGAGATTTCTCCCCAAATAATAGTTTTAAAAATTGCAGTGCAACACAATCACATATGTACCTCTCTATATATATTGTTTTACCTTTCGTTTTTGAAATTATCGTTTCTAGATCTCAAAAGATATTGATTTTTGCTGGGTGCAGTAGCTCATGCCTGTAATCCTGGTACTCTGGGATTGAGTACTTGAGCTCAGGAGTTCAAGAGCAGCCTGAGCAAGAGTAAGGCCCAGACTCTACTAAAAATAGAAAAATTAGCTGGGTGCAGTGGTGCATGCCTGTGGTCTTAGCTCCTGGAAAGGCTGAGACAGGAGAATCTCTTGAGCCCTGGAGTTGGAGGCTGCAGTGAGCTTTGATGACACCACTGCACTTTAGAGGGGGTGTCAGAGCGAGACTCTGTCTCAAAAAAAAAAAAAAAGGTATTGATTTTGCCTTCAGAAAAATAATTTTATCATTCATATATTAGTCAGTGCTCTGTAAGTCTCAGGTAAATACTAATGAATTTTGTAAGAGGTTATTTTGGGAAAATCTGTAGTATTCATACATATGAAAGTGGTCAATCTAGCCATGTTCTACTAAAATGTTTTTGTAGCACCTGCTAGAAACTAGCAAACCTGATCCATGCTAAACAATTGCATCAATATTGTAAAACTGTGCAGGGGATAGACTGTTTTGGTTTTTTTTAAGTCTATGAGAAAAAGTAGAGGATTTTTTTTTTTAATTTCATGTCTTCCTTTTTTAATATACCAAGCACTGCCTACCAAAAAAATGCATATGCCTCAAACAACTACATTCATTAAAGCATTGAGCCCAGAACTGGATTATAGTATTACTTCTTCATTGTGCACAATCCTGTCTGTAGCAGAGCCCATTTAAGTGACAAATATTTATAGAGAACCCAAACTGTTCAGGACGTTGTTTTAAGTGTTGTAGGGCACACAATAAGCCAATGAAATGCATCTGTTGCCCAGGAGTTTATGATTTTACCATGATCTTAAGACATGGATATAAATAGCTGAAATAGAGGCGTGAGTATAATGTGTACTATCCTGAAATTCACAGGAAAGGGTCAATGTGATGGGTTTAATTCAGAAACAAGCATTGTACGACAATGGCAAAAAGTTTGAATAGACTGAATCTTGAATGAATTTAGCCATCTGTCATTTCAAGCCTCAATCCCTTGATCATGTAAACAAACTCCTATTTTACTGAACCACCAAGGTTTCTTTTTAAAACACACAGAATAATGTTTATTCCATTTTCTTGCTCAACTGAGTTTAATATTGCTATGCTTCTGCTTTTTTCTTCTTGTTTATGCATGCGATAGACTGTTGTGCAGGGGGACTGATACAGCTGTGGCTGAGGCATTTGTACATTTGCTTCTCTAACTGTCATGGTGCCATTTCTCCTCCTGCCTGACCATGCCACTGTTCTTCAGGGGATACAACAAATAGATATTTCCTCAAGGCAATGTCACTGAGCTAAGTTTGTAATATGAGAGAGGAGTTCCTAAGATGAGGCCTTAGAGAAGCGGTATTATTCATCTCTCTGTGCACAAACACAAAAACCTTGAGAGCCAAGTTGAAACTTGACCACTTTCTGAGAAGCTTGAGTAACACCCAGGTCACCAAATTCAGAATCCCATAAAGTAGCTTGCCGCTATGCTTATATTTCTTGGATTTCTTTAAATGTAAATCTGTATATAAATAAATAATCAAGAATCTTTTAGAACAGATGTTATTACTTTTTAAAATTTTCCTCTATAAAGCCTTTAAAAGATTTTTTTTATATATTTTATATTGTTTCATTGTGATATAATTCAGACTTTTTCCCCATTCATTCTTCCTTTGATTATTTGCAACTTTTTTTTTGCCCACAAATATTGTTGACCAAAATGAAGAGCAACAAATTACAGAAGGTATGGTGGTAAAATTAAAATAGCTGTCTGTCTGTCTGTCTTTCTTTCTTTCTTTCCTTCCTTCCTTCCTTCCTTCCTTCCTTCCTTCCTTCCTTCCTTTCTTTCTTTCTTTCTTTCTTTCTTTCTTTCTTTCTTTCTTTCTTTCTTTCTTTCTTTCTTTCTTTCTTTCTTTCTTTCTTTCTTTCTTTCTCTGTTCTTGATAATTTTAATGCAGAATACTGCAACAAAGCTATATTTCATATCTGCTTCCTGTTAAGATATAAAAGTAAAATTGACTTTGAAACATTTTTCTATTAACTTGTCTTCTATGATACATGACATAGATTTTTTTGTTTGTTTTTATTGAGCTTCTTTGGTTTTTATGGGAGAAATTTCCTTCACTTTCTTGTTCACCATGAATTTCAACTTTCCAGTGAATTCTCCTTAATTTATCTTCCTTTCTGCTGCTGCTTCTACAAGTCAAGAGAAGTGACCATAAACACTAATAAACTGATTTAAAACCCTTCTTTACACTAATTTACCACTTCAATAAAGTCTTACATTTAAAATTGTGATTCTATTGGCAGGTTTATCTATCTCTTAGGTTTACAAGGCTTTGCTTTGTGTTCAAACCAAGTAATCCCTCTAGTTTATTACTGTTTTACAAGGTTTTCTGTTCAGTATACACTGACAATATGTAAATCTCTTTTTATTTAAATCTAGATATCAAGGAATGTCTTAGTGAGATTCTGGTAAAAATCCTAAATTTTAGAAAGCAGCTGATTTAAATAGTTGTACTACGTAGCCAAAGAGAAATGCAAACAACTTGAGATATTAACAAACTTAGCTTTAATTCATTCATACAATGATAATTAATATTACATTTTAAAAATAGCTTTAGCTGAGTTACTTTTTATCTACGATTTTTTAATTGTTATATTGGGTATAGGCCTCTGCAGAACTTGAAAGAATGGCTATCTGTTCAAGACAGGTATTAATGAATTACCATTGTTGGCAGGTTAGATAAAGTTCTTTAATTTACACAACATCATTAACGCAGCAAGTATACTTTTCAATTTTAAAAATGAAACTTACTGTTATGAATTGTTGCTTTTTCCTCCACCTGAATATCAGTTGGGTCTTACATATTTTGTTTAAACAACTATCATTATCAGTTAATCATTTTCAAAACACCACAACAGTGATGCTTTGCCCTTAAGACATATGACATTTTATATAGTATTTTTATAAATTGAATGAAATAAATTTAAACAGACATAGTTTTATGCTGAAAAATGGAACAACCTTTTCAAGTATAAATATGGGGTAATTTTAGTATCTGTCAGCATTTACTTATCTTTGACAAATTATATAAATCATGGATCCATAGTTTATTGTTGTTTATCTTTTAGAATGGTCTCTTAATCAATCAGTTTTGTATTTGAATGGTTTGCTTGGTTCTTTAACAAAATAATTCGGTTCACTGAAACAAAAAGAAATCGATATACTAATGATGTTAAATAAATATGCAAATGAACTTGCTTTAAACCAGTATTTCCCAGTTTGTGTTATGAAAGGTATACTACAGCAGAACCTTTAGTAGGTTACCCTGCATTGTAAAGATCCAGATGTAAGGAGAAGAACATGCAGCCCTTTCCAAACTTGTTTCATTCTTGGAACATTTTCCTTCAGGCCTCTTGTGAAAATGGCCACAGAAATGATGCTTTAAACAAACCCTATTGTATCTAAAGTTGGAATTTTTACAGAAACTTAAATAAGTATTCAATGCCTTCACTTAGAAATGAATTTCTTCAAATGGCAAGAACCACAATTTGCATTTTTCAGTGCAAATACACTTTTTCAGAAACCCAATTCAATACGCAGCGCTGGTAAGACTTGAAGGCACTGATTATTCTTTTCGTTTGGTCTGGAATTTAACCTGCAAATTTATAGGCTTAAAATGTCCTACAACCTGACACTAATCTCCTCACAGTTACTACTGCTAACCACATTTTTTGTTCCAAAAATATAATTTTAAGGTGAGGATGATAAAAGAAATTGAATAGCAGAACATTAAAGTGTTTTAATCCTGAAACAACAATCCTCCTGAGGGCCATGATAGCAATTTTATGTTTGTCTTCAAGGTGTATAGAAACAATTTCAATTCGGCCTAAGGAGGAATTCTTAAATAGGAAGAACTACCTTCAGGTGCTCAAACACTGTACAGATGTTGTGAAGAAACAGCAAACATTTTTATGGATGAACACTTTAGCCAACATTTATTTATATGGTAATTCATTCATGAATGCATCTTTTATTTATTGGTGTTTGTTTATTTGTTTGTTTAGCTTTTATAATGTATAAGAGAGCCTGCAATTGGTTCCTAGACTCCTCTGGTTTCTAGGCTAACAGCTTTCATGTTTATTTATCTATGTTGTGCCTTTACAAATTCTGGCTCTAAATCTATAAGCCATATAGGATAACAGTTTGTGAAATACAAGAGACCATGAAAATTTTAGGTCCAGTGTTGATGTTTACAACTCTTTTCTGAGGCTGCGTGATCGCATAAACATGGTGGGTTGCTGTAGACATTTATCTATGATAACTGTCTCACTCTGACACAGCTGTAACTCATTTATCTTTGGTAATCAATGATAACTCAAAAAAAAAGAGTTTAAGATGGCAGTAGCCAAGATTGAAACAGACATGAATCTACAAAAGTTTATAGAGAAAAACCTATTTTAGAATCACAGTGGTATCCTATTCCACAGCACCCATTTTCAAGTAAAATAATCCAGAATTATTTACTTTTAAAATTTCAGAAACTAAATGAAGGGTATTAATTTGTCGATTATGTTTTACATGAAGTTCAGTCAGCCTTGAAATAAAATAGTATTTTTTTCTAGTGGCATATAGACGTCTATAATATTAAGCAGGTTTCAATAATATTCAATTGGTAATGATAGGCTCAGAAAATAATAGGGTATTTCATGATCTCTAAATGATGTGAGACATTGCTTTAGTTTGGTAAAGATTCATAAGAGTGATTGGCATTTTCACTTTATCCTAGAAATAGAAATTTAGATAAAAGAACTAAGTATATTATAAAATACTTCCTTAAGGACTAATATAGCTCCTTTTATTATTTTATTATACTATTTGTAGAAAAATTTTAAATGATATATGGACAAAAACAAAACATAATTAATCACTTATAATTTTACTATCCAGAGAGAACTACTGAGAACATTTTTCTTTCTGTAATGCATGTAGATATACTATTACCGAAGGAGAAATGTGATCTGCAGGTTTTTTCTTTTAATATACTATAAATAGCTTACTATTTCAAAAATATATATTCAAAATAGCCCAAACTGGAAGCAACCCATCTATTAATATCTATCAGCAGGGAAAGAAATAAATAAATTGTGGTTTCCCTGTATAGTGGAATACTACCTAGCAATAAAAAGGAATAATCTATTGACACACACATCATGGACAAATCTCTAAATATTGTGATTTGCAAACAGTTCTAGACACCAGAGTATGTACTTTATAATTTCATTTATATAAAGCCCTAGAACTAATCTATAGTAAAAAGAAGTCAGTATTTACTTTTGGTTTGGAGTGTCATTAAATATAAATTTTAATACATATATACTCAATTTATCTCCTAAAAAATTCATCTTCTAAAAGTTCCATCTCATGTTTAGAGACACAAAAACTTATCATTGTGCTGCGGTTGAGCATAAAGTACAGTTGGGAAAAAATCTTAAGTGATTCACTTTTCAATAAGAAAAAATTAGAGAAACTAAAACATATTTATCTTACGGACATGTATTAGGCAACATTAGCCAACATCTAGAAAATCTCAGCATGAATGTTAAAGTAATCATTAGATTCTAAGCCTGCTAAAATTACTGTAATTTCATATTCAGTACATTCTTCAGTTTTCACAGGAGGCTCCTTAAATCTGAAGTTTTTAAGAGGCTGCTGTTCAGTATTAAATTTCCAATTATCAAATGTATCTCAAAAGATAAAATCACAAAAATTGTTAGCTTCAAATATATACCCATAGGCTACAGATGTGAAGTTTATTTAGCCTAAAGCTTTTTAAGTAACTAAGGAAATCTGTGCAGTTAGCAAAGAAGGCCATGGTTTATGTGGAATGGACTTTTAATCTGTCAGTGTCTTTAAAAGCATTTATTGTAACAACTTTCTGCTCCCTTTGAGAGAATCTTTCAGAGTGCTATGTAAGTTGCCATGTGGATGTGTTCAGAAATATCTTCTCAGAAAATCTTTTCATCATATTTAAAATTTAAGCAGGTTTTTAAAAGATAGTTGTTCTTATAGACCCACTGCTCATTAAAAGTAATTTATTCATGTCTGTGTTTTCACTAACCTATTAATTTTATTTGAGACTATGGATTCCCTTCAGCTATAAAATAAACAGTAAATTTAGATCAGACTCATTATTTATATGGATGACGTTCTGATGTTGGTCAGGAAATTTTATGAGGAAAGAATATGTAGAAATTTCACATAATTTTTCCAGATTGACATTTGATAGAGTTTACTTATTTTCCAGACCTTTTGTAGTTTCTCTAAGCATTTTACTAGATGTAGGGAATTGAATTTTATTTGTAAGTTTTTTATCTGCTTATCTCAGTGACATCTTTTGGACAAGGACACACAAATTGCTTGAGTCCACTGCATTCAGATATTTCTCCTTTAAATAAACATACCTGAACAGTCAGAATTTTACAAATGCACAAAATCATTACTTGAAAAATAAACCTAACTAGGGAATGCTACTAGTTGATCAAAATATTTATAGATCAAGTTGTTATGCTATATTATAATATATATTCTCATCCTCGATTCCTAATAATTGTATCTTATTCTATTAAAGATATTTATAGAAAGTTTATGGAGAAATGTTTTTAAAAACTGTAATTTCATCTTTAGAAAGAAGAGTAAGCTATATGCCTGGCATAAAACAGATTTAATTGCAATTGTCTTAACTTTTTGGCCTTTTTAAAAAAATTTTTCCTTTTCTTATTTTCTTGTCTCTTTAATTCTCTTCTTTCCAAGCTTCTTTGTTCGTCTGCTTGTCTTATTTTTCTACCTTTTATTCTTCCGTTCAAGGCATTTAACAATCAAGTGCTTCTATCTAATATGTCTTTTAATCTATCATTTAAATTTTCCTCCACTTCTACCCATTTTATTTTATAATTTAATTTGACCTCAACTCAGCCATCCTCAGGCCAGTACTTCAGCACTCTTTACTTTTTGCAATCATCTCGAAGGAATGCATTTGGTGTTTCAGGACTAGGATGCTAAGGACCATTAATTCAAACACAGCTGTCCTATGTTGACAGCAATGGGCTACTGGTTTGAGGAAGAAATAATTGAGTGTGTGCACTTGGGTGATTGGAAGTCTCAGCCTTGGATATTGAAAGCAATGCAGACTTCTTTTGCTGAGAAGAATGGAAAGGAAAATAAGTAATTATTGAGTGTGTGTGTCCCCGATCCTATACTAAATACATGCTTATATATTAGTAATCATTTCACGTGCCCTCTAAACTCTACAAGCTTGGAATTTCAGGTACTGAAGGTAGAATCTATTCAGTTATTAAACAAAGAGTTACTGATAATGAAAGAGTTGAGATTGGACAGGCAGATGTGTACATATACAGTCAGGCTTAATGCACAGTTTTAAAGCAGCTAGTCCTGAAAGTGAAGAAAAACTAAGACCAACTGGATCTCTTTGTCAAACAGATGAACTGAGGAGCAAGATAGTTTAGCAGAAGGATCACTTCCAAAGGCTGAAATTAAAAGGAAAATACAATACAGATAAATGTCCTTCACCATGAATAGCATACACATGGGCACCAAGAGTAAAATGTTTCCTGCTATCTTAAAAGTTTATCTACCAGGAAAACACATTTAGAAAAAAATTATCAGTTACATTTATAAAATATACATATTTGTGAAAACTGCTCATAGTTTGAACAATATTATAATAGTAATTTCACATCACTGAAAATATGTATTTTAGAATATGTTTCTTAAGAGATGTAATTACTTGCAAGTACTATGCAAGTAACATAAATCATGGTTATAAGATATATTTTAATCATGTTATAAAACTGCTGTCATTGCAGCTAAAATGCCACTATATTAACATTGCATGTTCCAAATTAAGGATGTTATGTAGCCAATTATTGTTGCTACTTACTCTAAGAAAAGAACATAAGTCAATTTAGTTTCTTTAGTAAAGAAAATAAATTAGGTTTTGAGAACATCAAAATCTTTCTTAAGAAAAATTATAGTAGCCATGCATTTCATAATGTACCCAATAAAAACAAAAATGTAGAGTGATATAGGTCATTTTCACAGGTAGTTTATATATAATTGATTTGGTGTTGATTAGAATTGAGGCTAATGAGGCCAATGCTTGATAACAGCTGTAGTTAGCAATCACATTATCAATAGCAAATTATGTTGCTTAAATTATCAACCTTATCCAGTAGCATAAATAGTTGACCTTTTCTTCTTTGGGTTTTTGTTATATGGAGAGAAGGGGTAGAAAGCTTGACTTTGTGGATCTTTGTTAAAACTGCTAATTACTGTTCTTATCAGTGTGTTCTTTGCCTGTGTAAGCTAGTTCTAAGTGGAAATACGGTTGCTCATTGACTTAATTCCTGGCTTTACCAACTGTATTGGTTAATAATGGAGAACAGTAGCAATGCAGGGATCACAAGATGTATGTATAAGTGCATATCCAGAAAAAGGGATCCTAGCTTGATGACTTATAGGCCTTGTGATATCTGGCCAATTGCTTAACCTCTCTTAGGCTCAGTTTTGTCTATTTGTAAAATAGGAATAATAATACTAATATTGTTGTTATGGGCTGAATGTGTTTCATAAAGATTTATATGTTGAAATCTTAATCTTCAATGTGATGGTATTTGTAAATGGGACCTTTGGGAGGCAATTAGGTCATGAGAGTGGATCTCTAGTGATGGGATTAGAGCCCTTATAAGAAGAGACAGAAGGGAATTTAACCTCTCTCTCTCTGTTCTCTGCTATGTGAGGAGCCAATGAGGAGACTATCTGTGGACTGGGAGGAGGGCCCTCACCACGAACTCAACTATGCTGGCATTCTGGTCTTAGACTTCTAGCTTCCAGAACTGTGAGAAGTAAATGTTTGTTGCTCAATCTGCCCAGTGTATGCTATTTTGTTGTAGCAGCCTAAACGAAGACAGCTGTCTTACCTGCTTCAAAAAGTTTTTGTGAGAATCAAAAAAGATTATGTCAGAACAAGTTTAAAAATTGCTAAATATCTAAACCTTATTTTCCCATTACAAGATTGCATCATATCAGAATTGAGTACAATTCAAAAGTGAATAACTATTAGTTTTACTCTGCTGGTGTGAATATACCAGCCTTCCCAAATCCCTTTTTTCTCGAAGGGGACAAGCTAAGGGGAAGAGTCCCCTCTAGGACTCATGAAGCTCAAATCCCCACCATGCACTCCCCTCTAGTTCTTTGCTTCCTTGCTACATATTAGTAACTTGGAGAACTTTTGCTGCCCAGACAGCATCTCTATCTCTTTGCCATTATTGGCCTCATTGAGAATAAGTTTGATGTTGTTTTCAAAGTCCGCATTCATACCCCTGCTTTTGGCAGTTTTGGGGGTGTGTGCAATTATATTCCTTATCCTGTGGGACTGTGATTCTTAAATAGCTTCTCAAACAGGGAGACTTTACTTTGTATTATTCCTTGGAACTCTTAAATGGGAAAATATTTCTCTTGAAGGTCGGTTTAAAAATGATGTGAGTGACATAACACAAATATGTTTTGTTTTGTTTTGTCAATAGTCATATCACATCTCTTCCCTTAGCTCAGGTATCTTAAATCTTACCCAGTTGTTTAGGCCAAAACTATGGAGTCATCCTCAGGAAATCCTGTTGGCTCTACTGTCAACATAGAGCCAGAATCCAACTGTATCTTACCACCTTTGCTGACTCCATTCTTGTTCCATCTAAGACTATTTCAGTAGCCTCCTGACCACCTCCTCCATGCAGTCCGTTCTCAGCATGCTAGCTAAAGTTATACTTAAAAACTTAAATCAGATCATGCTGTGCTCTGCTTTTCATTTTGCTCAAGGTGAAAGCCACAGTACTTATAATGGCCTACCAGGCCCTACAAATCTGACCTTACCTGACTAACCTGTCTCCTTCTCCCCGGCCCTTGGCTCACTCTGTTGCAGTGGCTGTCCTCCACGGTGAGACCCACCCTCTACCTTATTCAATCTGCAACTCCCACCCCACCCAAGCACTATCAAGTCCTTTACCATGTACTAACATAGCACTTACATTCTATATCATCCACTTATTGACTATTTGTACTCTCAGCCTCTCCCCCTCTAGAATGCAAGGCACTGGAAGACATGGAGGCACAGTTGTCTGTTTTGTTCACTGATGTATATTCCTGTAAACCTAAATCAGTGTCTGGTACTTAGTAGGTTCTGAAATAGTTGTTCTATGGATGAATAAAGCATTTTTTCCCCCATCCGGAGTACTATCCATGGAATTAAGGGCAAATTTTGTCTTTTCTCCAAGTGCCTTAGTTTCAAGTTTGGGCATTAGTCCTCAGTGTATCCACAGAGCTCTTACTTGAAGGGAATTCCTGGAAGCTGTCTTCTCTAACACACATAATGACCTATGAAGACCATAAAGATTAAGCCCTTTTCTGGAACCCAGTCCACATGTCATTACTTATTTTCAGAATTATTAACACAGCATCTTCTTAAATAAATGTAAACAATGTCTGAATAACTTAATCTAAATATTAAGAGAATTTTAATAGGAAAGTTTACCTAACAGATTGGGTGTATGGAGCAGAAAATATGTCTAATCTAGATATGGTAAACAATTTTTGATAGGGTATAGAATTTCTGGCATTCTCAAGATTGTTAAAAATGTATGTTTTTAAATTATTTTCTTTCTTTTACTGTTTATCAACATATTCTGTAAAATAACCATGTAGTCTGGGAAAGACTGGCACCGATTTAAGTAAGGGTGTTAATAGGCCAAACCAAAGCAAACACTACTGAAATTAAATGCCAAGAGGAAAAGTAACATGATAAAACTGATGTTATTGAAATGAAAAACAGTGTAATGTCTAATAGCATGAATAACTGAGATATTCACTTGTCAGAAAAACATTGCTCTTCACTGAAATACTTCAACTTTTGTTTAATTCTATATCAAAGATGTTTCTTTGAATGTCTGACATAATTAGTGATTTCTTTTGTAACTCTTTCAAATGAAATTGAACAAAGATTGTGGGCAGGCATAATGTGAATTAGAAGATAACCATAATTAGTTTGAAGAACTAGACCTTCATTTACACTAGTACTGAATCTGGCTAAAATTTAGAATATGTAGACACTATGAAGGCCAACAGGCAGTCTATTACTTGACCAAAGTTTGTTGAATATGCTAAATATTATGTAGAAATAATTTCCATGCAGCTTTACCATTTGACTAGTGGGTGTGTGCTTGTGTGTGTGCATTCATCTATGTGTAAATAAAACATTCATTAAATAAAATATAACACTCTGCACGTCTGCTCCACAGAAGTATATTTTTCTAAGTTATTGGAAATGGGTGCAATAAAGCATAAATTTTATGACAACAAGTTTGTACTTAGATCAAACTCCCTGCCAGGACATCTCTTGCTTGGCTGAAAAGAGCTGGAGGACTTAGTCATGTAGAATAACACTTCAATTTGCTCTGAGCAAGGTATATAATGAAGAACCAATTTGAATAGCTGGTGACAATGTCTGTTAGTGCGAAAATAAAATGACTGATGGATTTTCCTGTGTATTTCTCCATGGTAGCAGTTGATAAGGATTAAGAGACCAGGATTCCATCCTAACATCTAGAAACTCTTATCACTGAGGAAGAATGAAAAATTATATTAAAGTGATTGATTTTTAAGATAATTCTTTAAATTGACCCTAAAAAATTCAAATAAAACTAAGGGTGGCATAAGAAGATGTAAAACAAATATTTAAAAATATATTAAAAGAATATTTGACAAGTTAAGTATGTAATGCTATTATATAAATAACTTCACACCTATGATCTCAAGGAAGAATGGATTATAGTTAGAGCAGAATAATGAGAATCAAGTCACATATTTTACATTTGTTTACATGGATTGATTAAATCAATAAAAGTTGTTGAATTGGTATATAGTGGTCAGACACATATGCATATGGAGCCTGTTTATATTACCCATCTTCCAGAAGATTAGAAAGAATGGGACTGGAGTGGGGGAAGTAAGGATAGACAAGTAAGGCAGAAGTTACTTCAACTAATTCTTATTTAAAAGAGAAAAACTTAACAAAGTTGTTGGCATATTAGATTTAGGAAGCTAGACAATACTGGATAGAATTTTTCATTTCTGGATCGCTGATCTGAATCCAACAGATGTCATGTCATCAGAGACCAAAACTCATTACCATAGTGTTATGTGAAATAGGCTAATTCTCACAGCCCTTTTCCAAGAGTAGACATGATTATGTGTCATATGAATTATTAGAAGTAAGCTAAGTTTGCAATTTGTTGAGGCAAAATAGTGAAGTTAGATGGGATAAAACAGTCTCCTACTCCTTTACAAAACCAAACATAACTCTCATTTTAAAAATGGAAACATAGTCTTTATTAAACTACTATAAGTAACAGTCTCTAAATTAATATGTGCTAGACGATTCCCATTTTTGCTTTTTATTCACTCTTCTTTTAGGAAAATAACACCCAGATTTTGATGGGGGCTGACATCCTCCCCTGTTCTCACATCTGGCATACACCAGATGGCGTGGGTGGGTTGTCCTGCTCCTTTCTTGTAAAGGTGGGTTTTAATTGACTTAACCCAACCATCACAGCCAATCTCTCTGTCAGCAATGGTCATTTCATGGATGGACACATTGCCAATGAGGTATGGGATGTTGACTGCCGTACAGGACATAGTTTTTTTCTCTTTCCTTTGGGAGAGGCTGGGAAAGACTACCTTTCTTCTCTGTGATGATGTGTGGTGAAACTGTGAGTCATTTTACTACCACTGTTATTAGGAAGTAACAGTGTGGAATCTGAGGCTAAATCCAGAGTATGGAAGAAAGGTCAGAAAGACAGAGAAGAATTAGGTCCTTTCTGATAATATTTAAACTGATGGATCAATTATTGCCCACTTCTAGAATTTTAGTTAAGAAAGCAATACACTCCCTTTATTGTTTTACTTGAATCTTTTTTTCTCACTTGAAAGGTCATTCTTTGTTTCGAAAGTGCTATCAGAAGCAAGATTGTAATAATAATAAAGAGCTCTAAATGTGGCAGTAGATGAATTGGAAAGATATGATGGAGGACAATGAAGACCCCTCTTCCTCCACCAAACAGGGAGGTAGGCAAGTCTTGTTACATCATAGTGGAATACCTGAGGAATTCAAACCAGGACTGCACAGTTATGGTACTAGATGGAAAAAAATTTCAGTGTGTTGGTATATAATGGTTACATCTTGTAGCCTTAAGGCTACTTTGAAAGCACAACTGAACACAAAAATGGACAGAAACTTTTTGAAAACAATTGAATTCCTTTCCAACAGCAGCATTTAGACCAATCTGTCTAAGCTCTAAGAACATTCTGCATCTGCCACTTCCAGTACCCCAGCACTGCAAAAGCTCTTTCTTCTTTTTCATCAGGAAGTATCTTGTTCTATGTGGCTCTTTGATTTTTAATAATTTGAACTTGTTTTTATTGTATTTTATTTATATTTAATCCCCAATAATCTTTCTTTTGCTACTTTTCTATTTGTCTTCTGTGCTTATACATAAAGCTTGTTAAAATTGTATCCCTTTGTATGTTATTTTTTTCTTCATTTGAAGTATGTTTTAAATTTTTATATAGTGGAGCTTTTTAATTTTTGCCATTGTAATAGTCTAACTTTAGGATTAAACCGTTCACAGCCCAATGTTTAAAAATTATTCCATTTATATATACATATAGACATACACACATACACACACATATGTGTGTATGTGTGTATTATGGTTTCAAATATATGAAATTTGTTTTTTGAATAACAGAATTACTTTCTATATTGCTATTATACTAATTAGCTGTGAACAAAGTACTCTAAATTCACTGCAATATAAAGATCTTATAGAGCAAAATTTTCTTTTCTTTTTTTTAATTAGAGAGGGGGGTCTGGCTCTGTCATCCAGGCTGGAGTGCAGTGGCCCAATCATAGTTTACTGTAACCTCAAACTCCTGGGTTAAAGAGATCCTTCCATGTCAGCCTCCCAGATAGTTGGGACTAGAGGGGTGTGCCACTGTGCCCAGCTAATATTTTTATGTATGTTGTAGTAACAGGGTCTCATTATGTTGCTCAGGCTGGTCTCGAACTCCTGACCTCAAGCAATCTTCCCTACCTCAGCCTTCTAAAGTGCTAGGATTATAGGCATGAGACACCACACCTGAACAGAGCACAGTATTCTGACTGATGGGCCATGCTACCCTGCCTTACTGCACATGAGGGTTACCTGAGAGGCATGGAGAATTTGTGGATGTCAGTATCCATAATCTCATCTCCAACTGTGGACATACACCAACGTTTGTGGCAGTGATCCAAGTGTATCATTTTTGATATGTGCTAAAATATGGAAAAGGGTTGGGAATCACCTTTTACTAAAGTTATGATCAGAATAATTTGCAAATAAATCTAATTATCAAAAAACTCAGAAATAATGCCTTTGATGTTTTCTGACCTTAGCAAGGTTATCCATTGCCTAGAATGGGTCCACCATGCAAGCTCATATTTGAAACTCCAAATAAAGCTATGTAGTAGTAACAAAAGTGCATCAAGTATCAGACTTTACATAGCTTGTTTATGCAGGCAGTATAATGTAAGGATTTCAAAAGAATTTCGATGGCAAAATTTTCTTTCGAGTTTTGAGATGAGAAAATGCTGCCTCTTAATGTGAAATAATACTGTTTATCTCTTACAGTTGAACTCTACATCAAAAGTTTTTCCTTCCACAACTCCTTTTAGTTCAGCATGATTGGCCTCAATTGCCCCTCATTCTTTAGTGTATGGAGTAGTCAATCAGGCGGCTCTGAAAGTGCTGAAATGAAGCCCTTGAAGTTGAATTTGTGGTTTTTGAGAGAAAGGATACTTTTCATCTGCATTCTCACTTTTTATCCTTGTCCTTAAAGTGTCTCAGAAAGAAAAGAAAGACACCAAGACACATGGAGTATAAAATGCTAATGAGGTAGGATGGTAAATGCCATTCAAAGGGAGAGATGAAACCAACGTAATGGATGATGATTGTGAGTGTCTGATAGTTGTGGCAACATACCAGTGACTTTGGCAGGGAAAGAGTACAGTGAGGGAAGCCTGTACCCATTTGTTCAGAATAATCTCAAGCATTACAAGAATGTCTACATACATTTAAACATAGATGTGAATTACAAAAGCACACATTAATGTGCACACATAGTCATAAGGAGATGTACTATGTTCTTACTTAAACATATGTATAGATGTATACATATATTATAACTGTATGAAATGTCATTCTATGACTTATAAATAATCCCCTTAAAAATATTTACTGTATGGTAAGAAGACCACCTAATCTTTATTTTCATAATTAAACATTGTGTTTCTCTTCTACATGACTGGTATTTGGAGTATATAGATCTTTCTTTAATTGAAAACATATTCTACCTCTTTTTACCATTAAACATGTTGTAGATATGCTTTTCTTTACATGGAAGATAAGTCCATGGTCTATTTATATTTTTAAAGTGAAAAATCATGTTTCATAACATATTATCATTTGTGTATTTATATATGTTAACACATATAATTTAGGCACACATTTTTGCATGTAGCCATATAAATATGCATACACACATAAATATTAATAACTAAATGTATGCATTTACTGATAACAGTAAGGTCATGGAATTATTGATATTGTACTTCCTATTTCACACTTTCCTCTACTTTCTGGATTTTTTCCTCTACTTTCTGTAGTAAACACATTAATTTTATCATCAGAAAATATATCGATTCCATTTCAGAACAGAAAATGATGAGCTACTCTTTCTAGCAACCTCACATTTATATTATTTGGATTTAGCTTCTCTGAAAAACAAGACTGAAGTTATCAGAACTCTAATAAAATAGAGATCATTTAATGCTATCAAAGTATGTCCTACCCTTCAGGGAAACATAATAAGTAAAACATTCATCCATGGAACATGTTAACCATTCACCATCCAAAATCATCCAAGCTCAATTTCCTCATTACACCATCTCACCAGAAACAACACAGCATAATCATTTAACTTTGGCCTCCACAGTATTTCTTTTACAAAACTCAATTTAACACCATGCCTATGAAAGCTGCATATTTTACCCAGGAGACGGCACAAGACACTTGACTTTGGCCTTTGTAACATTCCCCTTACAAAACATTTTATCTGTGTCTTTTACCAATGACCAATACATATTATAATAAATGTAACTGTTTTTCAATATTAGTACAGATATTACCATTATGTTGCTTTGCATTTCTTTCCAGTATGACCCTGACCAATCAGTATCAAAACTCTTACACTAATAGGAATAGACACATACACACACACACACACACACACATACACACACACAGAGACTGAAAACTGTGCAATCTATTGAGTTTTCCTCATTTCCTGGGAGCTGGGAAGCTCAGATATAAGTTTTAGGTATAAGTAGGATTAGCTTGTATTTCTTAGTATGATTTCTTCCTCTCTATTTTTTGTGTAACATAAAATGCTTAAAATTATTGTCTTATGTTAAAATATTATATATTTCTTATAGACAAATTTAAAAATGAAGAGAAACACACAATTATAAAAATTATTTATAAATCCCACCATTTCAGAAATTATTTTGCTAGTCCTTTATCTATATGGACATTTATTTATATATATTTGCTTCTCATAAATTTTTTACATACTATACATATTGTTCAATAACCTGAATTTTTATTTAATATATTAGCTATATTCCCATGTTATTAACTAGTATTCCATAATTTGTAATGTATACATATTTTGAAGCATTTAAACTGTTTTAATTTTTTCTATTATACTATGGTGATAAACATACATATAGCCAAGGTTAGAGGATCACTTAAGATCAGAATTTTGAGACCACCTTGGGCAATATAGTGAGACCCTGTCTCTACAAAAAATTTTAAAAATTAGCCAGATGTGGTGGCACAGTTTGTAATCCTAGTTACTTGGGAGGCTGAGACAGGAAGAATGCTTGAGTCCAGGAGTTCAAGGTTACATGGAGCTATTATTGTGTCACTGCACCTCAGCCTGGGTGACACAGCAAGACCCTATCTATAAAGAAAGAAAGAAAAAATTTTAAAAAATTATATCCATATATATGTCTTTGTGCATACTTCAGATGATTTCTCACAATTAAAATGGCAGAGTAACTATGCCTGCTTATTTTTAGGAATTTAATACAATATAAACTTTAAAATGAACCGATGGCTTTAGGACATCAAGAAAATTATAAATTCCCCCCTTGTGCCTAGTGAGACTCTTACAGGTTTCTAGCAGCCCAGTGACCACTCACAAGCTAGAGATGAATGGAAGATCAGTTTCATCCTTTCTAGGATGAAAGGATGCACATTGCCTCAGAGTAGAGGCAATGTTAATTCAGTGCACTCCAAGTTCCAAGAATCTAAGTTTTTTTTACTATGGAAAAAGTACAAGAAGGATGTTCCACACTGATATTTCTAAGAGCAAGGAAGTGAGGTTAAGCCCACTCAGCCATACCCACAAAGCAATCGTAAATCAGTACCTAGGACCCCTCTTTAAATACTTATCACCTACTGGCCCTAGCAATCAGCTATCACAGGCCTTCATACCTGTATCTGTGGTTTCTTCTTATCTTAGAATTTTGAGAACTTTAAGTCCAATAGATGCTTTTTAGTTCATCTGTCTTTTCCAGAGCAGGAGGATTTTGATGTGCTATGGATATTATTACTGGAAATGTATAACTGACTTCTCCAAAGACTTTATTTTGTCAAGATTTGTAGTATTTTTCTCTCCCAAAATATTCTGTTTTCTTGCTTCAGTCAGAACAATTGTTCACTGAGCCTGCTGCATAGTTGTCATCCTGGAATTTCTCATTGCTGCTCTTCTGTTCTGAATCCTTGTATGAACAATCCCATATCTTTTTAAATTTTAGATTATTTCTATATTATGCTGGAGCACATCTAAGAGTAGCTTCCAAAGAAAGGAAGCACATGTGATAAACTTAGTGGATTCTTAAGTGTCTAAACATTTTTAATTTTGCCCCATCTGTGATTATTAGTTGATTTGGTATACAATCTAGGTTGAAAATTATGTTTTATTAAAAATCTGAAGACATTTCTTCATTATCTTTTGAATTCCAATGTTAGTGTTTAGAGTACAATGAAATTCTGGTGTGTTTTTTTTTTCTGTTAAAAGTAAACTATTTTTCTTTTGGGGTATTGTAGCATGTTTGAGGTAAGTTCAGTGTGACTTCATGGGGATAGTTGTGTACACATGGGGTTAGATGATCGGCGTGCCCTTTTAGTCATGTCCTTCATTTCTGGTGAATTACCTTGTGATTTTTTTTTGTTTTTTAAAATTTTTCTCCTTCATATTTCCTTAGTTATTTTTGTCTAAAATTCTTCAGAGTTGGCTTTAAGTACCATAAATTGTCCTTCATTTTGTTCATATTTCTCATTTCTATGCCTTTTTTAAAAAATCTGATTTTTTTCTTTATTTATTTTTATTTATCTAAATACCAAGTCAAACTAGAAAAAAATCTGATTTCCAAGAGATAACCTCTATTTATCATTAAGAACTTCTTTTTATACTTTTCCTATTGATTTCCCCTGATTGTTTCTTTTCATAGTATATTCTTCTCTATTCTCTCTTTTATAATCAAACACAGTATTTGTTGTTTATCTCTCTGAAGATATTGATTGGCCTTTTGATATTTTCTTGTTCATTCATTATCTGTGTTTTCTACAATTTTTTTTTTCTGTTTGTGTTGGTCTTTCTTTATCATGTTGGAGTTTTTCCTCATAAGTCTGGTCATTTTTATTAACCTTTCAACTTAAGATAGGGCTCCACCCATCCTACACCATGCCTGGTGTCGATGAGTGCTGAGCCATTGCATTGTCTCCCATTCATCCAGAGAAGAAACATGCAGTCCTTTGCCAGAAAGATGGGAGCCTCTGCATGAAAGGGAAACTAAGCTTAGGTGGAGTATTGATTCTCCATGTATAAACTTTCAGCATATCCCCATTTTCCAAGACATATCTCACTCTCTCACTCTGCTGTGTGGGGATCTTCAAGTCCTGAGCCTGAGTTGAATCTTTTTGCTAGTACCCTCTACACATAGTTTATTTTCATTTTCTTTTTTCAGCTTTACAGTTCATTTCCCCACATTTTATTTCTGCTATTGATGTCTCCTCTCTTTTCCTTTGTTCTTTTGAGAGTCCTCAATGGTTTCTTCTTTTTATTTTTTTTTATTTCAGCATATTATGGGGGTACAAACGTTAAGGTTACATACCTTGCCTTTGTCTCCTCTCCCCCCTTGAGTCAGAGCTTCAAGCATGTCCATCCCCCAGACGGTGTGCATCACACTCACTATGTATGTATATACCCATCCCCTCCTCCCCCCTCCCACCTGCCCCACACCCGACAAATGTTTGTTTTTCTTTTTTTCTTAACATTTTGGTTACATTTTATATCTTTGCCTCTCCCTAGAAAGGGTTAGAGGTATGCCCATCCCCTCCACAATGTTCATCACATCCTTCAGTTGTGAGACTACCCCTCCAACCCCTGAATCCCTGGTGAACACCACCACCCTTTGAGCATCATAGTGTTAATCAGTCAGTACCAATTTGATAGCAAGTATATGTGGAGCCCATTATTCTGATCTTGTGTCACCTCACTTTGGATAATGGGCTTAAGTTCAATCCAGTATAATATAAGCGGTGCTAGCTTGCTGTCATTTCTTAGAATTGAGTAATATTCCATTGTAAACATATACCAAATTTTAATAATTCACTCATGAATTGATGGACACTTAGGTTGTTTCCACATCCTTGCAGTAGTGAATTGCGCTGCCATAAACATTCAGGTGCAGATGTCTTTATAACAGAATGTCTTTTGCTCTTTTGGGTAGATGCCTAATAATGCTATTGCTGGGTCGAATGATATTTCTATTTTTAGCTCTTTGAGGTATCTCCAAATTCTTTTCCACAAAGGTTGCACTGATTTGCAGTCTCACCAGCAGTGTAAGAGTGTACCTGTCTCTCCACATCCTCGCCAGCATTTATTGTTTTGGGATTTCTTGATACAGGCCAATCTCACTGGGGTTAGATGATATCTTATTGTGGTTTTGATTTTCATTTCTCTAATGATTAGAGATGTTGAGCATTTTTTAATATGTTTGCTGGCCATTATTTTGTCTTCTTTAGAAAAGTTTCTGTTCATTTCCATTGCCCATTTCTTGATGGGGTTGTTTGATTTTTTCTTGTTAATTCTTTTGAGCTCTAGATAGATTCTTGTTATCAGACCTTTATCAGAAGTGTAGATAGCAAATATTTTCTCCCATTCTGTAGATTGTCTATTTGCTCTAATGATAGTTTCCTTGGCTGTGCAGAAGCCTTTTAATTTTATCAGGTCCCATTTGTTTATTTTTGTTGCTGCAGTGATTGCTTTGGGGGTCTTCTTCAAGAATTCTTTGCCTAGGCCAATGTCTGAGAGGGTTTTCCCAACCTCTTCTAGGATTCTTAAGGTTTCATGCCTTAGGTTTAAATCTGTTATCCATCTTGAGTGGATTTTTGTAAGAGGTGAGAGGTAGGGATCCTGATTCATTCTTCTGCATGTAGCTATCCAGTACCATTTATTGAAGAGAGATTCTTTTCCCCATTGTATATTTTTGTCTGCTTTATCAAAGATTAGGTTACCATATGCAGATGGTTTCATCTCTGGAATCTCAGTCCTATTCCAAATATTGATGCTTCTGTTCTTGTTCCATTACCAGGCTTATTTAATTATTATTGCTTTATAGTACAGCTTGAAGTCAGGAAGACTAATGCTTTACATATCATGTACAAATAATTTGCTAGATGCTAGGGACTGGAACATGAAAATCCATATACTTGTTTCTAGTTCTAGTTTGGTGAAATTATAATGACCAACACCTGCTGAAAAGCATGGTAAAATGAGGAGGAATGTGACAGGAGACATTAGGCTTTACCTTGACTTTATTTCCTTGAGTTTACTTCAGGATCCTAAGTAAGATCTCTGGCTTCTGGAACTTTACAGGCTTGAAAGGAAAAAAATGAACTGCGTATTAAATGATTTGGGATCAATTTTGGATAATTGGCTATATGAATTTAAATGTAATTTTTCTGGCATTGCAGTTTTTAATATTTAAAATGGAAACTTTTGAGTTAAATGGTTTCTAAGATCATATCCTATTTTAAATTATATAGCTGATAACATAACCTCTGCTAGGGCTGTCCTTACTTTCTTATTTTTGTCTTAGTCTCAATCATTTTCACAAACTCTTCATTCAATTTCTATACACTAATGATTGGCAACTTTAAATATGCTCTTCTACTAGTATATAATATAACTGTTTTTAGATCATCAAGAATATTTATATTACAGAGATTAAGAAGCTAAAACATTCATATTTTAAATTAAATATTTTATCATTTATAAGTTAATCTGTGGTTGAAATTAGATGCCATTTATAAAAAAGAAAGAAAACTAACATGCTACTTCTTCACAAGTAAATTTCATAAGAGTTGTGGTTTGAGAAAAGAAAATATATTTCCTGGGACATCATGATATATGTGAAAACAGATTTTTATGAGTTCTTAAAATTCAACAAAACTGATGGATTGACTTCCAAATATGACAGAAAGCTTTTTTTTTACAGTTTAACTTTATCATATTGAGGTTTATCCAGATCTTCAGTACTAAAAAAACATTTTTAAATAGGGTAAAGCTGTGATCTGAGAAACTTGAAATTGCTTTGAATTCAATAAATCATCTTTCACTTATTTGAACATTTTGTAGATTTTATAGTGAATTCACAATAAAGAATTATTTTAATTGCTATTAAGTAGAATAGCAGAGTTCATAACAGAGGAATCACATTTAAACATTCTAAAAATGGCATTTGTCCCCGAGATAAATATGTTATTTTTAATGGCTAGCTAAGCCAGTTACTAGTGGCAAAAATTTTAGTTCTGAAACCAGAATACTGAGTATCAGAGTTTCATTATCCCACTAAAATAGAATTTAGAACTTGTAAGTAACAGAAATTAAGGAATATAGTTCTTTGTCTTCTTCAGATTTCTTAGTAATTTATTTTATAGTCAATTCTACATTAAGCTTGAAAATTTGTCTTTTTATATAAATATTAATAATTCCTTTACCTCTCAATTTATAAGTAAATACATTTTATTAGATGGGAAACAAAGGTGTTTCCACCTATCTTGTCAAACACATACATGATTTTGCTATTTATTATAGGTTAGCACTTGAATTACTCTTTATAATTCTCTAGTATATCTCAGGTTAATTTAAATACAGGGTTTTTTTTTCTTAACATCCTTAGAGTTATTGAGGTTATTTTCTAAAAAATACAAAAAGAACAAGAGATTCCCTCCTCACTACTGCACTTGACTAGAAAAAAACAAAACAAAGCAAAACGAAAAAACTGGAGAATATCTTATTAAATTATTCTGAATTAACTGCTAATGAGTTTATCTGGATTAACTGTTAATGAGTTTTTTAAATATCTTTTTTCATTGTATGCAGATGAATTAAAAACAATCTAAAAACCCACTTGAATTTTCATGATGGTAATTATGAAATTTTACTCAATGATGTGTGAAAATATGATTTTTACTATTGTTTTAAGTGAAGATACTAAACTTATATTGTCATAATATATAGCAAGAAAAATGAAGTTTGAAATATAATTAAAAGAAGCGTTTCTCCTGTTTTTTTAATTGTTAACAGACTTATGAAATAAAACAAATAATTGGGGCCTCCCATGTATCAGAATGTGTTAGGCACAAGGGCTACAAAAATAAGATAAAATCCCTGCACTCAAGCATTTTACTTTTTGTAACAATTAATAATAAGTATCATGTGCCAGGAATGTTCAATGTGTTTTACTAATACTAATTATTTAATCCTCGTAACAACATTCTGAGGTGGGTTCTATTATCTCCATTTTACAGATGCAAAAAGCGATGCATAGGGAAGTTAAGAAACCTGGCCAATTTACATAGCTAAGAAGTGGCAGATCCCAAATTTAAACTGAGGAATCTGATCCCAGAGTCTGTGCTCTTAAGCACTGCATTCTACTCTATGAAATAGTGGATTGAGAGATAAGTCCCTATCAATAAATACAGACAGTGAATGGCTTTGAATGACAGGCCAAGAAGTGTGACCAAATCAAAACTGTAATTTAGAAAGATAGTTGTGGTAACAGTGAATAAGATTGATTGGGACAGCAAAGTTTTACAAGTGGGTGGCTATTGCTTTACTCTAGATGATAGATGATGACATTTTGAGTTAGTGCAGTATCTGTGATAATACACAGAAGAGAATTTCATAGGGGTAGAACCAACAGGAATTGAGTAAGAGAACAAAAGTCAAATATAATGGCAAGGGCATCATTCAAGACTCTCCAGATTACATGTGACAAGAAGCCAGTTCAAACTTGTTTGAACAAAAATGAAAATTTATTGGTTCATATATTTGAAAATAGATGTTCTGTCTCTTACTATTTCTCAGGTCTGCTTTCTTTTTATTGGCTTCATCTTCAAGTAGGTTCTATATATGTAATGGTGAAAGGGGCTCCTGCCACCTCCAGAATTACATTATTCTAGAGACTAGAAGATCACTATCAAAAGGAAACATCTTTTTCACATGTTCCAGACAAAAAAGGAGAGTGTGATTCTTATTGGCTCAGCTTGGGTTAGATGTCCACACTTGGAGCTTGATGTTGAGTCAGCCCCTTCTGAATTCCTTGGACTGAGAGACAGAAAAGAGCAGTTTTCCGAAAGGAGGAGGTACAAGACAGACAACAAATAGGTAATTAATTCACACAATTTTCAGCCTCAGTGATTGAGAGTCTGATAAATGCCCTTTATCTGAAATAAGGAATATGGGGAAAAAAAGCAAAAGCAAGCTTGAGAATAAAAATTAATCATTCAGAGACATGTCAAATTTGAACATTTGGATAGAAATGATAGTGAAGGGTTTAAAATTATGCAACTTCCTTCTAGAAAAAAAGTGAATGCTAGATATAAAAACTTAGGAATCAAGTGCATAGAGAGATGGTTGCTTAAACTGTGAATTTTAGTAAGTTTAAGAGAAATGATAATCACAGATATAAAAACATGATCCAAAGTCAAGTACTAACATGGAAACCAAGAGATAATCATTGCAAGAAGACAGTTTGGTCACCAGTATCAAAAGCCACAGTGAGATAAAGAAAGAGCTGATTAAAAAGACAGAAAGTATAGATGATCAGTGGTGACATTAATGAGAACAATTTTACATAAAACAAAAGTACACAGTGAAGAATTAAAAAGTAAATAAGAAGAATAGGACAGCCATTAATTCCTAGTCAGTCTATTAAATAACTAGCTATATGACTATGAAGGTTAATTTTATGTTTCAACTTGACTAGGCCACAGAGTGCCCAGATATTTGGTAAAACATTATTATTGGTGTGTCTGTGAGAGGGTTTTTGGGTGAAATTAACATTTGATTCAACAGACTAAATAAAGCACATTGCCTTACCTAATATGCGTGGCCCTCATCTAATCAGCTGAAGTCCTGAATAGAACAAAAAGGCTGACCCTGCCACAAATAGGAGGAAATGCCTCTCTCCTGACTGCTTTCAGCTGGGACATCAGTCTTTTCCAGCTTTCAGACTTGAATTAGAACATTGGCTCTTCTTGAGTCAAACCTTCTAGCTTTCAGACTAGAACATACACCATCAGCTCTTTTGGTTCTCAGGCCTTTGGACTTGGACTGGAGCTACACATTAGCTCTCCTGGGTTTTCAAGTTGCCCACTACAGACAGATCTTGGGGCCCTGCAAACTCTATAGTCACATAAGAGAATTACCTATCTAATAATAAATCTATCTATCTGTCTATGTATCTATCACTTTGGGACTATTGGGATTGAATAAGTACATTTTGCATGTTATAAGAACATGAATTTTGGGGTGCCAATGGTGCTACGATGAACTGAATTGTATTGCCCCAAAATGTATATGTTGAAGCCCGAACTCCCCATGTGACTGTATCTGGAGATAGTCTTTAGGAAGTAATTAAGATGAAACGAGGTCATAAGAGTGGGGCTCTAATCTGACAAGACTGTGGCCTCATGAGAAAAGAAGACATGGCTCTCTGTAGCCCTCTCTGTCTCTCTGTCTTTCATATGAAGACACAGTGAGAAGAGAGTTGACTACAAACCAGGAAGAGATCCCTCACAAAAACCCAACTATGTTGGCACCTTGATCTTGAACTTTCAGCCTCCAAAGCCGTGAGAATATAATTTTCTGTAGTTTATTGCACCAAGTTTATGGTATTTTGTCATAGCAGTCCAAGCCAACTAAGGCAGTGACTATGGGCAAGAAACTTAAAATCTTCAAAGCCCTTTTTGCTCATATTTAAAATGGAGGTAATAATAGTAATAATATCTAGCTTATAGATTTCATTTGAGGTAATGTTCAAAAAGTGCATAACATAGTGCCTAGCAATTTACAAGCTCTCAATGAATGTTAGCTGTGTGTGTGTGTGTATGACACAATGAGTAGGAAGGATGTGACAGCAGCAAAAAATTAGAATTATGATAAGCATATTTGAAGTGAAGGGAGTTAAAGAAACATGTGGAAGATTATTTGACATTCTTCCTATTGAGACATGGACCCAGTGGTTTCTACTTCTTATCTCTCAGAATGTTTGGCCTAAGGAAAGCTAGCCACTATATAAAAGTCTGATTACTCTGAGACTTTCATCTATGAGCCTGCCTGCCTGAAGAGAGAGATGTCACACAGGACGTGTGTGTGAAGATAACTTCTCGTGACTCCAGACCGAATCACCATCTGATAAAAACCATATGAGACACCTTGAATGAAAATTTTCCACTAGAACCCAATTAACCCACAAAACCATGAAAGACAATAATTGATTGTTTTAATCCAGAATAGTGTTTTAATAGCAAAAGATAAAGTGAACAGACATTACTTGTGGGAATGACAAAGTCTAGGCACAATGCGACTTATTTTTTGTTGAGTTTTCATGCAATTTATTTGGAAAGTGGACCTGAAATTCAAGGCTTAGGATTTGAATTTGGAAGACAGACACATTGAAGTTACAGGAGAGACTTCAGATAATGAACATACCATGGGCCTAGAAAAGACAATAGGAAATGTATTCAAGATCTTAGAGGCAGAAGTTTATCTTGGCAAGCAGGATAAATACCTCTTCCTCAGAGAAATAGTGAATGGGAAGAGAGAGAGCAAAGTTTGAGAGGTGGAGTAAGAACTGTGAGGGGTATCTACGTAAGATAACAACAAATTTTCTCCATTCATTTTATACTCAGCTCCTAAAGACTTGCATCATTGGATGTTTTAAAGTTTTAAGGCCTCCCAGAGGCTACTTCCTCTTTCTGGTTCTGGCAACTGGAAGCACTCCAAGGCCAGTGGGGGACATGAAAACCCAATATCTTAAATAGGCCTCAGCAGGCTTTAAGTCATTTACTACCAAGTTTCCTTTTGACCCAAGAATTCAGACTATGGCTATCAGTACCTATTTCCCTTACCTCAGGGCACTAAAATCATGAGCTGTACCACTTAAAGATTTCTTTAACACAGGTATTTCGTTGCTTTCTGCACAGGTGAAATGGGGGGGAACCCACAGGTATGGAATCATGCTTTGGCAAATCTGCCAATTTATCTTTTGCAGTGTGTGCCACGTAAACACTTCTAACTTTAATTCACTGTACATACATCATCCTTGAATGTTTAGTTTTATTGCCACAGAATTTCCGAAGGTCATCTTATAATAGATGAAAACTTGAAGATTCATGCAATTTATGTTCATTTTAGATAATATTATGCAACATTTAGGAGCTATCAACTTTCATTCTCTAAATGTTTGATCTAAAAATTTTAAAGATAAAATATGTTACCAGCCTTGTGGGAGCATATATCCTTGCTGTGAAAAATTGTATTTAAATATGGGTTGAAAAATGTAAACTCTTCTATTTACTTTTATTTAACAGATTTTCATTCATCTCAGTCACATTTCATTGAATTTAAGATAGTGAAAGGAGAAAAAAAAAAAACAGAACACTTCCAGGAGTGTAAAAATTATAGGAAAGAATCAAATTAAAAAATGTAATTTTCTCTTTAAAGGATATATAATGTAGAAGCTTGTTACATATAACCTCTTGGGCTGCTTAAATACACTTTGCAGGTATATGTTAAGATATAGTCACCATGCATAAATATTTTTGTCATAAAAATGCTCTGTACTTTGTCATTCACATATTTTGGGTCACAGTTATAAGGTATTCGTGGTACCTTTTATCCCCACTTGCTATGATGATACCTTCCGGGGTCTACTCTTCTTTAGAGGAAGGATGTGCATTGGGCATGACAATCGACTCTGCCATTACTCATCTGGCAGCGAAGACACCATGAGTAGATTTGCACTTCCTCTTCTCCCACATCTTTAGGAATTCTCTCATCACTAGGATCTTTTCTGTTGGCCTGTAAACAGACCATATTTTTGTTTCTATGCTCAGAATAAAGGTTCATACAAAAGCCTAATGAACCTTTCTTTCAATGCTGCCTCTTTCTATTGATACTGCCCAGTTTCATCCTCTCTTCTCCTCCAGACACCTTGAGGAAGTATTCTATTAACGGTATCCATTTCTAGGTCTTTGATCTACTCCTTCCACAGTGATCCAACTTTGACTTTTGCTACTGTGTGGAAATTGCTTCTGCATTACAAAAGGTCAACAGGGACATTTTGGTTCCCACAAGGGTCAGCAGAGACATCTTGTTCCCACATCCAAGTGTCTTTTTCAGCTCTTAACCACCCAGACTAATGTAAATCTCTCTTAATCTTTGATTATAAGGCATTACTAATGACATCTGTCTGAACTTCACTAATCCAGTCTCTTGTTCATTTCTATATTTATTTCCTAAATGTTTCCCCCAACACTTGTGCACATGCACACAGAGTTTTATCTTCAGGTCTTTTCTTTTTCTTTACATTCTACCTGGTGATCTCATTAATTGCTGTGGTGTCAGCTACCAACAACACCCCAGTGGTCACATGAACCTCCCTTCTTAGTGACTATTTGTTTACTTGAATATTCCCAGGCACCTCAGCTCCATTTGAATTAATGTTCATCTCTCTTCTATCAGTTTTCAAACTTTATTCTCCTCCTTTATACACTTTCTCAGTTATTGAGTCATTCATACTTAACCCAATAGCTAGAAATATGGGTATCATCCTATTAGGTTGAATCTTATTGCCAACATACCACCATTTTGACATACAAAACCAGAAATTTTTATATTGTTCAACTTAATTCTTATTCTTTTCTTTTTGCCTTCCTACCAGTCACCAATTTCCATAAATTTTCCTTCATAATGTCTCTAAATCCATTCATTCTTCTCAATTTTCAACTTCTACTGCCATAATTCAAGACCTCTTTATTGCTTATTTATGTTATTGCAATAGTTTCTTAATTGGCGCTTTGGGATCTATTCTCTCATATTTTGAGAGTGTTCTAAATATTGACATTATATTGTTTTTAAGAACAGAGAACTGCAAGCAGAGCCCCTATGACTTACCTGTTTCTATAGTGTAATATTTTTTCAATGCTTTGGCATTCATATTCTAGTTCTAGGTAAGTACCACAGCTTTAATATTAATCATCCCCAGGTTCCTTATCAGATCTTGTCCTATCCAGCCTTCCCATAGTCAAACTTGTATGAGTGGTTTGCTGGCTCATGAACATACTTTGCTGTATGTTCAATGCTGTAGATAGTACATTCCAATGTGAATGTCCCTCTCACTCTTCCCCACTTGTGGATACTCAGCTTATCCTACCAGTATCAACTGCTTCATGAGATCTTTTCTGTTGTCTTTCCTACTCATTTCCCCAACATCAGAAGAAAATTAATTGCCTCTTTTTTTGTATATTAAAAAGAGCTCTATTGTAGTAATAGTCACATCATATTAATTATAGGTCTTTATCTATTTGAACTTTCTTCTATAGCATTGGCTCTTTTAGTACCATAGACTAGGTACTTAAATATTAAATGAATTAATTAATAAGCAAATGAATGAATGAGTGGGAATGGAGTTCCTTTTGTGCCTTAGTTTTGTTCATTCCCACATGCATGGGACAAGTCAGTCAGCTTTGTCATGGCTAGTGTGTCACTGATGACACCGTGAGTAGATCTGCAAGTCTCACAATAAGAACGTCACCACCTGCTGGTTCAGTTGTATGAACTATTTGAAAATGATAAAAAAAAAAATGCTATCTATAATGTGATTTACAATTTTCAAAGTCTTTATATATAATACTAAATGACTTATTTTTGCAACAGCTATATAGAATAGGCACTTTTACTGGGAAGCATCCTGAAGTTAAAGGACTTGTTCAAGGGCACACAGCCAGAAAGTGAAAGAACTAAGAAATCACCAAGGATTTCTGACTTTATCTTGCTATTTGCACTCTGGATTTGGATTATCCCCTTTTATCACCTCTAAAATCGAGGTGATAGTCTTACTTGTCTCAAACATCTTTGTAACGAGTAAATGGACTTAATATACCTATAGCTTTAAACAAAGTGCCTGTCATATAGTTAATACTTTGCAAATGTTAATTAGCATACTATATTATAAATCCTTTCTGTAAAAGAGGTACTGGATTGTTATCATAACTAGAATTTCTCCCTCTTGACAATTAATTTAAGTGGCTAAATTAAAAAAAAAAAAGCATGTGAGTTTGGGAAATATCACAGATGATAATAAAACAATAAAAGTCATATGGACACATGGTTAGAAAGCCAATCACTCCTGCATAAATGGTTCCTAGATGACCTGACCCAAGCTAATCACAATCTAGTCTCATGAAACTCTCCAGAGAGACTAAGGGCAGCTGTTAAGGCTGAATTGCATCCCCACCCCCCAATTCAAGTTTGTATGCTGAAGCCCTAACCCCCAGAGCCTCAGACCAGATTTGGAGATGGGACCTTTATAGAGGTGATTAAGTAAAAATGAGGCTGTTAGGGTGGGTTGGTTCTAAGCCAATCTGCCTGGTATCCTTATAAGAAGAGGAAATTTGGGCACACAAAGGGACAGCAGGCATGCACAGGCACTGAGGAAAGGCCATGTGGGAACACAGCAAGAAGACAGCTGTCTGCAAGCCAAGAAGAAAGGCTTCAGAAGGCATCAAATCTGCTAACATGTTAATCTTAGACTACTAGCCTCCAGTACTGTGAGAAAATAAATTTCTGTTGTTTAAGCCACCCAGTGTGTAGTATTTATTATGGCAGCCCAAGCAAACATACTACAGACACCCTCACTCATTATCATCCCACAGTTTAATCAGGTGGAAACTGAGGCATGGAGGGATTTAGTAACTTGCTTCAAATCACAGATTCTGACAGAGCCATACAAGTGCCAAATTCTACCTCAGGGATAGAGTTTGTGCTTCTGCATTAAATTAATTCAAATACAGTAGGAAATTACAAATGTCAGAAACCTACTGTGAAAAGAGCTAGTCCTTGTTACAATCCTGTTTTAACCTACGATATGTTCAATTTTGTCTAGATTAAGCTTCAGTCAGTGGGCTCCTGTCTACTAATTGGCTTAAGAAACAGTTTCCTTAAACTTTTGGAAGATTTTTATGAGCAATTAGGCCCTTTGTTAAATGTTAATGATCCTGGATCAAGCCTGAGGAAGCTACACTAGGGTCAGTGATATCACCAATTTAATAAAGGAATAACTGAACTCTTAAATAATTATAATTATTAATATATCACATTCATGTAGCATTGTTAACATCTCCAAATCTCTTTCATTTCTCCTACATAAGATTTTATGAGGATGAATCAATTCTTGAAAACTAAATCCAACTTTTTAAATACTTTATAGAGAGAAAGAAATGAAAACTTCAGGTGATAACAAATCTGCTTTTCCACAATTATTTTTATCATATGAAAGACAGAGACAGAAGATAAAGCAAAAATTGATGCTGGTGTCAATGTGGTGAAAAATGTTCCTGAGTAGGAGCTGAGCTACTGTACAATTTTCTTGAGAGGACCAGCAGTCTTCCAAGTGAGATATTATCTGTTGTCACTTCTATGAAAAATATAGCACCTGCTTCCGCATGTTTCTTTTTCTTTGAGCAGTTCTCCTGGGTGAGACCTGAGAGGCTGGCCAGCAGAGACAAACAATTTGCCTTTGTTTTCTTGGCTCAGCAGCCCCTGAACCCACATTCTTTCAAATTCACAGTTGAAGTGCTATTGTCTAGTTTGCAGAGTTCATCTATTGTTCAGACTTCCCTGTTTGCATAGCAGAGTGAAAGAACATATTCAGAAGTAACTTTACAAAAAACTACTCTAAAATATACATGCAGTTATTACTTATTGAACATCCTGTTCTGAGCTCAATGCTCTGTCCCAGTTTCTGCATGCTTATTATTTCAGTTTTTCCAGAAGTTAGAAGGGAATCTCATAGTGCACAATCACAATTAACTCACTTACTAATTTGGTAAATATTATTAATGGAACATGTTTATTATATGTACAGGCACAATCCTGGAAATAAAAGAAGGAGATAAAAGTCCTAAAAAAACCAACCAAACAAACAAACACAGTCTAGCTCTGAACTGTTCAATAGTGTAGCCACTAGCCACATGTGGATTTTTAAGTTTAAATTTAAATTAATGAAAATTAAATAAAACAAAGAATTCAATTCTTCAGTCATATTAGCTACTTTTTGAGCACTCAATGAGCATATATACCCACAGGACAGTGTAGAAGAATATTTTTGTCATTGAAAGTTTCTTTCTGATTCAGAGATAGAATTTGCATATTCTGACAAAGTATAGTTTAATTCTATTCATGATGGGCAATACTACAGAGCAGTCCAACCTATTTTAGCCATTATGGGGAAAACACAATTGATGAATATATGTAAACAATAAGCTTTTAAATATATAAAATATGTAAAAGATCCTTTATTAATATTGTTCTTTTCAACAATGAGAATTATGATTTACAGTGGGCAACTAAAGGATGTCAATGTCATAGTACCATATAGCGCAGAATATAGCATCCTGGCTGCCAAGGGCTTCAGAGAGATGTACATTAGTGGTCAATACAGTTACAGAATAACACAAAGTGTTATCAAGGTTTTTCCAAGGTCAAGGAGTACTGACAGGGTTAGCAGAGAAATCTATAATAGGTGGTCGCACGAAGATCTGCCTTTCCAAAGGGTGAGAGGATCAAAAATGCAAATTTGGGAGACAAAGTGAGACTCAAGAAGCAGATGAGAGCAGTAAATCAACCAGAGGGCTATCCAGATGGATTTCATTGAACAGATAGCTTCCATCTTCTTACAAATGTATTGATTATGAGACTTTACAAGTGACCCTCTCTGTCACTCTTTTCCAGAAACAAGATGGGTAACTTTGGGTTGTATGGGGTCATGATTAAGATTAACGTGGTAACTGCAGCATGATAATTGAATGTTTCTATGACATTTGTAATTCAATTAATTTCTTAATAAACACTTATAGTTATTTGCCTGTCATACTCTTCTGAGTGCACACCTATAAATCTCTTACTTGAAGATTTAAGAGGTGCTCAGACAATGACTGAACGTCATCACTAATATTGGAAAATGTACAGGTTTATTAGCATTCGTGAGCTATTAACTGTAAAATAATGAAAGAGAAAAAGATTATATTCATGCTAAAAATGTAAAGCTTTTCATCATCTTTTCTTCATGAGTAAAAAGGCATTTCAGGGGACATTACATATGATTATTACAGCATTAAATACTGCAGTGGTATTATGCTAATGATCATGAGGTTATCAGATTTTGATTTCTGATCTCCTTCCCTTACCTGGTTGGTTCTGAGTAGTCCTCCCTTCTGGTGGGAGTGCAGGGAGAGTACAGGTGCAGCAGGAAATGAAGAAAGTGCAGGAGCCGATTTCTGTATAGGCAGTGAGAGGTGTGTTGTCTTTGAGAAAATGCTACTGGTAAAATATGAAATACAGGTCACAAAAGCACACAGAGTCTGTGGCAATTATTCAAAGGCAAGACTAGAGACAAATCAAAGGATGAAAATCAGATATAAATGAGAAGTAGAGTTAGTGCTGAAGGAATGAAAAAAATTTGGAAATATTAGTTCTATTTGTATAGATAGATGTCAGGAGCTAGGATTTTGATATTTCCTAAGCAGGTTTTAGCTGAGTGTCTGCAGTCTATAAAACAGTGGTTCTTCACTAGGGATAAATATCTGAATTATCTGTGGTACTATAAAAAATTATATATATATATATGCCTAAGCTCCACCTCCAAGAAATTCTATGATATGGTAGCTTGTATCCTATTTAGGCCTGTAATAGTGTCTCTGCATTAAAGCACAGACTACTTTGCCTAACTCTTGTAGAACTATCAAGGAATTCAATCCTTATTACAGTATTTTTGATTATTTTTTTTCTTCTTCAAATCATACAAGTTCACTTCTTTTTGTGGATTTGTAAAAAGCTAAAGTATCATTGCCAATGACTTGTCACATTATAAAAATAGGCTATAAATTAAAGTTAAAAAGCTCTGTCACAATAGGAATAGCTAGTATCAAACAGAACCTGGGATCTTGGCTTGTAGGGGCCTCAACAGACAGTCTGGCTGGTGTCTCCCCTGCTTCTTGCCATTTCTCTACAAACGTTGAGAGACTAGCATCCTGTCCTCAGAATGCATCCAAGAAAGGCAGTTCAGAGGCCAGTACTTTGATGATGATTCTTATGGTTCTTGATCCTAACAATTCTTTATTTAAATCAACTCAATATTATTTGTGAAACTGGAAAGAAAATTGTTTTATTATACATGTATAATAATACATGTCTTGGTTGCAAGCTACAGAAGTGAATTCTGGCTAATTTAAGCAAAAAAAAGGAACATATTAGATAAATATACAACTTCTAAAAGAATCTTTTGGAAGACTGGAGGATCCAGCTCTGAACTGGGCAGAAACCAAGGGAAATTGGACACCAGATACGCAGACAAATCAAATCCACTGAAACAGCCTGACTGTTTTGCTGTTGCTGGCACTTGTACCCCTGGATCTCTGCAACAGCTTCTCATTGCTGTTGTAAATGATTTCCCAACTGTCCCTGCATTTTTTTTCCTCTCTTGTGACACTTAAATGAGCCTAAGTCATATGCTTGTACCCAAGTGTGAGAGCAAGAGAGAGTATCTAGTCATTTCAGTTTTTATAGAGGAAAACGAGGCTCTAATGGACATCTTCTACTTCAAAAATCTTTTAAAATAAGGCTGTTCAGGAGATGCATTGCCTTTAGGGAAAACATCTATGACATCCATCACTTATAATGTCCACTGGCTATTTGTTCACAAGCATGTGATATGTTTACCCCTTTGACAATTAGGCTTTAAAGCTACATGGAATCTGTGGCATTTGCTGAGGTTGTTTGTAACTAACATGTTTGTCACTAACATACATAACAGTTGAGAGTAGAGAAACACCAACAAACAGAAACATCTCTAGAACAATAAGATATCCCTATTATTTAGTTTTTGTGTTGATTTTTAATTTTGTCAGTCATTTTTAGTAACAATTCAATCTTTAGCAATTTTAACATGTGGATTGATGACACTGTACCCAAAACAATCTCATGCCCTTTATGCTTCATCTAAAGTTTCTATGACTTATAAATACATAATCTTAATAAAACATAACAGCTCATATCTGCTAATACAGTTTATCAGTATGTGGACAAATGTACTACAGTGGCTTTTGCATTATTGTAAAAGGATACAGTCCAGCTACGACTTTAAATAAATGTTTATTTTTCATGATATCATGCATTGTTATCTCTGAACAGTCCTTATTGTGCAACAGGGTCTAAATAAAGAAGATCCAAAATATTTTTTCTTTCTTTATTCATGTGAATTTATAAAATATTTTCCTGACATATTTCTGATAAATGCAAAAAATTGCAGGATTGGCCAGGTGTGGTGGCTCATGCCTGTAATCCTCACACTCTGGAAGGTCTCTGGAGGTGGGAGGATTGCTTTAGCTCAGGAGTTCCAGTGAGACCAGCCTGAGCAACAGTGAGACCCCATCTCTACCAAAAAGAAAGGGGAAAAAAAATCCAGCTGGATGTTGCAGCTTGCACCTGTAGTCCCAGCTATCCCAGAAGCTGAGGCAGGAGGATTGCTTAGATCCCAGGAGTTTGAGGTTGCAGTGAGCTCCAATGACATCACTGCACTCTCCCCAGGGCGACAGAGTGAGAGTCTGTCTCAACAAAAGCAAACAAGGCAACTGAACACCCTTCCTCACAGCCATCCACCCGTTAAAAAAAATTGCAGAATTAAAATTAAAATCCTAGACACATATCAATGCTTCATATGAATACTTTTCCTTATAAATTTGCTATTTGTGTTATTTTATCTAAATTTAAATTTTAAGATCACCACAGTGTTTTTATTTCATTAATATAGGAAACTAGTTACTATTCTGCAATTAGAGTTGACAACAGAGCTAAGAACTTAATTCAAGAACTCTATCCTCTTCCCTGATAAGCCACATAGCTTATCAGTCTTATGGGTCTCCTTTGATGAGACCCATAAAGCAAATCATAAGCCTGAAAATCACCCTAATTCTTTCCATTTTCTCTACTCTTAGAGAATGTTAGTCAGTGTGGCCACAGAAGTATGTATATATACTGTCTTAGTACATTTTCTGTTTCTTATAACAGAATAACTGAAACTGGGTAATTTCTTTTAAAAGGGATTTATTTCTTACAGTTATGGAGGCTGAGAAATTCAAGGTCAAGGGGTTGAATCTAGGAAGAGCCTTCTTACTGGTAGTCCTAATGTGATACAAGGCCTAGGACTTACAGAACTATAAGTCCTAATGTGATACAAGGCCTCACATGGGAAGGTGTCTGAGTGTGCTCACTCAGGTCTCTCTTCCTGTCATAAAGCCAGCAGTCCCACTCCCATGATAACCCATTAATCTAATAACCCATTAATTCATTAATCCATGCGTGAGGGCAGAACCCTCAGGATCCTCACCTCTTGAAAGCCCCACCTGTCAATACTGCCACATTGGGAATTAAGTTTCAACATGAGTTTTGGAGGGGATATTCAAGCCATAGCATGTACACACAAATGTGTGCACACAAATACACATAGAAGCATTTCAGTTTGTAAGATGGAGACCTGAAACATGCAAGGCACTCAATATGTATTTATTGAATTAATGAATAGATACCTTATGGAGCTGTCTATTAAAATGTACATGATCTGACTTGTATATGAATCATGATGATTGAATCTAAATAGTTAGAAAGTCAAATAAAATTGAACCCACTGAGTTTTTATTCACCAAAATGAAAGATGAGATGTGTTACTAGAATGCTTGAAAAGGAAAGCTACTGTATTAACTTTAAAATACTAGAATTGTAAAATACTAAAATACAATGCTTTTAGTTATTATCAGTATGATTATCCACATCACTTTTATAGCTGTCTTATTATCTCTGAATCTTGATCATTTCGCTAGGATATGCAACTAATGACACTGAATTCCAAATCAATTTATTTTTATACTTTTTAGTGATTCTATAGAAGTTTAGTGGTAGGAGAGAGTTTAGATTAATGGATAAAATATAATTGGAGAATTATCTGCAGATTTTAATTATTCTTGCCAATGCTAGTTCCCTTTATAATAGATAATTAAGGGAGATATGTCTTAGTAATAGCATATGTGGAAAAGCTTTGGAGATTCTGTTTGGCAGCAAGCTAAATATGAATCAATGATGTTACATGACTGTTAAAAGGCTAACTTTACCTTAAATTGCATTAATAAACTTTAGAAAAAGGAATAGTGTGGTAGTCACTCTACTTTTCACTATTCTTATTATACCCTTCCTGGAGAATTTACGTAAGTTCTAAAGAATGCAATTTAAGAGAGATATATCCAGAAGAAATCAAGCAAGATAGTAAATGCATCTGAAATTGCGTTATATGAAATATAATTGAAGTATTTGGGCTGGTAAGCTTAGAAAAGGAAGAATTTAGGGTGGTTAAGATAGCTGTCCTCACACATGGCAAAATAATTAGGTGTATTCTTTTTTTTATTTTAGCATATTATGGAGGTACAAATGTTAAGGTTACATATATTGCTGATGCCTCCCCTCCCCATCCCACCTGCCCAACACCCAATAAATGTTATTCCTATATGTCCACTTAAGTATTGATCCATTAATACCAATTTGCTGGTGAGTACATGTGGTGCTTGTTTTTCCATTCTTGAGATACTTTACTTAGAAGAATGGGTTCCAGCTCTATCCAGGAAAATACAAGAGGTGCTATATCACCTAGGTGTATTCTTATAGTTTAATAACACATAATAAGGACGAATGGGAACATTAGAAGAGAGCATTAATTGGCCAAGAAGAGTGAAGAACCCTCTGCCATTTATAACTGTCCCCCCAGCCAAAAAAAGGCCCACTTTAAAAAGAGGCCTCTTATTGGAGGAGAAATGAGAATCTAAGGTTAGAATTTAAAATTTCATGAGGAGTTGATGACCATTTTGGGGATAGAGTTGGTTGTTGTCTATCATCTAAAAGTTTAATACTGTCTCCTTTCAGCTCTAGATTGCACAGATCTAGAATGCTTCTTCCAAAATCTAAGTATATCAGTTTCATAATATTAACAATGCAAATATCTGGAAACATTATAAATTAAAAGCTAATACATCTAGAGAGATGTATTGAAGTATGATAAAAATGTTTGCAATAGTTTTATTTGTCTCAAGGGATTATGGATTTTCCCCTTTTTTTATACTTTTTTCTGAATTTTTAAGTGAATATAAGTTTTTATAATCTGAATAAAATAATAATGCTATTTTAATTTGAGTAAAAAAAGAAAACCCATTGTATCTTTGGAGTAAATCTTATGATTAATATTCATTTGCATATTTCTTTAATTCTCAAAATAATTATATTTTTGTTATTCAAAATATATACAATTTAATTAGTTGTAGTTATACTTTTTTTTTTCCAGTAAGTAAACACAGTGCTTTATTTTTGGTACTAAATGGTTAAGCATCTACAGAAGATGTTGTAGGTTAAAATGTGTCCCCCAAAAAGATATGTTCAAATCTTAACTCCCAGCCCTGGTAAATGTGACTTTATTTGTAAATAAAGTCTTTGCACGTGTAATCACATTAAAATGAGGTCATATTGAATCAGAGGTGGGGGGGGCTAATTCAATGACTAATGTCCTGGTAAGTAGAGAGATATTGGGCTCAGAGATAGGGAGAAGGCCATATGAAGACCCCAGGGCAGAGATTGGAGTGATGCATCTACAAGCCAAAGAATGCCAAGGATTGCAGGCATCCACCAGAAGCTAGAAAGAGGCAAAGAAAAATCCTTGCCTAGAGCTTTCGAAGAGAAAATTTAACCTTTTAACCTTCAGAACTTCAGACAATAAATTTCTGGGTTTTTTTAAGCCACGTGGATTGTGGCACTTTATTACAGCAGCCCTAGCAAATGAATACAGAGGAAAATAGTTGGCAATAGGTTTTTATTAAATAGGAAAATCCTCAGGATAGTAGTAGTAATGAAAATAATAATTAACATTTTTCTACTTTCTAACACTAGGCCATTATTTAATATTATTTTCCTTTAGAGTATGCTATCAAGATTGCATTGAATTTTCATGCTAGCTTAAAAATTAAGCTATTGATTAAATAATCAAATGTTTTAAATTGTTAATAAAATGTCGAGAATTTAGAGATATACATCTCCATATTTTTCTTTATTTTGTTCTAAGCATGTATTATTATTTAAAATTATAATACTATAATGTAAGTCCCTTGGTTGTTTTAATCATAGTGGATATATAGTAAATATTTAAAAATATTTGTTGAATGTTCATAATGTAGTAACAAATATGGAGAGCAGCAGCTTTAGGCTTAGCATACACAGCAGGCAAAAAGGTTGTTTCAGCTGCCTAGCTTGACTTATTAGGGCTTAGTTGAGGTCATATATCATACCTGAAATCATCTCTGGAGCAGGGGAATGGCACGCTCTGAAATGGCCTGGCCTGGCGGACTGTGCTTTTCAGGGACCCACAAGGTAGGGGAGCCCACTCCAATCTCATGGATGAAAGAGTGAGGTAGGATATGAGCTCTCAAAGAAAATGTGGCCTGCTCTTACTAAAGTAAAGATGAAATGCTGTTGTCAGTCATGCAGAAACAACAAATTTAACTACAACAGCTTTTATTAAATAGTTGTTCTTATACCCAATCTTACTTCTGATGTCTTCTCAGTGCAGAACCAAAACACAACGTCTAATTTTAATATTTAGTATATGCCTATACTTTCCAGAAAAAAAGTAACACTGAAAGCCATTTTTATCTTAATTATAAAGATCACTTTTGATGAGCTTTAGTCGAGCAGTATTTTCTCTCATTTTATTAGGTTATTAAGTACAAAATGTCCAATTTCCTTAAGTACTAAGTTTGACAGTTGATGCCTCTGACATATCACTTTGACACTTCTTGTTTTCTGTTTATTGTGAATGTACATCCTCAGTCTTGCAAACTCATGACTTGGCTTGTGATTATCTTTCAAAAAAAATTTTAGAGCAATTTTTGTCAAACCATGGGTAAGTCAAAAACTCATGTTATTTTTGAATATGAGTTCCATTGAGGAACCAATGCTAAGCAGGCAGCTTGAAATATCAATGAAGTGTTTGGGAAGGATGTGGGTAATGAACACACAGTATGTTAATGGTTCAAGAAGTTCCATTCTGGTGATTTTAATCTTGAAAATAAGCCACATGGGCAACCTGAGACCAAGGTGATAATGGTGTGCTGAAAGCTGTAGTAAAAGCGAATCCATCTCAACCTATGTGTGAATTAGCAGCAAGGATTGATGTTAGTTACTATTCCAACAATATTGGACTATTTGAAACAAATCTGCTTTTAGATAAAAAAAAAAAAGCTGGATAGATGGGTTCCACATGAATTAAATGAGTGTCAGAAGAGAAATTGTCTCTTTGCTTGCCTTTCTTTGCTGTCATGACATAAAGACAAATCATTTCTACACCGTATTGTTATGTGTGATGAAAAATGGATTATTTTTGACAATCAAAAATGTTGAGCACAATGGTTGGATAAAGATGAAATGCCAAAACACAGTCCAAACACCAACTATTCATCAAAAAAAGCAAATGGTGTCTGTTTGGTGGTCCAGCACTGGTATTAACCATTATAGTTTCATGAAACCTGGTCCATCGATTACACAAAATGATGAGGATGCTTGTGATGAAGCAGCTGAGATTGGCCCATAAAGACAGGCAAGACAATGTCTCTTGCAACAATGCTTGACCACATCACACAAGCAATGCTGCTCAAACGACAGAGGCTGGACTTGGAAACTCTCTGACATCCACCATATTCACCAGACCTTGCACCAACTGACTACTACTTCTTCCAGGCTTTGGAACACTTCTTGCAAGGAAAAATATTCAATTCTAAACAAGCTGTGGGAAATGCTTTTCACAATTTCATGGCCACTTGCTCTACAACTTTTTTCACTGCTGGCATAAGTAAGCAAGCTACCTTTAAGACGGCAAAACTGTGTTGATAGTTTAGGCAGATACTTTCATTAGTTGTACTGCCTCTTGTTTGAGATATAATAAATTACACTTTTGATTTGAAATCAGACATTTTATATTTAATGACTAAAGAAATAAAAATTCATGAAAGTTGCTTAAAAGACATGCAATCTACCATTTTTTTAAATGAGAGATTCTTTTTGTTCTTTCTTTTTTTTTTGAATCTGAAGAATGAGTATAAATGAGAGATTCTTAAGAACACAGAGGATCCACGAGCCCTGAAAATTACATGAACATTTATTATCTTGTGTACATATGAGTGTTTTTCTGGTTAGAGAATCCATAACTTCCAAAAGATTCTTGATGGAATTAGTGATTCCACCAAATGATGAAAATCAGTGCAGTATTTTTCAAATGGGGGCGCTTTTGTCCCCAGTAAACATTGGAATTTTTTTTCTTTTGTTTGTTATCACTAGGGTGTGGGGCTTGTTACAACTGGGAAATGGGAGTTGTTACTGGCATCTAATGGACAGAGGCCAGGGATGCTGTTAAGCATTCTGCAATGACAGGACAGTCCCCCACAATAAAAATGTATTTTGTTTAAAATGTCATTACTAATACCTCAGTTTAGAAATCTTGCTCTAGATAATGTAATATTCTCCACCTTCCCACTCAAAATTAAGACAAATAAACACAGAGAACAAAATACTTGAACTTCATTTTTTGAGTTTCTCTTTGATTTATTATACTTCTTGTTCCTTGCCATGATGCTATCACCCAATTTCAGGGCTTGTTATAAAATTCTTTCCCTGGAAAGTGATTCCATGTGTTGTGGTCCTATGAATGGTGCATCCCACCCTGGCTATGTCTCACATACCCACAGAGTTTCTTTCATATCTCAATTTTAGAAAAATCAGTGGTGGTGTGTGTCTTCAGAATAATTTGAAGTAGTATTGATCTTGTTTTCATTTTTGTTTTCATCATTAGAAAGATAGGAACTCAACTTGTAGACCACGTTTTAGTATATTCTTTGGATAATGATCTGATTCTGATTCTGATTTTTCTACCACCTATTTTTTTCTAAGATTTTACTTGCTAGCTTGTAATTTTGTATTTACTTTTACCATAAGTAATTTTTCATACATCTATACTTTTTCTTTGGAATGAGGTGATAAAATAGGTCAATAAATAAATAAATAAAAGCCTATGGATCATAGGACTTAACACAAAAATTAACATTGAAATAGTACATCATTTCTCCTCTTTCTAAAATTTTACCACTCAATTCTGTATCATCAATACTATTTCATATTGCTTTCCTTATTTAAATTATAGGTTATGAATTTCCCTATATCATTTTTGTTTCTTCTATTGTTACACTCATTCCCTTTATTCCACCAGAAATTTTTAACCCTTACTGTGCTAAGAGACAGTGAAGATATAAAAATGAATAAAATAAAATATTTTTTCTCAAAGAGCTTACATGTTAACAAGAGAAATAACCACGTAAATCAATAATGACAGAGAAATATGTCAACTCTTATAACAGGAACATGCTCTAAGTACATATATGGCAGTAAAAGATGGCATCATCAAATCCAATAGATGTCAATAGACAGAGAAAGCAGCATGTAGTTGAACATTTCCTTTTATTCCATTTAAAAAATAATTTAATATAGAAACTGATATAGGTAGAGAGAAAGATACAGTTGTTGATAATAGATATATTTAGGACTCTTACAATTCATTTTAAAATTTATTCTCATTGTTTTTAACAAGTTATTCAATTTTCCTTGGATTTAACACTTCTATTAATCACCTTAGTTCTACTTATATGTGACCTACCCACTTAATAAGGAAATGGCTGGGTGCTGTGGCTCACACCTGTAATCCTGTTACTGAAAACTGGGTATCTGTTCCCAAAGCTGAATAAAAAAAAAAAAAGGACAAGTGGGTTGAGGAGAAAGGATGGAAAGCTTTATTTATTTGCAGCAAATGAAGAAGATGCCAGATTTCTGTCTTAAAGAACTACTGTCCTCTTATTGAACAAACCAGCACAAGCAGATCTGCAAGTTAAGTTTTCTAGGACTATTACATTATTACTGTGAGATTACAGTAGTACTTTGATTTAATTAATTTTTAACCCTGTAATAATCCCAGCACTTTAGGAGACTGAGGTGGGATGATCATTTGAAGCCAGGAGTTCTAGAACAGCCTAGGCAACACAGTAAGACCTCATCTCTACAAAAATAAAAATAAAAGTTAGCCAGGCATGATGGTGCATGCCTGTAGTCTCAGCTTTTTGGGCGGCTGAGGCAGGAGGATTGCTTGAACCCAGGAGTTCAAGGGTGTAGTGAGTTACAATCCTTCCATTGAACTATATAGCCTGGGTGACAGAGAGAGTCCATGTTTCTAAAAAAAAAAATAAAAGTAAGGGAACTTATCCAACTCATTTTAATAAAGATAAGCAGGACAACACTCAGAATTTGCCTGGCGGATCCAGCTTTTTTATTATTCCCTTGTTTTTTTCCTCTCACTTCTCCACCTACTAACTACTTACTAACATCCATTCTCTGAATCAAGCCTGCTGTGGAAACATCTAATAGGAATGGAAATGAAAGTACAATTTCATAACTTTTAAATAAGCACACATTTAACAATCCAAACATTTGAAACAAAAAATTTTGTTAGACTTCTTTAAATCTACTGTTCTCAAACTTTATTCCTCAATGTGTATTTTAAAAGTATTAATACTTTTTGGTCAAATGCATTCAAGAAAAGCTGAATTAGTCAAAGTTAAGTTAGATTTTTTTAAAATTAATAGACTTGTTAGGGCCTTTACTGTGCTAATGAACAATCTTCAGTGGGTGGTATTATAATGTTTTCCTATAACATTTGACTATAGAACACCTGATTAAAAAGATGTCATACCTAAAAAAGTTTCTCCTTATAGTAATTTTTTAAAGATATATATATATAGATAGATAGATAAATATAGATATACAGTCAGGTACTCTTATGGCAATGACTTGATCAGTATTAATTATAATTACTTTTCCAAAAAGTTACATTAGCCTTTCTCCATAGGGATATCAAAGCCAACACTGATCCAGGTTCTGTTGGGAGTGGAGAAAGTATTCCAAGAACACTAGTAGATTTTAATATTTATCAGTACGTGTGATATAGAAAAAGAATGCCTGGAGCCTTTAAAAAGAATAATCTACAATTCACAACCAGTATCTTTAAAATGTAAAGTATCAGCCTTTTTAAAAATGAGGACACTCTTGTCAAATGCTAATCTTGGAACTACTTAACTGCTGTTTTTGCATTAGCAACTAGTGTTAGTACAGGGGAAAAAATAGAGTAAAAATGATTCATGCATTTTTTTTAGAAAGCTTCAGTTTATCAAAAAGGTATATATCACCCTTATTCATCTGAAATTGATGCAGCTGTGCTTCACAATTATCTTTGGGTGTATGCATAAATGATGGTTAGAAGTGACCCTTATTTTATGGTTTAATAATTGGAAGGAGGAATTGGCAGTCCTTACTCCCTATCTTTGCTCTTTAAGCATTTTAGGCATTCCAAAAATAGTTTGGAAATTTGCACAGATTAAATCATTTAGGTTTTTTGCTTAAAATTAGAGCTAAACTTTAACGAAATAAAACTTGTTCTACTGCTAATATTTTTTCTTTCTATAGCACCTGTAGGCCAAAATATGCATATTATGCATTTCATATTATTTCAGATCATATAAGTGCACAAATATAAAACTTATGAAAATAAGAAGTTTGATGAGGAATTGGCCAGAGAGGAGCATCATTTCTCTGCTAGCCAGAAACCCAATAAATAGGAATTCCAAATGGAGATCTCCAGGGTTAGAAAAGACATAAAACAACAAAAACAACAAAATCCCACCACTGTTGTTCTGTCTTAATTGGTTCTTTGGCCCACCTGCAGAGATGAGGAACTTTCTTCCTGGGAAAACCAGAAGCATTACTTTCACTCTTAAGCACTGTTTGGGTGAATCCACTTTTGAAAATTAAAGCATTGAGCTAAAACCACTTGCCTTTTAATTATCACAACAAATAGGGAGTCACATTCTCTAGGCTTGGGGTCACAAACCCATTTCCAAAGTTTTGTGATTCTTTTCCCCAATGTTTGTCACTTTCCTCTTCTTTAAAATGATTAGCAGTTAAAGCCTTAAAATGAATAGAGTCTGAAGGTTTGTTACCTGAGCCTCCAGGTAGGGAGGATCCTGTGGAATCTGCTAATCTGAGGAAGAAATGGGACCTACCACAGCTAATCTAAGTGGGAGGAACCCTGGGTTTGGTTTGGTGTTGTAACAGAGTAGTTACCCCTCCTCCCATCTCCTCCACTCCTTTCCCTTCCCATTGTCAGTGGGGACTATGTAAGAAAGGGAATGACCTGAAAAAATGGCAAAAATATTTTCTGTCTCTTTAAAACATCTTCCATTCTTTTTTTTGAGAACTAAAAGGTGCATTGGTGCCCCAGGCCAGTGGTTGGGAGGAGCAAAATGAGTCTTTTGTTCTTTGTGCTACAGGAGATGGCTCAGCTGGGACATGGCCAGAGGGAAGTCCTGGGTGGAGGTCATGGATGGAGATGACAGGATTAGAATCTTCGACTATAGTTGAACAGCACCCTTTAAAAGCTCTGCATTTCTGCTTATTATTAGGATGATGGCATTTTTCAAATAGAAGTCTCCATCCTCCTTCTTTGCTGGCAAAGTACATTTTTCCTTCTCCTCAAACCATTTGTTCTCTTTCTTCTGATGTGGCCTCAAGGACAAATACTGAGCTTTCAGTAGCCATTCTTGAGTGAAATCATGAGCAGAGCTTTGCTGTTACATTTGCTTGACGACTGCAGGCTGTTTTTAACATGGCATATTTTCCTATCTCAATTGCTGATGAGGCCCACCAATCAACATTATAGGTCAGGTTTTAGTCTGGAACCATCAGTTCATGTGTGGGTGGTGTGCTCACGGCTGAAGAATGACCAGATATGCCAAAGTTAGGCAAGCATGAAAATGAGGTTTATTGAGGAGAGAAATATAGGATTATAGGACAAGAGGAGGATATAGGTTTACATCATATGCCACAGATGATGATCAGCCCCATTGTTGCGGCAAAGTGAGAGCCAAAGGAAGGATTCAAAAAAGAGAGCTTGGCTGTGGTCTTCATCTGATTTTATAGTGCCCAGATAAGGACTTCCCTCTTGGTTCAGAGGTCACCATGGAACCACTTTGGACAGTTGGGAGTCACATGACCTGGGCCTTAACTATGTATGTGGGTTCTAGGTCACTTTCCAGACTTTATGATACCCATGCTGCTTGGCCCGTGAGTTAGAGAGTCCTCTACATTTTTTGCAGCTGGCATGCTAAGTTCTGATTGGCAGATTCATAGGGTATTCCCTCCTACTCCAAGTGTGGAGAATTAGGGTTGGGCAGGACCAAGATGAGGGCAACAGCACCCACTTTAATCCCTAGGAGACCCGGAATCCCTCACTATCTACCTAACAATAGGTATAGCTGTATAGTTAAACTATCTATAATTATAATCTAGGCTAAAAATGGATTGTTAATGCCATCTTAAATCATCAATAACTTGTCAAAATTTTCTTATAGTAAAATACTTTTAGTTACTCATTTAAGCCAAAATATACTTGAAAAATTAAATAATAGATCAGAAATATTGTAGGATTTAGCTGGTTTCTAAACCCTTTACCTCTTTCTAAAATTGTGATTCCACCAATAAAAAAGATGATCCAAGATAGTACAGAAACAGAACTCAAATGAGTGATAGAGTCAAGTGGTTCCAAATCACTGAGTTAGAGGAGGTATTTTAACATCCCTCTGCCACAATACATGATATACACTGAATTCGGTAGCATTTTAAAAAGTCACTTCGTAGTCTTTTGGCCAACATCAAGTACAGTAGCATTTGAAAAATAAATTTTAATTTTTTGCATCCTATAGCATTTTGTATTATAATATATTGTTTTTATACTTTATTACATGCATTATATATGCATATTTGTTATATTACATACACATTATGTTACACATTTTAAAAATAGTTGTACACATGGTATATATTGACTTATTCTACAGACAATTCTTTGTGTTCATATTCTAGAACCACATATAAAGATCTCATGGCCTCTTTTAGGGGTTGAAGGCCCACAGGTTCAGAATCTTATTGATTCTCAAGACATAGGATATGGCATTCAGTACCAGGGTGAGTGTGTAGTTCGAACAAGTATATTCCCATGTTCATAACAAAGTATGGGGTAAGGAGAGTAAAAATATGATTCTGAATACATTCTTCAGAACAGACATACATTCAGAATACATTCAGCAGAACATACAAGGGAAACAGTGGTCCAGATGTGAGACTTCAGAAGTGGAAAAGACTGGAGGGAGGTGTGGAACACGTGCAAACTGTGTGAGAGTGCATCAAAAGACAGAGGAAAGGGAGAAGGATAGATAGTAAAACATACTGGCTAGATGCAGCCTCTGGAGTCTAACCATGGAGCAATTCTGGAAAGGTTTTTCCTGTTGGAATCATATTCCTCTTACACTTTCCATCTGGTAGTCATTAATTACAAAAGATATTTTATTTTTCAAAAATAGAATTATATTTTAATAGTATGTATGGATTGCTCAAAGAACTATACTCACCCATTTACCTTGAGAAGTTCGGATTTTCAAAGGAAATGCCTCCTTGATAAGAATTATTGACCTTGTCTCTTTTCCTCTTTTTGGTAATGAGGAAATTGAGATTCTAAGATTTAATTCTTTTCCCAAGGGCCTGGATCACATATCTAGAATTTCAAGTGGAGACAAAAACACAACAATCCCAAAAGTCAAGGTATACTGTATTTATTAGGGAGATTGTAACAGAATTTTCAGAATTTCATAGGGGGACCCCCTATCAAATGGGACAAACTCAAGTTGATGACGAAATGCTGTGTATGAGGACATTTGAGTAGATGACTTAAAATGTCTATTTCATATGTCAAAGTTAAGATATTTATAAAGTAGAAGGTTAGTGCTTTGATTTCCATCTAGATTTCCTCCTTAACACAGTGATTGTTCAGCAGAAGGTTGTTTAGTTTTCATGACTATGTGTCAAGATGAGAGTTTCTGTTGCAGTTGATTTCTAATTCTGTTCTGTTCCCTTGGTCTATGATCTCTCTCTTTGTTGCAGTTGGAGAGATCCTGAAGTGGAAAGCTCAAGGGGCCTCAGGAAAGTGTTCAGTTCTGAGTCTAGAGTCTTAGGTAATGGAAATGAGGGGGTATTGATAGAATCTTGCTGGAACCTTCAGCATTATCAACTGGTAATTCCTGAAAATACTACCATAAAACACACTTTTGATCAAGCAAAGCTAAATTTATTTAATTTATACTGAAAGTTTGAGCATCACCTTGACATAATCTAAATGGGGCTTTAAAATAGGAAATTGGGGCAGGATATTTAAGGGCATAAGGATGTGAACTGGACAATTTTGAGATGGTTCTTGCAAGGTGAGGAAATGGTTGGCATTGAGCAGAATTTTAGGACATAATTACTTTGAATCGGAGGGCACAGTAAAGTAAGGATACTGAAGTGAAATGTGATAAGTAAACTATTTATGATTCACTCATATCTTCCATGAGCAGGTATTTTCTTGAGTAAACAGCTAAGTCATTCTGCTTGCTCTCAAGCAAATAAAAAAAAAAGTAGACTTCATCATAAATACTAGAATTACTGTAGAAATCTAATTTAGCATAGGGACAGGAAAGTAAGTTTGAGCCCAGAATTATTTAACACAGGAACAGGAAAATATACCTGTTCCCTGTAATATTAATATTTGACAAGGGGATATTTTGGCTTCAGGTTTTAGACAACAAAGAGATGTGTTTATGTAACATCAGTTGATAATACGTACTATGAAGAAAAACAACATAGTTTAGGATTACAGAGAGTAAGAGGTGTATTATTTTAAATAGTGTCATCAAGAAAGGGCTTTCCAGGGAAGTGATATTTGAGCAGAGATTTGAATGAAATGAGCCAGTGATCCTGTGGATATGTCTGAGGGAAAAAGAAACAAAGTACAAAGGCCCTGAAGTGGGAGTATGTTAGAAGAAGAGCAAGGAGGCTAGTAAGCATGGGGCAGAGCATCCAGTGCCTAGAGTGGGAGATGATGAGATCAGAGAGAGCACAGGGGACAGATAGGGGCTTGGAGGCCATGGCAGAGACTTTGGATTTTATTCCAAGTGGGATGAAAAAATCATTGCAAGGTTTTAAGGTGATTAACGTGGTTTATTTTATTTTCTTTTTGAAGATCACTGTGGCTGAGAGAGAAGGGGAGGTTCTGGGAGAGGTATCTTGCAGCAGGGAGGCCAGAGAGGAGGCTACTGCAGTAGGAACAGGAGAAATTATGGTTTCTTGGACTACAGTGGTACTTGTGGGCTGGTGAGATGCATTTTGAGAGTGGACTTGACAGGCTTTGCTGATAAATGTTGTGTGAAAATGCTGGAGAAAGGGATGCATCCAAGGTTTTTGGACTGAGCAACAAGATAAATGAATAGTGATCCCATTCATTAAAAAAGGCTAGGTCTTGAAGGACTAAACACTCAGCTTCAGTTATTTTACTTTGATAAAGCCAAAGATATCTTTAGAAAAAAAAATCACTTCAAAGCTTATTATGAATGCAATAGGTCAGGAATGGGTGCAGGAACAAACCAAGAGATAGATAACATGAGTTGATGTTAAATAGCATGAAGAAAATAAGAGAGAATAATTAAATAGAAAATCACTGGCTGCAACACCTTCAGAAAGAAAGACCTCATGAAGGAATGACCCTTATGAGGATGAGGGAAAAGCACCCCAGACCAATCTGACCAATCAGGCAAAGACCTTTAGCTATCTTTCAAATACCTTCAATCCCTTCACTCTCAATCACCAGTCAACTTGCAAAAACAAACTCTAATGGCCAAATCTGTTTTTAACTGATTTTACTTCTTCCTAATCTCCAAATAGTATAATGTACAGATGTCCCTCATAACCCTTACTATGAGCTTATGTCCTGTTAAATCCATTGTAAGTTGAAAATATCGTAAGTCAAAAGTACATTTAAGATGTCTATCTACCAAACATCATAGCTTTAGCCTAGTCTACCTTAAGTGTTCAGATCACTTAGGTTAGCCTACCTGGGCAAAATCATCTAACACAAAGCCTAATTTACAATAAAGTGCTGACTATCTCATGTAAGTTATTGAATACTGTGCTGAAAGTGAAAAACAGTATGGTTGTATGGATTTCAAAGTATGTTTTCTACTGAATGCATATTGCTTTCATACCATGGTAAAGTTGAAAAATCATACAATGAACCATTTTAAGTTTGGAACAGTAAATACAATGGAGGCCAGGACATAGTTGCTCATTTTTTTCTCTTCCAGATACCCTAAGGGCAGTATTATGATCAGTTTTTAATCTCTTCTTGAAAGGAAGCCACTGTCAGCAATCTCTAATTCCAAGAAAATTTTTAGGACACAATAGGGAAGAAGCAGAGGATTTTCAGTATGAAAAGATTGTTAATGCAGTGGCTTTGAGTTAAAGGCCATCAAACCCCATGAACATTTTACAAGTGGTCTCTTGAATAAGAGGAAGGCACTTTTATTATTCTAATGTTTTAATGAATTAATACAGAGTTCCTAGATACAGGAAGATAAGTTGGCATATTTTGTGGAAAATGAGCACACAATGAAAATGAGAATTTAAACTATATTCTCAGATATATGTAATCAGGTTGTAACACTTCTAAAGAAAATGCCACAAAATTTGATACACAGTTGCGCTCGGTATCCATGGAGGAATTGGTTCCAGGACACCCATGTATACCAATATTGACACATGATTGAGCACCACAGCTGGCCCTGCAGAACTTGTGTTTGGGAAAAGATGGTCCCCAATGCCCATGGGGCATTATAAGAACGTTGTATTTCCAATTGCTTTTGGTGGTGGATATTGAGCACCAACTGTAATTATTGAAAAAAAAAATCCATATATACGTATAACCATGTAGGTCAAATTAACATGGTTCAAGGGCCAACTGTATATTCATTCTGAAATATTTTGATAAGCTGATTCAATTGACTTGTGCTCTTGAAATGTCCTCAAATGCCTTTTTCTTGAAGTGAACTGGAAAATGGTTAAACCTGAGGGAAATGGGTAACGGAACTAGATGGAGATAAAATTCTATTAAAATTTTTGATAGCCCCTTATACTCCCTTTGAGATTCTTCATCCTGGCATCATTTAAAGCCTTCAGTAATATTGCTTCAACCTACCCTTTTATCTGTATCATCAGATAATTTCTTATATGAATCTAATTTCGAGTGTCTCTGAAACATTTGATTGGTAAGAGAAGCCGCTTTCACATAAATTCTTATTTACCTAATAAATTCCCTTTCCCTCTGCCTTCCCACCCCACTCCCTACCGCCTATTGCTACAGGTCCAAACTCCTCCCATATCTTTCACGGTTACCTCAAAATTTCTGACAGCTGAATCATAAAAGTACAAGAATGACCTGTGGATCAAGCAAAGTGAAGTTTCTTAGACCTGACTGCAGTAAAACACCACCTTGACATTATTAGTAGAGTTTCAGAATGTGGAGGGGAGGGGAGGATATTTATAGGATTTGGGTCACATTTAAAGACAAATGTACCAGGGAATTAATGAGAAACATCTCAAAGAAGAGGGGGGAAATGTGGGATTTTATAGTGGGAAAAACAGAAGGGAATCACAAAGAGGTCTTATCTGAAGGGCAGAGGCAGTGAGTTCTCTGAGTACTTGAAAGCAGGACAGTCCTTTGTGGTTAGTCCTTTCTTAAAACATAAAAGAGTACGTGTGTGAGGTTGGAGGTGGGAAGCTGTTTCCAGAAAGCAAAGGGTAGGAGCACCGAGCTCAGATCAAGTTCAACATTGTCAGCATTCTGGGCTCAAGTGGGTGACTGCAAGTCTTCCAAGGTGGAGAAACGGTTGGCTTTGAGCAAACTGTAATAACTTTAGGATTGCTAGACAAAACAAGATGAGAGTCTTGAAGATAATCTTGATGAGTACATTGTTTTTTATAAACAAGGTCTTTGCCATAATGAGCAAATTATTTGTCTAGATAAATCGGTTTGCAGAAAACTCCTGATGCAAACAGTATTGTTAATGTATTGGCTTACAGCCTTACCTTCCTGTTCAGAATTTTCTGGAACAAATAGCTACTTTATGTTGACATGACTTAGATGGCTTCAGTTCTAACTCTTTATAGTTAAGATATATGGATGCAGGTGAACTTTATTATCAAAAGTAACTTTTTATTACCTTTTTAATGAAATCTTTCCTATCTCCCCTTTCCACCACAGCTAGACCCTAAACTATTGAATCTCTATACTCATTATGTGATGTGTTATTACTTTCTTCCTATAAAAGTCATTTGTGTACTTGTCTTACCATTATTCTCCACATTGGAGTTTGAAGGAAACAGAATTGTCTTTGATGTTTACCTATGGCATACCCCATTTCAATACTCCTTCTCTTTTCAAGTGACCTCTTTCATTCCCTGTCTTCTTTTTTATGCCTTCAAAGCCCCTTATCTTCCCTTCTGTCCCCATCATGTCCTACTCAATGCCAGTCTGCCTGAAAATCCAGTGCTCATCTCACCAAGTCATTTCTGCCTATGCCATGTTCTGTCTAGAATTAGCTATTCACTTAGCCCACGTTGAAAATATCTGCGTGATTTAGCATTCAGCTAAGTTACCTCTGAAAATCCTTATCACCAAAGAAATTAATAACCTAGGACAGAAATATAAACACTGAAGCTTCTTTCAGGTAGGATGGTCTGTCTAGCACTCCAGAATAACAATAATGCCAATAGTATTAATGGTAAAATTTTTAGACATCTGTATGGCAAATAACAATATTCAAGAAGTTTTCATAGCCAGTTGAATTTTTTCAACATTATGAGAGAGGCCAAGCAGATGTTATTAAACTCATTTACTGGCAGAATGAGAAACAGGATCAGAGGGCTTACATGACTTGTATGACCTTACCCAACTAGTAAGTAACAAGAATACAAATTTAAAAGGAAATTACCCGGCCAGGCACAGTGGCTCATGCCTGTAATCCTAGCACTCCAGGAGGCTGAGGCAGGCAGATCTTTTGAGCTCAGGAGTTCGAGACCAGCCTGAGGAAGAGTGAGATCCATCTCTACCAAAAAAAAAAATAGAAAGAAATTAGCCAGACAACTAAAAATATATGGAAAAAATAGCTAGGCATGGTGGCATGTGCCTGTAGTCCCAGCTACTCGAGAGGCTGAGACAACAGGATTGCTTGAGCACAGGAGTTTGAGGTTGCTGTGAGCTAGGCTGACGCCACGGCACTCTAAGCCCAGACAACATACTGAGATTCTGTCTCAAAAAAAAAAAAAAAAAAGGCAATTACCTAATCCAAGTCCAATGATTAGAACGGCCTTAGAGTAGCTGATCACTTATGTACTGACAGCCCTGATTAGTGAAGTTAGTTTCAATTTATATATTAAATCTATAACCAAGTCTTAAAAAATAATAATGACAATAAATTTCTTAAACTAGACACCTATGAATACAACCACTTTTAATTTTGTCAAGGAATGAATGACTTTCACAGTTTGCTTTTCTTATTGTATTTTCCTTATAAGTTATTCCGTAATGTCAGTTGTGTTTGCAGACACTTTCTAGCTTTAATAATATTGTTGGTCTTTGGTTGCTTAATAAGACATAAACTGCTAAAAGCATTGTATCTGGCATGTAATGGCGCCTGCCATTACTGTGTTGTTAAATATTTATTGGTTCAACTTTCATCAAACTAACAAGCCCTGGAATGCAAAATACCATATTTTTAAAGGTATTTTGCATTCCAGGGCTTGTTAGTTTGATGAAAGTTGAACCAATCTGTTCAGTGCCAACTTACATGATCAAAAATATTAATGTTCTGAATACATCAAAGTTTTGAAAAATCTGAATGTAAAAAAGTTTATTCCTTTGATATTTAATCACTGCAATCCAGGTTTTGCATTTCCATCCCATATCACCATATATTTATTGATGAATTGAACAACATCTTTACTGTGTACCTACTGTCTGCAAGACAAAGTAATTTATAGTGTGTGGGTTTCAGGTAGAACCAATACAGGCCTTTATTTTCAAATGGCTGATACTTTGGTAAGGCAGATAAAGCATAGATGTAATAAACTATAATACAACATAGAGAGATTTATGTGAAGGGGGCAGAAGGGAGTGGAGGCTGGTAGATAAAATGGTAAGGCACTAAGACATGATGAGCATAGATGTCATTGTAATAGTTGAATGACGTGGTAAATTATTATTTTTAAGTACTACTTACCCTGTCCTTAAGTCTACTAAAGACAGGGCACAGTGCTAGACACTGGAGATTCAAATATCGATAGTCCTGCTTACAGCTTTCAAGGCCCAAACTCCATAATGATTTTGTCAATGGTACCATGTGAGAAGAAGTCTAATTGAAATATGAATACACAGAAGAAGGAGATGATTAGTGCTCACTGAAGGGGTGATATTTTACTAGAGTTTTGAAAGACCGGAGGATGACTCATAGATGGGAATTAACAGAATCAAAGGCTCATAGGGTGATTATAATGCTTCTGTGCTAATATTCCCAAGACACCACAGGTAAGAAAGTGCCTGAATTGTGTTCCCAAAAGTTTCTAGCTGTCTGGATTATCTTACAATCTAGTAAAATCAAGCTCCTCTTCTGAATTAATATGTCTTTGAGTTTTAAAATTTTTCTTATTTTATTTATAGTATAGTTAAAATGAGTTTCGATACTTTATACATAAATTTTTTAGAGATCATCATTTACTTTCCCTTGCACATTGTCTTTTTCTTTCATCCTGTAGTTCAGTGATGTGATCATTAAGACCATTCCCATTGCTCTACAATCAAACGCGTGCCATCCTATCTGTTAAGATTTGGAAAGCCAAAATAGAAACCTTAAGTACAATTTGGTGCGGTGATCCTGTTTACACATCTAACCATCATGTTTTTCTTCAGCTGACATTAAAATTTATTCATATTTCATTTGTGTATTACTCTGAATCTTAAATGTTCTTAAAATTATGTTTAGCATTGCAAATATTTTATGTGTGTGTTATTTCTGCCTATATGAATACAACTACAGATTTGTACTTATTAATTTAATTGTTTTAATTATAATTTATATATTTTGTCATCATAGTGGTGAATTCTTATCATGCCTCCAATGACAATACAGTGTTTTAGGATAACTAGAGAATATAAATTTGAAATTCCTAATTCATCACTAATTATAAGACATAGAACAGTCTATTCCTCATTTTCTTAACATAAATTAATGTTAGTCATTAGAGTTAATTATTGTATTTTCACACATTTATTGAATACACATTGTATGTCAAGTGTAGGCAAGACAGTCTTCAAAAAACTTATCTTCAAGACTTTTAGTTTATAAGGTATTATAACACTAATGGGAAGGAAAGACTTTTCTTCTACTTCTTATATTCTGCGGCTAGGGCCTGTGAATTGAACTGACAAAATACAGATTAATAATTGCAAATCATACCCATTTTATTTGATGTTAATATTTTAATTGTTATGTACACATGAAGGCCCTAATAGAAAAGAAATGAAGACCCCAAAGAAATGGCTATACCCAGGGGTTTATATACAATTTTAACAGTGACAAGTTGTACAGATGTGACAAGACAAAGGAAAAAGAGGTTTAGGTAAAGGGTAGTATTATTATTTAAGTATTAGACCACCTATATGGTTTTAAATTCTAAGTTTTCTTTCTATTCAGTCTTTCTGTGAGCTTTTATTGAAGGGAGGTTAACAGCTAGCCATTGACATTTTGGGCGGGATGGTCAGAAAATATGCTATCAACACGATCTTTTAAAAGTATTTAGGAGACACTGGAAAACACAGGACCTTTAATGTAAACTTAGTCTGTGGTAATCTACTAGTTTACGGTAGTCTACTACACTGGAGGTCTGGATATGAAAATGCAAATAAAAAGTGGCTTTGGTCAGGTGCAGTGGCCCATGCCTGTAATCCTAGCACTGAGGGAGGCTAAGGGTGGGGAGGATTACTTGAGGTCAGGAGTTTGAGACCAGCTTGAGCAAGAAGGAGACCCTGTCTCTGCAAAAACAAAAAAAAAAGAAAAAGAAAAAGAAAAATTAGCCAGGCATAGTGGCATGTGCCTGTAGTCCCAGCTCCTTGGGAGGCAGAGGCAGGAGGATTTCTTGAGCCTGGGAATTTGATGTTGCAGTGAGCTATGATGATGCCACTGCACTATAGCCAAGGCAACAGAGCAAGACTATATATATATATATATATATATATATATATATATATATATATATATATGTGTAAAGTGATTTTCAGAGAAAAGAGAAATATAAAAGGAAAAAGAGCATGAATTTTCTACCTCAAGATATATAGCAGAAAATCTTTTAAGACAAAATATTTAATAGTAACTTAATTAGGTTGAACTAACATGAAGGCAAATACTATATACATTTATTGCATGTAAATATTATAAAAAGGCAAGAACTATAGCCAATTTTTTTTGTTGATAAAGAATGTTAGTAAGGCTATTGATTAGTATTTTAATTCCTTATTACTAGAAAGATGTGATTATAGACTTATAATGGGACAGTGTAGGATGAGTCTTAATATTGTTCTTAATCTGTTTGGGCATAATAAATTACTCTGACCTCAATAAACGTAGTTGAAATAAATAATGGAGCAAATTATTTTACTGTTAAATCTAAAATAACAAGTGTTCTAATGAGCTAATATGAGCAATTTTTATCATAATATGATAAATATTTGTTCTGATTAAAAAAACAAAGGTGGGCAAAGAAGTAAGGAGCTCCAGTTGTACAGTGGTTAATGAGACAGTATTTTTGGAGTGGGAACTTCAGATAAGGCAGCAAATACAAAACTTTCTGTATATCATGAATCTCTAGATATGTGCTGTTTGAGGGGAAGATCACATTTTTCTTTTCTTTTCTTCTTTTCTTTTCTTTTCTTTTCTTTTCTTTTCTTTTCTTCTTTTCTTTTCTTTCTTTCTTTCTTTCTTTCTTTCTTTCTTTCTTTCTTTCTTTCTTTCTTTCTTTCTTTCTTTCTTTCTTTCTTTCTTTCTTTTTTTTTTTTTGAGACAGGGTTTCACTCTGTTGCCATGGCTAGAGTGCCTTGATGTCAGCTTAGCTCATAGCAACCTCAAACTCCTGGGCTCAAAGGATCCTCTTGCCTCAGCCTCCTGACCAGCTGGGACTACAGGCATGTGCCACCATGGCCGGCTAATTTTATATATATATATATATTTTAGTCATCCAGCTTATTTCTTTCTATTTTTTTTAGTAGAAACGGGGTCTCGCTCTTGCTCAGGCTGGTCTGGAACTCCTGAGCTCAAAGACCGCCTCGGCCTCCCACAGTACTAGGATTATAGGCATGAGCCACCACGTCCGGCCAAAGTTCACATTTGACTGGTTCCACTTAGTTTGGAAGAAACAAAGCACCAGGTTGGTTTAACAGCAATAGCATATTAAAACAGAAGAGAAAGAATATTGATGGACTCTAGGTTGTCTTCAAATGGATTTTTTCATTGAGGTAGAGTTTGGGATAATTAGGAATTAGGTTTGAAAAAACATTTTTGACAGAAATTCATTTGGAGATTGTGTGTGTGTGTGTGTGGGGGGGGGTGTTTGTCCTGGCCACGGAGTTCTCTCATTGGCACATTTGGCAAGGTGGCTGTGAATTTGGTTAAATTGCAAGCAAAACTTGAAAGTTTAATGATCTGAACTGGCCAATAAAGAAAAGCTAATAGTGATGGAATTCTTCATCTAGGGAGGAGAAAGACTCTCATGGATGATTGGATTTAAAACAGAGACTGCAGCAGCACAGGCTTTTACAGGAGTGTCAGTAGTGTTGTAGGGTGAGGAGTAGGTCAGGAGTGTTGTAGGGTGAGGAGGTTTTAGCCTAAGCAACAATAACAACAATGGAAATGCAGTACCATCTGTCATCTCTTGGTCTAATTTATTATTTTTTGGTCAATTGAGTATATGAAAGAGTCTTTGAGAGTTAAAATGGACTGGCTTCACATGTTGTTAACAATTCCTAGTCATTAAATCTTCCCTCATACAACTAAATTGAGACCCCAGTTTGAGAAGTGCCTGCCCGCTTAAAGTGAGAATTACTTTCATATATGATAAAATTTAACAAGAGGGAAATATTTTCCTAGTTTATCCCCTAGAACAATAATTCTGTTTGTGATAAGTGTAGAATATATATATACACACACACTCTCTATGTAAATGTGTAAAACCATGTAAAATATGTGAAACTATGTATATACTGTGTATTGTATATACACCATAGGGGTAATAACTATTTATTACCAAATGTTTAAGTAAGTACCAAAATGATTGTATAGAAAATATTTGCTAAGTGAAAATATAAAGCCGATTGGCAATGCAATGGGGTAAAATGTTTCTATTCCTTTATTTGAAGTTTCTAGAAGAACAATGTACTCATTAATAAATGATTTCTTCATATTTACTCTGTTCTACTCTCTTCCAGAAGGCCTCTGGTGAAAAAGAAAATAGAGTATTAAATTTTACATGCAAATTTTCAGTAGTTTGCAAATGACTAGGGGCAATTCTGCCTATTAAACTATTTTATTCCCACTACTGGTATTTTAAGATGTTCGACATCCAGTTTATGTTGAAATACACAGCTATACTTTCATATTACTGAGATTTACCACATTATGAGCTTGTCAAAATCTGCTTGTTTCTTTTTTATAAGTTGTAAAAGAGATGTTCTATTAATATGTGTGCTCTTGTCTCACAGTCTTATAGTGCTATGTTAGCAGCTGAATATTTAATAAAAGCATAATAAGATGTGAAGAATGTATTGCACAATATATTAAAATTTCCTAGTGGCTTATGTTGCATTTTAAACCATTTTATTGACTTAGAAAATAGAAAGTACTCATGGACATAATCCATTACAGCATTTTTTACAGGTGGGGATTTTAAGTATACACCTATGATACTAATTACTGGAATCAATTGCTTAATTCCGTAGGGGATAGGGAGAAAGTTCAATATAATCTCAATTAATTTTAAGTGGGTACACTTTAAGAGATACTGCTAGTGACAAATTGATGATTATAGATTTTTATCTGTCTTTTCATTTGATAGACTGAATCAAATACAACCAAATTAAATGTACTCTTAAAGATTTAGATTTTCCTTTTACTTTCTTGCTTTTCAATACACTCGATGTATAAAAAGGAGTTATAGGCAGCTTGTTAAATATCCATGTTTAAATCTGAATAATGATCTTCAGTTCATGGTGATAACTCAGTTTGTATTTGCTGAGCATGTCAAGGCCCCAGAAAGTAAACAGAAATAACATGTGACATATCTAAATTATTATACCAGTCATTTCATGTAGCAGCTGCTGAATAAATTATGCTAAAAAACTATGAACAGTCTATAAATTCTAGATATCTCCTGATCATTTGACACTTTTTAAACTCCTAAAATGAATAAATCATTATATACTGCATGAAAATTTGGAGACTTGGAATTTCCTAGTTGGCCTCTATTATCTTGGCTTTATGCCAAATGATTGAAATTAGGATAATTTAGCATTAGCATGTCCTAAAAGAGCAAGTCATAAGGGATCAAAACATTTAAAAGTTCCCTTAAAAAAGTTTCTTCAACTCCAAAATGTTTTTGGAGTACTTTTTATTTTCCCTGAATCCAAATCCTTCAATCTGTTCTTAGATTAAGTTGTATCTTCTCCATGAAATCTTCATATATCTTACATGAAAGATTCTTACATGAGTCTTTTTGTTCTCTATATAGCTCTAATACTTACACATTGGACTAAATAGTTTATTTCTTAATTATGTATTGCTCTGGGTTTTTGTATACATTTGACATTATGAAATTTTGTATGCTTCAAAAAGCACAACTCATAAAAGTGATTCATTTCCTTGGGAACCCTTTTTTTTTTTCCAATTCCAGAAGCTGTTTGCTGATGGTAATAGTACCTAATCTCAAAATTATGTCTTTTATGTAATAATTTAAAGATTTCCACATGGTCTTTTAAAATTATGTCTAATTTCTCTTTTAAAGGATATTTATATTTTAATATTTAAAATATTATTAATATTGATTGATTCATTAACTTAAGAAATATTTAACAAGCATCTTCTATGTACCAGCTGTATTATATGAGATCTGGGATCTTATGGAATATGTATCCTAGTGGAAGGAGCCAGATGATATGCAAGTTATTATAATAAAGAAGTGAACAGGAAACTATAAGATGCCAATGAATGCCTTGTAGAAAATAAAAGCAAGATGACATGACAGCAACTAGTTGACTACTTCATATTACATGGCCAAGGAAGTCTTTTCGGAGGAGTCTTCTGGGACATTTAAATTAAAATCTGAAGGAGCAGGCCAAACACATACCAGGGGACAAGCATTCTAAGTGTTGGAATCAAGTACTCCTAAGTGTGGAGTGTTAGTGGTTAAAAAAGAGCAAAAGAGGAGAGTAAAGAAATAACAAAGAGTCATATAAGGATTGACTTTGGAAGCCAGGGTCAGTATTTGAGTTTTATGCTGAATACAATGGAAAGCCCTTGGAAAGTTTAAAGTAGGAGAAAAGATCATGACAGGATTTACATTTTTAAATTTTCTATTTCATTCATTCATTCATTCATTCATTTTAAGACAGGGTCTTGTTCTGTTGCCCAGACTAGAGTGCAGTGGCATCTTGATAGCTCACTGCAACCTCATATTCTTGTACTCAAGCAATCCTCCTGCCTCATCTTCCTGAGAAGATGGGACTACAGGCTCATGCCACCACACCTGGCTAAATATTCTTTTTTTTTTTTTTAAGTAGAGACAGGGTCTCATTCTTGCTCAGGCTGGTTGAACTCCTGACCTGCCTCAGCCTCCCAGAGTGCTAGGATTACAGGCATAAGCCACTGTGCCAGGCCCAGGGTTTACATTATAAAAGATTGGTCTAGCATTATTTTTTTAAAAGCATTTTTCATGCTACTAGCCTTTATAAACATAACAATAGCTATATAATATGCCATGAGTTATAATTTAAGGATTTATGTTTTAAGGTATTTGGAATATTTCTAATATTCCCTACTTATATAATATGTTCAAAAAGTATAACACATTATAATATAAATAATGACATGGTAAATATCTTTATGTAAATATCGTTTCCTCTTCTGTTAGATAGATTACATGGAATAGTTTCTCAGAAATAGGATCATTGGGTCAAAGGATAAGAATATCTTTTTTAAACACTTAATACAGACTGCTAAATGACTTTCTAAAAGGCTAGTACCTATTTGTGCTTTCACTGGTAATATATGAAAATATATTTTATAGTGTGGTTATCAACTTTAAAAATTATTTTAAAAATTCCTGTTGGCTGGGTGCAGTGGCTCATTCCTGTAATCCCAGCACTTTGGGAGACAACGGCAGGGGGATTACTTGAGCCCAGGAGTTCACGAGGAGCCTCGACAACATAGCAAGACCCAGTCTCTAAAAAACAAAACAAAACAAAAAGCTAAAACACCTCAACCTGTTAATTTAATTTAATATATGTAAGTGCTTACATATATCGCATATTTAGCATAAGATAAAATACTACTTAAAGTAAGAAAAATAGAAAACACCTCTATATAAACTCTAACTTATTACACCTGAAATATATATAGTTTGCCTGTTGTCAATTGCTATTACCTTATTTTAACCCTGCTATCTTGGTCTATTTTTTTTTTTTCTTTTTGAGACAGAGTCTTGCTCTGTTGCCCTGGGTAGAGTGCCGTGGGGTCATGATAGCTCATGGCAACCTCAAATCCTTGAGCTTAAGCAGTCCTCCTGCCTTAGCATCCTGAGTAGCTGAGAGGCTACAGGCAGCACACTGCAACACTGGCTAATTTTTCTATTTTTAGTAAAGGCAATAGTTCTTGCCCTTGCTCAGGCTGGTCTCGAACTCCTCAGCTCAAGCAATCCTCCCGCCTCGGCCTTACCCTGGTCTAATTTAAACACACTGTGCTACTTTCAGATCTGGGAAGGCAGCCTGAATCTTCGCAATGTATATCTAAAGAAAGGCTTTTACAGATTTTTCTCAGAGCCTCAGGAAGCAGTATAATTTGGCATACTGCTAATCACTTTAGGGATAGAAGTTTTCAAATACTTTCCAGTTCTAGTTTCTATGAGCCTAGAGCCTATCTATTGGTGAGTCCCAAACCTTTTTCTTTTATTTTTTCTTTTTTTTGCCTTCCGTTAAGTTGTTCCATGTCAGAATGAAGAAATAATGCAGTACTGTTTAGCTCTAATGTACCTGAGACAGAAACCCAGAAAACTTAATTGACAAAGAGATCATATTAGTAATTTGTCTATCCACCACTGTGCTCAGTAACAAGCAAAGGATCTTTTAGCTAGCAATTCTTATTGTTGAAAACTCCTACCTCTCTGTCAAATAGCAATAAGTACATATTATTGCATTATTTACTAACCCCTTTGCTGTTGCGAAGGATTTCTTATCAGTAGACTATATTTAACTCTATTGAATTTGTGTTAACTTTCTAAAGTAATTTTAAACCAATATACTGTACCTTTTACACAACATTTTCTTTGCATCACTTAAGCATTTTGTATGGGTAAGCATTTTCTACCCAACCATATCACAGGGTCCTTGAGTATATAAAATATGTATTTTGTTCATAATTTGTGTTCTCCAGACCACATCATTCTTAGCAGATGTTTAGTAAATAGTTTTTGATTGCAACATTGTTATCAAATGTGATAATATTTATACACACACACCCATAAACATATACATACGTATACAATATAAACATCTCTGATTATTTATTGGCATGCATATTGTAGACCTCTGAGAGATTAAAATAATCATTCTTAATATTATTTGAGAGAGGAACACCTACCTTCTTGCCTAGTTATTAGTGTTATGCTAGGTTTATGATTTTGGAGCTCCAGGATTCTTAGTGCAAAATTTTACTTCCTCTTGAATATTTGAGATCTGAACTGAATTGAATTTAAAAAAAAAAAAAAGAAAGAAAATGTCTCTTAATTCTCTTTTATTTATTTATTTTTTTGAGACAGAGTTTCGCTTTGTTGCCCAGGCTAGAGTGAGTGCTGTGACGTCAGCCTAGCTCACAGCAACCTCGAACTCCTGGGCTCAAGCAATCCTGCTGCCTCAGCCTCCCGAGTAGCTGGGACTACAGGCATGTGCCACCATTCCCGGCTAATTTTTTCTATATATTTTTAGCTGTCCAATTAATTTCTTTCTATTTTTAGTAGAGACGGGGTCTTCACTTTTGCTCATGCTGGTTTCGAATTCCTGACCTTGAGCAATCCTCCTGCCTCCGCCTCCCAGAGTGCTAGGATTACAGTCCTGAGCTAAAATGGCTTTTAGCTCCTGAGCAGTCACCTTTAAAAACTGTTGTCCTGATGCAGCCAGTCCAGTGAGCAGCAGACTCCAGAGCTACAGGCACAGTCTCAGGTTAGTCAGTGACTCACTTTGGCGTTTATCAACGTGATTGGCACAGTGCAGTGTAAGGGTAGGTAAAGATAACAGCCCCTCTCCTGATTCCTCCCTGGCACACATTCACCAAGAACATAAATTTCAAACGGGAAATTTTGAAGCAGTAACATGAAAAATAAACTTTTGAAAAGTCATGAAGAAGGTAAAATTAAAAAACAAAACAAAACAAAAAAACAACCTGGAGTAAGAGTGAGCTTTTACTGGAGTCTCTATTACTTATTATTATTATTATTGATTCTTGGCAATCTTTAACTATACATATTTCAGTTTTCTCATGTCAGATGACTCTAATACCCTAATTACCTCAAAGTGCTATGAAAATATAAGATTATATAGGTCACAATCCTGTATAAAGTGTAAAGTACTTAGATAATGAGATAATACACTGTTAAAAACTTAGCTCTCAAACCAATAGTTTAAAAAAATAGTAAAAGATATACTTTTGATTTCAGATGATAGAAATTGTTCTCCAGGTGGAATGTTATTATAGATTTCTATATGAAATTGTTACTGTCAGTTAGTACATTTAAAATTGGCATCATTTCACCGAGTGTCAAACTTATAACAAAAGAAATTTCAGGAAAGAAGACTCTGGACTATAGGGAATAAAGTTATTATTTTTGAAAAATATGTTATTTCTCTGAACTTTAAGAAATATCTTATAAAGTTTTCTTCTATATGTTTTATCTGCTTTTAGAAGTAGTAATTCCTTTCAGTTTTCTAATCTCTTACCCTGTATTTATTGGTGTTAATGGTAAGGGGGATAATTTTCAAATGATTTTAATTGTCTCATTCTTGGACATAGTTCAGGAAAGGTTACACTGCTCTCTGCAGGTCTGGAAACACAAAACAGAATGATTTAATAATCATGTTGACAGGTCTGGAAATAGGAACAAAACTGTGTCTTACTTTTGCCCATTGTCAGTTTGCAAATAGCATGGTAAAAAGGTACATAAGACTAGTTACTGAGTTTCTTAGTCCATTTGGGCCACTCTAACAAATTACAATAGACTGGGTAGCTTATAAACAACAGAAATTAATTAACACTTTTAGAGGCTGGGAAGTCCAAGATCAAAGTGCTTACAGATTTAGTGTCTGATGAGGACTTGTTTCCTGATTCATAGACCACACCTTCTAGCCATGCCTTCACATGGTGAAAGGGATGAAACAGTTTCCTTGGGCCTATTTCATGAGGGCATTAATCCCATTTGTGACCCATTTAGTCCTCCTGACCTAATCACCTCCCAAAAGGCCCACTGTCTAATACCATTACTTTGGAAGTTAGGATTTCACCATATGAATTTTTCAGGAGGAGGAGGGCACAAATATTCAGACCATAGCAAAGAGCTTTGCCACCTGGGAGCAAGTGAAAGTAAATACATATTATGAAGGTATGTATGGATAAATCTACACATGCAATTCTTTTAGACTTGAGAGCAAAGACTGATCTTTGATATGTTTCTTAACTCAAAATTTGCTTTGAATCACCCTTATAAAATATACTACAGATAGTGCATTCACTTTTCTTTTTTTGTGTTTCACCAGTAACACAAAACAGTAACAGTAAACAGTAACAGTCAAACAAAGAGTTTTCCTAACTCTTTCTAATATTATTTGAATTGGGATCTAAAAAGAAAGTAAGGAGAATTGACACAGCCATTTTGCTTACCTTAAATTATTTGAATAATTTGTTCTCCCAACTATTGTCTTTCCTTAAAATGTGGACAACTAAGGCCTCCCATTGGGAAATAAAGTTGTTTTATGAATTTATAGGAAGTTTTAAAACTGATGTAATATTATCGGTGTTATGTACTGTCATTCCCCAGTATCCTTGGGAGATTGGTTTTGGACCTCCTATGGATAGCAAAAACCATGAATTCTCAAGTCCCTGATATAAAATAGTATAGTATTTGCATGTAGCTTATACATATCCTCCTGTATACTTTAAATAATCTCTAGATTACTTATGATATCTAATAACATGTGAATTCTATGTAAATAGAAGTTACATGGAGAATAAAAACAAGGAAAAATAGTCTATACATGTTCAGTATACACACAATTTTTTTTCAAATATTTTAATCTGTCGTTAGTTGAATCCGGGGTTGGAGAATGCATGGATATGGAGGATATGGCTGTGTGTGTGTGTGTGTGTGTGTGTGTGTGTGTATGTGTGTATAATTTTGTAGATATAATATATAGCATATACATAAATTTTATATACATATGCATATATGCATATAATTTTTATAGTTAATATATCTATATATGGCACTATCTATGAAAGTTGTTGTTATTCCTCATCTAACATTTATAAAATAAGAAAAAAAAAACCACTATGTTTTTGGACTTTGGAACCTAAATCTGCTAAAAAAGTTAGGTTTGAATTTTGGACCTGAGTGACATAGGTTTATATTCTACTCTGTCATTTTAGCAGATTTTCTGTGCTTTGGTTTTCTCATCTGTCAGGTGAGGGTAATGATATCTACCCTGAGAGTTTTAGAGAGATTTAAGAAGTTAACATACATGAAATGAACAGCATGGCATCCCGAATTCCCACACAATTGCTCAATAAATTGCTAGGACTTCTGAAATACAATTTGCTTTGTCAAACACAGCTTCTGAATTTTCCTATTGGAGTAGTACAAAGTAATACTTTTGAGGTAGCTCCCTTTTCTGGTTCTTAGAGTACCTATCAATAAAAAAGTAGTGCCTTAGGTCAGCTCCCTGGAAGCAGACCTTGAGATAGAGAGTCTAGTGTACGTGAATATTTGAGGGAGTTTCCTTCTGGAAAAACCTGTGTGGGTATGAGTGAAGCAGGACAGGAAAGGAAATAGAGCTGATGAAGGAATCGATGTTATGTTAGATAAGAGTCAGGCAAGGTCATTCTGAACAGTGGATATCTGAACTGAGATCTGATGGAAATGAGAGAGGGATTAATGGAAAGAAGTAGAGGAAGGTATGCCACACAGAGGGAATGGTTCCCTGCAAAGATCCTAAGGCAGGCAATGCTTGATTTACTTGAGTAAAAACAAGGAGGCCAGTGAGGGTAAAAACAAACGAGTGATAGGAAATGAGACTAGAAAAATATCGACAGCAGAGTTCACTTTGGGTCCTGTAAACCGTGGTAGAGCCTTTATTCTAGGAGTCATGGGAAACCATTGGAGTGATTTAAGCAAATAAATGTTATCATTTGATTACAATTTAAAAGGATTATTCTCTTTGGAGGATAGATTGTAGGGAGAAAGCATGCATTAGTGTCAAATTAGAAATAATTTTGGCTTAGGCAAAAGATGAGGGCGACTTGGGCTTTTTGGAAGCAGTGTATGCAGCAAGAAGGGGTTGATTTTGCAATACATTTGAAGTTGAGCAGTCAGGATTTGCTGATGGATTAGATTTGCAGTTTTCAAGGCGTGAACCCCAGTCCAGCAGCATTAGTTTCATCTGTGTGCTTGGTAGAACTGCAGATTCTTGAGCCTCACCCCAGACCTGCTAAATCAGAAATCTAGAGATGAGCCCCAGAAATCTATGTTGTGATAAGTCATCCAGGTGATCTCTTGCATGTTAATATGTGAGAAAACATTGGATTATATGTAAGGAGAATCAAAAGTGAAAAACAAAGGATTACTACAAGGATTTGATATTAACTGAGCAACTGCGTGACCATTTATGGAGATAGAGAACACTGGGAAAAGATTTGATTTGAGAAGGTGAATCAATAATTAGATCTTTGATTTATTTAAATTTTTTTAATTGTGGTAAAATAAATATAATATAAAATTTCCCATCTTAGCCATTTTTAAGTATAACAATTCAGTAGTATTAGTACATGCACATTATTGTATAACCATCTCCAGAACTTATTCCTCTTGCAAAATGGAAATCTTATTATCTATTAAGAACAACTCTTCAACCCCCCCACTTCACTTCCTCCTTTTTCCAGGTCCTGGTAACCACCTGTCTCTATAAATTTGACTACTCCAGGTACCTCATTGTATTTATTAGTCAGCTTGGCTTGCCATAACAAAATACCATAGACTTTGTGGCTTTACAGATGTTTATTTCTCAAAATTCTGGAGGCTGGGAAATCCAAAATGAAGGTGCTAGTTCCTCAAAGTGCTTTGAGTTCCAGATATGCGTTAGAGAGGATTTTCAAGATGAATTTTGAAAGCTGACTTCTTTGGAATATTGGCATGGGGTTATACAGTAAAGAACACCAGACTTAGAAACGGAAATTATGGTCAAGATTTTGGTCTTTTCACTACCTGAGTGACCACAGATGATTTACTTAATCTCTCTCACCAATGATAGCTTTAAAAGAGTTTAGGGATGATTATTTATTCCCTAAAGTGTTATAAAGATAACAACATAAAAGCACCTGGCACATAGCAGATATGCAATAAATACATATTTGTTAAATCTAGATGTAGTTTATGTATTAAGTACATATAGATTTATATATATTGTGTTACATATGGGTTCTTAATGTTAGATCACTATTGTTTCACTCTATTGTTACTTTTTTATTTTTAGTTATAATTCCATTAATATTTTGATATTATTTTTCTTGTTTTACTATCACAGATTTATCCTGATCCAATCTATATTTGATTAAAACATGTAATGAGTTTATATATATTGCATCTACAATATCAATTTCTGTTATTATATAGTATTAAAAACTGTTCTTTTCTTTAAAGAATTATTTCATTAAGAAAAAGTATAATTTGATTTAGAAAATTAAAAATGCCTAATAGAAAATTTCTTGATACTGAATGAAAAATTATATAATGATTACTCTGTGATTTCTCAGATGTAGATAACCATCTTTTACACAGACTCAGTCCAATTTAAAAAAGAAGTGTTCCTTATTCTTATATTGTGTGGGAAATAAAAGAGGAATGTATTTTACAGAATTTAATATTTATAATACATTTTAAAGGTATTCTCTTTTAATACACTTAGCAAGAGTATTTAAACAAGAAAACTATTATACTGTCCTACAAAATACCTTATAAAAATCAAAGAGATTAACTTGAAAAGGAGTGAAAAACAAAAAGAGTTAAAAGAACTTCCTTTAAATCCAAAGTCCATTAGGAAAAAGTGGATTAGATAATCATGAAAAGACTTAGTTTTCTAAATATGAGCATTCCACATCTTGGAAGGAAAAAATACATGTTTAAGTAGATTTGGTAGAAAGGCATGACCAAAAATGTATGAGGAGTGGGTGTTTGTGTGTGTGTGTGTGTGTGTGTGTGTGTATTGGTTGTGTAGTAGTAATGATAATTTATGATAATTACATTACAAACTAAGTACTTACATAATAGGTGCTGCATCATTTGCATACATTATTGAATTTACTCCTCTCATCTTTCTCCTATTATAAACATATTTCCTTTATACATTTGGGAAATTCAAGGCTTTAAGAAGTTAAGTAACTGCCCTATGGTTATACTGCTTAAAAGAGACATCAGTGCTTTTTAAGGGAGAATACAAAATTGTCTATCTCATCTGAAATCTATTTGTTGGGCATAGCTTTGATTACTCTTTAATATTTATCTCAAGCACCTGCTTATTACAATGTACTTTGTGATGTCTGTACATACTTATTGACTTCCTGCAGGTGCCTAATGGGATACATAGTTTACTTGAAAGCAGATTTTGCCCCACAAGAATTGTTTTCCAGAATTGTTATGACCCATAGAATTACCTGAAGTCAACTTCAAACTTCCTGCAACATCTTTGGCACTCTGAGTCCAATTATTATCAAACCTAAAGCTTGGCTAAGCCAGATGGTGTTTGTGTAGTTACTTTCCTCTCTTCTTCTTTACCATTCCCTGCCACTGGAAAACTAGATACTATTGGATTAACTTCAGTTTTCCAAACTCTTATATTTTATTATGGTGACCAAAATAAGGCCAATAGAAATATGGACAAAACCAATTCTCTGCCCTCAAAAAAACATGTAGGAGAGGCAGAAAAAATATGAAGAAGAACCAAGTTGAAATACTGACATGAGTGAAAGACTCCATGGTACATTCTGACCAAAATAATGGTCCTGACATCTGGTACAAAGAAGCATAACATGCTGGGGATTGGCATTTGGGTGTGAGCTGTGAGAAATATCTGGGTGTCTTATACACAGTGCTCCTTACATACAGCGGTGGTCTATAAAGCTCCAAAGGGCACACCCCAGCAAAGCTATCCCAGGGCTAGCAGTTATTTGGGCCCAGGTTTTCAAGATGATGGGATGATGGTGTCATCTGTCAGACTTGGACATATTACTGCTGATGGTGCTATTTCCTCTGCCTGATTTCTCACTCTCAGCACTTAACTTGCTTGAAATGGTAATGTGTGGTGATATGCCATCCACATCCTTTTGCCCTTCTGCTTGCCAACTCTGCATTTTTCAGTTTTTTTTTTCCTTCTGTGCCCTCCTAAAACTAAACGAATTACCTCTAAAAAACCTGGGAGCACCTACCTGATTTACAACTGCCCTATAACCCGGTCATAGAAAGGATAGCCTTTTTTTTAAATGTCTGATACTTTTGAAGGAAAAGTACTAAACTGTTTCAACTATAGGAAGTTGTGTTTAAATATTTTATTAAACATATTTTACAGCTTGAGACAGTGTTGATTTGAAAACCAGTTAGGATTTTCAGTTAATTTTTTTAATGCCTGGCAGCTAGACTACATAACTGAAATGCTGACACCATATTATTTAAAATAGCATTGCCTGTAAGGCTAGGAGAAGCTATTTAAGACAAACCTCAAGAAGGCTGGTGAAATAATGGCTAAAGTTATGTCATGTCAGCCAATTCCTTAGCATGGAACAGCACTGTGAGGCCAGAGTTGTTATCCTTCACTGAGACATAAAATCTATATCTTGATCCTTTTGGTCATTAAAGGTCCTATGGGAATTGTACCTAGAGGGAGTGTGCATTTACCCACTGTGTTGGTCAAAGGTCAATATGGCTGGTATTGCTGTACCTTTTCAATATGATGTAATCAAAGTACACTTTTTGGAAGGACTCTGGGCTTGTCATTCTATATATAGTTTGTGATTCATGAAGAAATGGGTTTAGCTGTTGGAGTGACTGATATCAAACCTGCTAAAGAAGTGCTCAAATAGGGAAGGCATCCATGGAATCTGTTAATGTGGTAAATTATTTTTAAGTCATCATTTCTCTTAAACTGAAAAGGAAATTTTAATTTAGTCGATTAGTCAGCAGCCTAATAGCTCTTTGTGTACAAACAGCTCTTTCTGCACAAACTGTACAAACTCATTCCCTGTTTCCTTAGTTAAACGGGAGGAAAAACCATGAGGCCAGAAGTGGAGATTGTAGGTAGGGCAACAATCTAACTGGAAATTCCTGCCTGCAACTCCATTTGCTATCTGTATGTCTCTAGGAATAACAAGCCTTTAGTCTATAAAGTGGAGTAATAATAACCTGTTTCCCCCATTTCACAGGGTTGCATTATGATCTAATATGATTATTTGTTTGTGAGTGGTAAGTCTATGTGTAATGGTCTCCTTGGAGCAAATGAGGTAACCCATGTTTAGCGTATTTTGATAACAAATTGATATTTGTCAAGAAAACACAAACATACACAAACCATGTAAACAAGCATGGTCTGGAAGGATATTATGATCATGAAATAAATGGATTTTTGTTTTCAGTCTTCCCTCATCACCCTTTGGCTTTCTCTTCTCTCCCAGTAACCTCCTGGTAATTTGGGGTGTCAACGTCAGTGACTCTTGCCCAGGGCTCACGCTGTTGCACCATTCCCAAACCCTCTATAAGAGAACCTGTACTTCCTCAATAAACTAAAGTGTCAGCTGCTCTCACCTGTTCCCTCCCCAATGGTATACATTTTGAATGGCCCTAAATCTATCCTCTTAGATTCTGTCCATGATTCTGAAACTCTAAATACCCCATTTCTACACTCTTAGACATTTTTAAAAAATGTTAACACTTCTGAAACTGGGGAATATCTCTTAGATGTTTGTTTCTTCCTTAACACTTAACAAAAGTCTTTTATAAATCTTACAGTCAAGGGACTCTTAGAATTAAGAACATGTAACAAAGAGAAGATTTGAAAAATCTAATTAATTTTTGAAGAGGTGATTTGTTCACAGATTTAAAATACAAAAGTAATAAGGAAGTAGACAATGAAATTTTTCTTCTAAACCTGTTTCTCCCATCAGTGTCTCTTCCCAGAGACAAACACCCTTTATATATATTTGCTATATAGCCTTTTATTATTAATTTTTAAAAATAAAAAATGACAGAATCTGCACATTTTTTGCATGTAAAATGTATCTGGATATTGTTCATTATTAGTGCATAAACAGCTTTATTTTCTTTTTAAGGACTGCATAGTATTCTATTGTACAAACATAACTTAATTAACCTCCTTAGAATTTGTACCAATTTTTTTCTTCAGTAATATATGAGGCACCAGATTCCCCACACCCTTCAAAACATACTCCACAATCACACTTGCCAGAGGTTTTTAAAAGTGAATGTAAAAATCATTATAAAAGCCATTATGTATAAAGGACATTTATAATTATCATTCTGTGAAATGTCAGTTCATATCTATTAACTTGTTTTTAACTCAGTTTACTGTGTTTTTTCTATCTATATTACAGAAACTAGTCATTTGCTTGTGAAATAAGTAAATATTTTTTATACTCAAAAATGTATTTTTCACTCTAGAGTTCACTTTATTAAAATTCTTCCATTGTTTCCTCTATACTTTTATGATTTATATTTTTTACATTCAAAATGTAGATTCATCTGGAATGTATTGTGGTATAAGATACCATAGGGTAGATACTATTATTTTAGTGGAGATTTTTACATAGTCAAAACAGTTTCATTGAAATTTGAATATTTTTCAATGTTTAAAAATAACACATCTGGTTTTTTTTATTGTTACACAAGTCTTAAGTGGAGAGAGAAAAAATGAGGAGGATGTGCATCTACTCCCAGCTACTCAGGAGGCTAGGGCAGGGGGGTCACTTGAGTGCAGGAGTGTGAGGTTGCTGTGAGCTATAACGATGTCACTGCACTCCAGCCCCAGCAACAGAGAGTGACCCTGTTTCAAAAAAAGGAAAAAAAAAAAAAAAAGAGGAGAAATAGGTCTTTTTGCCATCATGTGGCTATTATTGGTTGGGGACCTTCAGCTGATAATTGAAGAGGAAGGAGAAATGAAGTATAGTTGTTGGGAGAAGGGGGAAGAAGACAGCAGTTAGAAGAGAGAATAAAAAACAAGGGCAAATATTTTCATTCTTCTCCATTTGTACCCTTGTAGATTGATCATTAAAACATTCATTAGCGCATACACATATTTTAAATCTAATTAGAAGTGTTTCAGGTATAAAATAACTTTTTTTCTAAATCTGATAACAAGGTTAAAGTTCTACGAATAACCAGAATGAGTTGAGAGTTTGAGTGTAGTTTTCAATTTGGCAATTCTGCTTGTATAGATTAGAAGTATATTCTTCTAATTCTTCTAATTTAAAGCTGAAAATACTTTGTTAACCCTCAGTAAGTAGGTTTTTAAACCTTTGTAAAAACCCTGAGAACCCATCCTACTAAGTGAAGTATCTCAAGAATGGAAAAACAAGCACCACATGTACTCACCAGCAAATTGGTATTAACGGATCAACACCTAAGTGGACATATAGGAGTAACATTTATTAGGTGTCGGGAGGGTGGGTGGGGAGGAGGGGATGGGTATATACAACCACAATGAGTAAGATGTGCAACGTTTGGGGGATGGACATGCTTGAAGCTCTTACTCGAGAGGGGAGGGGAGAATGGGCAATATATGTTACCTTAACACTGTACCCCCATAATATGCTAAAATTAAAGAAAAAATCTGAGAAATTGGAGATTTTGAAAACTCCATTTTGTGGGTTGAAAATTTATATTTCACAAGATGAAAACTGGTTTTGTTTTCTATTTTATTCAATCTTTAATAAAGAAATTGCCAGATATAATTTATTTTTCAAAATTTTTACCATTTTGAAATATATTTTATGAGAAACACATTAGATGTGTGTATTTAGTATAACTAAGTTTCTACTTTAAAATCTTAAAGAAAGACAGTAAACATAGCATCTTGTTTCCTATCAAAGTTTATCAGAGGATGTCTGCAATGCATTATTTTTTTTTTTTTTTTTTTTTTTGAGACAGAGTCTCACTTTGTTGCCCAGGCTAGAGTGAGTGCCGTGGCATCAGCATAGCTCACAGCAACCTCAAACTCCTGGGCTCAAGCAATCCTTCTGCCTCAGCCTCCCAAGTAGCTGGGACTACAGGCATGCGCCACCATGCCCAGCTAATTTTTTTCTATATATATTAGTTGACCAATTAATCTCTTTCTATTTATAGTAGAGACAGGGTCTCGCTCTTGCTCAGGTTGGTTTCGAACTCCTGAGCTCAAACGATCCGCCCACCTCGTCCGCCCACCTCGGCCTCCCAGAGAGCTAGGATTACAGGCGTGAGCCACCGCGCCCGGCCTTGCAATGCATTATTAAGTACTGGATATTAGATTCACATGTTGGCATAAAAATACAAGTTAAATAAATAAAAAATACATGGCACACACAGTAACTAAATGTTGAAGAAATGGCATAGATGTACAGTTTATTATAACTAGATGCAGTGATCCAATATGACAAAAAAAAAAAAAAAGACCCAGACAGTTCTGAAAAGAGCAAATTTAAGATTACGTTATTCACACACATTAATTTGGTCTGTATGCTGGATATATCAACATAGTATAGATAAGAAAGAACATTGCAATTGGAGTAAAAAGATCTGGGATTAAATCCTAATTGTGTTGATTTGGGACCTAAATTTTCTAATTTATAAAATGCAGTTATTTTACCAAGAAAGGGCCTCCCCTGTGGACAAGTTTGGCAGGCTGGTAAGTCCTATATAGACCCATTCTAAAAAGTTATGTTTCAAGTGCTTAAATTAAAATACACCAGGATTGCAAAGAAAAGCAATTATATCAAACTGCAGTTACCCAAGTATTAAAACACACACATTTGCATTTTCGTAATATATAGGCCTTTTAAAGTTAACACATTAAACAGCAAAAGTCAGCAAAGTATCTCCTAACTGCCATCTTTTAAAATTAGCAACGAGTTTAATATATTGGTATTGGCAACAGCTAAAATGTGATATGAAAACATCTAATTTCATTTGGTTGCAAAGTTACAGGTACTGCTAATACTACAGGGCTTGTGGCCTACTTCATAATTGAATGAAATGTTAAAGTTCAGTTAGAAGTGAGTGAAAATACGGATACAATTTTTTTTTCTCACCAAGTTCCCACATAGCATAAAAGACACTTGAGCTTTAGGATTTGTAGGTTCTTCTCAGTTTCAAAATGTAAATGATTTCTTTATGATTCCTCACTTGTTTAAATGTTCACACTGCCCAGGATCATGTATATAAACGAAACAAAACAAAACTGAAAATGTTATAACAAAATTTTGTGAAATTACCTCTAGCTAATCAAGGAAAACCATAGCTCTCCTCACTACCATTAGTTAGGAGTTAATGTTTAATTTTTCACTCGTTGTGATGAAAATTTCTTAGACAAAAAGTAACCTACCATCTAAGAGTGCCTGTGTTATTCAGGGTTCTCCAAAAAAGCAGAATCAACAAGGTATATATTGCTATAGATTACATGTTTGTGTCCTCCAAAATTCATATGCTGAAGACTAAACCCCCAGTGTGATGATATTTGGAGATGGGGTCTTTAGGAAGTAATTAGATCATGAGGATGGAGCCTTAGTGAATGGGATTAATTTCCTTATAAAAGGAGGATAGATGGAGGATCTCTCTCCCTCTCTCTCTCCCTCCCTTTCCCTTTCTCCTTCCCTCTCCCTCTGCTCTTCACCATGTGAAGATACAAGGAGAAAACTGCCATTTGCAAACCAGGATGAGGGCCCTCACTAAAACCTGCTATGATGGCACCCTGATGAACTTCCCAGCCTCCAGGGCCATGAGAAATAAGTTTTTGTTCTTTAAGCCTCCCAGTCTATGGCCTTCTGTTATAGCAGCCCAGACTGGCTGAGATATATCTTTACATATATTTTTATATATAAATATATAATTGTAATATGCATATAAAGAGATTTATTTTAAGAGTTTGGATCACGTGTTTATGGAGGCTGACAAGTCTCAAGATCTGCAGTCGGCAAGATGGAGAATGAGGGGTCACAACAGTGTCTCGAGAGTCTGAGTCTAAGGGTCTGAGCATCTGGGAAGCTGACGATATAAGTTCCAGTCCAAAAGCCATCAGACTGAAGACTCACATATAGCAAATGTATCAGTTCATGTCCAAATAAAGGAAAATACTAATATTCCAGGTCAAAGCAGTTAGGCAAGAGAAGCACCCCCCACCCCCTTATTGTAGGAGGGTCAGACTTTTGTTCTATCTAGGCCTTCAACTAATTGGATGAGGGATGTGGGATGTCCACCCGCACTAGGGAGGACAATCTGTTTTACTCAGTCTACCACTTAAAATGAAAATTTCATTTAAAAACACCCTCATAGATACACCCAGAATAAAATTTGACAAAATACCTAGACACCACATGGCCTAGCTAAGATGTCACATAAAATTGACCATCATAATGCCTATAATGAGAAATCATTTTTTAATATCATAGGCATCATTATCCCAACTGGAACCTGACTATAATGAAAAAAAAAAAAAAAACAGGAAAACTAGTGAGATAAACTGTTTCTACATAATTGAAGTTACAAGAATAATATTGAAATGGAAAGAAAGTGATTTAATTTTAGTATGATATGTAGAATACAGTATTTTTATTTTGACTATTATACTTTTCTAGCTGTCTGAATAAGTAATCAACTTAAATTTCCTATGCGTGTAGACCGAATGCTTATGTATGCAGGGGAAAGCAGAGTGTGGAAGAAATAAAATGTTTGAATTATTAAACAGATTTTTAAATACTTTTAGAAACTTGTCAATGGGTCTTGACGTCGCTATTTAACTAATGCAAATATTGATTGAATTTCTTTATATTTCACTTATATGATCATTTATTATGACATTTTGCCTTTCATCTTAAAACTATGCTCGCAAAGAGCATACAAAATTAGAATTGAGATGATGATTTCATTTCAGGTTTCAACAGACCAGTGCTGGGAAATTAAACAAGTGATATAAATATGGTCTTTGCCTGAACTTGCTCATTTTATGAACTGGAATAAAAATACTTGTTATCAAACATTAAATACGAAGCCTTTTTAACTCCTTGGATGAAATTCTTAATATGAATTTACTCAGCCTTGTAAATAAATTTAAAAAGTTAATTGACCTGCACAAATTTGTTACCAACCTTTCCACTCCCAGGATACTTAACTTCTAGTAAAATGAAGAAAATTAACATTTCTTCCTATTTGTCTCTCAGATATTAATGCTTATGAGGGTTGAGTAGATCAATGTCTATTACCTGGTATGGATCTATTATAATCCACTGAAGTGCTGTGTGGAAAAACAATTCACATTAGGATTGAATATAGATTTAGGATCATTTCAGGCCTGTGAATTGGGCCTTAAATCCATTACTTTAAAGTAATGAATAATGAAGATTTAGAGAATAGTGTTTCTGTGCCAGGAATGTTCTCTTCTTAAGGGAAATTCTTGGATAAAATAACTTGAGGAGAAAAAAATTCCCCAATCTGCAAATTGAGTTCTTTTTCATGTGATAGTTTTACTCTGAAGCTAGTTAAGAGCAAAAGCACAAAAAGACAAAATGAACACAGGCTTAAAGGTAATGTGCTTCCCCTCCTCATCACTGGTTAAATCACTGAGAGTAGGAAATAGAGAATGAGATAGAGAGAGAAAAAGAAAGGGTGGACAGAGAATGGAGATTGGCAAAATAAATCTTCTGCAAGACCTCCAGGGAAACTCTGGGCTCAGTGGGTGAGGAACAGGCCCCAGAATAACTCTTCAGGGAATTGTTCCCTACAGCCCCAATCTTGGATTGACTTTCTTGAAACTTTTGTCCTCCATTTGTGCTTGACTCTGACATGAAGCTCAGTAGTTAAGTGCTCCCAGCTATCTGTTGGGCCGCTCAACCCTCTTCTGTGTTCTATCCCCTCTTCATAAATAGTCCATATTTAGCACCATAGATGTAGTTACTAGATCTTAACTTTCAAAACATAATTTTAAAACATTTCTAGATAATGCTCACTGTGTTGCCATTTTAGTTGGTTTACAAAAGGAATTTATATATGTCAGAGGCAGCAACACAAGCCTTTAGGGAAAAGATAGACTATTCAATAAATAGGTGAGGCAAAGCAAACTAGAGTAGGGAAAATAATGCAGAAGTGTTTTGGGGAAATGTAATCCTGAAAACTGCAATATTGCCTTTTTGATTTGCCTGCAAAATACAAAACATGTAAACAATGATGTACCAAGTAGGAACCATGGAAATGGAATGCACTGAAAATATTAAAGCTGTGTAATGAGAACAGCCATGGCAAGAACAGAGAGACTAGAAAAAAATTGGTATGGACTTTGAAAAGAATGTACTATACCAATAAAATGCTGAAGCTAAGCCAGAATTATGCTTTCTGTAACTGTTAGAAGAAAGATTGCAAATAGCTGGGTGTGGTTGTTCGTGCCTGTAGTACCAGCTACTCGAGAAGCTGAGGTGGGAGGATGACTTGAGCCCAAGCTGGGCAACATAGCAAGATCTCATCTCTAATAAATAAATAAATAAATAAGATTGCAAGGATTAATTGGAGTGGGGGCATTTGTGTCATCTTAGGAACTTGTTTATATGAAAAGTTAACGCCTTTTGTCAGAGGGCAGCTATTGTATAACTGAATGATTTATGTAACTAATGATGACTGAATGAAAATATCAAATATGAAACTTAAGTACATTTATCTAAAAATATAATTCTTTAACACGCTTATATTGTGGAATATAGAATTATTAAGTTTTTATCTATGCCAATATTCTGTTGAGAAAAAAATTTCTGTCTAAGAAGCATAACTAAGAGTTGGGGTGGATATCGAGAGTTATATATGCAAAATGAAATTAAAGTCAAGCCTATAATTTCACTGGTGTTGAGTAGGAGGCATATGCTGTCTTGAAAAGACATAGACGTTACTTTAGCAAAGAGATAATAGATCACTTAAAAAGTGATTTTTAATTTTATTTGCTAGGTATCTAAAAAAAGTGAAAACCAGATCCTACCAAATCCTCATTAATGGCCTAAAATAATGCAACAACCTAGGTTTCAAAATTCAAATGCCTCTGGCACTATTTAATGAAATTGAATGAATGGAACAGGCTGGGTGTGAGACTCTAAGTGATTATATTTTAGTGAATGTCTGCCTGCCCAAAGCATTCAAATTCAACTAGAAAAACAAACAAACAACAAAAAACCTATATTAGCTAAATAATTACCTTCAGAGGTGCCAGTTTTGGGGATCTCTCAAAAATACCTTTGGATTTTTAACCTAATATAGTTTCTTTGTTTATTATTATCTAGTATTAAGAGTAGTTCTTCTTTGGGAATATTCAAGACTCTCCCTAAATTGTCCCAAGCTGACATAAAACACAGTCTTAAGCCCTAAGAATGTATTAGGGAATGAAAAAGATTTACCTCCCTTTTCAGACAACTAGGCTTTGAAAAGCAGCAAATTAATGAGGGTCACCATAAAAAGCTTTAGGTTCCTACTGATTAGACTCTATAGTAAAACATTCTTTTTCTTTCTATTTTCAAAGTGCTTAATCACCCAAGATAGTTAGTAAATAACATTAAACTGAAACCCTGCTTTGTTTGTAAACACTCATACTGGCTTTCTATTTTAATTGATTTTTAACTTTGTTGCAAAGATCTTTCCATTAGGACCTCAAGGAAAATTGGATAGATATTGAAACATTATTATATGTTTGAATAATCTAGCACTGTAGTTGAAAAAAGTTGGAATAACTTATTTTCTCAATATTAAGATACATATTTTCAAGTCTTTTGATAGGTTATATTTAAAAGTATTTTTGAAATTATGTCATGCCAGAAAGCATGACAGGTTGATAAGTCTATGTCTTGATTCAATGGCAAACATGTATTAAGCTTTGTGCCTGACATTAGATGTGATGTTTTTATGCTCATTGTCTTGCTTCCCTTATAACTGCCCAGGAGGTTGGTATTCTTCCATGTTTCAAAGTTAAGGCAACTGCATCTCAGAAGGATTCTAGATTTTGGGAAGATTTATTAAAGAAGACATTTTTAATCAATATTAATTACAAAAATTTTTAGTTTGCTTGTTTTTAATTGTTTCAGTTTATTTGATTTTTATAAAGCTACTGTCATTTATTTTTCCTGCTAGACAACTCTTAGTTTAGGAAATAGTAGTCTATTATCTTGTATTTCCCTAGAGGTTGCACTTAGCCATGTGGTTCTACATGGCCCACTGTAGTAGTTGGCATGTACTTATAAGGTACCTGGGAATACGCTTTTAAGGAGAAATGGAAAGAAATCCTTAATTAGCTTTTTTTTAATAAACATTTTATTTATTTATTTAGAGACAAAATCTCACTCTGTTTCTCGGGCTAGAGTACCTTGGTGTCAGCTTAGCTCACAGCAACCTCAAACTCCTGAGCTCAGGTGATTCTCCTGCCTCAGCCTTCCAAATAGCTGGCACTACAGGCATGCGCCACCATGCCCGGCTAATTTTTCTATATATTTTTAGTTGGCCAATTAATTTCTTTCTCTTTTTAGTAGAGATGGGGGGTCTCAGTCTTGCTCAGGCTGGTTTTGAACTCCTGACCTTGAGCAATCCTCCCGCCTTGGCCTCCCAGAGTGCTAGGATTATAGGCGTGAGCCACCATGCCCGGCATGATAAACATTTTAAGAAGAATAGAATTGTATCCTACCAAGGTATCCTTTTAATTGATGGGAAAACTAAAAAATAAATAAATAAATAAAATATTAAACCCTTTTAGAGACTTACCAATTGTCAAATTAATGAGTAATGAGTTCAAAATAAATCTATGACAAAAATACTTCTGAAGCAACAACAAAAGGCAAAGCTTGATTCTGGTTAGTGCTATTCATACTTCAGCAAGCATCAGAATCGAAGAGGAGCCTTACAACACAAATTCCTGGGCTCCGCCCCCATATGTCCCCATAGGGAGGTTAGGGTGGAGCCTAAGCATTTGCATTTTGAACAAGCCCCTAGATGACTTTGATGCTGCTGATCTCTAGATCACATTTTGAGTAGCACTGATTTAGGCATGACCCGAGAAGCATAGTGTTAACAATTTAAATTATGTTTTTCAGAAAAATAATTTCAACTGTACCAGAAGAGCTCAGTGCCCAGACACCAATGTCAGTTCTGTACAGATACAAGGTGATGCTGATTATTTCATCAACCATCTTGGAGTTCCCATCGTGCAGTTTGCTTATGAGGACATCAAGGCATTAGAGGTGATTGTTCCTAAAAATGCAACACACACACACATAATATAGCAGACGTGCAGAATTTGATTCTATGCTGGCTATTCGTCTTTCATATCAAATAGGTTACTATAGAAAGCGGCTTCATTTAGAGAGTTATTCCTGTTGTTCAGAGGCTTTGTAATAGTATTTGAAAACATCAGCTCTTTTCAATAGTGTTGAATTCAATTTAAAAAGATTTATACTGTCACTCACATTTTCACAGTGTGCATTGCAACAAGAAGTTTGCAGTAGTTGGATTAACATCAAAACATAATTGTAATCTTCAGTATTCACAGAAACAGTTGACATGTGCAATAGATTCTCCCTGCCTTGCCCAAAGGAAAATGCATTTCACGTTCTATGTGTTAATGTGAGTCTGTAGATTAGTTACCCAAAGTTTGTCAATAGTTTGCCTGCCTAAAGAAAAAGATACTACTTTTTTGTGAAGATAAAAGCCTTTTTCCCAAAGAATATCACAAAGGCATGATTCACCTTAATTAAGTCTGTGTTCATCTATCTGTTGACTTCAATCCTTTTAATCTTTCTCAGAATTATGTCACAGGAAACTGTGTGTCTATACATCTAAACCGGTTGGAATATATTACCTTCTTTTACAAATTGTTCATGCGTTATTTGGAGCTATTTGAAAGGCTCTGGATTGGACTGCTTGAGGTAATTGTTGCATTAACAAAATAATGCCTGGAAAACAGAGTAAAACCTGCTTTGCTCTTCAAATGTAGATATCCTCAAATAGGAGTGTTTATTAATAAATAATATTTGCATAGGATCAACTTCAGATATGTGATATCTTAAATTTTAATAGCATTTAGTAATATTTTAGTAATGTTTCTGTGTAGCACTCATAAGATATTATAACTTTTATTCAACATTTCTCTAATTCATCTTGATTGAGTTTTAAACCAAGAATTTAGAGAGGCAGAATAGCATAGCCTTGGGAATGGGACTAAATTCTTGACTCTGACCTTTACTAGACAAACTATTTAACATCTTTCAGAATTATTTTACAAATGAGAAACCTTGGTATACTTATGGAATCTATAGAACTATGATGAAGATTAAATGAGACTATGTAAAAGGTTTGTCTAACTTGGGCATACAAGGTGGCTCCCCCCTCAACTGTAGCTGTTGTCAGGTTTGGCAGTCTGAAGTGTTGGTCTTTGTGTGCTCAAGGCTGAAGAATGACCAGACATACCAAAGAAAGGTAAGCACGAAGATGAGGTTTATTGAGGAGAGAAAGATAGGATTATGGAGCAAGAGCAAGATATGGGTTTACTGAGTAAGATACATATGCCACAGATGACCATCGGACCCACTGTCATAGCAAAACACAGAACAAAAAAAGACTTGGTTATGGTCTTATGGTCTGAGTCTTGTTTTATGGTGTCCAGATAGGGAACTCCTTGTGGTTCAGATGTCACCATGGAACCACTTTGATTGGACAGTTGGGAGTTATATGACCTGAGTCTTAACCACACATGAGGATCTCCCATGAGCCTCTCTGAAAGCCCATTTGTGGGGGTGAACCGCAGCAGCTTACACTTTCCTCCCTTGAAGACCTGGAATCCCTCACTATCTACCTAACACTGTCGTCATAATTATGATTGTCTGGTTGTGAGTTCAACATAGTAGTGAGAGAATCTCTCAACCTTTTAGAAAAGAGTACATTAGGGGAAAGGAGGAGTTTGTCAATTGTTGAGGAAAATGACCTTTTCAGGCTGAAGAGGTGGAATTTGATGAGGAGCAGCTAGAGAATATGAAGAGTCAATAGGGAGAAACTTTGGAAACAGGACCCAGTGAAGTTCTAAGAAGGTATTGCTGTTACTGGGAAATCCCCAAGGCTAAATCTATCTAATAGAAATGCCTTAGTGTAAAGGATAAGTTTTTCAAGTTATACCTAGAATATCTCACTCCTCTCATCAGAGTCATTTTCTATTATATTTGTCTTCAAAAAAGTAATTAAAAGAATGTCCCCTATGCTTTATAACAAATGACTTTGTTTATATTGCTCTAGTGGGAGAATTTTTAAAAATAGATTTGTCCCTTACAAAATATGAATGCTTGTGATGAGATAATTTTGTGTGAACTCTCTAAGGAACAGATATTAACCTTTGCTTTCTGGGTTAACCTATAAATGCTTGTATACAGCTATTAAAAAGACTTGTAAATATTGAAAAAGGCTTTATCCATGATGTAAAAAATATTTATCCTATGTCAGTTATTAAAGTACATAAGGAAATTAGAGCTTTTTACAGAATAGCAATTAGATTTGAAAATAAAATTTTTATATATTATATATTATATTAGGGAAATAGCTTCATGAATCAGGAATCAGGAGGCCTGAGTTTTTAAATTCATGCATGTTGTTAATGGTGAAATTACATCAGTTTCTGGGCCTCTGTTTCCTTATTTGTATCTAATTAAAAGCAAAATAAAGCAAAAAATAATACCTGCTACATACTGAGTACTTACTATGCTAAGTGTTTTATACCTTCTCATTTAATGCTTAGAACATCTCTGTGAGTTAGCTTTCATTATTAACCCCTTTTATGCTGAGAATGAAATAGAATTTAAAGTCAAGTAGCTTATCCAAGGTTAGAAAGATAATAAATGGCCAAGACAAAAGTTGACCTCAAATCTGTTTGACAGTAAACCCATGTTTTCAGCTATTACACTAAAGATTGCAAATTGGAAACCCAGGGGCAAGAGCCAGTCTACCAACATATATTGTGTGCTCTGTACATTATTGAAAAATTGAATTTCTGGAAACATTGGGTTCTTTTTCTCCATGAAAACAAACAGCTAAGTGGAGATTGCTCACCAAATTGCCATGGTTTTTGTTTGTTTGTTGTTTTTTTTTATCAGAATCCGCCCTGTTATTTGTCCATGAGTGCAGATAAGAATATTTTCTTCAACACCTGTTATATCAAAAATTGGGAAATTAATGATCAACCTAAAGGACCACGTGTTTCACTGGACTGTGTCACTTATAATGCCTGCCTGATCCCTGTAGTAACTGAGCTCATTATCTCTGCATTCCTTTTGAGTAAAAGAGATAAATAATTTTATAGTTGCTTCCATTTGTTTTCTAAGTGAGCTAATTTTATGATTATATTCATGCTTTTGAAGAAGTTATCTATTTAAAATTACTTGGGTAGGCCGGGCGCGGTGGCTCACGCCTGTAATCCTAGCTCTCTGGGAGGCCGAGGCGGGTGGATTGCTCGAGGTTGGGAGTTCGAAACCAGCCTGAGCAAGAGCAAGACCCCGTCTCTACTATATAAATAGAAAGAAACTAATTGGCCAACTAATATATATAGAAAAAATTAGCCGGGCATGGTGGCGCATGCCTGTAGTCCCAGCTACTTGGGAGGCTGAGACAGAAGGATCGCTTGAGCCCAGGAGATTGAGGTTGCTGTGAGCTAGGCTGACGCCAGGGCACTCACTCTAGCCTAGGCAACAAAGCGAGACTCTGTCTCAAAAAAAAAAAACAAACAAACAAACAAAAAAAAAAAACAATAAAATTACTTGGGTAATTATAATGCAAATGTTAGAATTAGTCAATATTTCTTTCTTATCCAATAAGATTGATTATGGATCTATTATATTCACTTTCAACAACTGCATCATGATAAAAGGGAAAAATTGAACTGTCAAAAAATAAACTAGTGCCATAGAAGCCACGTTTTATGGACACGTGGGACATTATTAGTTCTTTTATTTTAATGAAACATGACATTTCATAATATCTATGCTCAATATTTCAAGGTATTCACATTCCTACCAGTGACTTTTTTCTATAATTTCTCTGGACACAAAAATATTGGATAAAATTGCTTAAAGGACCTTTCATCTTCAGTTTGCTTGGCATTTATGCTCTAAATTTCCAATAATTAAATTTTACAAATGCAAAGCAATCGATGGATTTGCCAGATGTTAGAATGATTCCCTCTCATAAAATATTGCCCTGTTAATTGAAACATTTCTAGTTGTAAGCTTCATTTAAATAAGGTTTTAAATTTATAAACACTGTTGCACCTGTTAGGAGAAGCATTCTGCACAGATTAAGTACAATGCAAAGATTACTGAAGAGGAAATGAAAAGACACGCTTTCTGATTAAGAGTGCAATATTTATGGCAGGCTGGTGGTCCAATGCACATTTCTTCTGTCACTTAACATCTGTTTCACATTTTTGTTCCAGATCAGTATATTTATTCTCAGTAGGGCATGTCAGAGGGTCTGCCTTCTTAGTATATCAAAAGATCAATCCATGCCCTAGCAAGCTTTACACCACAAATTGAAGCTGGGGTTCTTCTCTCTGTTTAACCTTATATTTTTTGCTCTCCTGCTTGAAACATTCTATTTTAAACCCAATTTACCTCTATAATGGAGCATTTAACATTTAAATAATAATGAGATAAAAGGGTATTATAGCTTTTATATAGCAGGAGTCATGGCATAATTGTTTCAATATCATTTAATAACCCAGAGACAAAAAGCCAAGCAGCATAGGTATTTTGAAACTCTTATTCATTCTTTTAAAGCTATATAAGTTTGATGCAAATTCTGATTCTTAAACTGATATACAGCAGCACTTGTGTGTGTGTGTATGCATATATATAAACCTTAACATTGAGGTAATTCTATAGGATAAAAATAATTCATTTGTGCAGATATAATACAGATAAAGTACTATAATACACATATCCACATTTGGGAGCAAAAATAACATAATTTACATGTTGAATCTTCATGTTTTATTTCATGTGGCAGAAGAATTTGTTACTTAAATTAGAGATTATTCTCTCATTACATTTTATGTTTGGAACTTAGTCACTGTCATTATTATTTTAACATAGTAATAGTTCAAAAGTCAATTAAAATTTCTTGACTTAAGGAAACAAAATTGTTACATTTAACTATGTACAAGTTTACTGATGTTTTGTGGTGTCTGATAGAATCTGTTTCATACTGATAGCTATAAAATGTAGGTAGTCACTAAAAATAGGAAAAGTCACTTTTCTACTTCAAAACGTGACAGTTGGAAACACGATGGAAAAGGATTTATTAGTATGGTCTCTAGCTTATTCCCTTTCTTTGTAACTTATTTTAGATAAAGTTCTTACAATATGGTATCAAAATATATAGTATCATTATTTTCAGATCAGACTTGCTTCATTTAGGGCAGGAGTTCTCAAATATTTTGGTCTAAAAATCCATTTACCCTCAAAAAGTTCCAAAGGTTCCCTAAAAAGAGATTTTGTTAGTGTGGGCAATATTTACAAATATTTACCATACTGAAAACTAAAGGTGAGAAAAAGTATATTTATTAATCCATTTAAAACCTCAATGATAATTAAATTATTGCTAAATTATTACATTACTTATAAATAATAATTAAATTAAATATAATGCAAAGTAATGTCTTATTTTTATGAAAAATAATTGTATTTCCCTAGACACAAAGATATAAATGAGAAGACTGGCATTGTTTTACACTTTTGCAAATCTCTTTAATATGGTTTAATATGCGACAGCTGCACTTTCTTATCTATTTCTACATTTAATCTTTTGTAATATGTTGTTTGGTGGAAATATATGAAGAAAATCTGGTCTAATATTCTTTTCATATAACAGACATTTTTCTTTGGTACTATCCTGAAACTTGACAAATGTCAGTTTCCTAAAGGCTAGTTTCAATGTGGAATCTGAATTCATATTAATGAACTTTTTGTAGCCTGTACACTTGTGAATGTAAAGTGAAAAAGGCATATAATGTCACTAATATTATGAAAATAGTTTTGATTTTTGGGGATCCTTTAAGATCTCTGGAACACACTTAAAGAAATGCTTATTTGGGGAAATGACCTTGGTTAAACTAGTGTACTTCCTTTTTTTGTAATGTCTGGTATATTCAACTTTGCTTCTTACTCAAGAATTTGAGCTGTGACTCTATATAAACCTGTGTGTGTCTTTTCCAGTCATCTTTGGGTATAGCCGTCCCATTCATCTGACATACAGCATGAAGCAGATAATATAATACTCTCATAAACTGTGGTTCTACAAAGATTTCTGTTTCTTAGTGGCATTCCTTTGGAAGAGAAGGTTAAACCCCAATCAACAAATCAACACTTACAGAGCAGACTTGAAAACCTTGATTGTACAGTATATAAAAGGCCTGTCACAGAGGGAGCACTATTATAGTTACTATATGCTTCTAAGAACCTGAGGAGTAAACATAAGAAATTGAAATATGAGACAGACAGATTTTGGCGGGGAGGAGGAAGAATGGAGATACTATTGAGACTCAAATGGATTGTTCAAAAGATCGTACTTCAAATTGCACAATATTTTGAAGTGGTTGTAAGGAAGACAGATTTCCCCTACCAGTTGTCCTTGCTCAGAATTCTAAATAAGGATATTTATTCTAAATGACTATCATAATTAGATCAAAATATATAGCATATCCACTGTATTTTAACTTTAATGTTATCTTCAGGGATTATCTTGTGATCATCTCTGTTATGAGGGAAACAGTTTTAAATGAAGATTTTGATAATTTCAATAATAATAGTTGGAGGTAGATTTAATGATAGACCATTTCAAGTTAAAAATATAGGGCAAATCCAATGTGATTTATTTAGGTATTTTTTATTTCAAATTTATTCATTTATTTAGCCAGCAGTTATTAAGCACTTTCTGTGATCCAGGCACTATGTTAGAAATACAAAGATGAATAAAACATCCCCCCTTTCCCTCAAAGCAATCATGGTCTAGATTCAGACTCATACAAGCAATAAACTAGAGTAAATACAATAGAAGTTCTCATAGCTGACTTTCACTTAACCAACTTGCAGGATTAACTGATAGTTTTCCTTCTATTAAAATGTAATGACTAATGGTCAAGAATCCCTGAAGCACATCATAGTAAGATCCTTTCTGACTTTTGCATATTTGTGTTCTCTTAGGTTTTATAATATGCTTTCCTGGGTCAGCTATATTCCAGATCTATCTATATGCTCCTCAGGTTAAGATGATGTTACATACTGATAAACCCATCATAAGTTAAAAGTATTGTGTCAAAAATGTATTTAACACACCTAACCAACTAAACATCATAGCTTAGCCTAGCCTACCTTAAACATGCTCAGAACACTTCAGTTCAATATTCAATAAATAACATATTTAAGATTTTATTTTAAAATAGGTTTTGTGTTAGATTTTGCTCAGCATTGCAAGATGCATATCCCTAGCCTGGGGAAAAAAAATCAAGATTCAAAATTCAAAGTACAATTTCTACTGAATGCTTATCATTTTTGCACCCTCATAAAGTCCAAAATCATGAGTCAAACCATTGTAATTTGAGGACTGTCTGTATCTGCACTCTGCATTTGTTATTCATGATTAAGTAATTTAATTGTTATATAAACTAGTGAATCATAAGTATAAAGAAATTACCTCTTAGAAACCTATATTGATAACACTCTAAAAGGTGAGCTGCTAACAAAATATTGATATTCAGAGAACCAGGTAACTAAAAGATTGGGGGTAATTTAAAGTAATCTAGATGCATTCTGCAGTCAGTTTACTTCAAAAGTATCTATAAAAGTTCCACTTTAAATAAAAAGAAACTTGAAATATAGATAATATATAGGACAAGGAAGAAAGAGAATTTTATTCAATAGGCTAATGTTCAGAGAAAAGGCCTTGAGTTTCTATCAAAATATTGGCCAATAAATATGCACTCACCAGTTTTTAATTAAAATGTAGTATTTATATGTGCTTGATTTGCTTTTTTTAATCTTATTTATTTAAACTAGTTTCTAATTAATTAACCCATTAACCAGTGGAACAAATCATATTGGCTACGAGGGCTTCTAATATAGAGTGAAGTGATACAGACAGGGTAGTATCAAGGAAAATTATCACATTTTTCTCACCACATTTTTGCCAGGCATTCCTACATTAAAGATGAGAAAACTGAGGCACAAAGTGATAAGAAACTTGGTCAAGGTCACACATCAATTAAATGGTAGAATTAGTATTCAAACCCAGCATTTTATTATCATATTTCTGGGCTCTTTTCTCTACTTTTATGCTATTTCTCAAAGTTTTCTAGGTAAAATGAAGTACAGTTATATGTCTCTTGACAATGTGAATATGTTCTGGAAAGTATGTTATTAGGTGATTTCATTATTTGTATATAATGAGAAACACTTATAGTAATTTATATATTGTTTTACAGAGTCTCCGATTAGATTCTAAGCTTCTCAAAGTTTACGTTTCCAACAAATATAAGCGAATGAATTGAAAGCATTATAGGAAAAATATGATAAAATCAAACTACTCTAAATATGAGGATTTAGTTTCCTAAGTTTAAAAAATAGAGATATGGTGATGATTTTACTTATCTTTCTTTCCATGGTAATTGTCCATATAGAGTGATAGCTGGTAGGTTTAATATGTTGCATTTATCCCATCACTTGTCTCCTAATTTTATTTCCAAGATGAGGAGATGGCCAAGTTAATTTCTTCTAATTTCAATGATATTTGAGTATAATATTTTTAGGTCTAAAACATTCTGGGAACTAATTTAGATGAGTTTTAAAAATGTGTAATTAAAATGTTTAGAACAGTTTTGGTACTGACATGCTCTAACAATAAACTCCAGAAGGAAGTGGCATATTTGGAGCTCAAACAGCTGTGGATGATGACTATGGCCATAAATGAATTTCCTTGTCCACTCCCTAATCTCCACAACGTTTCCATCTTATTTTCTTTGTATTTGGAATTGCAGGTCTTCTATGTCTGTTTCACAGCTTACATATACAGAATCTTATCTTGTTTTTTAGTAAGCAAATGTTTCTGTATAAAACAATGACAGACACAACAGTGGCCTTGAAGTCTCATAAATGTTAAAAAATTAAAAACAGACTGAAGCCAAGGCCACTTGGTTTATAAAGATCGATCTTGCTTCCTCTTGAAAGTTCTGCTTTTATATTAGTCTCAAGAGGGTCACAGTTGTCTTCAGTCTCCTTTCTTGAGGCTTTTGTCCCTGTGATTTTAAATGAATAGAGATAATTCTGTTGAAAGTGAACAAAGTATTTGTCAGTGTTTTGATTTTTACACTCTCTTGTCAATAGCCTTAGCCTTGAAAGTATTCTTATGCAATTTTCTCTCATTGGTAGAGAACATTTTAAGTTTAAGTAGTGTAGTGTTTATGTAGTACTGAGAAGTAGGAAAAAATAAACTGCACCTTTATGTACAAAGTCATTTTTAGTTCTTCTTTAAATCAGTATTTCTTTGCTTTACTTTTATTCATTGATAATTCTTATCAGAGCATTAGAAATTTTATACATACTGCATTACATACTGCATGCTTACAGATAATTTCTAGTTTATGAGTCATATCTATATCTATATCTATATATATATATATAGAGAGAGAGTGCTTAAAATTTCTTAAAAATAAATTTTATATGAATAATGCTGGGACCTATGCTTAGAAATAACAAAATTAGATTAGAACATTGCTTATGGCAAAACATTAAGGTTAAATTTAGGGTGCTTTGTCTCTCTGTAGCAGACCTACTGCCCAGGTTAGGAATGCAACCCACTGGCTATCATATAAAAAAAAATGCACAACATCTCTAGTCATTAGAGAAAAGCAAATGAAAACCACAATGAGATATCACTTAACCCCAGTGAGATTGGCCTCTATCAAAAAATACCAAAACAACAAATGCTGGCAAGGATGTGGAGAGACAGGAACACTCTTACACTGCTGGTGGGACTGCAAATTAGTGCAACCTCTGTGGAAAAGAATTTGGAGATACCTCAAAGAGCTAAAAATAGAAATACCATTCGGTCCAGCAATAGCACTATTAGGTATCTACCCCAAAGAGCCATAGACATTCTATAATAAAGACATCTGCACCCAGATGTTTATGCCAGCACAATTCACAATTGCAAGGATGTGGAACCAACCTAAGTGCCCATCAATTCATGAGTGGATTATTAAAATTTGGTATATGTATACAATGGTATACTACTCAATAATAAGAAACGACAGTAATCTAGGACCTCTTATATTTTCCTGGATAGAGTTTCAGCCCATTATTCAAAGTGAGGTATCACAATCACAAGATCAGAAGAATAGGCTCCACATGTACTCGCCATCAAATTGGCACTTACTGATCAACACTATGGTGTTCACAGGGTAGTAATATTCTCCAGGGATTAGGGGGTTGGGTGTCGTAAAATCACAACCAATGGATGCGATGAGCATTGTAGAGGAGAAGGGCATGCCTCTAATCCTCGCTTGGGTGAGGCAAAGACATAAAATGTAACCAAAATATTTGTACCCTCATAATATCCTTAAATAATAATAAAAAAACAGTCAGAATTTATTTAGGTTTCTTATATTCTATTGGTAGCCACAGTATTTTAGCTTATGTCTTGCAAAAAGACCTCTGCTATGTAGCATAATATAAATAAAATATTATACTAGAAAACTAAATATTGCTAATCTTTGCTTGGATCATAGGTATTGGTAATTTTATATTTGTTAAATGAATGGATGAATCAATGTATGGATACAATTTATTATTAATATTTTGATCATAGCTACTATATGCTCACAAATCTTAATGTCTTTCTTTCTTTCCTTTTCTTGTCTTTTTCTCTCTTTTTATTCTTAATCAAATTTTGGTCATGTTGTATATATGTTATTCCTATTATTTAAAATAATATTAATATAACTTTTCATATTATTTTAAAACATACTTGTTTATACTTGTATCATAATTGATATAACTATTCAACTGCTGTTAGATATTGTTTGCTTACATGGTTTTGTTATCAATAATCTTTTGTTGAATATTTTCAGAGTTGATAATTGTTCCTCTTTCTAGTTCTTCTGGGACAAATGTCTAGATGTAAAGTTTGGGTCAAAGTATAAATATTTTAAGCCCCTTGACATGTTAACAAAAGACCTTTCTAAATGGTGGTACACTTAAAAGACTTTATGGCAAAGCATTAGAGTGCTCTTTATAGTCACCTGTGCCAGCAGTATGCGTTTAAAAAAGAATCTTTATCAATCTGTTGTTTCAATTGATTTTCTCATATATTAACTTAAATTTAATTTACTAACTTGTTGAAATATTTTGTAAAGGATATTTTATATAGAGTCTGTATTTGGAAATGAATATGTTGGCACAGATCAAGATATTTAAATATTTTTATAGATAAAAAATAGAAATAATATGGCATAGATTTTTTTATGTTTTTATTTTTTAATTTGCCATAGATATTAACTTGAGGACTCACAATAAACATTATGAACTTGTAAATAATTTAGTAGTTAGTGCCAGGATGACATTCATAAAGGAATTTATGTTCAAGTCTACCAAGGCATGAATCTTTCTGCAAATCAACATACTTAACATTTTGAAGGCTGAACTTCAAGAGGCTTTAAAGTATTTGAAGTACTGAAGGTGGAAAATAGCAAATAAGTGATGAACAGTTGACAGGTGTCAGATTGGCTTATGAAAGTCCCACTATATTGTTTCAAACCACTGCAAGGACATAGTATACAGAACTCCTTCAACAAGGTCATAGCAGTTCCTAAGAGGGTGGGAGAGAGGGGGTGATGAAAAGAATTAGAGTTAAAAGAATACATAAATCAGGGTTTAATGATTCCAAGGACATAAGTTTAAAATTATCGGTATTTGCTTTTAGTGCTGAACAAAGGCATGTAAGTGTGCTTGGGGATGAAGCGGGGTGCGGGTTGTTAAGAGGCCAGGACATGATTAATGCTTCTGTCTAGTGGGCATGCCACCCCTTCAAAATAGCTTTTGCTGTTACTACACTATGATTAACCTGTAAGGCAACAGAAAAATAGACTTATATCACACTGCATTCTATCATTGCCTGATATTTTTTAGGAGGTGCCATAGGAAAAAATGATACTTCAACTTGTGTAGGTGGCTGGATGGGGTTAGTGTGTATGTGGAAGGGATAGATTTCTGTATCTAAATGCTATTCATGATATCTCTATTTTATCTTTTTTATTGTTGGATTCTAACCATTTTTTCATATATAACAAAGCATTTTTTTCTAAAAATGACGAATTAAACTTATTTTAAACAGAAAATTTAACTCTGATGATGAAAAAGATATCAGACTCATCGGCTTAGAATTTTCCTAAAAACACTTGTTAGACTATTTTATATTTGTGAAAAATATTTCAGAGAGGGGAAAAAATGGAAAGGAGCAAATATGGTTTGGTAATAGGAAAAGAATTTAAAATTTCTCTTCCTCAAAAATGTTAATCATCATCATTAATTAAGTTTAATTAAACACAAACTATGCACAGAACACTATGCTGTGCATTAAGAACAGATAAAACTATGATATAATCCACGGTGCTCAAAGGCTTTATAATCCTTTTAGAGTATCCAAGCATGAACATAAACAAATAAATGGCAATAAAAGAAAGACAAGGCTCAGTGACAAGTGATTTCTATAGATAGTAAGGGTATTTGAGCCATATCAAACTGAGTGATTCATTTAAAATTTTAATCATTTTTATTTTCTTAGAAATATATATATTTAATATATAATAGTTTAGCATTGCAATAGATTCTTTGACACTTCATGCAACACAGATATACTCATCATAAAGTAAATCTCAAGGGTAATGTGAAGGAAAAATAAAATCTAAGGCTGTAGTTTTCAAATAATAAATCAAGGAGTTAGTAATTTTAGCAGAGAGCAAATCTTAGAAGTCTAAAAACCACTGTGCCTCTCTGGATATCAAAGTGACAGTACCATAAATGCTATTTTTTTCATAGTAATATTCAAGGTCAGGTGCTAGAATCATCCACAGATTGACCACTGGTAGAATTCATTTTCCAAGGTGTCTGTGTATAACATTCTTTTAATTCAGAAGCCAGAACACCACCTATCCAAGACATAGCCATAAGTCCTTCCAATCAAGTTCTAATTCTCAAAATTGCTTTAGACTGTTTTGTTGTTCACACCCCAATTAATTCTTCTAACTCCTATTTTTGCCAGCCACTTTGCTATTGAGTTCATTTATTTTTCCAATTTAATAGCTAATATTTAATCTCCAATAATTATTACCTCATTCAGGACATTCATTATTCCCTCACATCTGATTTTTGGCCTTTTTACATCTATACTTAGGTCATCCTTTTACCGACCACTTCATCCTATAAACTGCTTGAAGACTCATCTCCTGGAAAGCTGCTTTGACTATGTCACTCCCTTCCTTTATTTTCTTGGCTTAGCAACTTTGCATGTTTTCCCTGAACAATTATTAATGGTACCATAAACAACATTGTCTTTCCTTTCTACACAACTATTGTCTTTATTATTCTCACGACATTTAACAGGTAATGTCTTGAAGATATTTGTGTTTTTTCCCCTAATTAGCAAACATGCTAATTAGACTAGATGTTTTTTTTTTTTTTTTCTAACCATCTTTTGCACTGTGCCTAGGGTGTAGAACCAGGAAACAGTACAGTGAAATAGATTAATCCCTAACTAAACAGTGTATTAATTTCTTGGAGCTTCCAAAGTACCATACACTGGGTGACTTAACAGAAATTTATCGTTTCAACATTGTGGAGACTAAAAATCCAATATCTAGATGTCAGCAGGTAGAGTTGGTTCCTTCTGAGGGCTGTTGGGAGAATCTGTTCCGTATTTCTCTCTTAGCTTTTGGTGGTTTGCTAGCAATTTTGAGGATTCCTTGGAGGAACATAATTCCAGTCTTCACATGGTGTTCTCCTTTGTCTCTATCTTTGTCTCAAATTTCCATTTTTAAAAGTACACATTCATATCGGAGAAGGGTCCACTCTCAAAACCTCATCTTAACTTGATCACCTTTAAGGACTCTATTTCCCAAGAAAGTCACATTCACAAATTTTAGGGGTTAGGCCTTCAACATCTTTCGAGGAGATACAGTTGAACCCATAACAAACAGTGAGATATCATCTTCATGTGGATTACAGAGGATTGTTTTTATGCAATTGGTTTGTAGGTTCTGACTTGACTATCCCTTCTGTTCCTGAACGTGTTCATATGATCCTGCAAACTACACATAAAAGTGTCTAACTTTTCTGGTCCTTCCATACCTCCTTTTAATATCTTTTCATATAGATTCAGAACAGTTGATGCCAAATTTCAATTGTGCATTTTTTTTTTTTTAATAACTCTAGCAGTTTGGGTTAGGAGGCTCTGAGAAAATACTGAAGTATTTCCAAGTGACATGCTGTACATTTGTTTATGTTCCAGTTAGCTGGGTTCATTGGTCTGCATGATTATCTAATCACATTACTATACAATATTGCAAAGTAGAAGTCTGTATAAGCTTCCCATGATTGGTCATCATAGAAAATAGAATCTTGATTTGCTATGGTTCCAGATGGTGGTTTGCTTATAATAGTTTAGATTTAATCATAATCATTATAAACTAAACGAAGCTAAATTATACTATTTTAGAGAGAATTTTTATGTTATTTGAAGCCATAGGCTCTCACAGTTGCAGAGATAGGAATAGACTATTATTACTATGACCTTCCTTGAATGTTGCCATTCTCTTTACTACATGAAGAATTTAATCCTTAAAATTAGTGTTCCCTACTTTTGAATGTTATTTATTTGCTATTCATCTTTTGAGCATATCCACATCCACATAGAGTACTTTTTTCCAGTGTTGAGAAGTCTGCTCTCCAGTAACATGACAGGTATGTTGAGATTATTACTAACATTATCAATTTGTTTTGAGAAAATATTTTAGTGTACATTAGTATAAAATCTCCCTAGTTTTTTAAATTATTTATTGGCAGATATAAATTCAGTATGCAATATTTTATGCTAGCTGTCCAGAACCTAGCTCTGTATGGCTTACAGAACATTTATTTTTACCACCTAAGTCATAAAAGTTGTTTTCCATATCTTCAGTCAAACTTAACTACAGGCAAGAAGAAGTAGAAAAATTACCTGTCACATTATTCACAGGCCAGACCAAGATACTGTAATACCATGGCCCACTAAGCTAATTTAGAAGAAAAAATTGGAAAGAGGTTTTTTAAAGATGGCATTTATATGTAATATATGTAGAAGAGTTTAGGGTTTTGACAGTTTGAGATTGTATCCTCTTTAAAGTGAATGCATAATGACTTTTATTTCTTCTGAAATATGCATAACTTCTTGAAGGTAACTTTCAACTCTTATTAGCACTTTTCAAAGCAAGTTTCCCATCTCTATGAAAGAAAAGAGTATATAACATACCCAAACTTTCAATAGAGTGAATGTTTACTTATTAATAATTCAGTTATTTCTCTGCTTGTTTGGTACTTCCACTCTATTAATTTGTGAAGGAAAAACTTTACTATGAACATAAAAGTTGAAATTTAACCATTGTACCTATTAAGTCTCAGAAATCAATATTGCAAGAAAATGCCTAATTCTACCCAGAATGAGGTACACTGTTAATATCTTTTAGTGTGTGAATTTGTGAATAAGAGTGTGGTTTTTGAAGTCAGACTCTGGTTTTGAATTCCAGCCTTGTTTCTTACTGGCTTTTAACATTTTATAAATTATTTAACTTCTTTAATCTGTGATCTCATTTATTAATTGAGAATTATAATGATATCTGCCTCATGGTTGAGTATTATATCAGATGGGTTTCTCAACCTCAGCATTATTGATGTTTGTGTCAGTTAATTCTTTGTTGTAGAGGGCTGTCCTCTGTTTTGAAGATGTTTAGTAACATTGCTGGCCTCTGCCCACGAAATGCCAGAATAGTCACCCTATACCCCAGGTTGTGACAGTCAAAATTGTCTCTAGCTATTGCTAAACTTCCCCACCTGTGAAGAGCAAAATGGTCCCTGGTTGAGAATCACTGAATTACATGAATATCTGTATCTATATTTATCTAGAATTAGAGCTTTGCACAGTTTCTGGCACATAATAAATGCTCAGTAAACTTTAGCTATGATTATCATATAAAAAGTATTTATGATATCTTCTCTGAAGAGTCATACTCTTAAAGAACATGAGCATTATCTCTTTTCTCTCTATATATGTATACACATGTGTACGTGTATATATATTTCTAAGTATTTATGTAGATTTATGTATGCATTATATTATCTATCTTCTTCCAACTATTACTCAAAGTAATGAGGTGTTTAGCAAAATAGATAAAATCTACAAATAACCATCTTCTCTTGTTAGTTTTGTGCTCCTTGCCATTAAATATTTTGCAAATCACTAAAACTTTGCAAACCAGATGGTCTTCAATTTATCCGTTTCTTCTATGTGACTCTATAGGTAAAATACATAGATAAGAAATGAAATACAATAGACTAAAATGATTTTTTATCTATTATTTAACATCTTATGAATTGTGAACAGTAAAGAATTTTCCTCCACCACATCACAGTGGGGTCTAAAAAATGGTCCTAAGATATATTTTTAAAATTCTACTTGGTCCCTAAAAGTCTAAAATGAGAAGTATTAAAAGCCTAAAATGATAAACATAAAAGTGAAAGTGTAAAAACAGGTACAGGTAATTTCATTTTTTTAATGTTAATAATGACAACACCTTGGCTGGGCATGGTGGCTCACATCTGTAATTCTAGCACTTAGGGAGGCTGCAGCAGGAGGAGCGCTTGAGGTCAGGAGTTTGAGACCAACCCGAGCAAGAGTGAGATCCCAACTCTACAAAAAATAGATAAATTAGCTCAGACATGGTGGTGTGTGCCTGTAGTCCCAGCTACTCAGGAGGCTGAGGCAGGAGGATCGCTTGAGCCCAGAAGTTTAAGGTTGCAGTGAGTGAGCTCTGATGATGCCACTGCCCTCTATTTGGGGTGAGAGAGTGAAAATCTATTTCAAAACAAAAACAAAAATAAAAATAAAATAACAACACCTTGATTTGTTTAATTTTCTATATATTTCAAGACCTTTTTTTTTTGTCCTGTATAATTACCTGAGCTATGCTATTTAGGTAGGGATTATTGTCAGCATCTTAAAAATGAGGAGACTCAGACGTCTTATTAAGTGACAGATCTGGGATAAATATTATGACTCAAAATACAGAAGATTCCCCATTATTCTACAAGTCTTCCAATGTTTAAGCACAGCTCCAACTGCAATAGCCAATTGCTATTCTGAGAAACCTACATGATGTTCTCACTCTTGAAGGCTTTTCCATATATTTACCTTTCTTGCTCACTGTTTCAAGTGACTTAATCCTTCACAATGCACTCAGGGCTGTTCTCTCTAACAGGCTTTGGTAATGCTTTTAGCACATTACTCCACATGAATTATGCTGTTAAATATTCCTCTGGACACTCATTCAGTTGAGTTTTGTAGTAAGAGCACACTGACATTGTTAAGGTTAATGACTCAATGTTTTATAAGTTGAAACACATTTGAAGTTCAATTGGTTGTTTGGATTGTTTTATTCAAAAATGTGAAGGCCTTGAGTGCAGGTGTTACTTACTGTCTTGGAGGAACATCTTTGTTTTACCCTTAATGGTGTGGTGTCAGTAGTGATAATGTCTTAGCAAACCCAGCACTACTCCAGCAGTGTTTCTGAAATGTGGGTTATAAAAATTACTGCTAATGGATTCATATTGCCATATAGGTACTATATGGTAACAAACATTTATGAAGAATTTGATATATTGTATAATATGTTCATTTTAAATTCTGTCACATAGGAGTCATTATTAACTCCATGGTCCCCGTGACATTACTGATTATCAGAATTTGAGTCTGTTGGCCAAGGTTTCACAATTATTAAATGGCAATAATAATAATCATAGCAGCTAGCATTTATAGAGTGGGTACTATGTCCTGGGTATTATGTTAAACTGTTTATTATATATATGAATCCATTTGTTTATTAGAAAGTTTAAGTAGCTTTTTATAGCCGTGTAAATATTAAGAAGGAATCTGAACCCAGGCATCTGATTTCAGAGTGGTTTCCCTTAACTTTCACCCTACACTTCCCTATAGTATATTCATAGAGCTGGATCTTGAGTCAAGTCTTCCAACTTCTTCTTCTCCCTCCAAGTTATATTCCATTTGTGTTAACATTCAGCCTTCTGCACCCTCTTTATAGTTTTAATGTCACTCTTCCTTTGTTCATTTGCCTGCCTGCCCTGTTTTAAAATTTTGTGTTGATTTACTACTATATCCTGATTTGTCAGTCTTGATGATTAATAAAGTAATGCATATAATTTTTCTAAGTTGCTTCTCACTGGAAAAGATATTTTTACTTAGTTGCTAAATGCACTCAGTGCTGAATGTAGTGGCTAAGGAACTGGAAAAATACTAATGAATTAACCTATTATTTTTCCAAGCTTATATATTTGCAGGAACCTTTGAAAATATCTGTGTCTTACTTTAAATAAGTGACTTAATTGTGGGCATTTTACATACCATATTAGGTCAGCACTTGAAAATTTCTCAAAGGAAGATGAGCATATAGGCCTTTAGGCACATCTAGAATTTCACATGTAGGTAGTTGTCTTATCTTAAAAACATGTAATGCTGACCTTTCTTTAGTAGTCCAACTCTAATAAATTATTCCTAAAATGTTTTATTATTATCACAATAAACAAGGAGAAACTAAAAGTTTCCCAAGATTAAAAACAAGCAAAGTAACACACTCTCTACAAAAGAATGAGAATAAGGCTGACATCAGATTTCTTACAGGCAACTCAGCAGAAAATGGGAAAATGCCTTTAAAGTTTTTAGAGAAAATTATTTTCAACCCAGAATTCTAAACCCAGCCAATCTGTTAATCAAGTGTCCAAACAGAAACAAAACTCTCTTGCATGGGTTCACAAAGTTTACTTCTCATGTATGTATTCTTAGAAAATTACTTTATGATATATCTCAACAAAACCAGTAGAAAATGTCTTTTGTTCTTTTGGGTAGATGCCCAGTAATGGAAGTGCTGGACCAAATGGTAGTTCTACTTGTAGTTCTTGGAGGTATCTCCATATTTCTTTGAACAGAGGTTGCACTATTTAGCACAATTCACAATAGCAAAGATGTAGAAACAACCTATGTGCCCATCAACAGATGAGTGGATTAGTAAAATATGGTATATGTATACCATGGAGTTCTACTCAGCCACAAAAAACAATGATGATCTAGCACTTCTTGTATTATCCTTGATAGAGCTGGAACCCATTCTACTAAGAGAAGTATGACAACAGTGGAAAAACAAGTACCACATGTACTCACCATCAAATTGATTTTAACTGATCAACACTTAAATACACATATAGTAATAACATTCACTGGGTGTCGGGCAGATGGGAGGGAGAAGCAGGGGATGGGTATATACACACCTAATGGGTGCAGTGCATATTGTCTGGGGAATGGACACACTTGAAGCTCTGACCAGGGTGGGGCAAAGGTAATATCTGTAACCTAAACATTTGTATCCCCATAATATGCTGAAATAAAAAAAAAATTAAAAAATGGTAGGAAAGAAAGAAAATGAATGACATGGAATTCAGCAAACAGTGAGTGATTCAAAATAGCAGTGAATGTAAGAAATAGGAATGAACTTACACAACTATCCAAGAAAACAAATGGTTCCATTAGAGGCAAAAGGACCAAAGGATATGGTAGGACATAAAGGAGCTCAGGATGTTTCACCCCAAAATATGACTCCTTAATATTAAGAGTATTTTGAGTTACAGATCCTTTGGAGATCAAAAAGCATTGAAAGGGGCTTTCCCTGTATCTACATAAACTTGACTGACTGATCAAAACATCAAAAGAGTAACTTCCCTTCCTTTCCCTGTTATCTCCATATATTGCAGAAACAAAAGGTAAAGAATACAAGGAGATGTGGCCCAAATCATTTTAAACATAATAGGTGTCTGTCAGGCTAATTTACAAGTCAATCTGTTTCCACATCCATTCATCCTCCCTAGCAACCCTTTATTACTGCTCATCTCCCCCTCCCTTCTAAAAGACAAGTATAAAAATATTTGAACTTCACTGGGATATTGGATATTCGCTCTGGGATTCTGCCCATGCTCATGCTAAATAACCCTTTCTCTTCCTAATCTGCCTCAATTGTGAGTTGATATTTCAGTAAACTTTCAGGGGAAAGGGCAAGTTTTCCCACTCCCCTACAGGTACACAGAAAAATAAAAAAATTTTAAAAAGTAACTAGAGGAAACTTTAGTCTCTTTTGTATTAATTCATTTTAAATGGCCTTTACTAAGAACTACCAGGAAGTTATTTTTCACTGAAATAGTATTAAATATGACATAAGCTTGCTTTTTACTGTTTTGGAATAAGACAGACGTTGTATGGCCACAATATAATATTAAATGTATTTCCAGTAGGAAAAAGAAGTAACTAGAAACATCAGGAAAACCCAAAATGTGTAAATGAAAATTATAATTCAAATACGAAGCTTCCAATTTATAAGAGTATGAAAACAGCGAACTTTGAGAAGAATGGGACAGATTTCAAACAATGGATAGAGTAAATAATAAGATGGCAGATATTTGGGAAATGACAAAGACAGAAAATGTTTCTACTTATGAGGAGGGGGAGATGACAACAATCACAAATTCCAGGGAGAAGAAACAAAATAAGAACAAAAAAACCCCAAAACTAAACCATAATCAAAATATAATATATAATATTATATATATTTTTATAATATATAAATATAGCTGACTAAGAGATGTCTTGATTTTGATCTATAAGTAAGCAAGGAGAATCTATCCAAATAACATCTTTGAGTGGAATAAGGTTATATGTCTTTCTGAGAAGAAGCCTACATAATCCTGACAGAAATGTTAAACATATTGTTTATTGGTTTTCAGCTTTTAAAAAAAACCCTATATGTAAATTATTTAATTTTGGTTATACAATAGAATGTAATAATAGGAATTTGGTCAATATAAAAGTAAAAGTAGTAATTTGATGAAGTTGGAGGTGAAAGAATCAGAGCTACTAATCTGTTAATCTTACATAGGGAGAAATTGAAATATAGTCAATAATGGATGAAGCAAAAAATAGAGATTTAAGTATATCTTATACATTTTTTGAGCATGTAAAAACTGAGAATAGTGTTTAAAACTATGTTTGGAATAAGGGAGTAGGAAGTTGATAGTTATTTATGAACTAATACATCTTTATAGCAAAAAGTTAACAGATTATTTTTTATTTATAAATTAATAGAGAGTAGTATTAGTATATGATTCAGGGAAATGGATAAAACTATCCCCCCCAAAAATTAAAACAGCTCTTATGGTAAGTAAATAAACTAATTACTACCCTGATGGTATAAATTGAGTAAAGTATCAGAATCAGAAGGAAGAAAAGAAGGAAGAAGGAAAGAAAGAAGGAAGAAGGGAAGGAAGCTGATTAAGTAATTGGAAGAGGAGAAAGTATTCAGACAAGTCACAAAGCAGGAATTAGAAATAAGAGTTGTATGTTCTCAGTTGTATGCCCTAGTTAGAAAGAAAAGTTTGAAGGTATCATTATATATATATAATCATTATGTAATGTAATTATATATCCAGATATTTAAAATACATATTTTTATATTAAAATTTATATATAAGTATTTTAATTTTATATTTAAATATATAAATTCAATATAAATTCAAATCATTGTATCTATATATCATTATATATCTATATAGATAACAATATATAAAAATATATATATTCCTTTACCTCCTAATTCTTAAAATGCTCATTTTTTTTTTTTTTTTGAGACAGAGTCTCGCCTTGTTGCCCAGGCTAGAGTGAATGCCATGGTGTCAACCTAGCTCACAGCAACCTCAAACTCCTGGGCTCAAGCAATCTTCCTGCCTCAGCCTCCCAAGTAGCTGGGACTATAGGCATGCACCACCATGCCCGGCTAGTTTTTTCTATATATATTAGTTGGCCAATTAATTTCTTTCTATTTATAGTAGAGATGGGGTCTCACTCTTGCTCAAGCTGATTTTGAACTCCTGACCTCAAGCAATCCGCCTGCTCAAGCAATTGGCCTCAAGCAATTGGCCTCCCAGAGTGCTAGGATTATAGGAGTGAGCCACCGCGCCCAGCCAAAATGCTCATTTTTAAATGTATATACATATACGTAATCTTAAATTTCATTAAGTTTCTGAAAGAATCACTTCTCATTTCATAGCATATGTTTCTTCTTTTAAGGTAAAAACTATCAGTGAAAAGTATTAGATGAGCTCTTGGAGAGATTTGGAAAGCCTTAACATGTTAGCTTGTGGAAGCTTAAAATGAATTCATTTTTTCTGAACATCCCTTACTGGTGTCTGTTATCCATTTGCCTTTTGTCCCGCAAATGCATTTTAGTCTTAACCAAGCTTGAGCCAACTAAGCAGACCATGTGCCATTGAATTATATTTTGTGACAAATGGACCTTGTTTCATTTCAAAGGATTTGAACTTGAAATCACTCTCAACAATTGTAAAGCAAATGTCTTTCCTCCTGTCAGCCATTGCCTAATTTAAACTTTCCATCTGCATTTCTAATTATGATAAGGAAAAATCTGTGCTGAACAAAGAGCTTTTGTTGTTGTTGTTTTTTTTTTTTTTTCCTCTCAGGAAAGACAAATTTAGGCATATGGCTAAATGAAGGACAGGATTTTCATTTCACACCTTAAAATGCCTTCTTATCATTTTGCTATTTGTTTTTTAGGTACCTGAAGTTTACTTTAAAACACATTTTAATAAAAGTTTATATAACCTTTTATTTATAATGTTCTAAAATAATTAAAATTGAAATATTGACTGTGTCATTTAATATCAAAATATTATACATTTATATTCCGAAGTTATCTTTAAAGTCTTATGTACTTGGAAAAATGATTGCACTTCACCAATGCTTTCTTATGACAAACAGTGAAATGGTTTGCATTCTTTTTAGCTCTGTGATGTTGGATACAACATGAAAACTCCCACTTTATTTAGATAAAGTGATTGAATATAATGCATGTGTCAGGAGCACAGGATATCTGGTGATTTGGGGCAAGTTATAAGTTTGCTGTAATATACTGACATGCAGAGTGTCAGAATCTGGCATTTTAGACTTTTTTTACTCTTAAAATACTTTGAATAGATTGAACAGAATGAATCATACTGTAAAAATATTTATCATTCTAGATAAAGTTGAAGTCAGTTGATAAAATGGCTTGGAATACACCCACACAGCAGCTGACCCAGGATAAACAGAGGGTTTTATTCCTAACACATAAATTCAATACCTTCCAGAAACACCAAACACCAAAACCAAAAAAACAGATTGTTGGCTTTGATTATGGTTTTGTAATAGTTTTAGCTATAAACCATACTTTCAGTAAAGATATACGTTCATAGCTATATTGTAGAAGCATTTACCAGAGGTAATTACAGATATAGAATTTTCACTTTAACAGAATTAAGTTCTACACTCCTTGAAATTTGTCAGCAAATTTTTTTTTTTTTTTTTTTTTTTTTTTGAGACAGAGTCTCACTTTTGTTGCCCAGGCTAAAGTGAGTGCCGTGGCGTCAGCCTAGCTCACAGCAACCTCAAACTCCTGGGCTCAAGCAATCCTCCTGCCTCAGCCTCCCAAGTAGCTGGGACTACAGGCATGCACCACCATGCCCGGCTAATTTTTTGTATATATACTTTTAGTTGGCCAATTAATTTCTTTCTATTTTTAGTAGAGACGGGGTCTCGCTCAGGCTGGTTTTGAACTCCCGACCTTGAGCAATCCGCCCGCCTCGGCCTCCCAGAGTGCTAGGATTACAGGCGTGAGCCACCGCGCCCGGCCTGTCAGCAAATTTTTATCAATTGTAAAACCACAATTAACAAGTGAAATTTTTATAAACTAGGATTTAGATAAATATGTATATCTTTGAAAATATGTACTCAGGTCTACCTGAACTTTGTCAATATGTGTATAGGAATTTTTCTCAATGATAATAGCCTATAAGTTTCTCTTTAGAAAATACAAATTTGAAAGTCTTCTTATCTATAAATAGTAACTATTGAGAAAAGAGTAAATAGGAAAAGACAAGGCAGAGAGGTATGATACAGTTTAATACACAAGTATATATATTTATATTTATTTCTATATGAATCCCTTATGGAGTAATAGTAACAACATTATTAATTCATTAATGATTATCAGTTAGTCACTAATTATCAACAATTATTAACATCAATTATTAATAATCACTAACTAATTAAAAACATTTATTGAATGCATTATATAAACATTGTGCCATATTCTGAACTTTAAAGCATAGTGATAAGTATTACATATGTGTGTGAAATATGTAAAAGTAATATATTTGTGTGCATATATATATTTCTATGTATATATACATACACAGCCGAATAAAGCTCAACAAGGCCAAAGATAAGCATTTAATTCAGACTGGGAAGCTTGGAAGTGATAATGGAGCTAGACGTTAAGGCATTGGTAGACATTTACTATGCAAAGGGAATAGCAAAGTTAAAGGGCTTGAATGAAAATCCATGCTGTGGTTCAGAAATTATCAGTTTCAGCACAGTGTTGTAGGAGCTGGAAAAAAGCTGGAGAACTAAACTAAGGCCAAATTGTGAAGGTCTTTAAATTCCGTATGCAGGGTTTGGAACTTGATTCTTTCTTTTTAAACATTTTATTTGGAAAGATTTTCAAGCTTTCAGAAAATTTATAAAACTAAGAATAGAATAATACAAATAATAATCCAAAACTTTATATACCCTTTACTCAGACTCATCTATTGTTAACATTTTTCGTCATCTATCAATCACTTGTTCTCCCTCCCTCTCCCTCTTTTGTATGTCTGTGTATGTACATGTATCCATACACACATATATATGTATACATATGTGACTTTTTCCTGAAATATTTCTGATTAAGTTGTATACATCATGTCCTTTAACCTTAAATATGTCATTGTACATTATCTAATAGAAATATTCTCTTATATACCTCAATAAGGTAAAAACCAATAAATTTAATATTAATATAATTTTTAAAATCTAATCTACTATTCACATTTGAGTTTTTTCAATTGATATCCTTTATAGATATATCCTTTATAGATTTTATTTTTCTTCAGTACAAGGTCCAATCTAGGATCAGGTATTGCATTTATTTATCATCCTTTTTATTTTCATTAATCTGGAACATTTGCCTTTTTTTTCTTTTTTATCTTTTTTCAATTTTTTAATTGTGCTAAAATACATATAACATTTACTATTCTAAACCATTTTTAAGTACAGTTCAATAATATTAAATAGATTCATACTGTTGTGTAATCATCACCCCCATCCATCTCCAGAAATCATTTCATCTTGTAAAATGAAACTTTATGCCCATTGAATAATAACTCCCCACTCCCCTCTCTCCCAAGCCCCTGGCAACCACCCTTCTGCTTTTTGTCTCTAGGCACCTCATCTAAGTGGAATTATGCAGTGCTTATCTTTTTATGATTGGGTTACTTTACTTAGTATATACAAAATAAGGCTCCTACATGTTTTGACTTCTGTCAGAATTTCCTTCCTATTTAAGGCTGAATAATAATATTTTATTATACACACACGCACACACACACACACACACACCATATTTTATTATCTAGTCATCTGTGGATGAACACTTAGGTTATTTCCATGTTTTAGCTCTTGTAAATAATACTGTTGTGAAAGTGGGTATACAAATATATCTTCAAGACCCTACTTTTAATTATTCCAGGTATAAACCCAGAAGTGGAATTTCTGGATCATATGGTAATTCTATTAATATTTTTAATTTTCTGAGAAACCACTGTATTGTTTTCCACAGCAGTTGCTTCATTTTATATTCTTCCCAACAGTGCATAAGGTTTTGAATTTCTCCCACATTATTGCCAACACTTATTTTTGTATTTATTTTTTTTTTAATAGTAGTCACCCCAGTGAGTGTGAGGTGGCATTTTGTTGTGGTTTTTCCCTCATCTTTTATGACATGAAATTTTTAAACATAAAGTCTCCTAATCTATCTCACTATTTTAATCAAATGCTCCTTATTTTGGGTTTGTCTAGTTTTTCCTCATAATTAGGTTTATTTTATATATTCCTGCCTGAACCACTATCTACATGATACTTGGCTTGGGGTTTGATTCTTTATCTGATGAGGTAAAAATTAAAAGATTTTAAATGTCAAAACACCCTTATTGGGTTTGCATTTTAGAAAGAAGACTTCAGTGTTGAAATGGATGGATAGGACTCATCAAGACATGTTAGAGGACTACTGCAGTAGTCCAGGCAGGAGAGAATGAAGGTAGATCTGAAGCATTGACAATAGGAATATGGTGTTAATGTTGATTAGCGTGAATCATAACTTTCTGGAAAATCCCTGGCTTAGGCCGACTCACAGTTTCTGCTTATGCATATTGAGTTGGAGGACAGGATCCCCAAATCATAAGATTGTTCCTTCTCTTGCTGCTTTCTTAAGGGAATCCCTTTCCCTTTCCTTTTCATGCTTGTTAATCCCCACACTCTAACTGGAATCAGCACTGATCTGATGTGAATCTTCTAGTCTGACCTCAATGCCACCAGACCCTTTGCTGTTTGTTTCTTCCTCCCTCAGTGAAGACTCTTCAGAGTCTTGCTTTCTGAGTCCTGTTCAGAGATCCTGTATGAGTCATTTGTGCATCTTGATAGCAAGTCTGTGTGAACAATTTTTTTTAGTTAATGCTTGCTCAAATCTGCATATATTTTGTAAGTGTTTATTTCTAGGTATGAATAGGGAAGATTTTATTCCCATGAAAAAGATATTAAATTGCATCAATAGGAAGTAGAGTAATTTTAGGGGAAAACAGAATTATACAAGTATAATGCAGACTGAAGACCTTGTTAGGGTAACTGGGTTGGCCAGTAAAAAGATAATTCAAATCTGAGGGAAGGCAAAAGACAGGTTTATTTATCTTCTCTTCCAATGCTAGCATAGATGTGATCTATGCTTTACCCAACCTCCTTCCTCTAACCATCATTTACTGTTTAGACTGAAGATGCCTAGATGTACATTGCTTGGTTTATTTCTTTACCTGTATGTAGACATTTAATTATAATTTTACAGCATAGCCTCCACTTCTAATTTTATGGAATAATGAATTGCTCCCTATCTTATCTTTGTGTTTTATAATAAATTATTGGACTGCAAAGCACATCACTAGAACATGTCCTCAGGGTGAATAAAAGAATTTCTGTCTTCAGAGTGTTGCCCTGTCTCTCATTATCTTTTGGTGAGAGAAAACTCAAAGGAAAATTTTCTCACACAAGGCTGGCAAGGAAGAGTGCTAAGCCCAGAATCACATCCTTAAAGCCTGCTTAGCCACCTGGACCTCTCAGCAAGTTTTATCAACTGTTCTTTACATTTCTATCATATTTCATTCCTCTGAAGGGACAGAGGGAAAAGACCAAAGAGGAACAGAACAGGTAAAGCCTTGCAGCTCCAAAAGATGTCGAGTTATTTCTTTTTAAAGTTACAAAGGATTTATGTTTGAAGAAGAACTCAAAACAATGATTTCATGCCCTAGCACCTCGGTTAAAAACAAGCACTGTAACTAGAAATTTGGTGAGGGATGCTTGGCAGAGAAGAAGAGCCACCGGAAGGAAAAATTGTAATCCTAATATTTGGAAGACCAGGAAGCCCTGATTTCTCTTATTTGCTGGTCTAAGTAAGGTCAGAGGAGCTAGTCTTTTTTCTTCCATGAAAACTTCTCTGCTGTTGGGGATGTCAATAAAGAACTGAGGGAGAAAGCAAATAAGAAAAGGAAATTATTTTGTCACCTTAAGGACAAAAATATTTTATTTCATCTTAAATTCAGCTAAAATGTACATGATATTTGAGGAATAGCATTTCCAAGCTCCTTTTTCCTAAAACCACTGGACGTTCACTAATGGATCTTTCTGATGGGGCAAGGCATTGTGGCACAACAGGTCTACTCTTTTTCAATTCCAGCTGTCCATTCAGAAACTTGAATAGATTGTGTTTAATTTACTCTTAGTTCTTATTACAAGTTGCCTCTACTTAAGACAAAAAGATTAGTGTAAGGTAGACCTAGCATACTTCCATTCCTTTCTCCTGGTTCTCTAGTTGAAGTGTCAGAGAAGAGCAAAGCAATTTCGGGTCACCAACTGCTTTGTCTATAAACAGCTAGTAGGTGGGCAAGGGACTTTAAATTTCAGCAGCATGTGTGGCTGTCTATGGTGATTTTGCTGGGTCAGTGCATATTCTTAACATAAAATTTAACAAGCAATTGACAATCGAGTTGTTTATGTTGTTGTTTTGTTTTGAAATGTCTTTTACACCACACCAAATGGAGAGAAAAGGGAAAACCACAGAAGTTATTGAATTGCAGCTCATTCAATGAATATATATTTTTAAGAATTATTCACAGTAGAAAAAGCAGGAGTAATGTGAAGTTTGGCCTCTTTATTGAACATGAGGAAAATTTTGGCTTTAAGCCAAATGTTTTTCACGTGAGAGTTCCACTATGTTGGCTAAAGAAAAAAAGGCAAGCTTTTAAAGAATTAAAGTTAGTTTTATTCAGAAGTTTTACCAAGGACTAAAGACCAAGGCCTAGAGTCCAGGAGTCTTTCAGAGAGGTTCTGTCAAATTCCTCCAAAAACAAATGTTTTAGTTTATAGCAAATATACAGGCAGTGAAGATTCAGTACATGCAAACTCACATCGAAGTTTAGGTGCAAGAGTATATCGGGTAATGGCATATGGGGGCATAATCGCTACCCTTGGCAGGTGTTATCTTATGTGTTAGAAAAGGCAAGGACTAGGTTCATTTACCTTTTAAAGAATATAGTGACTCAGGCAAGAGATATGGGGAACCATGTGCTATATCCTATTTTGTCTTCAAAGCTTCTTTTCAGAGAGACCTGCACATAGTCACGGTGTCAACAGCTTTGTAAAATTCTGCTGGCAAACAGAAATGAGCAAACCTGGCTTCTTATGTTTGCTTCTTTGTCTCGCAACTTAGATTATATATTTTTTCAATTTTTGTTTTTTATAATATAATACATGTTGTTTAAAATGGAAAGCAAATAATAATTTAGAGAGAAAAATCAATTTATAATCATGTATTTATTAAATTTTATTATATTTTCTCTCTCAGATGTTTTCTCAGTATTTTTCTCAATAATATGCTGTCAACCATGTAAATCCAATAATTTATAACCATGCTTTTTCTTCTCCGCTCTGCTAACTTAAAGCATTTTTGTTGTTGTTGTTGAATACTTTCTTCCACTCATAATTTGAGATATACACAATAAATAAAACCTAATCTCTATTTTGTTGGCAAAAACCATAGTGTCCACAGAAATAATGTGGCATAAAGAATTAAACATATTATTTACTAGTTTTTGTCTTGTATTTATATCCATGAGTAGGAAAATATTGTTTAAAATGTTATAAAATCAGATATCTACCATGTGGTTCAACTTGGTTATATTAATAAATTGGAATTTATTAAAAACTTGGGATTATGCTTTCTTTTAAATCACACCTGCAAAAGAGGGAAGAAGTTGACTTCTAATAAAAGGGATTTTGTTAAAAGGTGTGTTTTAAGGTTAATCTTGTGAATCTAATGTAATTATTCTGGATGAAGCCCTGGCATCAGTGATTTTTGAAGCTCTCCAGGTGATTCTATTGTGCAGCCAGGATCGAGAAACAATAGGTTTGAGTCAGAAGAGCAAGTGATATGGAAAAATAAAACAGACAAAAAACCCAGATCAAATCTAAAAATTTGAGAAATTTAGAATTAGATCACAGTAATTGGAAACTGAAGTGCAACAATACTAAGGATTTTTGCCTAAGGTCACCATGTCAGTGGCAAAGCCTGGATTAGAATTGTGTCTTTTGATTCCCATTGCTGCCAGAATATGTAGCCACTTACATGTCACGTTCCACAGATGTTATTAGTTGTTGTTTATTTTTTTCACTTAATGGAAGATGTAATTTCCAACTTCAGAGTGGACTATGGGCTAATTTATGAAAAATATCCTTTCTTTTTTTTTTAATATCCTTTCTAATTAAAATATTTTCCCCTTTTAAGTAAGGTTAGTTCCACTTTCTCCTAAATCTACATTTTCTATATTTTAAAAATTCCAGAATATATAATTTATTACAAGCAGTTCATCTACAAAATATGTCCCATGCCCAATGCTTTATTGAACAGGAAATCCATTCTATAAAGAGAGAGAGCGCCCGCAGTGCAGACGAAAGAGGTATTTTTGTTCTGCTTTTCTTTTTATCTTCTCTCCCAGTGTTTCTTTCTCCTTCATGCTTCCACAGACTTTGGCACACGCCTTGAATGCAAAATGAGACAATCCTTTAAACAATTTTATAGCAGTTGTGGAGGGGGTGTGAAATTTGGGAAACAATGTCTTTGAAACATAGGTTGATTTAATAATATTCTGGACTTTATAATGGATTAAATTCATGGAAACTATAAAGATCTTTTATTTTTCCATCACAAGTTTACTGATTGTCTTTTCTATGCAAAGTATAAATTGCTTTCAGAGTGGCATCATAATAAAAGTAGCAAATGTTATCATCCTGCCACTATGCCTAGCTTAGATTTTGTTTGTATCATTGACTATTATTTCTAAAATATTTACAAAACAAAATAAATGCTATGTATGCCACCATGCTCTGCCATCACAATAATACATATACCCTAAAAGATGATCGTATTGATCCAAGGCCCCATGTGACTTGGTTTTTCGAGTAGTGGTAATTGTTATACTGAGCCATTTTCCTGTGTTGAGCCAGTTTCCCTTTCGGGCCACAGTGTATGATTTCAAGATCACTAACCAGAAAAGAAATGTTTTCAGTAACAGCCCTATTAGTCCACATGGGGATTGAACCCTAACTTTAATTTTATTGTTACAATTCAACTGAACTAGCCAGTAGGGGAAAAAAATGTGTAGTCTAAAAGAACCAATGAAAAGTGTCAAAAAAATTAGACTTTTTAAGGATATTTTTATAAGGAAAGACCTCTTTTTAGAAATTATATTGGTTCCAATAAAGGAAGCATGGGAAAGATTTTCACGGAAGAAAGTTAAGCTATTTATAGTATACATGGCATTAACTTTATTAAAGATATGGAGTATGTTCTTCTGCTTTCCTTATTTTTAATCTTTGTACTTTACTTATGTATGTGAATGGGTATTTGTGAGTGTGTGTATGCTTCTTCCATTTTGAGGAATATCGTTACAATAAATACACTGTCAGAGCTCATATTTCTATTAATCTCAGCCTTTTTTATTTCATTAAAGTATGTGAACAATAGATGAAAATCTAGATGCTGCACAGCATAGCTGAGGGGAAAGTGACTTACACATTCCTCACTTCCCCATTTCTCTTCCAACTGCGAGTCATTTTTTTGTTGTGAAAGACTGGTAGTTTTGACGGGCAATTTAGGAAGTTACCTGGTGCTATGAAATGGTGGTATGGTGACTAGAACAAGCGCTGTGGGCTGCTGTCTTAACAAGGGCCTCAGAGTCTGTCCCTAAGGGTACTACTAAGTAGTTCTCTTTATGCTGGATAAATCAGCCACCTTATTTATGACACAAGTTTTTTCAGATGTATAAAATGATTCACTTAATTCCTAATAAATTTTCCAGCCCTGAAATACTAATTCAAAATTTAAGATAGGGAGCTGAAAATCAATTGCTAAAAATTGTTAATAAGGTTGTATTTGCCGGGCGCGGTGGCTCACGCCTGTAATCCTAGCTCTTGGGAGGCCGAGGCGGGCGGATTGCTCGAGGTCAGGAGTTCAAAACCAGCCTGAGCAAGAGCGAGACCCCGTCTCTACTATAAATAGAAAGAAATTAATTGGCCAACTGATATATATATAAAAAATTAGCCGGGCATGGTGGCGCATGCCTGTAGTCCCAGCTACTCGGGAGGCTGAGGCAGAAGGATCGCTCGAGCCCAGGAGTTTGAGGTTGCTGTGAGCTAGGCTGACGCCACGGCACTCACTCTAGCCTGGGCAACAAAGCGAGACTCTGTCTCAAAAAAAAAAAAAAAAAAAAAAAAAAAAAAAAAAAAAATAAGGTTGTATTTGTTGAGATCTTATTCTTATCCATTTTTTATGTTGGGGACTTGAACATACATTATCTCATCTAACTAAAAAAAACAGGAAAACATAGAAGATTATACTGTGCGAGTAGATTTTTACTAGCTTTCTTAATAAATTAGGAAGTGAGAGTTGCTTTGTAAACAATATACAATCTGATGGCAGGTCATTGTAGAAGAGGGATAATTATATGGATAATGACTAAAACAATCATGGTTCAACTGGATTACGTGTTTTGGACATTACTGAATACTACTTTGTAAAGAAAATTCTGCTACTGCAGTCAGGGTAATGTAGGAAAAGAGCTTTGTTTTGTAAAAAAAAAAAGATCTATGATTAATTTTGCTATGAATAGATTTTTATACCCATATTCTGGCTGCGATGATGAAAATACATTGACAATTTTTAAGTAAAAATATGGCTTATTTCATGGCTGTAACTGCTTTGTTTAACAAGTATCTTTTCCAGCATACACTCATAAAAACAGTAAAAACTAATACTTATTTTTCATTTTATAACCACACCGTGGCCCAGACATAATTTATAAAAGTGATAAATATATATGGCTATGAGTTTCTATTATATTTTTAGAAGAAGTTTATATACAGAAACTATTCTCAAAAAATCTTTCAAGTACTATACCAGTGTATAGTGCCTAAAATTATTGAATGTTGGAACTGAGATGACATTGAAATACTCCAATCAAACCTCCTTACTCCCTGTTTAAAACCTTATAACATCTCCCAATTATCTTCAAAATAAAGTAAACCAAATCCCTTGGCGTTGCATTAAGATCCTCAATGAGCCTCCATTATCTCACGTCCTTGCCACTGCCCAACTCAGACATTTTGTCCAATTAACAGCAAACTCAGAGTATCCAGCTTCAGAGCAGGTTGTTCTTCATCTGTCTTCTTTTGCACTTGCTTTTCATTTGTACGAGTATGCTGACCACTTTTCTTCTGACTACATCTTACCTCTCAAGATTAAGCTCAGAAAATACTTCTCCCAGGAAGCTCCTTCCCTGAACCCCTACCCCATCATTTGGGATTAGCATCCTGTGCATGCCTCTATTTTATCACTTACTTCAAGTAAGGTTTATCTCTTCTTTTGTGCATAAACAAACAAGTACATATTTATATAATGCGTGATTTTTAGTGGTAAAAACTAAAAAGTTTATTAGTAGTAACGAAACTATTGTTATTATATATACACATGTGTGTGTACTTAAGTAGACTGTGTGCTTAAGCAAATTTTGTTTCTTCTCTTTTTGTCACACACATACATACATTTATACATGTTTTTGTGTACTTAGATATTCATGTCTTTCTTCTTAATTTGTTTGTCTGCCTCACAACGTCAATGACTGTGTTTTATTCTTCTTAGAACATTTATAAGTAATTGCCTGTGGTTTAATAAACATTTGTTGAACTGTTACAAATGAGGCAAGAAAGGATGAGAATATTTAGGAAATTTTTCCATGGTCACAAAGATGGCTATACTTTGGTCACAGGATCTTATGCCATTATCTTCCTGCTTACCAGTCTTACAATGAATTATTATTATTTACTACTTTGAATTTTTAATCCTCAGATAATACTATAAAAATCTTCTAAAATATTTTGGGCATCATTTTTGAGTGATAAAAAAGCCATCTTTTTCCTTTTTGTGTGGAATTTTTGATCATGTGTGATTCTGATAAAGATTCAAAGATAGTCTATTCAAATAAACACATTTATCAATATGTCTGAACTAATACTAAGCACTGGGAATATAGAATTTAATAAGATCAACTAATATAATAATAATAAGTGTTGATATTTATTGAATAGCTAGGTGCCAGCTACTATTCTAAGTGTTTTGCTTTTTGTTTTATCTCATTTGATAATATTGACTAATATCATATAACTATTATTAAAATATAATATTATATAAATATAATAATAACAATACACAATAGTACTCTGAGGGCATTATTATATCAAGATTCCAATATTATACATGAGAAACTGAATGTCACAGAGCTAAAGTGACGGATTAAAGTTACCAATGGTGAATAGCAGAGACAGATTGTAAACCCATGCCCACAATTCTTACTTAACCATGTTGCTTGTATTGAGAGGTGGGTTAAAATTCCTGCCCTTCGGATTTGGTTATTCTATCAAATCACAATGGGATAACTTAAGTAATTGTATAGTGTGATGTGGTACTTCAACTGAGATTCTTTTCCAAGGGCAAATTATTAATAATTTCAAATGAAATTAAACTTGAACACTCAACTTTTATAAAAATACCTTACAAATGTGAAATTTGCTAAATTATAAATAACTTGAAAGAGAATTGAGTCATTTGTAAAATGTCGGTCATAAATTTAAAAAGAAACAGTTTTCTTTTTTTTTTTTTCAACTTGAAATCCCCCTTCAATTGATTCATAAATCAATTAATTACCATTGAGAGACCTGAGGGCAGCTAGAAATTGGGTCCAAATTAATAAGGAAAAAGGAGGCAATTTGTTTTAAGCCTGAAAGTTTAATGTTCAATTGAAGTTTAATCAGAAGTGACCCAATGTTTGAAAAGTAGAACATCAATGTCTTTTTAATTTCCCTGTCATTAAATGAGGACTGAGGAAAATTGAAATAACTGATTATTCTCAAATGAAAATTAAGGAAAGATGCTATCAGACATCAACTAAAAGCATATATTCTTTCTTTATGTTTTAATTCACAAAGGTAATAGTCTGTTCTATGTTGGAGGTTGGATAATTCTTTGAAGTGGAGCTTAGTATAATCTTTAGAGACACTTGTTTAGAGACAAAAGTAACCATACATATTTTATCCACTGGGACTAAAATGGTGGCTCTTTTCTTTAACACCTATTTATTCAATTAAATGGGATTTTTTCTTTAGTGAATTGCAGAATTAATTTGGTGCCTTTATTGATTTCCAAATGAATGAATGGAAAGAATGATTAAAATGAATGCATTTAGCTAAAGGAAAGCATTGCCACAAATTAAAGATATTCCAGAAATCATTCTTAGTCCTTAAAATTAAATCTATCTGCATTCCCTGGGATACATAGGGAAATAAAGTCTTTTATTTAGCTTTTAGTAAGTAGTAGCAGGAATAGAAATATTAAATACATAATTTGTCCAGGGACATCTGACTGTATTCATGTGAAGCAATTCCTATGTTATTAAATGAAATACAAGTGGGGTGGGCTAGAAAAGGAGAAGGGGAGCAGGTAGAATGGATTTAAACAACCAGTCATTTCCAGAATTGTGTCTCTCTGATTTCTCCACAATTTTACCTACATTGGGCTTGGTATTTGACAAAAAGATTTTAAAAGAACAATAACAATACTACAATGAATGGTAAAATTATATGTAGACTAATGTGCCAGGTTTAATTTCCCTAGGTGTTTTCACCCAGATTGTATAATAACACATGAGGTCATGACTAGAAAGATAATAGCTTCCTATTCCTAGCCAGAGGACTTTGAGGGGTTACAATGTCTCTCCCAGGATTTGACTAATGTATTTGTTTCTTTTTAACCTGATGTTTAGATTCTTTTGCCCTTAACTTTAAAACCTTTAAATCCCCCATTTCTTTCACAGTTGATTAAATGCAGCCCTGAGAAAAGCACTGACTGACTGTTCAACAGAATGCTTTTCAAGGGGCTAACAGGCTCTGACTTCGAAGAAACGCTGTTGTTAAATTGACTTGAGACCTTACCAGAGAGACAAAGTTTTACTAAAGACCACATTAAGGTCTGGGTTCCTTATTATTGAGAGAACGTCTTTCCCCCCAAGATCTAAGAATACCATTTTTTTTCATACCCTACCTTGCAACTTACTTGTGTAAGTCCTGCATTCTCAATGATACATAAAATATTACCTTTGTTACCATGCTATTGGGGGTGGCACTGCTACCCCATGTGTAGCCAGGATCCTGGAGCAGAGCTGAACCAGTTACAATGAAATATGTTAACAGAGTTGATAAATAGCTGCGGCTCTGAGCCCTCTGAGTGTCCTTCCCTCATCTATAGTGTCTTCTCCTGGACCCTTCTCCAGAAATTTAGCAAATTGGTTGTTAAATTATTTTTTTTTATTTTTGTTGTTGTTGCTTAAATATTTATTTATTTCAGTATAATAAGGGGGTACAAATGTTAAGGTTACATACATTGCTATTGCCTTCCCTCCCCTCTAGAATGTTGTTGAATAATTTTAGAATCACCTATTCATGCATCTGATGTGCAGGAGAATATCTATCTCACAAAAGAAAGTTGGCAAGTTAAAGAGAAAAAGCCCTCAGCTAACCATTCAATGATTGAAGTTATGGTACTAGCTCCTTTACTTAATGGTAATTTTAACTTCATGTGAAAATGGAGATATCTTTATTGCCTAATTCAGTGGTTAGTATAAGGATCCAAAATATTTTAGGGAGTTTTAGTTTCATATATTCTGTTTTAAAAACTGAAATATAATGATGTAGTGCATGAATTTAAAATTACTGAAGAAGAGATGAGTTTCTAAGCTAACAGAAAATCAAGACAAGCAAAGATTTTAAATTACAATATTACCTAATTATGTATTATATTCATATGTGAAATTTATATAAGGTGAACATGGATTTATTTTTTCTCACCTGAAATGACTCTCAAAACTATGTGGATAAATACCATACTATATTATAATTTGTATGCTATGTATTATAGACAATGTATTTTATAATGGTTAAGAACATAGTTACTGCCTGGGTTCATTTTCTAGCTTTACTGCTTGGGAAAGATATTTAAAACCACTGTGCCTCAGTTTCTTAATCTGTACAATGGGAATAATACTAATATTTACTTCATAGAGATTTTATGAGGATTAAGTAAGCAATGTGTTTTATTACCATTGGATACTATTCATAATATGTAATTTTTTTTTCAATGTTACAGAACACAGAGATTGACATAATCTCCTGTACATTAGGATATATCTATCTATAGATACTTTCTTGGGGAAATATCTATATATAGATGTCTTTTGCACATCGGTGATATTCAAGGGATATACAATACCCCCATATCCTTCCCAATGCTATACCCACAAAAGGTAGGCATGCAAGAATCTTTTAAACAATTAAGATTTTCAACATTTATATTTAAACAGCTCTTAAAAATGTTTAGGAACGCTGGCTTAAATTACAAAACATCTTTCGCTATCAGAATATGTTTAAGTGTTGAGAAACTTATGGCTTTGAAAACTCTGTGCTATTGAAAACTCTGGGCTGGGGGCAGTGGCTCAAGCCTGTAATTCTAGCACTCTGGGAGGCAGAGGAGTGCAGATGGCTCAAGGTCAGGAGTTCAAAACCAGCCTGAGCAAGAGCGAGACCTCATCTCTACTAAAAATAGAAAGAAATTAATTGGCCAACTAAAAATATATAGAAAAAATTAGCCGGGCATGGGGCACATGTCTGTAGTCCCAGCTACTCGGGAGGCTGAGGCAGAAGATTTGCTTGTGCCCAGAAGTTTAAGGTTGCTGTGAGCTAGGCTGATGCCATGGTACTATAGTCTGGGCAACACAGTGAGACTCTGTCTAAAAAAAAAAAAAAAGAAAGAAAAGAAAAAGAAAAGAAAGAAAGCTCTGTTAAACCTCCTGCCAATCAGAAAATGTGTATTATCTTGACATTTTTCTATGCAGCTATACTTCTGTAGAAAGTGTTTCGGGTAAGTGTTTTGTTTATTTTTATTGTTTTCAAGTCATGAAACTGCCTACTAAACTTCTAAGGCTGTATGTTATTGAAGCAGTAGAATTGCATAGTTGTATACAGTGCTGCGTGAACGCAAGTATAAGACTCAAATGACCAAGATTGAAATTTTATTTCTGACACAAGGTATGCAATCGTGGAAAATTTGAATAAATTTACTGAAAATTAATTTTTTAAGTCTCTAAAACTGGCACAATGAATGGGTCTACAGCAGTGGTCCCCAACTTTTTTGGCAATGAGTAAATGTATTTCTTTAACCCTACCAATGAGTAAATGTATTTCTTTAAGCCAATTTTTTCACTCTTCCAAGCCTGTTTCCTTCATCTGCAAATTGGGAAAAAATAATATCTTTCTGACAAAATTTTTATATATATTTAAAGTTCTAGGCATTATTTTAAGAGTTTTATGTATACTGTGTTTCCCTGAAAATAAGACAGGGTCTTATATTTATTTTTCCTCAAGAAGACACCCTAGGGCTTATTTTCAGGGATGTGTTATTTTTTTTAAGTACAGTACAATCTACATTTATTCAAATATAGTTAAGTCATCTTCTTCTGGAACATCATTATAACTCTCCAAACCTTGAATTCCATCCCGAATTTCTTGCTACTCTATTTCCTTTAGCACCATTGGCCTCAATCTCTCATGTTGAGCAATAGAGCTCGCATTGGGCGGATGAAAAGGGCTGCTTGTCTTCTTTACCGGTCTGCAAGGAAATGCATGGGTTGTGCCGATATGCTGCGTAGCCACGCCCATCACTAGGTTTTATTTTTGGGGTAAGGCTTATATTGCGCAAATGCTTAGAAATCCTGCTAGGGCTTATATTTTTGGGTAGGTCTTATTTTCGGGGAAACAAGGTAGCAGTAGATTGGCTATGAGGATCTGAATTCCAATCCAGATTCTTGCACTTTCTGGCAAAATCTAGTCAGATAACGTCTCTGCATCTCAGTCGATTCATCCATAATATAAGGTTTATTAACATCACTACTGGTGTTAAATAGTTGTGACTATCAAAATATAATGTATATTAAAGCAAAACAGAAAATTTTAAAACACTGAATAAATTTGTAAGAAATTCCAAGGTTAAAAAGACAACAGCCAAGATTTTAATGATCTTAAACAGATGTATAGGAGAGGAGGTGAAATTTTCCAATATCTGGAATGAAAAAGGAGATATAACATAGATTCTATTAAAGGGAAATAATGGGATGTTATGAACAATTGTATAAAATATGTAATAATATGTTTGACAATTTAGATGAAATAGACAAATTCTTTGAAAACAGAACTTAACCAAAATGATATAAAAAGAAGGACAAGAAAGATCTCTAAATGATAGAAATGTCCCATAGAAAGGTTGTTTTTCTTTGAGGTATAATTTATACACATATATAAAATTCACAAATGTTAAGTGACACATGTTGACAATCTTAGATATATGTTGACAACTGTATACCTATGTAACCACCTTCAAAAACTAGAAATAAAATTAATTTATAGACTATCCATAACTACTTAGAACAGATTTTATTTGTGACTTACCTAAAGTTTCTTTACGAATTTAAAATCCTTCCATTTTATAGTTGTTTCTGAATAGAGAAGAAGCAAGAAAAATGTCTGAATTGAAATTTAAATCTTTTTTTCATGTCAGACAGGTAGCGCATACAGATACTGTAACAAGGTTTTGGGGAGGCACATCTCACGCATGCGTGTGAAAACCCAATCATCACTGTTATGAACTACAAAAAGATCTGGAACTGAAATCTTGAGGTCTACATTGGAAGCAAGTCTGTTCCCCCAGGCTTTAGTATAGAAAGCCCATTGAAGGGTTGGGGTTTGCAGTGTGTTGAATGGTGGTCCCCAAAATGATATGTACCCTGGAACTTGTGACTATTACTTTATTCGGAAGAAGGGTCGGTACAGGTAAAATTAAATTAGGGATCTTGAGATAATATCATCTTGGATTACCTGGGTGGCCTAAAATCCAAAGACAAGTGTTACTCTAACAGAGAGTAGAGGAAAAGATATAGAGAGGAGAAGACCAAATAAAGAATAAGGCAGAGATATGAGTTATGCTGACACCACTAAGGAATACTTGGACACACCAGAATATGGAAGAGGTGAGGAAGGAGTCTTCCCTAAAACCTCAGATAATGAAAACAAGGCTGCAGGGCTGTCGCTAATACATAGGGACAGCAAAGCTCCTGCAGGCAGTCAGTGGTTGGTTTCAGAAAAAGGCTGATGATTTCTCAGACATCTTTCTGTCTTATAAGCTAATGTGATTTTGGTTTTTTGGTTTCTTGAGGCAAAAACTAAAGGATATCACAGCTTCAGAGAACTCTCTTCAAGAGTAAATAGAAACAAAATATGAATTTTTTTTCCTTTCTGATGTGATACCATGCTGCATTTATCACTTGCACAGTATCAGCTGCCAAACATGTTGATTGACTCTCCCACTTATTTTGTTGGAAATTAACCAACAAACCAAAACCAAAACAGAGTTCTCAAGAAAGTTTAAGGGATAGAATATGTATATAAAAAAAGATGAGTTATCTCTATGACTTATTGGTTGATTTAATAACTATAGAGTTAATGTCATGAGATCTTAGAAGTTGTGAGGGATCTTAGAAGTTTGGACATGAGTTCAGTGATTTATTAAGTCAACTTATTGGTACAACCAACCTTTCTGGAGCTCCTCCTCATTTGCCTGATCTTTATGCCAGGCATTGCCAAATGTATTCTCCTATTTATAATGACATCACAGATATGCAAACATTAACAAATTCTAGTCACTTGTTTTACTAGATGGAATAATTAATATTTGTGAAGGAAACTTAATAGTTTGACCACACATCTATTTGTTTAATCTTAATTATTTATCATCAAGATACTAACTAAAGGCATTTATTATAAGATGCCCTCATTTGTGAAATACTCTAAGAGCATCTTTTATTGTTTCTTTGTAGTTGTCCCTTAGCGTTCCCAGCCTCCTGAGAAAGTGTGATTTCAAAAAAATGACAAACATATTTCATTTAACTAATGATACATGGTATCAATATGGGTAAGATAAGCACACATTTTGTGATTAAGGCAAAATATATAAGGGATTAGCTTGAAAAAAGTCTAAAATATGAATACTGGGTCCTATGAAAGTATTTTTTTGACATATAAGAACTTTAAGACTAGAAATACATCTTGATTAATTTGGAATGTTTCACATTTTTAAAGTTTGTATTACAATTATTACCCTCATTTTAAAAGAAATGGCAAAATGTTTAAGAAATATGCACACGTGCATAGGCGCACACACACATAAAGCTGATTTCTAGTATTGGCTTTCCAACAACTATTTTGTGACTTTCTAAAATTATTTATTCATTTACATCTTTCATGTTTTACTTTGTATATTTGGGATGAACTAAGTTTTCTAATTTCTCTTCTAGGTCTAAAATTAGGACACTAAATCAATATGAATAGAACTATAAAGGTGCCTTGATTGTTTTCAATAAAGTCAATACTGTGGACTTTCCTAGAACATGAAAAAATAATTGTAATGTAAAAAGGAGTATATTCAAAAAATAATGTGCTAATGTTGTTCTGCATTTGACCTTTGGATGGTTATGCTTCTATTTAAACTCCACATTATCTCAGGTCTTCTTTACTTTAAATAGTGATGAGATGTTATGTTTCAAAAATTATGGCTGTAATTATCTTTTTCCTAAGTCCAGCACATTATGAATGTCAGTGCCATTCAAAGCCTGCAAGTGTTTTAATTTCATATATTAAATTTAAGTAATGATGTGTATGTTCTCTGATTATAGCAAGGAGAATATTGCAATGAGGGAAGTGCACATGGGACTTTTTAGATTTAATTTTATTTAGCCTAAGCAGGGAGTCTTTGATTATATCATTTAAACTGCATAGTTTTTTTTTTGCTGCTCTGGAGAGTAGACTAAGGCTCAGAGGAAATTGCAGCAAAAGGTGGGGAGAAGATCCTTGTTAACTTAACCATACAGAATCCTGGGCTATGAGTAAGTTTAGCAGTAGGGAGGTTGCATGGTATAGGGATGAAAATGTGGGCTGTGGAGTCAGAGAAACCTGGGTTTGAATCCTGGTTCTACCACTTATGGTATAATCTCGATAGCTGGAATTTGTTAGTCCTCATTTGTAAAGAGAGGGTAATAATAGTTCCTATTTCATAGGTGTTTGTGTAGATTAAATTAGGTAATACATGTAAAGTGCTTAGCCCAGTGCTAGTATATATGTAAAACCCTATAATTATTCTATTTATTTCAGGCCATGCCTGTTGCATTCAAACTGTAGAGAAGGCATGTTCAGGATGTTTTCCTCTAGTTCAGTTCCCACTAAGGCTACGTGAATTAAGTAATTCAAATGATCATTTCTGAAAAACATGCAAAAGGGTATATTTAGGTATGGTAGTAAGTTGAAGGTAGTCAGCTCAATCTAGTCTAGAACTTAATTAAATGTGACCTTCAAATCTTTTTTATTTACCTCTGTGTATGTAAAAATACTATTTTCCATCATTTTACATCTCTTCCTTATTTCAACATCTTTATTCCCATTGGCTCATCCACTTACAATTCTGGTTTTCTTTGTAAAGTTGTTTTGAGCTTTGAATTTCTTTTCTTTAAGGCCATCACCCATTAAGAGCAAATTCTAAGCTAGAGAGCTAATATAATTTGAGACACATGTACATGGTAGATAAAAGAAGGTTGAGGTTAGACCACCCAGAAGCAATGTAAAAATTCAAAAAAGAAAAAAAATCCAATTATAAGTAAATAATAATATATAAATGAAGAACCAGGATGGTCAAATCATGGGTTTCAGGCAACAGAGTTGAAAAAAGAAAAGTATGGTAAACAAGTAAGTTAGAAACTGGGAGCCAAGTTAAATTTTATACCTGATTCTAGATAAACGTTTATTATCAATATCCCTTCTTCTGTAATATTCTTATTATCTCTAAGTGGCAGACATTCAGTGTTAAATTTTCTATATCTTGACTTACATCAGAATCGCTTAATTTTGATGTATATCTATATCTATCTATCTATCTATATATTTTTTAGATGAAGTCTTGCTTTGTAGCCTAGGCTAGAGTGCAGTGGCATCAGCTTACCTTACAATAATCTCAAATTCCTGGCAATCTTTCTCATTCCTCAAGCAATCTTTCTGCCTCAGCCTCCCAAGTAGCTGGGACTACAGGCACAAACCACTATGTTGGGCTAAATTTTTCTTTTTTTAGTAGGGACTTGCTCTTGCTTAGGCTGGTCTCGAACTCCTGACCACAAGGAATCATCACACTTTGGCCTCCCAGAGTGATAGAATTATAGGTGTGAGCCACCGCATTTGGCTTACTAAATTTTTTTTTTAAACAAAAACACTTTCTAAATGCTTAATATTGCTTTACATCCCTTTCTTCATCTACAGATGTAAGACACGATTAAGCAACAACCATCATTTATAGTCAGTATAATAGCAGTGGAAAACTTTCAGAAAACATATATCCTTTTTTAAAAATATTTTTATTATTTTTATATTAGGCTATATAAATACCTGTTTATTAAGCATGATTGTTATACTCATAGGTATATGAAAAAGAGTGGTGTGTTGTCTTACTATTTTAAAAGAAGTGATATTTGACCTTTATTTGTCCAAATCAAATTAGATTAAGCTTTATATGATTAAGGACCATGTCCTGCATTTAGTGAAGCACCTGGCACATAGTGTTAAATGAGCATTTTTTTTAAAGGATGAGTTAAATGAGGCACTGAAAACAAAGAATGGTATGTCAAGAGATAGGTTGAAGGAGCAAGAAAAGGAAGGGGATTACATTGGAGAATAAGGAACATATTTATAATTTAAATTAATATGTTCTGCCACTAAATTATTGAAGGTCCAATAAAAATCTCATTAATTATAACTCCCAACTTAAATTCTTATGGGATCACTCAATTTGAAGCTGGCTGATATTTTACCTCTGCACTATTTATGAAGTTTTGTTTTTCTAAGTAAACTAATAAAACTACTCCAAGAAGTTTATTTAAAACTATTTGTGAAGCAAACTTTTAAGGACTTTTGTTTATTAAATAAAAATGAATGCAACAAATTATTCTTGTTGTACTTTAAAGTTATCTCTATTTAGAAAAATAAACATATCTAGGTGCAAATTGTTTACTATTTCCTATAGAATCATCATTGTCTCTAATTCAACATCCTACCATAATCAGAAACTGTTTGTAAATATTCTTGACAAGCCTAAATTACTTACATTACCATCATCGCTACCATTGGCATATCATCATTTATGGTATTTTTTTTAACAACATCAACAATGCCATTGACATAGTGTCTCCTATGTGTCGGACACTGGACAGTTCACTTCATCTCTGTGAAGAATGTATTATCCAAATTTCTTAGATAAAGTAACTAATCCTTTGGAGAATAAGATACTTCTTAAGGTCTTATAGAAGTATAAGAAGTATACTTATAGAAGTATAAGATCCATAAGTATCTTATACTTCTTAAGATTATTAAGTGGTAAAATCAAAATTTTTACCTATGTCTATGTTGACTGCACAAAATACCTCCATAAAAACCTGATAGTTTTACTTGATATGTAAAATTAAGTTTATTGGGCCTATTGCAACTCTCCTATTGCAAGGGAGAATACCAATTGCAATTCTCCTATTGCAAGGGAGAATACCACCTTGACAGAATGTATTAGCTTGGTAGAACCTCTATAGCAAAGCACCACAAGCTGGATAACTTCAACAGAAATGTATCTCATCTTTCCAGGTGTTGTCAGGGTTGTTTCCTTCTAAGGGCTTTGAGAGAGAACTTGTTCCATGCTTCTTGCCTACATTCTGGTGGATTTCTCACAATCTTTTGTGTCCCTTGGCTTGGACACACATTATATTACTCTCTGACTTCATGTCCACATGGCATACTCCCTGTGTATATGATTGTTTCCCCCTTTTATAAGAACACCAGTTATATTGGATTAGGGACCCATGGTACTGCAGTAGGACCTCATTGTAACTTAACAAGTTACATCTGCTATGGCCTATTTCCAAATAAGGTCACATTCTGAAGTACAGGGGTTAGGATTTCAACATATTTTCAAAAATATCTTTGACATTTTCAACTTATTTTTCAAGTCTTAACCCCCAACACCTAATGTGGATACCTACGTATGATAATAACCTAACTAATTTTTGAGGGAGATAATTCAACCCATAACACTGACTCTTAGCAAGCTCTCAAGATGAAGAAATTAGGGAAGAGTATTTATGATATTTTAAGGCTGGGCTATATAAATTTTATAGCAACTCTTACAAAGTGGAGTACTAGTTGGGCCTGAGCAAATTTTCTGACAAATTAGTTTTACATTGGTTGGCAAAATAAGGAGACATACACAAAACATGTTTTGATAAACAAATTGTTAGTCTTGATAGGTTTGCCCTTTGGTTGATTCATAGTCTTACTCAAAATTTGGGTATATGTTGAATCAAGCAGCTAGGTTACTTTAGATCGATCTCAGAATTGTTCAAAATAGGGAGTGAAGAGCATACCTTGTCACAGAATTATTTAGTATAAAAAAATTGGAATTATGTTGGTTTCATCCTCATTTGTATAACTTCAAAGCCTTTCAACTACATCATTTTAACTTTCTTTTCTGACAAGACAAAAAGAACTTTCTTTTCCATCATTGATATATCCCAAAGTAGTCTATAATGCTTTTGAATAACTCTAATAAACAGCTTGAAATCAATTTAGATTAAATTTTTTACCCTGCTACAATCACTGTTGGTGAAGTTTGAGTTACATCTCTCTTCCCCATGAGAGTCTTCAAAAAGATTGCCTGTCTTTCTATAAGTATGTCTATCTACACACATATCAATATATATCCTATTCCAAGTCTTTTGTTTTCTACACAAATAACCTAGCTCCCTCAAGTTTTGAATACAAGCTATATTTATACTGTAAACAATAATCATTTCCTATGATGTCAATAATGTTGGTAATAACTCTAAGACTATTATTTTAGATAATAACATTATCAGCATCCCATGTCTTTTTGCATTCTGAAACTTGGCTACACTTTCAAGTACAAAATGAATTAATTAGAGTATCTTTGATTCATTTCAACCATCTTAACACAAGTTTTGATACAATGTGTTACCATTTTGTTGGCAGCATATAAAACCATGTGACAGTTCTATCCATAATTATATCTTACTATTGTTTTGAAGTTAGTCTATCAATATTTAAGATATCATAAACATTTTGTCTAAGGTTTTCTAGGTAATCATGTTTATCAAAAATATTCTATTTTATCAGCTGTAATAATACAATATTTAAAATAGAAAAGGAGTTTCAGATATAAGTCTTGTAGTCAAGGTGTCTACATTTAAGTCTGCATTTTGGGAAAAAAGGTGGGGAAATGTCAAGAATTATCTCTTTTGGTAAGAAAAAATTCTTTTGTAAATACATATGTCAAATGTGTTATAGAATTCTACTCATTTTAATTGATAAATATTCTGTGATGGGTAATTAGATCAGTAGAATGAAGTCCAACAATCAACAGAACCCTTAAAGTAATTTAGAGTCCTTTTGACTCTTCAAAGAAAATTCAATAAGCATTTGAAAAACAAAATCAATAAGGAGTTTTAAATGTTTCTTTTTTAATTCACTACAGGCTCCAAGTTTTCTCTCCGAGGCCCTTTTTCCTAGACATGCAACAAAAATTGAAGAAATGGATCCTTTTTTCAAACTTCATGAAACTATTACCAAGGTAGGAGAGAAATGCATTCATAAACAGGTTGGGAAAGTTTTGTTCTTCTTTTATTGGTAGATGGGGAAAAGGAAAATAACTATTAATAATAAAGGGAAATCTATAATATTTTCATTAATAGAATATACCAGAAAGGATTAGTATACCTTATTTTACTAAGGCGTAAAGATGATAAGCAACTCATTCAAGATCATGAAGATACATAACTGATAATTTATATTAAAAATCAATTTTTAATAAAACAATTAGTTTTTTCTCAATTTTAAAGTAGACTTTTGTTATACTCTCAAATATATCTCTTGACTTTAGATTAAGAGCATTATAAAATTGAATTTGAATTTCTCTTCAAAGGTTTGTTTTAATATTTAAGATATTTCTTTGTAGTACTTTTTGTTGCAGTTTTTAAAAGGTTGCTTTTTAAAATGAAAAAGTTAGACTGCATGAATAATAAGAAATGTTTTTACTGTGTGGTGGTAATACTTACATTTTTACTATGCAGTCTCTGACTTGGAATGGTTCAACTTATAACTTTTTACCTTATAATGGTGCAAAAACAATACATAATTCCATAGAAATCCTACTTTGTGTACCCATACAACCATTTTGTTTTACACTTTCAGTGAAATATTCAATAAATTGCATGAGATATTCAACACTTTATTTTTAAAGAGGGTTTGTTTTAGATGATTTTGCCCAACTGTAGGCTAATGTAAGTGTCTGAGCACATTTAAGGAGGGCTAGGCTAAGCTATGATGTTCAGTTGGTTAGGTATATTAAATACATTTTCTACTTATATTTTTAACTTACAATGGATTTATTGGATTTAACCCCATTGTAAGTTGAGGAACATCCTTATTTAAAGTTTATTATATGAAGAAAATTAAGTTTTACAGTATGGAGTAAATAAATTTAATGTTCCTGATGTCATGTGACATCAGATGAATTTTTATATTTATCAATTATTTATTTAACCTGTTATAACTTACCTTTTGGGGATAGACTTCTTAGAGAATATTACAATTTTAATATTATTAAGGTAATCCATATTTATATATGCTTACTTGAAAGACTGAATCATTCTTAAATCTCAGTGAAACTTTACAAGGCTGATTTTCTCTTTTAAAAAGAGGAAGTGTGGTAAAATGAACTGAGCCTAATGAGTAGCAATAGAACAAGTTCAGAATACAAAGACTAGAGTCGATGTCTGTCTCTGACATTGAAGAGCTGTGTGAATTTGTTTTTTTCTCAACTTTAAAATAAGAGGAGCTTGAATTGTATTTTGCTTAAAATTCTTCTAAGTTCAAAATATCTGAATCTTAACTATGCATTTATATTCTTGGCAAAATCATCTAACACAAATTTTATCCCAGTCACTAGATTTAGTTTTTAATATCTCCATTATCCATTATTATTTGGATATAGCAAGATAGAAGTGGACCCAAAATGCTTACTTAGTATTCAAAATCTTAGCTGCATTCCCAATACCTAGAGATTATTTATGTGAATATATACAGATGAATATATATGTATGATAAATACATACTTAGTTGAATATATATACAATATATATATATTCATTCAAATATTCTTGATACTTAAAGTCTACATTTATTTATCTATTTTTAAGCAAAGCATGTTAGAGAATTTAGAGTAAGGGAATAGTAATATTTTCTCCATTTTTTATGCCTTCCTGTGGATTGGGAAAATCAAGGATTTTTGTGGAAGGGGCAATTTGAGACCATGTTGACATCAGATATTTAATGAGATGATAGTGTCTAGCATGTGAAATCTCCAGCCAGAGAAAATGCTAGGCTTTTGATTTCAGAGGTATAAACACACACTAATTCTCGATGTCTGAGGTCTTGACCACATTTAAGAACTACAACTCCTGAGAACATGTTGGGAAGCAGGAATGGGAAGCAGGGATGGAATAGAGGAGCATAGAACACAGCAAGAACATACACGATTCAAAAAAATTAGTGTGAAACAGACAGAAAATAAGGGACCATTAGAGAAAAGGTAACAAATTCATTCATAGATACTGGTACATATTTTTACATGTGTTTTCAAATATATGTGATGCATAAGTAGATATTTAGTTAACTCATTAAGTGGATGTTGGGAAGGATTCTATGTCTGTGAAAAAAATTAAAAAAATAAAAATAAAAAGCTGCTTAAGTGTAGAAGCAAGGGTTCTGTGAGATTTTTTTTTTTTTTTTTTTTTTATTTTGGTATATTATGGGGGTACAGATTTTAAGGTTTCAATAAATGCCCATTGTGAGATTTTTTTATAACCACATACGCTTATCTGATGTTGATTCTGTTTCCCCAATCATCATGTCTACCTGCACTCAAGTTGCAGTCATGGGCCAAGGAAAGAAACTGTGCTTCATAAGTTGCAGTCTTATTTCACCAACTGCAGAACTGAGAAACCATAAAACAAAGTATTTACTTCATTTTAATGTCAAATTTTCTTCTGCCAATAGCAAAATAAAATCACCTATTAAATATACAGGGGTCAAATGCATGACTAGGAAATAAGAAACATGCATTTTAGTTATATCTGGACTACCAAATTGTTATTTTATTTGGTAGAACTTTATTTTATTTTCTACATCAAAAAGAAGTATATTGATAATGCTCTTTCTCACTAGGATTCTGTGATGTTAAAAGAGATGTATGTATACATTTTCTCTAGAAACATAATATGTATTTAATTAGGTATTATTATTGACACATTAAAAAATACTAGTGCTAAAATCTTTGAAGTAGGCCCTTACCTGCATTTTCTGAACTTCGTTTTTACTTTACATATAAATTTATATATTTAACATAGATATAAAAACATTTAATGAAACTAATTAATTAAATGCTGAGAATACACTAAGATAGTATGTACCAATGGAATATAACATTTAATTTGTGAAGAGTTGAGATCTTTAGAGTATTTTGTTTCACTAAGGTTGATAGTGGTGTTATCACAGAATATCACATTTAATACACTTCTATTCTGTATAGTAGTGTAATATTACAGAAGTAACATTCAACTTTGAATTAAAAATCCTGGCTAGATATGAATTCTCAGTTCTCAATTATAATAAGATGATATGAAATATGAGAGACACTTGGTAAAATTATAAAGCAAAATTATTATTAGTATTATACTAACATTAAATCATTTTCAAGAAACTAGAAGTGACTTTATTTCTCCCAATATGCACAATTACATATTTTATATTATCTAATTAAATAAACATAATAAATATATAGCTAATAAGTATGTACATGTGGTGCAATATATTATCCTTTCCAAGTCAGTAACTCTTTACATTCTAGGCCTTTGCTATGGATCACAAGTATATATTTATATCAAATTAAATTACAATTGCTATATATTAAAAAGTTAATAATTTGTAATTGGAGGTTTGCTGAATTTAAATCATTATACAATTCATCCATGTAACAGAAAAACTTGTACTCCCTTAATATTTTGAAATAAAATATAATAAATGAACTATACTCATAGGTGGGATAAGAACTGTGAGTTCTTCAAAGTAGTTTTCCAGTGTTGTCCTATAGTTCATTTTTTTTCCACAAAGTTTGAATTTGTCTTGGCATTCGTCTTTTTGAGAGAAAGCATAGAACCTAAGAAAGTAATGAATGAGGCTCAATATTGATGCCAAAATGTGTAATTCATCATGGCTCCAATGACAGGTGATACAATATAAAGTTGCTCGAGGGTGACGCATGCTGCATCAATGTTGAAGATTTTTTTTGTCCTCCATAATGAGCTTTAAAAAGTAGCATCTGTTTTTTTTTTAATTATCATAGAAGGCAGAATAATTTCTTCAAAGACTAAACATGAATTAAATACCAATATCAATTCTAGCTGCTTAATCCTTTAATAAGTGAATAAAAATCACCATGGATTCATGTTCTGTAATAGGCTTATTTCTCCTTCTACACCCAGGATTTTCTGTTATGTTTTAAATCTGTAGCATTTAGCTGATAAATTGTTATTAGTTGTTTAAGCATCCTAGTAGTCTAATATAAGCCAAACATGCAGCAAAACACTTGAAATACAAAAACAATTAATACACAGGAATAGGTTCAAGGGAATAAACGAAGTAAGCAAATCATTATCATATAGTATGCTAAACGAAATGATATTAATGTGAACAAAGTGTAGGAGGGAAGAAGATGGAGCTTTGTCTCTAAGAGATTTGAAGAATTCACCAGAGAGGTGACATTTGAAGAATTTAAGGAATTTAAACTTTATCTTAATGTCAATGAGTTTCTTTTGACAGTGTTTGAAGATCAGGTTGTTGGCGATGGCATGTGAAAAATAATGATATGTATTTTGGAAAACAGAAGATATTTGAGAGACCGTTTTAAGACTGAATGACAGGTTATACCACCTATGGGATGTGAAATACAGTGAAGAGTCAAGGATAATTTCAATAGTTCTATCTTAGGCAAAGTTGATATTATTGAATAATTATTAACCAAATTAGGGGCTGGTTTGGAGAAAGTGAAACTGAATTTGACATTGGACATTTGGAGTTTTGGAGTGCTATAGGGTATCTAGGCAGATTCATTGAGGAGGCAGTGGGATATATGGGGTTGGCACTCAGAAATAAGGAGGATCTAGAAATGCACTGTCAAAGATAGTAACCACTAGTTGTGTGTTTTTAAATTAAAAATAAATTTAGATTAAATAAAATTAGAAGTTCTATTCCTCAGTAGCATTAGACACAATTTACACCATGTATGCTAGTGGTTATTGTATTTGACAGCATAGATTATAGAATATTTTTATCATCACTGATGATGTAGATGACATTACCCTGGCAATATTCATGAACAGGAAGAGAAAGAAAGAGGAGAACAGACTCAGGATAGAGTATTTCATGCAATCCACAAGAAAAGAACATTATAAGGAGAAAATGTTCAAACGTATATTCACCCAATCAACTGCTCACTCGCTATAACTTTTGAAGCAATTACTTGGAATTCTTTGACTATTTTCCTCTTCATTTATGCCTTATCCTCAGATTTTTGCTGTACTCAAGAAAAAGCTCCACATGGCTTGTTACCTATTTCTTTACTTTTAACAGATGTAATGTCCTGTATTTATTTTATATTTGTTTTTGTATTTAATGTATCTTATTAGCATATTCTTGCTAAAATTCTATCCATAATAGACACTCAATTAATGCTGACTGATAACTTGTATTTAAACAAAACTAAACAAAATCCTATAGCTACATTTAAGAAGAAAAAGACTTTAAAATCAAATGTGAAAATAGGACATTTGAAGTGCCAGAGGAAAATTCTATCTATTATGCTATTGGATTAATAGTACCTTTCACATGGTACCTCAAATGCTCTATATTATATATAAAAATCTCTGAATATGAATGGTACATCCATTGAAACTAAAATGCTTTATATGTATGATACCATGGAAACCAGCAAATGACCTAATTCTGCTTGTGAATTTCTTCAAGAAATATGTTTATTCATCCTTTCATTGATTTTCCATCTTAAGAAAAAAAATTCCTTATTTTTAAATTGTATAGGATATACACTATTAATAATATAAACCTTTCAAAAATATTGTTCTTAAATGGATATATTTTTCCTGTCTTATATAATAAGTAAACATGATTTTTTATTAAAATTGTTTGAGTATTACAATATCACAAAGAGAAAGTAGTAGAAACACTATATATTGATTCCCATTATAAATGAGGAGAAAGTGTTACAGTGATATTAAATTTCAGAATAAGTCAATATTTGTATAAAGCCTAGAAATCAAGGTTAGTAATTCTTATATAGTTTGTATTCTAGCAATATAGTTATATTTGCCCTTACTTTATAGCTATAAATTTTAGCTCAATTTTCAGTGCTATGAATTAAGGTTAATGGTGGTGTCTTCAATGATAAAAAAAGTTAAATAATTTTAATTCTTAACCATTTCAGTTAATATTAATTGCATCCTTTAGAGTTAATTAACCTTGATCACTTCGATTAATAGAATCATATTTGCTAACATACTATTTTAAATACATGACTTGTGAAATATAAAACTGCAATTATTTTAAAACGTTATTTTAAAAAATGTTTGTACCACTTATAATATTGTTAGGATTCTTATAACATGGCAAATGAAAACGTAATACAATTTACTCATTTTATAACTATAAAACAGAGAGGCAGACTAAAAAACAGAATGATTTAATTTCCCTTAAAATGCCATTCTAAGCTATAGCTTTGAAAAATATATCTGTGCAGCCTTATAAAAAGTAAAAGAAAAAGGAAGAGGCCAAATATCTTTTATTTATTTTTTTGAGTTTCAAAGGCAAATTGTATTCATTAGGTTAGTAGAATTTCTGGTACAGTTTTTTTATTTAATGCTTAGAAAATCTGGCTATAATTTGTAATATGAAGGAGCAAATGTGAATATCTTCCAAATATCTCTAGTATTGATATATTATTTTGACAAAATATCAAAATACTATATTCTATTTAGAAAGCAAGTTTAAGGATGTTCTTTAATCTGTATATGTGCACATTTGAGGTTATTCTGAAGCTGTAGATTTAAAGCATTTTTTTTTAATTTGCAATTTTTCCCACCAAGTCAAATTATTGTTACTAGATGCAAAATGTCTCCATAGAGATCTATACTTTATATTTTCATGACATGAACTAAACCAAAACATATCCCAAATATGTATTTTCAATGTAGAGATTGTACATTGTAATAAAGAATATTTGTTGAAGCTACTCAAGGGAAGTAATGGTATATTAAAACCAACTCCTTATGCTTCAAACAGGAAATATTATAGGTGTGTATTTTCTTCATAAATGCATAATTAAACTCAATAACTTCATTTACTGAAATTGGAGATTGTACTGACTATATTTTCTCTTGCCTAGAGAGGTTTGGTTTATTGTTTTTCATTATACTGCACAAATATTATAGTTTCTAAATGCATGCCTTATACTATCAGTTTGTCTTTGTTTTTATTACTCAAAAGTGAATTATTGCACAATAAGTAATTGTCAAAATTTGACTCTCTTTTTAAACTGAAGTTAATCATCAAAGTAGATATTTTGCCAAATGCTACTATATAAGAAGAGTTATTAGTGCATATTAAGATAGGAAAAAGTAGAAAGGCAGTTATTCTGAGCATAGATTTTTTCTTATAAGTATACATAAAGACTTATTTTAACATATATTTGTTATATAATATAAATATACTAGTTGTATAAATCAACAGAAATTTCTGTGATCACCTATAATACAATAAGACTATTTCAAAGAAGTTTTCACATCTAATTCAGGAAGTAGTAGTCTGGTTCCATAAAGTAACATTTTTGGTGATAATTGAATTTTATATGCTCTAAATATAAGTCCTTCTTATTTTAAGGATCTGTTAATAACTTGAATTGAATTTTGATGTTAATTTGTGCATTTTTCCATCACTTTGAAGAAAAGACTTTCTTTTCATGGCATTCTTGGATAATACTATTCTCAAAGCAGTATAGAAGTACAGAGGCAAAAGGCAGAATAGTGGATGGACAACAGATTAACTCTAGGTAGGCAGGTCAAATGTCATTCCAAAAATGCTGTTGAAACAAACTTTTGGGGTTATAAAAATTTTAAAGCTTCAGGAAATATCTACTTCTTTTTAAAAAATCTAATGTAACAACATAACAGTAGTATCTGAGAAGGCTGTTGGAGTGTGGTATAATAGACTTTGATCTTGATATTTAAGCGTCCTGGAGACAGTGCCTATTGCCCTCATGGTAACTATAAGAAAAGATCCCCCTACACGCACATGTGTGTGTATATATATACACACACATATATATGTATAAAGCAAGAAAAGATATATATCTATATCGATATCCATAGCTGTACCTACATATCTCTATATCTAGCTGTCTTCTTTTCCCAAGAAACTCTGAATACCATACTGTTGTTCTTTGGTTTTCTTTACTAAACTTTGGTACTGTATATTCTCCTGTTGTTGGTATAATGCAGAAAATATTCAAAATTACAGATTTCTTTTAGCATGTAGTAGATGCTAAAGTTCAATAATGAAATATCTCTTGAAGAGTTCACAGAAATTGGTATTTTAGGCTAGATGGAATGTATTCTCAAAATATGGACATTTTATGATATTACATAGAATTTCAGGAACTGAGCAAGAATTAAATTTGAAGAAATCAAGCATATTTGTATTTAAATGTTGTGATAGAGAAACAATATTTATTTTGGCTCAATTAGGGTTTATTTAATTAATAGGTCTATTTAATTTTATAAAATTTAAGCCTTGAATTTCATTCCATTTGAAATTACAGTGGCCTTACACCACTTAGTGGAGGTTCAAATAGTAATATTTCTGCATTCTAAAATAAAACAGTAATGAACAATTGTCTTTAAGTTCTATTCCCAAGTCTTTAAGAAAAAGACCTATGATCCTCATAATTACTGATTTCTAAGAAAGCAAAAAAGAGAATAGTCCAATTTAGAGACATTTCCTTTAAAAATTAAAAACAAGTACATAGAATATTTTTGTTTGCTATTAGTAAAGGTCCACCTGCAATCTTGTTTAATAAAAATAGAGGAATTCTATTGACTCATGTAACCAAAAAGTCTAGAAGAAGCAGGCGAACTCAGCTCCAGATTCATTTATCTGTTGTGCCTTTGTGCCACTTCACTATGTTGGACATTTTTCCAGTGGAATTTCTTCATGGTAGAAGAATGCTGTCAGCAGTTCCTGGAACCACATCTGTACCTACCATGTTTCCCCGAAAATAAGACAGGGTCTTATATTTATTTTTCCTCAAGAAGACACCCTAGGGCTTATTTTCAGGGGATTTTTTTTTAAAATACAGTACAACAATCTACATTTATTCAAATATAGTTAAGTCGTCTTCTTCTGGAACATCATCATAACTCTCCAAACCCCGAATTCCATCCTGAATTTCTTGCGACTCTATTTTCTTTAGAACCATTGGCCCTAATCTCTCATGTCCAGCAATAGAGCTCTTATGGGGCAGATGAGAAGGGCTGCTCATGTTCTTTACCAATCCGCAGCAAAATGCATGGTTTGTCCAGATATGCTGTGTAGCCACGCCCATCACTAGGTCTTATTTTCAGGGTGGGGCTTATATTGCATAAATGCTTAGAAATCCTGCTAGGGCTTATTTTATGGGTAGGTCTTATTTTTGGGGAAACACAGTAATACTGTCAAAGCAAGAAAGATCCTCTCCTGTGACTTTCTCAGAACAGCAATGATGCTGATTTCTAGAAAGCCCCAGGAAAATTGGCCTCCATCTTAGTGGTCTGAATTGTCTCATGTTCATTTTAAACCATTCCTTGTGACCAGGGAAATAATTATGTTAATTGAATTAGGCCTGGTTTATATGAAGTGATCACTGTGGAAAAGGATTTAAGGTTACCCTGATTAACTTAGGATAATCACCCTGATTAACTTAGGATAATCATTCTTTTCCGTGGATCCGGTGTTAACCTCATTCCTTCCTAATGGGTAGGTGCTGCAAAATAACATGAGCTGCAGAGTAGCAATAGTGTTGCAGAGACAACCACCAAATCTTCCATAAATTATAGCAATGCTGTTGTCCACAAAGAAGTAAGAATCAGTATTTTGGAAAATGCAAAACCAGTGCTAAACAATGGAGACATTTCTAATAGGTTGCTATATACTCTGTTATATCTAGTCATCATAACCACTTGAAAAATGGAAAGGGAGATGGGAAAAAAAGAGTAAAATGCAATATGGGAAGTATTTATAAAATGAGTTTGGTTAATTACATTTATTCCCAGAGTTTCACTACATCCTGTGGAACATGAAATGGACTTAATGAGAAGGGTTAAAGAAAAACTCACCATATTCATGAAGTAAATCTCTTTTCCTGCCCATCTGCATGTAATGACAATATTCACTCTGAGACTAAGTCATGCTCAGTGTATCACCTTACGCTGCCACTACAAATGGATTAGATTTGACGGATGTGAAAAACCTTTTGCCAACCTGGATCTAAAAGGCTCATTAGTTATAACCCTTTACCTTTAAAAAGGTGGATTACCCTTAGAACCTTCAAGAAATCATTGGCTTAAGAGGCTCCACCAAAGTGAGGAAGCCTATGTACTAAAAGATGTACCTAACAAATGACCAATTTTTTGGATAGCAACATATTCAAAATATGAGGCAGTGTTAAAAACATAAAATATTGTAAGACACAGTTCCTTCTGATCTTAAAAGGCTACTATTCTCATCAATGTTTGAATATATGCCTCTGTGTATAGCAGGATATTTAAATGTTTCATTTCAGTGATTATCCAAGGACTTTACATTTAAAAGATTTTGTTTACAGAGCAAGTGGTCATTAATTCATTTGCACTTATTATTATTTCTCCATTTCAATATTGATCCATATTTTAACTAATAATCTATAATTGCTAGCACAATGAAATAGGCATACATTTGAGTGCAGGTGTCTTTTTTATAGAATATCTTTTTTTCCTTTGAGTAGATACCCAGTAATGTGGGATTGCTAGATCAAACGGTAATTCTACTTTTAGTTCTTTGAGGTATCTTCATACTACTTTTGATAGAGGTTGTACTTGTTTGCAATCCCACCAGCAGTGTATGAGTGAGTATTTCTATCTCTCTGCATTCATGCCAACATTTTTTTGTTTTGGGACTTTTTGATAAAAGATATTTACAGATATTATGACATTATACACTCTAAATATTCTTCAACTTGGCTGTCAGCATTTACTCATGCCCTAATTTGCTTTCTCACGTCCCAGTCTGGGAGATGTTTGTACTTGATATATCAGTGATAGGTCTACCAAATGAAAATCTCAATTTTTAAAATTTTTTTATTATTTATTGATTTGTTTGTTTCAGAGTATTACAGGGGTACAGTTTGGTTAAATAAATTGCCTTTGCACCACCTGAGTCAGAGCTTCAAGTGCGCTCATTTGTGAATTTACCTAGCCCCTACTCCCTACTCGTACCTGCCAGACACTCTATGAATGTTGCTTCCCACATATGCATATTAGTGATTGATTAGTACCAATTTAATGGTACACGTAGTGTTCGTTTTTCGATTCTTGTTATACTTCCCTTAGAAAAATGGGCTTCAGCTCCATCCATGATAATACAATAGGTAGTTCACCATTTTTTTTTATGGCTGAGTAGTACTCCATGGTATACATATACCACATTTTATTAATCCATTCATGTATTGATGGGCACTTGTGTTGTTTCCACATCTTTGCAATTGTGAATTGTGCTGCTATAAACATTTGAGTGCAGGTGTCTTTTTTATAGAATATCTTTTTTTCCTTTGAGTAGATACCCAGTGGTGTGGGATTGCTAGATCAAATGGTAGTTCTGCTTTTAGTTCTTTGATAGAGCTTGTACTTGTTTGCAATCCCACCAGCAGTGTATGAGTGAGTATTTCTATCTCTCTGCATTCATGCCAACATTTTTTTGTTTTGGGACTTTTTGATAAAAGCTGTTCTCATTGTAGTTAAGTGAACATCTCATTGTGGTTTTGATTTACATTTCCCTGATGATTGGAGATGTTGAGCATTTTTTCATATGTTTGTTAGCCATTTTGAAAAGTTACTGTTCATGTCCTTTGCCCACTTTTTTGTGGGGTTGTTTAATTCTCTTCTTACTTATTTTCCTGAGTTCTGTGTAGATTCTAATTATCAGCTCTTTATTGGCTATATAGCATGAAAATATTTTCTTCCATTCTGTAGGCTGTCTAGTCATGCTAATGATAATTTCCTTGGCTCTGCAGGAGCTTTTTAATTTGATTATTTATTTTCATTGTTGCTGTGATTGCTTTGGAGGTCTCCATAAATTCTTTGCCTAGACTGATGTCTATAAGAGTTTTTCCAAAATTTCCTTCTAGAATTCCTAGAATTCTAGGTTTCATGCCTTAGGTTTAAGTCTGTTATTCATCACAAATTGATTTTTGTGAGGGGTAAGAGGCGCAGATCGTGTTTCAGTCTTCTACATGTGGCAATCAAGTTTTCCCAGCACCATTTATTGAATAGGAATTCTTTTCCCCAGTGTATGTTTTTGTCTGCTTTGTCAAAGATTAGATGGCTATATGAAGACGATTTTATATCTGGGATCTCAGTCCTGTTCCATTCATCTATGTCTCTGTTCTTGTGCCAGCACTATACTGTTTTAGTTACTATAGCCTTGTAGTATAGCTTGAAGTCTGGTAAATTGATGCCTCCCAATTTGTCCTTTTTGCTTAAGGTTTCTTTGGCTATATGGGGTCTTCTCTGATTCCATACAAAGCTTAGAATTATTTTTTTTTCTAGATCTGTGAAAAATTATGTTTGTATTTTAATAGAGATTGCATTGAATCTGTAGGTCACTTTGGGTAATATAGACATTTTAACAATACTATTTTCATGAAACCTAAACAGATTAAAATTTATCATTTGAATGCAATGCACAGTGGTGACTCATGTTTGTTTTAGGAGGCCAAGGGAGGAGAATCACTTGAGACCAGGAGTTTGAGATGAGCCTGGGCAACATAGCGAGACCTCATCTCTATAAAAAATAGAAAACAAATTATCTGGGCACAGTGGCATGCACTTGTAGTCTTAGCTACTCAGGGGGCTGAGGAGGGAAAGGATTGCTTGAGACCGGGTGATCGAGGTTATAGTGATTGCCAACTGCACACTAGCCTGGACAACAGAGCAAGATCTCTAAAAAAGTTTTACAAAAATATCATTGGAAGAATTTGAGCAAGCATAAAAATCTGGGTATATTTATTCATTCAGTTATTTTCTAAAGAGTCCATCAAAACAAATCCTCTGAGAATAATGATAAAATATTTACTATGGCAGTCTCTAACATTTAGGCAGCTTTGTAATGATGGTAGTTCTCATATGTACCTTGTTTCTTCTAATAGATTCAGTTTCTAGAGTGAAATTTATCCTTTCTTTACCATCTTTATATGTCCCATAACACCTGATGGTGACTTTTACTGATCAGTCATATTAATGACTTGTTACATGTCTTACTAAATAACTAGAATCTCTTTTTCTTTGAAGGTACTTTGTCCCTATTTCAGCTACAGAATGAAGCATCATGTTTGCACTCATGCAGCTAGTGTTGCGAGTCATAGTTAAGTAACAGGAATTAAGCCCCTCATAGAGCTTCTCTAGCAAACAGTTAGACCTGTTAACTAACTACTTCACCTGTTCACACTGGCTGAACTGTCAAATTGGCTTCTGTTCATGGCAGTTTTTCCAAAAGCATTATTCTTAAATGTGACCTATTTTTAATTATGCAGAGAATAGTGAACATTTTTGTAGTTAATACACATAATTATTTTCTCTATACCTCTTTACTGACTGTCTGGTTTTGTTTTTTTTTTTCTAATATACCACTTCTGGGATATTTTTAAAGTCATCTCCATTTAAAATCTTTTTATTTATTTATTTATTTTTATTTCAGAATATTATGAAGTACAAATGTTAGGTTACATATATTGCCTTTACCCCACCCTAAGAACATTTACTGAGGCTTACAGTGGATGTTTTAAAATTCTTTGGTTTGGAAATGAGACTAAGGCAGGTCAAGTAATTATTGTTCATTAAATTTGCTCATGGTGATTAGTAATCTTGACTAATCAAGGCGAGTGATTACTCAGTGGGAGGAGGGTGTGAAGACAGATGGATATGCCAGAATGGATACACTAAATGTCTGGGAACATGGGACCAAGTAGTAGGTGTATGAACATGAGATTAATGAGAATCTTAGAAACTGGAGATATTTCTGAAAAGTAAAGAAAAGAAAAAAAACTCATAGTTTTTATATGGCTTGAGGAAATAACAAAAGCATTTTAAAACAAAGAAAGGTTTTTGTTTTCTGTAACAATATGAGCTTTATTAAACCTCTCTAGGTTACATTTTTTTTCAGTCAAATATAGGAACCATTCTCCACCTAGATTATCCATAGATGGACAATAAAAAACAAAATATTATTATAAAGAAAAGGGACAGACCACAAATGATGTAGAAAGTGATTTAAGCATCAGAAAAAAATGCCAATGATATTAATTCATCAGCACCTTTAATTGTGAAAAATTGCAAGTATTCAGTGATCTTGTTTTTGCCTCATGTTAAAAATTCTAACGAGGAGAAAAGAACTAATATTCGTTGGTTATATATATGTTCTCATTTTATTCTCATAATAAGTCTGTGAAGAAAGCATTATTATTCCCACTGTACAGAGATGAAAACTGAGTTTCAGGGAGACTTAGTAACTTGCTGAAATACACACAGATTATAAGTGGTTAATTCAGATTTTCAGGAAGTGTCACCATTTTATTCCATATTGCTTTTTTCATAGTTACAGTATATAGCAAAATTTTCTCTATTTATAGTAGCATTAACTGTCTTATCCATCATTTATTTGAAGAATATATTAATTCTGTCTGTCACACATTCAATGTTTAATAAATAAATATGCATACCATGTCTTAATTAACAATAATGCAATACTTAAGAAGATATGTAAATAGTTTTTGATATCATAAAATTTAAAATTGAGTGGGAAATACAACTAGAAAAATTACAATATAGTTTAAGTAGTGTCATAATAAAGGACATGCAGTGGCATTGTAAAGGCCCTTAAGCAGGAACAGAGAGAGCCGATCCATAGATGTGTCATTGAGTTGGCCATTTCAGAAGGCAACTACTTTCTCAATTCCTTGCAACTGACTTGGAGGTCCTATGAAAGTCAGGGGAAGAAATAGGGATGTATTTATTCATTGGCTCCTGCACCTCACTGGTCAAAGTTTCAAACCCAAGGCCTCTCTGACTCTAGCTACCACTTCTCTTCTTGTTCACTCATTCTTCTCCAGCCCCACTGGGTTTTCATTGTCCTTCAGACACAGTAAATTTCCTCCTGCCTGGGGCTAGTTTTCTCTAGAACACTCCTTTCTTGAATATCCAGGTGGCTCACTCCTGGTTTTTTTTAAGGTCTCTATTCAAATGTTACTTTGCTCTGAGGTTTTCCCTGGAGACCCTATGTAAAGTAATACCCTTCCTCGGCCTTACCTTCTCACTCAGCTTTTTCTTCAAAGCCCTTATCTTTTGTCACTTATAAAATTCTCTTTTTTTCTTTTTCTTCCTTCTTCTCTTCCCCCTTTCTTTCTTTCCTTTCCTTTCCTCTCTTGTCTGCATTAGTAAGGATTTCCCGGAATAAATAGTTATGGACACAGAGGGGATCTTAGTTTTTAGTCCTGATAATTGAGCTAAAATGGACGCAGGTAGTCTTAATTTTTGAAACCCACCTATGACAATTTTCTTTGGTATGATCCTCTACCAAACTTGATTTTGTTTTGTTCTTTCATTTATGCCAATCTGATATGTGTAAGGGCTGCCTAATTGTGATTTGAATTATATATCTTTCTGATTGCTAATGAAGTTGAGTGCCTTTACATACGTGTGTTTGAAATTTGGGTTTTCTGGATGTGTCTAAGTGCCTGGTAAAATCATTGTCAATTTTTTAATTGGATTGTCATTTTTATTGATTTGTAAGAAACATTTATATATGCTGGCCATGAGCTTTTTGTTAGTTGCACATGTTGCAAATATCTTCTCTTAAATTTTGACTTTTGTTTTTACTTTTGTGTCATTCATCATATTTTTTGATGAACAGTTCTTCATTTCAGTGTAATCTAGTTTACCAATCTCTTCCTTTATGATTAGTCCTTTTAGTGTCTTAAGTTCTTATCTACTCTGAGAAAATATTCTTATATTTTCTTATAAATCTTCATAATTTTTCTTTTCACATTTAAATATTTAATCTACCATGATTATTATAATGAAAATGATTGTGATTTAGTTAGGGTTACAATTTCTACTTTTCAACATAATTTATTGAGAATAATGGTAGCAATGATTATACAATAAATCTGCATTATATATCAAGTTTACATGTGTGTATGGGCTTATTTCTGGGCTCTCCATTCTATTCCTTTATCTGTCTATCTGTGTACAATCATACTATTGTTTTAGCCTTATAATTTTAAAATAAGACTTTCTATCTGATAGTTTATGGTCCCCTGCTTAATTCTTTCTTAAGAATATCTTGACTATTCTTGCCATTTTGTACTTCCACATAAATGTAAAAATTAGCTTGTCAGATTCCACAAAAGCATTGCTGAGATGTTGATTTGAATTAAAGCCAATATATAATTGTCCAATAAATGCTTGTTTGTTCCAGTGCTATTGATTGTTCTCATTACTAGCATCAAATGCAGTGATTGCAATAGCAAAGTGAATAATTGAAAATGCTAGTTTTAAAGTCATTAAGCACAAAAAGTATCCTTAGAAGTCATCTTTTAAACAATTCATTTTATAGATAATTAACTGATACCCACAGAAGTGAGGATAAAGATTACAGACAGTTTGTAGCTGAAATAGGACTCAGATTAAAATGTTTTTCCCCAATCCCTTTTATTTATCCAAAAAATACTTATTTAGCACCTCTGTATACCCAGGGATATGACAATGAACAAGATAAGAAACTATGCTTGCCCAGTGTTTCACTATCTCATACTGCCTCACATCCCCAAATTCAAAATATCCATGAAGCAAATCTTTATTAAATATATTCCAAGTGCTTGATACTGTGTTAGTTTCAGGGTATATAGCAGTAAAGAAAAGAGGAATGATTATTGTTCTCATGGAGCTGAGCATCTACAGAAATAGCACAAAAATATATGTATAAGTACAAACTATGCTAAGGCTCTGAGGGAAAGTACAGAATACCATCGGAATATGAGCAGAGCTTTGGGAAGTTATACCAAGTCTGGGGTGTCTGGGACATATTTTCCTTGAAAAGTGATTTTTTTTTTTTTTTTTTTTTTTTTTTTTTTGAGACAGAGTCTCGCTTTCTTGCCTAGGCTAGAATGAGTGCCGTGGTGTCAGCCTAGCTCACAGCAACCTCAAACTCCTGGGCTCAAGCGATCCTCCTGCCTCAGCCTCCCGAGTAGCTGGGACTACAGGCACGAGCCACCATGCCCGGCTGATTTTTATATTATATATATTAGTTGGCCAATTAATTTTTTTCTATTTTTTATGGTAGAGACAGGGTCTCGCTCAGGCTGGTTTTGAACTCCTGACCTTGAGCAATCCGCCTGCCTCGGCCTCCCAGAGTGCTAGGATTACAGGCGTGAGCCACCGCGCCCGGCCAGAAAAGTGATTTTTGAGTTTTTATCTATAGTGTATATAAAATTATCTAGTTAAAGAGGGAGAAGAAAAAGAGTCAGGCAGAGAAATCTGCATGACTGAGGTCTTTCAGGAAAGAAAAAGAACACAGCTTATTATAGGCAATGAAAGATGGCTATGTCACTGGAAACCAGACAGCAAGGGTAATGGTGGTATGAGTCAGACTGAAGAGGGAGGCAAGAGTTAGGGGACAAAATAGGACCTCATGATATATCATATTGTTTGAGAAAGAAAGGAAGTTTCCAAGACAGTATGAAAAGGTTTCCAAAACTCAATGAATTGGGTGCTTTCAGAGTCACTTTAGAATCGATAATGATGACTGATTCTATTGATTTTCATTTGGCAGTAAACAGCACCAGACTGACTTGCCTGAGTAGTAATTGGTTCAATGATCTGACAATGATTAAATTTAAAAAGTAAGAAAAGGATGTGCAGAAAATCCAGTATAAAGCAAATAATATTTGTTAATTTGCAGAACCTTTAGAGGTCTAACTTAAAATTAAATTTTATGTAATTATAAGCATAAATATAAGTTGTTTAAATCTCCATTTTTTTCTTTTTCAACTTTGTTTTAAATAATTTCACATTTGTTATGTTTAGCGCCTTTAAACTGATATTTCTGTCACCAAGTATGTAACTCATAATAGATATTTTAAAGAGTTATCTTTAGGATATTGACCTACTTAAAAGTAACATTTCACTTCTAAATGTCAGATTTAATATTTGAAAAATAAGAACATATGCTCAAGTACTCAAAATAATATTATCACATCTAACGGAATTACCAACAGTTATTCAATATTATCTAATATTAATATCTATTTCATATTAAAATTTCCCCAATTGTCTGTCTTCCATATACTTTTTGTGGTATATCCAAACTCAGGTGTAATTTGGGACTACATACATATTGCTTTGGGCCAACTTTCTCTTCTTTATGTATTTTTTTTTTTTTTAACAACAACTGATATGTTTAAGAGACCAGGCTAATTCTCCTATCATTAGTTCTTCCTTCTGGATTTGTGGAGTCATTTAGCTTATTCCTCTATGACTATGATAGTATATAAACTGGAAGTTAGAGGTTAAAATCTGATTATTTTAATATTAAGCATTTTTGGTTAGAATACAATAGACAATATATCATTTCTTATTCCATCAGAGACACATCTTACCTGGTAGCCACATCATCAGTAATTCCAAGGCTGATCCTTTGATGAAGGTGATAACATTCTAATCTCTATTATACAGTTATGTTTTCTTTATCTTATTACTATATAATCATATCTGTGGTGTTTCTTTTTCACAATCAAGTGTTCAATCCTCATTATAATAGAAAAGACTAGGTTGTGCTGAAGTACCTAAAAGTTCCAAAATCTCAGTGGTTTAAAATAACAAAAATTTATTTTTTATTGATTCAAAGTCTGCAATTTTCCACTATATGATGACTCAGAATTATATCTCCATATGAACACACTCTTTGTCATCACCAAGGCAGGGAAAGAGCAAAATGAACAAGTATGCAGTGTCTCTTAAATGTTTCTGCATGTAAGTGACACATATTGCTTCTATTCATATATCATTGAACAAAACAAGTCATGTGGCTCTGCCTAACTTCAAAGTGCATTACTACTATGCATTCCTGACAGAGGAGAAGCAGAAATAGTGTTGATCAGTGCAAATCACATCTATTATCCATTTTCCTGGAGATTTAACGTTAATTGATAATTCTTGCTAGAATCACTAGTTTTACTAAAGATTGCAAAATTATGATTTTCTAATTCTATCATTTATTCTGCCTTTATTAGCTGATATTCTTATGTAAAATCAAACTCTTTGTTGATCCTGAAATATAGTTTCTATTAGAAAGACAGGTTAAATGTTTTATTATTTTTCTATAATAACAAATTTTCATGGTGTTAGTTTAACAGCTTCCACAAGTGGTAAGAAAATAAATGCTTTTGGTTTTCTTTAAGTGTTTTTGTATATTTAAAATCCCAATCTGAAAGCCTATAGTTGCAATCTCCATTTTCATAGACTTAATATGTCTCCATCAATCAAAATCATTTGTATTAGATGCTCAGGTTGTCATAACTTTGATAAGAGAAAACTCTTTTAAATTTTTGTCCTAAGATTTTTTTGACCTGCCCACATTAATCAATAGCAGCTTCTTTACTTTGTAACATAAGATTTTCCAAACCTACCTGTACTATCTCTGCCCCAAAGGAATCAACCATTTTTTCAATTATATCTGGTTCCTTTCAGTGGAGAAGGGTAGTAGAGAGCAATTCCTGACCACTGAAGGTGCTCATTGCTGGTTGAGTGATGTTACTTTTAGAATTTATGTGGGCAAAGCTAATAAATATGTATTTTAAAAATTCACATAGCTCAATTTCAACATCACAATGTTTTACTTAACTTTTAAAATAATTTTATCTTTTTTATGCTAAAAATTATGATTCATGGTAACATTGCTGTAATTACATTTTAGATTCCAAATCACAAAAGCCTACAGTTGCATTCTCAAAGTGGACTTTCCACACAGTAACACAGTAATCCTATAAGTCTCTCTAGGGGGAAAACAAGGAGAATCTAGAGTCAAAAAAGTTTTGAGAAGACTGCATATCACATATACTACTAGATTGTAACAAAGTACATTATTAAATCAGAGACATTTAAAAGCTGTGAAGTAAAGATACCTGCTTAACTTTGTTTAGATCAGTATTTTACAAATACATATGGGATTTGTTTTGGTAAATACAAGTGTAAAGTAAGGTTTAAGGATAAGGCTTTCCTTCATAATTTAGTGAATATATTGGAGTTAAGAGTTTCCATTATTATACATAAGCTTGGATATCTTATAAACACATAAGAATAAAATCTTAAACCTAATGACTTTTAGAAACATTTTATATTACAGGAAAAAAAGCAATAAAAATTCTCTTAGAATGAATGAGCTAATATAAAATATGGCTTTTTAAACTCTACAGTAAAAAAGAAAACCACTATAAATAGTTGTTAGTATTGTTTTCTGTATCTTTGGACAGATTTTTTAAAAAATAGCTAAAAGTAAATAATTTATAATTTCATCTATAAAAATTCTTACAGTGTAATAAATTTCTAATCTATAACTGTGGATTTAATCTCATATGAAATAATTTGTGATTCTATTCTCTTCTTAAAGAAATCTTTTTTGAAGGAGATCAAGTTGTGCACACACATCCATATAAAATGAATATTTGTACCTCTACAGAGAAAGGAAGTCTGATAAATATTTTTGATAATATATTTTAAATATTAATCTTAGCTCTAATTATTATATTATGTATGTCAATACATTACATAATAATTTGCAAAAATGCTAATAAGCATTTAGTTCTATAAAATATTTATTGAAAAGAGTCAAAACTGATATATCGATAAGTTTTATTCTTCAAGGCAACAGTCACTTAAGGTTATTTTGAATATGAATATTAGTTTTTCATATAAATTATTGAAAATTCAAAAAGGCAAACTTACCTATGTGTTATCACTAGTTGTGACATAGCATGTGCAAACTGGAAATTGTTCCCATATGTCTGGCATGTGTGACATAAGACAAAGGAGGTACCTTTCTTTAGACAATTATTTAAGCTCTCAAAAATAAACTTTATGCCAAAAGACAGGAATATAAATTAATTTAATTTTCCAGTTGCGAGTTCTTCTTCATTAAAATATCAATGCCTATAACTTTCTTTCAGACCATAATTATTACATTCAGATTATTCTTCCATTATTTTGTCTTGATGACAATTAAATTCAGTTTGAATATCTGATTATAGATTTCATGTACTATAATTTTCAAAGGAATCTCTTAGATAGGAAAGTACAACCATGAATAGTTTATAAGGATTAAGATCTAATGGGCAGTTTTTGGTTGATATATTTGCTATTTAAGCTTCAGAAGGAAGCACAATTTACTGGGAAGTGCAATGATTTCAGGTAATGCTTGTGAAGTGCTTTGCACCTGGAGCCCTGTATAAACGTAAGGACTATCTGCGTAAGATGAGCCTTTGCAGCACTTAGATTAGTGTCCACAGAGGACTTCTTTGACAGTTACTATGGCATCATAGCAAAAAGAAAGTCTCTAGCCAGCAGCTCTCATTTCTTGTACTTGTTAGTGTTCTGTATTTATTGTCTGTGGATTTCCCTTAGAGCAATCAGAGGCAAAGCAATTACTTTACAAGGTTGATTTGGTCTAGATCTGGTGTACCCCCAGTAGAGCTTTGTAATAACGTTCAGCACAAAGTGATGAGCAGTAAAGCCATGTTTTGTCTTTCCATTCTGTCTCGTGCTAGCTTGTCATATCCCAGTGTTCACATGACTGGAGATTTGCTTTAGGTACTTTTTTGAAAGATAACACAATTGAACCCTTGGGGTGAGGGTAATAAGAACTGTGCACACTTATAATAGGTTCCACTGTATATTCACTTCACTTTCATTGTGTTATGACTAGAGAACAGGTGATAGTTTCTTTTATTTCACTATTTTCCCTTGGTTTTCTCATCTGTAAGAAATGGGCATAAAATACAGACATAGCAGGATTCTTTGGGGAGGATTTATCAGATAAATAAATTAATATAATATATGTCAAAGTTTATGGTGTGATTGTGCCCAGTATATAAAAAACTGGATATGATTCATATTTAAAATACACAAACTAAATGACAATTTGGAACCGTTGTATTCTTATTGGCAACAATTCAAATGAAGCATTCTGAAATTCATATAATTTTCTTTGTTTTTGCTTTCTTCCATATTTTAATCGTCTTGAATTATAAATAATATTTTACTTTTAATTATGTGCCAGTATCATATACATTTCAGACATCTATAATTTGCTAGCAAATGCTTTCAGAGTATTTGCTTTAACTGGCTCTTTTAAGTTTACTCTTAGATATCCAGTCCAATCCATGTGTATTCCACAGAATTTTCCTTAGATCCAAACATTTTCTATTTCAAAAATATTATTACTAAGCCTTATTGCATTTCATGAAAGCAGTACAGCTTTTTAAAAAAGGTGTTATTTTTCTCTTTATAAATCTCCACTCAAAAAATAATAAGGTTAAGCTTTACTTTTACAATAAGAAAAATCAAATACTTTGCCTAGGGTCATTTGTCTTCTTTCTTCATATCTTCAGTTGTCCCATTTGGAAACTAGTTATAAGTATTTAATTCGGGAATAAAAAATAAAGTGTTTTTAATGCTGGTGAATACATTTGTCCTGCCAAAGGAAGTTGCTATTGGCTACAGAGATAATTCTTTTGGCAGAAGTTTAATTCTTACTGTTTGCATATAATTAGTGACTTGGATGCCTGTGAGAAAAAGATAATTTATTTACAAAATCTACAGATGGACCACAACTGCAGATAATGGCATCAGTAATTCATTTCATAGTATTTTGACTCGCTTTATTCTGTTCTCTAACCTCAGGATCATCACCTCTTCCATCTAATACTGCTTGTTATTCATTACAATAAAGACAGTCTTGTGAAAGAAATATGACAAAGAAAACATATGAAATAGTCTAGTTACCCACATTTCAGTTGAAGTTCCAGAATCCAAGCCTCCACTGGCTTTATCAGAGACCTGCAATGAAGACAGATTCTTTCCTGGCCCTCTGATCCCTGCCAAGCTTCCAAGTGTTCCTTAAGGGGCTCTGAAAAAATTGTTGGTACATGCGTTGGTCTGCTTGGCCACTATAACCAAATACCACAGACTAGGTGGCTTAAACAACAGAAATTAATTTTTCACAGTTCTGGAGGCTGAGAAGACCACGAACAAGGTGCCAGGAGAGTTGATATCTGGTAAGGACTCTCCCCTTGGGTTGCAGATGGCTGTCTTGACACTGAGTACTTACATGGCCTTTACTTAGTGCATAAGGGGAGACAGGGAAAGAGAGAGAACTCTTTTCTTATAAGGACACTAATCCTATCACATCAAGACCCCACCCTTATGACCTCATTTAACCATATTTTCTTCCTTAGTGGCCCTACCTCCAAACACAGGCACACGTAAATTTGGGGGAACAAAAACATTTAGTCTATAATAGTGTGTTTAGCACCCAAATTTTAGATTTTTAAAGGGTATTTACTATTCATCTTAGCACATGAGTTTTGTATATTTAATTCTAAATAAGATTAAAGTTCTCTCAATGTAAAATGGTTCAGCTAATTTGGGAAACAGTTTTAAAAAAGAGTTAAACATAGGCTTATTTTTTTGACCCAACAATTCTACACTTAAAAATCTATACAACAACATAAACTACGTCCACAAAAATACATGAGCTCAAATATTCATAGCAGCATCATTCAGAAAAGCTTTATACTAAAAATAATCCATATTTCTATCAATTTTGCAAATGGTAAATAAAATACGGTATATCCATACAAATAAATACTATTCAGTAATAAAAAGAATGAAGTATTGATTGATACATGCTTCAACATGGGTGAACCTCAAAAACATTAAGGTAAGTTAGAGAAACCAAATGCAAAAGGCTATGTATTATATGATTGTATTTATATAAAGAGTTCAGAGAAAATAAATTTAAAGAGATAGAAAGCAGAGGTTGCTTAGGGCTGGGTTTGGGAGCCTAGGAGACTCTCATGGGATTGATTACAAATGCAATTCAAGGGAATTTCTTTTTGGGGGTGGTGATCAAAATATTCTAAAACTAGATTGTGCAGTTAAATTCACAACTCTATAAATTTACTTAAAATAATTGAATTGTACAATTGTAATGAAAGAATTTTATGTTGTATAGTTCTACCTCAATAAAGTTGTTAAAAATTTAAAGCCCCCTCATATAAACTATGTTATCCTACATAATTCTAGTACTAGCCAATGAAATTCTTGCCAGTTTTCACTAAGAATCAGTCATATTATTCACCTGAAATGATATTTGACTTCTGGAACTCATCTCAGTGTTGTCCCTAACTCTCCTGCTTCTAGTGAAGAAGTCTCCTCTTATTGCTTTACCCTAAATGATATTTTCTCATGCATCCAAGCTTACATTTCTTAGCATTTCTTGCCATGAAACATTTTTTTCTTTTATTAAAGATCCCTGACATCCAGATTTCCTGACAGACACACTAGGAAAGGAGACATTTCTGAGAGTCTGGGTGTTGCAACATGATATAACTCTAATTGCCTGGGCTGTTCCTTGGAATCAGAAAATCCTGGATTTGAATCCTGTCTCCACTTCATGCTGTGTGAAATTATCTAAATTACATAACTTCATGAGCTTATCTCCTCTCTAAAATATGGATGACATCAGGAAGATTGTTAGAAATACAAATGAAAAAATATTTTTTTACTACAATATCTGCAGCATTGTTTATACAGCTGCGAACATTAAATGTGTTTTCTTTTTTTAATTCTTAGAAAATATATGTAATTTTTTAAAGATAGTGTGTAATTCATACATTTCACTAAATGGGATTTCTATGCATAGTTGGAGAAAATTATTGAACCAGTGACAAAAGTATAGTGGCAATCAACAACAAAACTGTTACTTTGAGTATGAAGAGCCATCAAAATAACTTTTCAAAGGCAATACAGAATAAGAAGGCAGTACATGTCAAATATCTGTGGTATGAGTTGTCTTTTTATTCAATGTTATGAACTTGAGCAAACATATAGAATTTAATGATTAAATGATACAATCTAATAGCATGAGCCTTTGTGGGAAATGACTGGTTGGTTTCAGTCTAATTCATTTTAGAGAGGTTTTTATCACAGCTAATCCTGAGGAAAAGAGAGTTCAGAGGATTCATATTATTTAAAGACACGACAGCTACAGTCACTTGGGATTTACAGGAACAACATAACAGAAACAGGGATCCAAATATTAAGAGTTTGTACAAGTCTTTCCCCACAATCAATTCGATTTTGTAAGGTCTGAATTTACTTTTATCCATTCAATAATGTAGACTAACGTTGACATAATACATATGTTGGAAATGTTTCCAACCCATTTCTTAGCATTTTGCTAAGGTGTTTGGTTTGTTTGTTTGTTTTTAATGTGCTGGATTTGTTTTATCACACACTTAACTTTGTATTAGTACAAAAATATTAAATATGAATCCTTCAGCAAGTGAAGGGTCATATGGCTCTGCACAAACAATGTGTGCTACTCATTTTCTATGCAATAGATTTTTAAATGTTTTGTACAAAGCAAAGCCAAGAAACACATAAAACCAAAACAGCAGCTTGCTTTTGAGAGACAAAACTTCTTTCTGGATTTTGACTACTATGTTTTCTCATGACATAAAAGCCTTATTTCTATCAATGTGTAGGGTTCATGAGCAGAAACAGTGAGATGAGACACTGTACCTCACATTTTAATGTGGTGCTACCTTGTTTATCTTTCACCAAAATTCTAATTATAAAGTAAAAAAATGGAGATAATTATATAAATTCTCTTGTACCTAAAGCATTTTGAAAAAGAACTATTTTCAATGAGTATCCCCTATCATGAGCAGAAAAGCATAGTTTCCCTAATATCCCATTTTTAGACATCAACATAGACTTTATTTGTATGGGGAGGCAATGAAGGAAAAAGCAGATGCCAGGTTGAATGAAATGTTCAAGATGTTTTTTTATTTTGTATATGAGCTTAAATTAAGAAAGATTTTTAAAGATTTGTTGGCAGCAAACCCTCACCACCACATAAATACAGATCCCATATAGTTGAGAAGCCTTGGGCTTCACAGATAAAATGAGCTGTTAAAGTGTGCCCTCCTAACAATGTATCATTCTTCATACTTGTCTATCTTTCAAAATAAGAAAAATAATCTCTAGACTATGACTGTATATGTGATTGTAAAGATACAATATACAGTTGACCCTTGAACAAAGCAGGGGTGAGGGGCATTGACCACCCGAGCAATTGAAAATCCACATAAAACTGACTCTCCTAAAACTAACTACTAATAGCCTACTGTTGACTGGAAGCCTTACTGCTAACGTAAATAGCCAATTAGCACATATTTTGTATGTTACGTGTATTATATATTCTTATAATAAAGTAAGCTAGAGAAAAGAAAATGTTATTAAGGAAAATCGTAAAGAAGGGAAAATATATTCACTATTCGTTAAGTAGAAGTCATCATCATGAAGGTCTTCATCCTCACAGCCTTCACATTGAGTAGGCTGAGGAGGAGGAAGAGAGGAGGGGTTGATCTTGCTGTTTCAGGGGTGGCTGAAGTGAAAGAGGGGAAGGAGGATGGAAGGGGAGGAAGAAACAGGCACATTTTGTGTAACTTTACAGAAATACATTTTAATTTCTGTCTGACTTTTTGCTTTTTCATTTCTCTAAAAATGTTTCTATATGGTACTAATCCTTACTCCACTATTTGCTTTAGTTTCTGTTTTCATACATTGAAGGGACCATGTCATAAAAGAAGTCAAAAGCAGGCTCAAATAATTGATACCCTTCTGCCAGATTGTCTAATGATAATTTGTTTTTTGGCACTCCTTCTACATCTTATTCCTCATCCTCTGGCACTAGTTTAGAAGCAATAAATCTCCATCAAGGCATCTTCTGTTAATTTCTCTGGTGTGGTGTCTCTTAGCTCTTAAATTTCTCCAAGATACATATCTTGAAATCCTTTATCACCCCTCAACTTTCTTTTGCCATACTCATAATCTCTTTCATGATTTATTTGATTGGCTCTGTTGTAAATCCTGTGAATTCATGTGCAAAATCTGAGCACAGTTTTCTCCAGCAGGAATTTATTTTTTGAAGCTTGATGGCTTTCATGGCTTTTTCTATAACAATGATGGCATCTTCGATGGTACAATCCTTCCAGACTATCATGATGTTCTCTCTCTTTTTAAAATTTTAATCCATTTAGGGTTACTATTTGAATTTCATTACCTGTATGTATAGTGGTGGAGTCTGGGTTGTGGTGTATCCATCACCCGAATAGTGTAAGTTGTACTACGTGGATAATTTTCCATCCCTCAGTCTCTCTCATCCTTACCCTTTGTGAGTCTCCAATGTCCATTACACCACTCTGTGTGCACTTGTGTAGCTGTAGTTTAACTCCTACTCATAAGTGAGAACTGAAAACGTGTGGCATGTACTTTTGTGTTCCTGAGTTACCCACTTAGGATAATGGCCTCCAGGTCCATCCAAGTTGCTGCAAAAGGAATTTTTTCTTTCTTTCTGATCACTGAGTAGTACTTCATGAAAAGTGTATACCATATTTTATTAATCCACACATCAGTTGATGGGCACTTAGATTGTTTCCAAATTATTATCTAATAATCTAACTACATTTTTATACTCATTAGCCATCCCCACTTTATTCCCCCTCCCTGCTACACTTCCCAGCTTCTGGTAACCATCGTTTTATTTTCTGTCTCCACAGAGAACAATTGTTTTTAATATTTAGATCCCACATGTGAGTAATAACATGTGAGATTTGTCTTTCTGTGCTTGGCTTCTTTTACTTAACATAATGTCCCCTAGTTCTATTCATGTTGTTGCAAATGGCAGGATTTCATTATTTTTGTGGTTGTATAATAGTCCATTGTGTAAATGTACCACAATTTTATTACTGATTCATCTGTTCATGGGCACTTAGGTTGAGTACAAATCTTAGCTGTTGTGAATAGAGCTTCAAGAAACATGGAAATGTAGATCTTTTTGATGTATTGAATTCCTCTCCTCTGCATATATACGCAGCAGTGAGATTGCTGGGTCATATGGTAGTTATAGTTTTAGCTTTTGAGGAACCTCTATGTTGTTGTTTATAGTGGTTGCACTAATTTACATCCTTACAAACAGTGTACACAGATTCCCCTTTCTCCACATCCTTGCCAGCATTTGCTATTGCCTGTCTTTTTGATAAAAAAACATTTGAACTGGGGTGAGATGATATCTTATTGTACTTTTGATTTGCATTTTTCTGGTGACTAATGCTGTTGAGCATTTGGGACATACCTGTTGGCCATTTTTGCATCTTCTCTTGAGAAATGTCTATTCAAATCCTTTGTCCAAATTTTTTATTGGATTATTTGATTTTTTCCTGTTGAGTTGCTAAAGCTCCTGACATAGTCTGCTTATTAATCCCGTGTCAGATGGGTAGTTTTCAAATATTTTCTCCCATTCTGTGGGTGATTCTTCAAATTGTTCATTGTTTCTTTTGCTGTGAAAAAGTGTTTTAGCTTGATGTGTTATTTGTCCAATTTTGCTTTGGTTGCCTGTGCTTTGGGGATATTACTTAAGACTTCCTTGCATAGACTGATGTCCTGAAGCATTTTCCCACCTTTTTAGTAGTTTTGTAGTTTCAGGTCTCAGATTTAAATCTTTAATTCATTTTAATTTTTAAATTTTCCATTAATTTTTAATGGATTAAAAAATTTAATCCATTTTAATTTTTTGTATATGGCAAGAGAAAAGTGTCTAGTTTCCTTCTTCTACATATAGATATCCAGTTTTCCCAGAATCATTTATTAAGGAGACTGTCCTTTCCTTACTGTATGGTCTTGGCACCTTTGTCAAAGATAAGTTCACTATAAGTAGTAAATGGGTTTATTTCTAGGTTCCCTAGTCTGTTCTATTGGTCTACATGTCTGTTTTTATGCTGGTGCCATGCTCTTTTGGTTACTACAGCTCTGCAGTATAATTTGAAGTCAGGTAATGTGATTCCTCCGGTTTTGTTCTTTTTACTCAGGATGGGTTTGGCTATTCTGGGCCTTTCTGGGTTCCACATAAATACTAGGATTGTTTTTTGTATTTCTGTGAAGAATGTCATTAGAATTTTGATGGGGATTGAATATGTAGATTGCTTTGAGTAATATGGACATTTTAACAATATTGATTCTTCCAATCTATGAGTATGGAATATCCTTCTATTTGTTGTGTGTCCTCTTCAGTTTCTTTCATCAATGTTTGATAGTTTTCATTACAGAGTTCTTTCACTTTTTTGGTTAAGTTAAAGTTCCTAGGTATTGTATTTTATTTGTAGCTATTGTAAATGATATTCCTTTCTTGTTTTTTTTTTTCAGATTGTTTACTGATGGTACAGAGAAATGCTATTAATTTTTATATATTGATTTTGTATCCTGCAACTTTACTGAATTTGTTTATCATTTCTAGTTTTTGTGTGTGTTCAGTTTTCAGTGTTCTCTAGATATAAAATCATATCGCCTGTAAACACAGATAATTTGACTTCTGCCTTTTCAATTTGTATGCCATTTATATGTTTCTCTTATCTGATTGCTCTTGCTAGAACTTTCAGTACTATGTTTAATAACAGTGGTGAAAGTAGGCATCCTTATCTTGTTCTAGATCTTAGAGGAAATGCTTTCAGTTTTTACCCATTCCGTATAATACTGACTGTATGTCTGTCATATTTGGCTTTCATTGTTTTTGTGTAAGTTTCCTCTATGCACAGTTTAGAGATTTTATCATTAAGGAATGTTGAATTTTATTAAATGTTTTTTCAGCATCAATTGAAATGAACATATGGTTTTTGTCCTTTCTTCTGTTGCTATGCTATATCGCATTGGTTGATTTGTGTATGTCGAATTATCCTTGTATCCTGGGGATGAATCCCACTTGATTGTGATGAATAATCTTTTTAATGTGTTGTTGAATTCAGTTTGCTAGAATTTTGTCAAGGATTTTTGCATTTATGTTCATCACAGATATTGGCCTATAGTTTTCTTTTTGTTGTTGTTGTTGTGCCTTTGTCTGGTCTTGGTATTAGAGTGATACAGGCCTTGTAGAATGAGTTTAGAGGTATGCCCTCCTCCTAGACTTTTTGGAATAGTTTAAGTAGGATTGGTATTAGTTCTTCTTTGAATGACATGTAGAATTCATCAGTGAAGCCATTGAGTCCTGGGCTGTTCTTTGATGGGAGACTTTATATTACTTCTTCTATCTCATTGTTTGTTATTGGTTTATTCAGGTTTTGAATTTATTCCTTCTTCAATATTGGTAGGTTGCATGTGTCTAGAAATTTATCCATTTCTTCTAGGTTTTCCAATGTGTTTGGCATATAGTTGCTCATAGTATGTTCTAATGATCCTTTGGATTTCTGTGGTATTAGTTGTAATGTCTCCTTTTTCATCTCTGATTGTATTTATTTGTGTCTTTTATCTTTTTTTCTTAGTTATTCTAGCTAAAAGTTTGTCAATTTTGTTTATATGTTTGAAAAACCAACTTTTCATTTTGTTGATCTTTTGCATTGATTTATTTTTGGTTTAATTTTATTTATTCCTGCTCTAATCTTTGTTATTTCTTTTCTTCTACTCATTTTGGGTTTGATTGGCTCTTGTTTCTCTTGTTCTTGTGATGCATTATTAAGTTGTTTATTTGAAGCTTTTCTATGTTTTTAATGTTGGCAGTTATTTTCTATAAACTTTCCTCTTCTGCTTTGAGAATTTTTAAAATTTTCTTTTTAACCTCTCCATTGACCCACTGTCATTCAGTGGGTCATATTGTTGAGCATATTGTTAAATTTCCATATATTTCTATATGTTCAAATATTCCTCTTGCTTTTGATTTCTAGTGTCATTCCATTGTGATCAGACAAAATACTTGGTATGATTTCATTTTTATTTTTTTATTTTTAAAGACTTGTTTTGTGGCCTGACATATGGTCTATCTTTGAGAATGATCCATGAGCTGAGGAGAAGAATGTATATTCTGCAGCTGTTGAATGAAACGTTTTGTAAATATTTATTGGGTACACTGTGTCTATAGTGCAAATTACATCAAATGTTTCCTTGTTGATTTTTCTGTCTGAGTGATCTGTCCAATGCCGAAAGTTAAGTGTTGAGGTCTTCAACGATTATTATATTGTGGTCTATCCTCTCTCTTTAGCTCTAATAATATTTGCTTTATATATCTAGGTGTTCCAGTATTGCATATATATTTAAAGTTGTTATATTCTCTTGCTGAATTCACCCCTTTGTCATTATATAATAACCTACTTTGTCTCTTTTTACAGTTTTTGCCTTGAAATCCATTTTGTCTGATAGAAGTATAGTTACCATTGCTCTATTTTAGTTTTCATTTTCATTAAACAGTTTTTTCTATGCCTTTATTTTTAGTCTGTGTGTCTTTACAGGTGAAGTTTTCTTTTTTTTTTCAGACAACATATAGTGTTGCTCTTAAAAGAGATTTTTTTCCTTAATATGTATATGTGTTGTTGGTTGTCTAGGACACTTTGACTTTGCTTTTGGGTGCTTGCAGTAGTATGATATTTTTATCATTTCTTAGGCAGTACCCAGAGTCAGTAGTATCTGTTATTTCCTCAGTGGTATAGAAAAACAGTTATTAGTTTAGGCTGTGGTGAAGTCTTGCTTGGAAATTGAACACCAGCTGAACCAGTATTTGGGCTGCAGTGACAGCAGCAATGAGCTGAATATACCTCATTTTAGATCCCAGAGCAGCCTATGCCGGTAGTGGTATTAATGTGACTTGGGGGAAGAGAGGGCAATCCTTGGGCCTTCAGGTAGCTTGCTCACAAGCTAGTTGTTGCAGCAGGTATCTGGGTGGAATCTCAGGCCCCTCAGCATCTGATGTAATGTGGAGATGGTAGTAGCAGTGGTGGAGCCACCTACAAAGACCCAAGTGGGTCTGTTACTAGGAGCTGCAATGGACTGGGACGGCTATTCTCCAGTCTTTTTTTACTATGATGTACAATCTACTGGAGAGATGAACTGCTTATTTGAAGATGATTAGCATCACACTGCATTTTGAATGAATATTGGCAATACCTGAGCTCACCAAAATAACAACAAGAGATGGCTACAAAATTATTATGGTATTACAATAAGTACTCGTTAATTTTATACATGTAAGATTTAATACTGCATCTTTACATTTGTTTACATTTATTTCAGCTGTGAATGATGACATGTATGGTCTGTAAGAGTGCATGTAAATTTTGTTAAATTTTACCTTTTTATAAAATATGTGTGCATATTTTATTTAGTAAATGATAAAATAGACTAGTATCTATATATATTTTCTGCATTCTTGACATACCTAATTTTTATTAGTTTATTGGATATTTCTATGCTACACATTTTTTTCAAGTTGTTGCAAATCTCCAAGAAATTTTTCAATACATTTATTGAAAAAAATCTGGGTATAAGTGAACCACTGCAGTCCAAACCTATCTTGTTCAAGGGTCAAGTATATATATACACACACACACATATACATATAATATATGTATATATATATGCGTGTATACACACACACACACATATTTATATGCACACACCCCCCTCTCTAAATGTCTTTACTACCTGGAGTTTGCCAAACAATGCAAAATTATTATAATGTGTTTGTGTATTTATTCCTAAATAGTGAAGAACACATATGCTGCTACAGTCTTGGATTACCTAGTGTGCACTTTGTGATTGCTGAAAGAAAGTGCTTTTGAAAAATCACTGGAAAATCACTTTTGAAAATCACAGAAACATTCTTCAGAAAGAGAGATTTCCTCTTACCCCAACAATATGTAGCAATACTTTGCAGTTAAATATTATGAAACAAAGAACACTGTGGTTGTACTTAATGAAAAAAAGCCACTTTAGAGTACTTCAAAGTGTCACATCAGGTTGCCATATTGCTTAGACTACCCCCCTTCATTTTCTATTTTCCATTTTCACAGTTTGGTAGATGCTTGCTATAGATGCTAGAATTTACAGTTGGTTTTCTGTGGAAGGAAAATTAATATAAAAAGGAAAGCAAATAATATGTCCTTTTTGTGCCTTAAATGGCTGATATTAGCATTCTTATGTCCATTGAAAGGGGCTTTAAAAATTGTCCATTTCAGCCCCCTAATTTTATATATAAGGTGGCTGACTCACAAAGTTTGGAAGTGGCTTGTCTAAAGTCATTTGGCTCACATGTCAAAGCTAGCCAATACTATAGATGAACTGCAACCCCCTAAATGCTGACTTTTAGTTTATTACACTATTTACTATTTAGTATGCTATGCCTCTTTCCACTTAAATATTAGATAACAAGGCTTTCATTAGCAGTAATAACTATCTGAGAGTTTGAGAGAGACAGGCATAGTCCCACTATGCCAAGGTATGTGAATTTCAGGTACATATGTCTCAGAATTCAAGATTTTTAAAAAAATCTATGTAGCTACTTGATATATAAGTCCATGTAAAATTGTCTCTCAGTTTAAATGAATGAATATTTTTGTTAAATAGAACTTTCAATTTAACTAAAATATAATTCCTTTATGCTTTGAAATCTTCTTAAGATAAATAGTCTTGAAAAAGAAGACATATGCCTCTTGGGAATCCACAGTAATAAAATTTAACTAATCTCTCAAAATTATTTTTTATTTTTAGATCAATATTTATTAGCAAAAAATATATAGTTTGATATCTAAGTTTTACTAACCATATACTCGAGAGGGGAGGGGGGCATGGGCAATATAAGTAACCCTAACACTTGTACCCCCATAATACACTAAAATAAAAAAAATTAAAAAAAATTAAAAAATTTAAAAAACTGGAAAAAAAATCATCTCTCTAGAGAACTACTAAATAGAGTATACCTAGATGGAAATTTAAACTCTTTTCCCAAAGTTTTCTAGAGAAAGGAAGATGAAAGCTTAGTAGTCTGGGGCAATAGTAACCAAATTAATTAATTATCACTCTTATAGTAATAAAAATTGATATTGTAATATCAAATATTTTCCTGAGACATGCCTATTACTTGTCTTTGCATTAGATAAAAAGAATTGATGATAATTGATGATAAATGAATGCCTCTTGTTACCATAATAATGACCACCATAACTGATCAGCTACTATGTGTCAGATATTGGACCAGGAAACTTCATGTATCATTTTTATTTAACCATCCAACTAACCTTGAGGAATGGGTGTTGATTTGCCATCTTGCATATAAAAAACCTAAAAACTCAATAAGATTAAGTAATTTAGTCAAGTTCACCCAAACTAGTGATTCCAGGTGACTTGAGAAAATTTGTGTTACAATGCCAGCATTTTTTTTTTTCCTTCTGGGAGTCAAGGCCTCTCATATCCTCATTCTAAGTGCTACTAGAATTCTAGGATTCTAAGTACTTGTCTGTATGAATACACTATTCATATAATTATTGAAGTCAATAAATAATAATGAAATCTTAAAAAGCTATCTAATTCAAAGGTTTAATCACTATGCATTGTGTAGGGCTGTAGGGCTCCACTGTAGGGCTCCAAATGTAAGATAAATGCCAGGGGAATTAAAGCTAAAAGCAGTATTATATTTTTGTAAAACCATAGAATTCTTATTTTTCTATTGCTTATTATCATATTTACCTAGTTTTGATAATGAAGATATTAAAATAAATGTGAAGATTTCAACCAAACAAAATAACATTTCTACTTGTTTACTAATTAAGGCTTGGATAAAAAGAGAAACTGACAAGTCAGAAAGAAATACTCATATTACTGGTTTTTGTGAGTCCTTTAGAATTTTTTCTTTACCGGTGTTGCCAGGTTACAATCTATGCCAATCTCTGCCAATCTAATGGATATGTGGAAGGGAAAAAGGAATATATATATATATATATATATATATATATATATAATCTCCTTTTGTGTGCATGTGTGTGTGTATATATATATAGTACTCATTCCTTACAGATGAAAGTTGTGATTCTATGGAAGAATGTGGCTGATCATAAATATCTCAGCATTCTAAAATGTGAAATTACTTTCTGCAGTTGGACAGCTAGATTGAATGAAATTAACATTTTATTATTTTACCATAACCTCAGAGATATTTTTTGTATATGCATGCCACACATGCTGCAGTTGCTATGGATTTTGTAATCCAGATGTAGTGGTTGTTATAGGCTATGCAACCCAAATGACAAGGCCCACATATAGTCTCGTCAGATTATCAAAGGACTCTGTCAGGTGCAGCTTTATTACTCCATAGGAAAATTGTCTAGTTTGAGGGAACTATATCTGATAAATTTATTTATTAGTCATTAAAAATGATATATTATTTTTTTATCTTGACACTCTGAGGCTCCCTTGACTGGATTTCTTTCTTCTATTAAGTAGAGATTGTAATTTGCTGGTATTAAGGTATATGGAAACATTTAGTAGGTTAATAGATAAAATATACAACAGGGTACAAATTGAATATCATAGCTTTGCTTCTTTCTTGAAAAACAAAGAACATACAATCAGAAGTTCTCAGAATTCAGAAATGCTTTGTATGTTTTCATAGTTTATTTGGATATACACTATTTCTAGTATGCAGAAACAAAAATATAGAGCCACTAAGAAATTTGTAGACACATCCAAATGACCTTGATTTTGAAAGTTCATTGTACCTTGAATCCAACAGATTTTATTATTTTTTAAAGTAAAGTTGCACATTTGCCTCCATTTAGCTTTAAATTTGCCAAAGCAATGTTTCAAAGGGTATCTCACAAATAATTATTTTTAGTAGCTCTTATAAGTTTTATTATTCTACTTTCCTTGAGATACTAGGCATGCGCACACGCGCACGCACATACACACACACACACTGTGTTTGCTGTATTCTCGATTTACAATGCTAATGGTGAAGAGGGCAGATCTTAATGCTTTGGACACAAGATCACAAATGTGATCTTGAATTCTATGTCCTCTGTTTATTAACCAAGTCACTTTGAGATATTTAGTTAAACTCTCAAAATATTTGCTGCTTCATCTGTAAATTAGTGATAATAATATTTACCAAATAGTGTTGGGAAGATCATGTGTCTCACATATAATAAAAACACAATAAATGTTAGTATTATATATTTGTTTATATTTATCAATAAAGCCTTTAACATTTTTTTGCCTTTAACATTTTTGCTCCTCCCAAATTTGACAATGAATCAAAGAGCCAGATGGAAACATTAATACTTTCCAGTGATTATAGGATAATTTTTATGAATGGGTCATTAGGTTTTTCATAGCATTTTACGGAAAATTCAGAATTGTGTTTAGATTTTTGCAATCAAGTAATTACATCTCTGGATGTTATTGCTGTATGCAATGTAAAGTGTTTATTATTCTTGGTAATTAGCAGCAACCCTGCAGTCTATTTTATATTTGTTCATATTTCTATGACTTACTATTGTTTGCTTTTCTAGTTATTGAAATGTTGGATTACTATGGAGCAAATAGAATGAATGTCAGTAAGTATTTCTGATAAATTCAGTATTTTACAATTAAAAATTTCAACTTTGTATAATTGAATTGATTAAATTCAGTATTTGATTTAAAGTATCTCATTCACAAGATCTTTCTTATTCTTAAAAATAAATTAGATGAATTCATCATTTTGTAAACTTTAATTTGGTTTTAAGATTGTTGTATCACACCGAGCTACCTAGTCAAAAAGAAGCTGGATTTCTGTATTTGGGTTCTTTTTTTTTTTAATGCTTTGTTAGTCAGCATGTTTCCAAGGAAACTGAATTCAGTTTTCAACCGGATACTGTCTGTCTTAGTCTGTTCAGACTGCTATATGAAAATACCTTGGACCCAGTAATTTACAAGCAACATAAATTTATTGCTCACAGTTATGGAGGCTGGGAAGTCCAAGATCAAGGCAACAACAGATTTGGTGTCTGTAAGGCCTCACTCTCTATTTCAAAGATGACACCTTCTTGCTGCATCCTCACATGGTGAATGGGCAAACAAGTTCCCTTAGGCCTCTTTTATAAGGACACTAATCCTATTCTTGAGGCCTCTACCTGTATGATCTAATCACCTCCTAAAGATCTCACCTCTTAATACTCTTGCATTGGACATTAGGAGGGATTTTTGCATGATGCAATTTTGTGAGACAGTGAGCATTCTTTTGAGACTAGATTGTTCACCAGGGTTTAGGAATAAGGTCTATCTGGGAGAAACAAAATTAGGGATATGGAAGTGTTCAATTTGTTGAGCAATAATAATGAGGGTAGGAGGAACATTCTTGGAGAATTTAGAATATTTTTCTACTCTTAACTATGTTATAATATTTTTGGTATGTTTTCTAATTTCTTCTCTTCTAAATACTCATGCTCATAAATAGTTATGTCTTTGTGTATCCAAATCAATTTGCTAGTCTTAAATTGCCTAATCTAGTGGAGACATAGCAATACCTTTTTAGGCTATAGGGAGTACAACAATATTGGCTAGGAGTTAGTTTGGTAAAACATAAAATTGTTGGCAATCAGCTGTCTTCTTTCCAAGATTTATTTCTTAGTTATAGATTTGTGTGTGTGTGTGTGTGTGTGTGGTATGTCTAAAACTCTATCTCTTAAAGTCAAAATTCATTCATGTTTTTATTAAGGAGCAGAAATATGCAAGGACTATTTTGTAAAAAGTAAGTTTCATTAGGGAAGCCATTCTTGACAAAGTTTTAAAAAACTCTCCTGTATCTGTAGTGCTTAGAACAGTGCCTAGAACAGTGCCTGACTTCAGAGCACATAGTTTGAACATCAGCTGAACAGATTCTGGATAAAATATCATATATTCTAAACATCCCTTTCATATAGCAATATTTCTTTTTTTATTAAATCAAAAATAATAAAACATTTCTTACTTTGAATGTGAAGTCAAAATTTATTGAATTGAAATTATAAGCCTTTTACCTGCACCTTCCCACTTAAAATCATAAATTATTGTCATGTTCATTTTCACTTGTGTTAAGTAAAACTAATTTTGAATAGAAAAAAATACATAATTGCTTATATTTGACTAAGTAGTTTGAATTTTTTTTCTATCAAATCCTACCAAAGGTTTTTATCTCATCATATTTCCAGCTTAAGGTGATGGTTATTTTACTAATTTCTTATGACAGTGAATTTCTCCCTCTTCATTTTGATGGTTCCTTAACTTGTATTTTCATCACCTGGGTAATGCAACTGACAAGTGTGTATATGAACACTGACACATCTCATCGATATATATTGTAGTGAAGGAGAGTAATTTGCCCAAAGATCATAGCCTGCCCAGCAATTTATCTCACACCTGCCCAGACAGACACAACAGTCTAGCTCATCCATCAAAGCTCATGATGTAAGCTCAGTGGAATTTGAAACTTATAATAAGAAAATGAGATTGGTGTAATCAAGATTATATGCAAGGTGACATAGAACAAACACAAAGCTATATTTTGAAACAATTATTTGTCAACATCTAACTATTAAAGTTAGGCTAAAAATAGATTTTTTCACATTATAGCTTCAAATCAACATTTTATGGGTTCTAAATATAATAATTTCTAAATACAAAAATGTGAGTTAAATTAGAGAGAAACACTTAAAAAATCTTTGACTTCATAGAATGATAGGCTAGGTGGTTTTTAGGTCCTAGATACATAGGAATTTGAATTACAAAAAGAAATCTCTATATTGTTTCTATATTCCCATCACATTTTCATGGCCTTAAAAAATTTAAGTGCTAGAATAAATTTTGATATTATTCAATCTTAACACAATAAACATTAATATCTTTCCAATTCAGTATGATAGCATCTTAACATTTAAACAATATTTTAGTATATTATCCTAGTTTCACAATCTCATTTCCCAGAATTAGCACTGGAAGTAGACAGATGATCACATCTGTATTTTACAGATGAGATAACTGAAAATTGGAGACATTAAGAAACTTGTTCAAAATCACAAAACTGGCTACTGAAAATTTCAAAGTAGAAATGTAGGTCTTCTGAATCCATTACTTTCTTCCACAATTCGAGAATGCCTTCTGTGGTACTTACATGTTTCAGAACATATTGTTGTATAGCAAGAAGTGGAACATCAGATTTTCAGAGTTCAAATGGAACTTGGAAATCATCTGGCTTTATGGATAAGAACATGATGTTCAGAGAAAGGCAATAAAGCTAAAAAGAAAACTCAGGCTCCTAGATTCATCAATCAAATTCTTTTCTACAATACCATGCTTCTCTTCAAATATTCAGTCTAATACTTGCACATGTTAGAGCATGTGAATTCATTTTCTCTATTTTATCACTCATTATATAGAGACAACATTTTTCCAAAAGAACTGTTCCATTAACGAGGATATTATGGATCTTTTTATTAAAAAGTGGTCCATTCTCAAAATTTGTGCATATTCATGCGACAACCTAACATGAAAAACTTCTGGCTTAAAATTTAAATGAAACGTATTGTTATTAGGCTCTATGAGCACTGAAAAAGTTCAAATTTTGTTTTATTCTTTACTTCAGCTTTGCAGATAGCAGAATTAGTCCCTGGAGCATAACTACACCATCACAGGAATATTATTATATCAGGTGAATATGAAATCCTTAAATATTGGCTTCAGCTTATATTTGGAAGTTTTAGCACCTCGGTAGTATAGATTACATTTTAAATCAAATGACTAAATTAAAAATAAATCTTGTTTTTAGATAGGCTTAGAAAATTCAAGTTTAAGTAATACAAAGATCTTAAATATAATAGCACTTAATTCAAATAATAGAACTTGATTTAATTGATCTATGTATTTCTACTGTAGATAGCCCTCTGTAGATTTCAGACATATGTAGTTGGCATAGAGTACATTTTTGACTAATGAATATGGCTTTGTGTGGTAAATATCCTAAGTTCCAGTTTTTCAAACGCTCCTTTTTATGTAAAAATTTGTGAAACTTAAAATCTGTGCTGGCAATAAAGAAGATGCTTGAGCATCTGAAGGGATTAAATTGACTAATTTCTCAAGCATCTCGGTCAAATGCTTCAAGCCTCAAAATTGACCCCAGCTCAAATATTTCCAAGCATGAAAATATAAGCAAAGAGCCAAATTGTCATATATTTTAAATCTCAATCTATCTCCCCATCGAGATATCGAAACTGTTTTATTGTTTCCCTGGGTTAGAGATTAGGAGGTGGAGATGGAGGCGAAATTTCAGGATAGGGTTGTGTTCTGTTGCTGTGCTATCTATCTCTTTGTTTCTTAGAGTACTGCTTTTATTGATGCTGGCACAGAAAGAGTAGGCCACTGAGATCCAGTATCACAACTTTAGTGTAAATAGTATCAGATTTAGTAACCAGAAGAACACTAAACTGAAAGTTAGGAAATATACACCTTGATTTTCACTTGGCTTTTAAATTGCTTGCTATCCTTAGATACTCATAGAACCTCAGATATCTCATTTTTGTTACAAAAGGATGAAGTTAGACCCATGGATGTGTTTTTTCTTCTACCTGTGAGTTTATCATGAGGGGGAACTCAGAATGTCTGTTATTTTAGTGTTGAATTAATATTTAGTGTTGTCTTAATATTTGAAATATACCATGGTTTCTATTCAAATATAATTCTTACTAGTATAGCTCATTTATCATTTGCCTAATTCATTGGGTATTCCCTGCATAATGGGCTGTCCAGCCTGCAATGTAGAAAGTATACCCACCATCATACAGCACTGATAGGTTCCAGTAATTACATTGGTTTAATACTACATTCTCCTTCAACTGGCAAGAATTACTGCACTCCCTTCTTCAGAGGAGCTATTTCATTAGGCAATATGTGACCTCTCCTTGGAGTTTATTATTCTAATAATTACTCGGAGAGATGGAGCAAACTGATTACCTTAGAATTTTTAGTGCCTTTATTTTTTACGATGAACTTTTGTAGCTGCTGGAGTTACTAAAATGCCATAATATCCCTTAAGTTTGGCCCATGTAGCTATCAGAAGATGAATCACTGTGGCATTTGACAAGTTTTATGCCATGGCCACAGATTCTGTTTTATAAGCTATTGTTTGTTGTATTACGATAACCTTAAGAATAGCATTGTAATTTAACTTTAGTATTGCAGATAACTCTTACTGCATTTTCAGATGTTTTCATTTTTCAAGCACAAAAATGAGACTGTCTAAAAACTGCAGCTGTACTACATGTGAATGAGTTTGGTCTTGTTTAAGTGACCACAGAATAAATAACAGCAATAATATAGTACCAGGAAACATTAATGAGAGGAAAGAAAATTATACCTGAAGCCATTCTTGTTAGTTTATGTTATTTGTTTTTGTATCCAAATCTTAATACAATTTCTGCTTCTTTCTCATAATTGTTGTCCTCTTTGCAACAGTTACTGTCTCCTAATCAGCTTTTAGCTTTTGCCTTGATGGCAATATCAATAGTATTAGTCCATAATTCTTTTTCCCTTTAACAAAACTATCAGATTGCTTAGGTTTTTCATTGAACATGACAAATAGTTAAGAATCAAAAAGGACTTGAATACCATAGGAAAACAGTCATGCATCTTTGTGCTTTGATATTCTTTTTTCAGTTGCAAATTTTGTGACTTAATAATCAACATTTATTAATAGCAGCTGTTACTTATTAAGCATTTACTATATGCCGGGCACTGTATCATATGTTTTATATCCATTATATTTTGGTAGTTGTTATCCCCATTTAACCAATAGGGAACAGAGGCTTAAAGATTCTACCTCAATAGGGTTAACCAACACTGTAGAGAACAGATTATTCTATTATGGGCCATTTGATAGTCTTTAGCACCACAGCATATTTATCAGCATATTCCCACATGCTCCTCTAACTTTCCAAAATAAATAAATAAATAAATAAACACAAGAAAAATGTGTATCTTACACAAAATACAAGTTATTTCAGTTTTTGATTCATTACTAATTATATGAGTTAAAGGTACTGATGAGTTCCAACTTTGAAATCACGTGACAATCTATTTTAACCAAATACATAATACACAAGATCCAGAGATGTGTTCCTTTCCTAGACCCAGTGATCATTTTGACATGAGTTGTATCATTATGAAGAACCTTTTCTGGTCTCTTATGTTGGAACACCTCCAAAGCCTTCATCACATTCTTTAGAATGTCCCAATGATATGCAATCTTTATTCATTGAGGATGAAAACATTTTTTTCAAATCATTAATCAACTGAGATTATAGCATAAAATCCTTAGTACTATACCCAGCATACAAATATTTAGTAAATTTGAGCTTTGTTATTATTGTTGTTAATATCAATGTATCAAAGCCAAGCCTGATAACTACATTGAGTGACCTAATTGGAAAATACTGTTTGCAGCACTAGTAATAATGAGACTGAGTTCCTTATTTGCCTTTGGAATGACTCTAAAGGCAGCTCCAAAGGAGAAAAATCCAAAATTTCTTTAATTAGTAGCAATATGAGGTAAGTGAATAATTTCTCTAGTGATGCAATGAAAGGCACTATTCATTTGAATGATTAGGCCTAGTTCTTTGTTTAAAACACCCTTTTTAGGGCCAGGTGCGGTGGCTCACACCTGTAATCCTAGCACTCTGGGAGGCTGAGGCGGGTGGATTGCTCAAGGTCAGGAGTTCAAAAACACCCTTTTTAGTGCTTGATAATAATTTCATAATCAATAATATAAAAATATAATAATAGCAAACAGTTTATTTAGAGCTTTTTGAGTAGTATTCACTTTACATCAATTTATTTACTATTCATAACAACTTTATGAGGTAAGTTTTATTATAATCCTTTCATTTTACAGTTGAAGAAGTAAAGGTGTATGGCTGAAAGGTAACTTGCCCAAGGTAGTAGTGAGCCAGAAAGTAACAAAGCTAGGCTCTGAACCCTACCAATCTGGTTCCAGTGTCTGTCTGCATAGCCATGTCTTGGGACAGTTAACAATATCCTCTTAAAGTAGAAACTACACTGACTGTTCTTATAAAGATTGTGAAATAAAGTTTAAGAATAATTAAATGAACTTAATTAAATTGACTTCAAAACTATTTTTATATTTTAATCAAAATTAGTGACACATTCAATTAGATTTTTAAATGCATATATTTTTTCCCATTAACAGGAATTTTCAGTCCTATAAAACATATAAATTTTGTTTAAATGAAATAATGGAGGAACATCTGGTTGTTCTTGACCCAAGGCACTTTAAAATTGCCACAAGAGAAATTGTTCAACATTTTGGCAAATTTCATTTCTTTATAAGCTTTATTTCTTTAAAAGACAACATACATGAAGAATATTATAAATAAAAAGTGTTTTGTTCCATTTTTAAAAAATCAATTAGAAAGACACATTAATTTTCAGGTCACTGGTCATTCTAATTGAATTGAAGTTTAATTCAATTAGAGAATTATTTTGAATATTCATAGTACATATGTAAACTGGCTTATTTTGATCTTGTGAGCAATAAGTGACCTCTAGTTGTGAAAAATTTAAAAAAACAAAAACAAAAATTTAAAAACCTAACCAATAGAAGGATGTTTTAAGTGTGTCTCCCAGAGGAAATATTATTTTACTTTTATTATAGACAGTTTTGTTGTATGACTTATAATTTGTGAATTTAAAGTTTTTTTTGAAGTGAAAAAAAATTTGAACTTTTAAAAAATTTCATGTATTCTATAAATGTCTGCAAAATGTTAATTTTTAAAAAATTAAAATATCTTCTGAACTATATTGCTGGATATATCTGAAATTTAGGTGCCTTCTACATTAGTGGAAGAAAAAAGTTTATAATTGCTATAGCTATGGTATTTATTTATATGACTTTTCTCTAAGTTGTTAGATTGCATTCACTATCTTATCTCTTAATGATAATTTCAGATATCTTGGGATTTGCTTTTTTAATAAGATTGTTGCTTTATTTTTAAATTTATTCTTTATTTGTGTATATTTATGGGGTGCAAGTGCGTATTGCTACACTGAAATATTGCATTGTGGTGAAGTCAGAGCCTTTAGTACATCTGTCACTGGAGAAAAGTACACTGTGTCCACCAATCAAACTCCTATCATCACCCCTTTCAACCCCCACCTCTTCAAGTCTCCACTATCCATCATTCCACACTCTGCTTCCATGTGCACACATTATTTAGCTCCCACTTAAAAATGAGAACACGTGGTATATGTCTTTCTGTGTCTGAGTTGTTTAACTTAAGATAATGGCCTCCAGTTCCATCCATGTTGCTGCAAAAGACATGATTTCATTCTTTTTTTAAAAAAATTAAATTTTATTAGTTTATTTTATTTCAATAGACTTAGGGGGTACAAGTTCTTTTTATAATACATGGATAAATTCTATAGTGGTGAAGTCAGGGCTTTTAGTGTATCAATAGCCCAAATAGTGTACATTGCACCTGATAGGTAATTTTTGACCCCTCATCCTCCTCCCACCCTTCCTCCATTTGACTCTCCAAAGTCTGTTATACCATTCTATACGACCCCATATACCCATCATTTAGCTCCCACTCACAAATGAGTACATTAGGTATTTGTTTTTCCATTCTTTAGATACTTCACTTAGTATAATGACCTCCTGTTACATCCAAGTTGCTACAAAAGACATTATTTCATTCTTTGTAATGGCTGAATAGTATTCCATTGTGTGTGTGTATGTCACACACCACATTTTTTTTTATCCAAATCCTCTGTTAATAGACACTCTGTTAATAGATACTTGATTGCATATCTTTACTATTGTGAATGGTGCTGCAATAAACATTTCAGTACAGGTATCATTTTATATATTGATTTATTTCACTTTAGATAGATACCTAATAATGGGATTGCTGAATTGTATGGTAATTCTATTTTTAGTTTTTTGAGAAATCTTCATACTGTTTTCCTAATTTGTACTAATTTACATTCCTACCAACAGTGTATAAAAGTTTCCTTTCTCTGCATCCTTGCCAATATGTTATTTTTTCTATTTAATAATATCCATTCTGACTGGCATAAGATGATATCTTATTGTGGTTTTAATTTGCATTTCTCTGATGATTAATGATGTTGAACATTTTTTCATATGGTTGGCCATTGGTTTATCTTCTTTTGTAAAAAAATCTATCACACTTTTTAATGTGGTTATTTGGGTTTTTTAATTGAGTTGGTCAAGTTTCTTATAAATTCTTTGTATTACTCCACTGGCTGATGTATAGCTTGAAAATGTTTTCTTCTGTTCTTCAGGTTGTCTGTTGATGCTGTTGATTTTTGCTTTACAGAAGCTTTGTGATTTAATTGTCTGATTTGTCTATTTTGGGTTTTTTTTTTGCCTGTGCTTTTGAGGTTTTAGTTATGAATTCTTTGCCTAGGCCAAGATCCAGAAGAAATTTTCTTATGGTTTCTTCTAGTATTTTTATTGTTTTAGGTCTTACATTTACGTCTTTAACACATTGACCTCCATGTGAGTTGTATTTAACTCAGGCTAGTTTTGAACCCGGGGCCGCATGAAGCAAAACCCTGCAGTTGGTTCGTGAAAATCTTACTTGTTGATATTCTTATTCTTACAATCACTATTGACAATTCAATTCTAAAAATGTGGATTGTGTTGCATATAACTCATGCACACAAAACAATAAAAAATAACAAATTAGGAAGTATTGTTTTATTTTAATAAAACACTGTGGCCCCAGGGAAAAAAATTATTTTTCTAGTGTGGCAGTCAATCCGATAATACATCTTGAGTTGATTTTTGTATACAGTGAGAGATATGTGTTCAGTTTCATTCTTCTGCAAATGGCAATCCAATTTTCCTAGCACCATTTATTGAAGGCAGTGTTCTTTCCTCAGTGTATGTTCTTGTCGACTTCGTCAAAGATTAGTTAGCTATAAGCATGTGGCTTTATTTCTAGGTTCTCTATTCTGTTCCAATAATCTATGTGTCTATTTGCGTACTAATATCATGCTGTTTTGTTTACTAGCCTTGTAATGTAATTTTAAATCAGGCAATAGGATGGCTCCAGCTTTTTTTTTTTTGCTCAAGATTCCTTTGGCTATTTGGACTCTTTTATGGCTTCATATGAACTTTAGAGTTGTTTATTCTAATTCTGTGAAAATGAATATTGATATTTTGATAGGAATTACATTGATCTATAGATTAATTTGAACAATATGGTCATTTTAATGATATTAATTTTTCCAATCCATGAGCATGGGATGCTTTTCAATTTGTTTGTGTCATCTACAATTTCCTTCATCAGCATTTTGTAGTTTCCTTGTAGAGATCTTTCACCTCCTTGGTTAAATATATTTGTAGTTTTCTTTTTTTTTTTTTGTAGTTATTGTTAATGAAATTGCCTTCTTGACTTGGTTCTTGGCTAGATTGTTATTGGTGTACAGAAAAGCTACTGATTTTGGTACATTGATTTTGTATCCTGAAACTTTACTGAACTCATTTATCAAATTTAAGAGTTTTTTTGGTGCAGTCTTTAGCGTTATCTAGATATAAGTGTTATCTAGATATAAGTCTTTAGTGTTATCTAGATCATCAACCACCAGGGATAATTTGACTTCCTCTTTTTCAATTTGGGAATTTGTAGCTAAAGTAATCTTAACATATGATATCTATTGTTACATGTTGAGATAATGAAGGCAATATCTTTTATACATTGAGATTCCATTATGACTAATGTTTAGTTGTTTCAGCTTGGTTTCTTATTGACCCAAAGTAATTAATCATTAGAAATCCAAGACTGGCCTATCCCCTGGAAATTTGTTCCTCAATTTTTTAAACCATTTCAGAGAAGACTCTAAGAAGAAGGCAGCTTGCTAGAAATAAATATCTAAATTTCTTTAGAATTACTTAAAAAGAAAATTTCTCATTAGAAAAAAGTCAAATTATGTACACTAAAAATTATGTCACCAAACTTTAATTACTGTAAGATCTCATCTGTAATAGGAGTAATTTTGCTATTTTTAAAAAAATGTTTTTCTTTCATTTTCTTCTAAAATGAATTATTGAAAATATCACTTATTATATAATGAGCTTAAGTAATTTCAATTCATTATTATGTTCTAGTATTGTCATAATGCAAAAAATTTGTTCTGATGAAATTTCTCATGAAATTGTTTTATTAATGTCTAAAACAATGTTTAACAATTCTAACTTTTTAATCTTTGATTTCTTTTATTACGGTGTTACTAAAAGAGATCATTTTTTCCCCACCTTTGAAATGCTGCTACTTCTAGATTTAAACATAACTTTAATTACTGAAGCCTGCGCAGGAATTGCTGAGGAAGGGAAGTCTTACTGAATTAGAGCTTGAACTGGAATCAAGAGTTAATCATTTTTGGAAATTGTGCTGGCTTTTTAATGGTGCTTAGTTGAAACTGCCTGAAGCACATTTCCATCTTAACCCCATCCAGGAACATTGGTTTATGACTAAATCATAAGTGCTAGATAATGAGTAGTATATATAAACACCAATCCTGGCTTTACTTTGCTATTTTTCTGCAGAGATATCTTTCCAATAATGGGAAGTTGATCCTCTTATCCCGTGGAGTCTATGGAGAAAACTCAGCTGTTAGTGCTGTTAAATGAAAATACTGCTGATCAAGACTGCTTACACTTGGCAGCTGGGCAAAGGGAATAGGGTGTTTTGTTTTGTTTTGTTTTGTTAGCTTTAGAAAAGACAGGGAAAGTAAATTGCATAACCTCTTATGGAGCTCATTACAAAATTTGAACTTCAAAAGACTGAACTAGCAATAGAAGAAAAAGCTAGTTAGGATTTATAAATCAAGAGTTTGAACTAAAACAATGAGTAGGATATATAAACTCAATCATAATGGCACGGAACAAAACATTGATATGTAAATCTGTCACTTTTATTCGTAAGGTGCTTAGGAAAGATTTGTCAATCAAAAATATTTTTAATTTAGAATTTATTAGCATAATTAGTGACTCTTAGATTTTGTAAATCTGATCATGGCCTTTTAAATGTAGCAAAATGTTTAAAAGATTATTTTAAGTATATATATAAAGCTATTCTGATATATATAACCTATTTTGTTTGTGGATTATTTTCCTAAAATTCTCAGATTCAAACTGGAGAGTTATTATCTTTGATCTCCTAAACTCTATGTTATGTTGATACCTCAAGCCATAGTTATTTTATGAGGAATGTTAATGAGTTTTGTAGGAATATGTGTAATATTTCATATTGACGTAGATCTGATCTTACAAGATTATTTGCCTTTAATACCTCTTGTTGTCTACCGTATATCCAGCTGACTTATTTCTGTTATGACCTTCCAAGTTTATCTTACCTATACAAAGTATTCCTTTAGCAGACAGACTCATTTAGATTCTCTCTAAGAGTAAGACTTTTGTACAGGTCCTTAAAAAATTTACAGCATCTTCACATTGCCAAAAACATCTTATTTTGAAATGGATATGGCTTTGCCTGCTAAGTAAAGGGGAAGTTAGAGCATCATCTTCAAATTAAATGGAGATCGATAGCTATATAATATTATTCAGGTAAAAACAATGTTTCTGCCCTTCATTAGTCATAAGAATATATCTTTCAATTCATTTTTTCAAATTTTTAGTTTTTGGATTTTTTCTGTACCCGAAAATACAAAACTGTTTTCACAAAAGTATACAACATATAAAACAAGGGCTTTATGTTGATAGATCTACATATCAATACAATCATAATCTTTGGGGTAGAATTAGGCCTTAAATTTCAGCTGGCTTTAAATATTAAGGACAGTTTAAAATCTTTTTGGTGTATAAATTAGATAAAAATCACTATAATAATTTTAACTTAATTTGCTTTTATCAATTAGTAAGATATCACAAGCTTCAGAATTCTAAAGTTACCAACAGGAAGATTGTGAACAGATTCCTCATATTCGTGTTCCCTAATCACAGTTTCTTTCCTTATGGAAACCAGTATTCTTGATACCTTCTAATAGAGTCTTATCATAAAAATTTCAATCAACACAAAGGAGTATAAAGATTAAAATTTTAAAAATTAATCAAAACCTCAACTTCCCAATAACCATGATTAATATTTTGTGAACATTATTTTAATAATATCTCAATTCATATTAAACATTTGTACCCCCATAATATACTGAAATAAAAACAATAATTTCTCAATGCATATATACAATTGTAAAATAGAGATAGATGAGTAGACATTTTAATAAAACAATTACTTAAATGTTATATTATTATGAGATATATCAGTTTAAAAAAAACCTTATTATGGGAAAAAAATCCTGAAAAAATTTGAGAGTTTGGATTTATTATGCTCTTTTTGTTACCTGTTCCAATTTAAGATAAAATCCATGAAATCACTGCATTGTAAGATGTTAAATATACCATACTTACTATATCATCTGAGCCCCAAACTCTGATTGCTAATATTTGCTAATTTTTTGTTATTTATATTATCAATGATTAGTATTCTTACATTTTGTTTTGTAACAGTAACTTCCAACAAACTGTTTGATAGTTTGTTTTTTTTAATTGAAATGGATTCAATGCTTAACACTAGTTTTATTAGCACATTTTTATTTGAGTGTTTTATTTTAAGTAATCTCTTATTTGTCTGGACTTTTAAACTTATTTTTTAAAAAATCACTTTAATTTTTATGTTTAAAAATGCAGATTTTTAAAGTTTGAAATGACATCATGTTTATAAAATAAAGTAAAATTCCACTTAATTCAGCATTTAACTATTTTTTGTTAGAAGACCAGGCATTGCACTGAATTGTTGTAGTTCAAAGCACAGTAAAAAGTATATATACTTTTGTGAAAACACTACCTGTATTTTATAGTACAAAAGAAACCCACTAAAAATTGTTTTATGAATTTAGAGAAATGTCCAAATTATAAAACCTAAAAGCAAACTATATTACTGGTATAGGTCATTATTTTTGCTTTTGCCATGTTTTCCAAATAACTATTTTGTGTGATAACACCAAATATAGAGAGCAATTATGAAAAACACATGCTACATATGCAACCAATGTTTTTTGAGAATATCCCGTTGGCACTAGGTACTGATCATACTTGCAGTCACAGTTAGCAGGATATGCATATGCCTGTTGGTTCATAGCATGTGCATATTTGGAAGATTGATTTTATACTACTAAGTGCTATCATTACCATTCCAAGTTCTAAAACTGGCCTATTTATCAACAGACACAAAAGTGCTTTCAAAGTACCTATTGATTATATAACCATTCCAAACTTTTGCTCCCAAATCTCTCTTAAAAAGACTATTGTAACCTCTGTTATAATCTTCCCAGTCTCTAATGATATTAAATAATTTTTACTCTTTTGTGTGAATAATGGTACAATTAGTCATCCTTCTTCTCTCCTCTGCCTCTGGAATGACCCGAATCTCTTTCTTTGACCAACTGGAGCAAGTTGGGATTTATTGCTTGATTAGCTTCATGAAGCAGAGATAAAGTCATTGACTGGCTTTTTGTTATTAGATGTAAAGGAAGTGTATGCCTATTTTAGTACTGTGAGCAGTTCTTCCAATTAGATTAATATAACCCCTGAAGAGTTAGGCAGTCACAATTCATCACAAATTTTACATCTCCACATCCAGCCCTCTGAAAGCCATTATCTGTAGCAATCAGAATAAGAACTTTTCCATGTTTGAATTAATTTCAACCCCAGTGATGTTCCTGTTGACTCTTGTCACCATGAATACCCATGAAGGCCATCTGTCTCTTTTCATTTTACTGATAAGATCATCACATCTTTTGTTTTCAACTAAAGCAATAGTTTTACTTTCTTTACTCAAGATCTCTTCTATTAAACATTTAACTTTCTCAGTCTTTCTTGTCATAATACACATCCACAATTGGAGAATATTGTGGTTTTCATTAGTTCTAGTGCACTATTGTTTATGTGAATATAGTATTTCAGAAAATCTTCAGCAAGTTATCTTAGTTCTTCTGGCTAAGTTACATTACACTCTACTCTAGTTTGCCTATCAAGTCTTATGGAATACATTATCTTATGTAGGTTAAAAGCCCATATCCATTAATCTAGATACTTCATAAAGGACAAAGTAGGTTGTGCTGCTCAGATTGATTTTCTCACACATTAAAAGTCCATCCATCTTCCTAGTATTGCAATACATATTTCCACACCTTTCTCCAAATATTAATGCCATTTGTGGTCTCCTGGGGGTATCAATCACAGATACAAGTAGACTGCAAGCGGTATGCTTTATAGCATTCAGCAGCTTTACCTGTTGACTACTTTCTCAGTTGGTACCAATTCCAAGCAGATAGGACCACCCTCCCTCTCAAAAAATGGCTAATGATTAATGTGGAGGATGGTAGATAGTAAATAAGACATTGTACAGATCTAGTCTGAACTATTCCAATCATATTTAAGTAGAGGATAGTTGTTACAGAATCAAAATCTCTAATCATTTGGAGCAACTGGCTACCCCAGAGCTTGAATAACAGTTGGTTCAGTAAAGTTTTATTTTGCAATTATATCCATAACATTTACAGAGTAGTTTGCTTCATGAAAATTTAGAGTAGTCTTTAAATACTTTTGCCCTCGGACTGTAATTTCCTTACATCTGTATGCTCCCATCTCTTGTGCGGCTAGCCAGTGTGTTCTTGATAAAAAATTCTTCTTAAATTGAGTATCTCATCAAGATTCCACTTTTTAAAGTTTTTCTTTTTTTTTCTTTTTTAAAATTTCAAAATATTAAGGAGATGCAAGTGTTTTTATTACATGGGTGAATATATAATGCTGAAGTCAGGGCTTTTAGTGTGCCTGTCACTAGAAAAGTGTTCATTGTACCAACAGGCAAGTTTTTATCCCTCATCATTCCCACCCTCCCCCTTTTTTGGGTTCCAATACCCTGAACACCTCTTTGTGCCTGCGTGTAGAAAATGTGCTGTACATATACATACATACATACACACACACATCATGGAGCCATAAAAAGGAATGCAATGATGTTATTTGCAGCAACTTGGATGGAACTGGAGACTGTTGTTCTAAGATTCCACTTCTTTTTAACTAGTTTATCTCCAGAGTTCCCAAATCTGTTTCCAGAGAGGAGCCCATTCTGACTGCCTCCTAACCAAGGTGCATCAAAACCTATATCCTGGCCAAAATCTCACTCAAGTAAGCAAGCATGATGCCAATGGTTGTGGTTATGAGGAAAAAGCTGGAGAGAATTAAGTAATGTGTCCTTGGACGTCGATTCAGAAATAGTGAAGCCTTAAGGGATGGAAACAGATGAAGAACAGCCAGTACAAAACCAGACAGTGGAAATAAATGAAGTTACATTATTTTCTTTTTTTCGGCATATTATGAGGGTACAGATTTCAAGGTTTCAAAATGCCCATTCCCCCCTCCCCCCACAAGTCTGAGTTGCCATCATGACCATCCCCCAGATGGTGCGCATCTCACTCATTATATATGTATATACCCGCCCCCCTCCCCCCTCCCACCTGCCCAATACCCTATTACTGTAGTACCTATGTGTCCACTTAGCTGCTGCTCAGTTAATACCAGTTTGCTGGTGAGTATATGTGGTGCTTGTTTTTCCATTCTTGGGATACTTCACTTAATAGTATGGGTTCCAGCTCTAACCAGGAAAATATAAGATGTGCTATGTCACCATTGTTTCTTAGAGCTGAATAGTACTCCATGGTATACATATACTACATTTTATTAATCCATTCTTGGATTGATGGGCACTTGGGCTGTTTCCACAGCCTTGCTATTATGAATTGTGCTGCTATAAACATTCGAGTGCAGGTGTCTTTTTTGTACAGTGTCATTGGATCTTTTGGGTAGATGCCCAGCAATGGGATTGCTGGATCAAATGGTAGATTCACTTGTATCGCTTTAAGGTATCTCCATATTGCTTTCCACAGAGGTTGAACTAGTTTGCAGTCCCACCAGCAGTGTAGGAGTGTTCCTCTCTCTCTGCGTCCACGCCAGCATTAGTTATTTGGAGACTTTTTGATAAAGGCCATTCTCACTGGAGTTAAGTGATATCTCATTGTGGTTTTGATTTGCATTTCCCTGATGATTAGAGATGTTGAGCATTTTTTCATATGTTTGTTGGCCATTCTTCTGTCTTCTTTGGAAAAGTTTCTGTTCAAGTCCTTTGACCACTTTTTAATAGGGTTATTTGATTTTTTCTTCCTGATTTTCATGAGTTCTAAGTATATTCTAGTTATCAGCCCCTTATTGGATGCATAGGATGCAAAAATTTTCTCCCATTCTGTAGGTTGTCTGTTTATTTTCATGACTATTTCTTTGGCTGTGCAGAAGCTTTGTAGTTTGATCATGTCGCATTTATTTATTTTTGTTGCTGCTGTGATTGCCTTTGGGGACTTCTTCATAAACTCTTTGCCTAGGCCAATGTCTAGGAGAGTGTTTCCAACTTTTTTCTCTAGAATTCTAATAGTTTCATACCTTAAGTTTAAGTCTGTTATCCAGCATGAGTTGATTTTTGTGAGAGGTGAGAGGTGTGGGTCCTGTTTTATCTTTCTACAGGTGGCTATCCAGTTTTCCCAGCACCATTTATTGAAAAGGGATTCTTTTCCCCAGCGTATGTTTTTGTCTGCTTTGTCAAAGATTAGATGGCTATATGAGGATGGTTTTATATCAGGATTCTCACATCTGTTCCACTGGTCAATATTCCTATTTTTGTGCCAATACCACATTGATTAATTACTACAGCTTTGTAGTATAGTTTGATATCTGGCATATTAATGCCTCCCATTTTGTTTTTGTTGCTTTTGATATTCAGGGTCTTCTTTGGTTCCATACGAAGCGTAAAATTATTTTTTCTATATCTGTGAAGAATGCTGATGGGATTTTAATAGGTATTGCATTGAATCTGTAGATCAGTTTGGGTAGTATAGACATTTTGATGATGTTGAGTCTGCCGATCCACGAGCATGGTATGGATTTCCATCTGTTTACATTCTGTGCTATTTCCTTCCTCAGTGTTTCATAGTTCTCCCTGTAGAGGTCTTTTACCTCCTTGGTTAAGTATATTCCTAGGTACTTTAATTTCTTTGTTGCTATTGTGAAGGGAATTGAGTCTTTGATTTGGTTCTCAATTAGATTGTTGTTGGCGTATATGAATGCCTCTGATTTCTGTATATTGATTTCGTATCCTGAGACGTTACTATATTCATTGATCAGTTCCAGGAGTTTCTTGGCTGAATCTTTGGGGTTTTCTAGATATAATACCATATCATCAGCAAACAGTGAAAGTTTGATCTCTTCTGCCCCTATTTGGATACCTTTAATTCCATTTTCCTGTCTGATTGCTGTAGCCAGGACTTCCAGCACTATGTTGAATAGAATTAGAGATAGTGGGCAGCCTTGTCTGGTTCCATTTCTAAGTGCGAATGCTTTCAGTTTTTCCCCATTCAGTAAGATGTTGGCTATGGGTCTGTCATATATGGCTTGTATCATTTTTAGGTATTTCCCTTCTATGCCTATTTTCTTAAGTGTTCGTATCATGAAAGGGTGTTTTTAAAGAGATGTTTATAGGTACCTTTGTCTTTAATCCTTGCATGCTTTGAAAGGGTGTTTTTAAAGAGATGTTTATAGGTACCTTTGTCTTTAATCCTTGCATGCTTAAAGAAGTCCGTTTGTTGCCTTAAAGGATAAAGGACCGCTGCCCCATTTACTATCATCATTATTATTATTAATTTAAAATTTGAATATAGATGTTTGGTGGTTGATATATAGTATAATGGTGTGTGTGTGTGTGTGTGTGTATACAGGATTCATCCATAGCTGGGCCACTTGGATCGATCTTAGAGAATCAAAAACAGCTCATTGATGGCTTATCCTTCATTTTCCAATCATCCCCACCCTCACCAAGGACTCCTTCATCTTATTCTCTGGGAACTTTAGCTCATTAAACCTGTGAACTTATTTTACAAGTAATCAATAGAGTGTTTTGTAAACTTACAAGTAAATATTTGAGGTGCTTTGTGTGTATATTTTTAATTGGAACAAGATTGTGTCTTCATAGTCAAAGTGAAGTGAAGGAGCGAGCTAATAAATTTAATTATTATAGATGGCCAATCTGAATAGTTCAAGCAAACATTATCTCTTTCTCAGTAGGAAATTTTTCTGCTTGAATTACTCTGATAATTGCCTCAGGTCTCTGCTTTACCTTAGTAGGCGGTCTTCAACTGTCTCTCTATATTCATAGTTAAATTAGACTTGACTGAAAGTCTCAGCCTCTCAGGAACTTTATGGGGAATTTAGAAGATTTAAAGAGTTAGAGCCTCGTAGCTGGGCCCCTAAAGAACAAAATGATAAGATTGTTGTGGTTTCAAATTTGGTGTATATTCTTATCTGGGGGATTGGGTTGGGTATTTTTTTTTTTTTTTTTGTATTTTTCTCTTAAAGATGCACATTTTATAATTGAAAATATAAGAAAATAATCTTTTTTAGTAGGGAGCATAGGGAGCATAACATTCTGCCTAAACTTGATACCTGTCAAAATAAAAATGAGTTCAAATGAAAAATAATGGCTTATTGCCTTCTCCTGTCCCCTGAACTCAAGAACCCAGGAATTGCATACTTATGACCCTGTTATATCATTTGACAGTGGGAAACACAACAGGAGCTGTAAAAGGAGGCCCTCAGAGTCAACACTAAGAGAGTTTTGTGCTGAATATCTGCTACCATGGATCCTAGTTATTATTTTTGGAGGAAAGCACTTGATAAAACAAAATTGCTTTTAGAAAGTGAGATTTGCGGCATAGGCTAATGGCTGATAAATGAATGATTCTAAAGTAAGAAAGAAAATTACAGCAGGAAAATGTGATTTTTACAGTCTAAAGCTCATTTTCAATCTTCTATACAATCTTCTGAGGAATGAACTTGAAACATTGTCTATAATGTTGAATAGCTTGTGAGTTGGAGTGGAGTATAGATATCAGTGTGCCATTGCACCTCTGCTCGTTTAAACTTGCGGTTTAATTCTACAGTTCTTTTTAGCAATCTTAATTAGAATACCATAATTCTGAGTCAAATCAATCAATATGAGATCTATTTTACCTGTGACAAACAAATGACTAGCTTTTATTAACATTAGCAACTGCTGTGCCTAAAAAGTGAGAGAAGACTACATTTGCTAGTGATTTTCTTACCATGAAAATTGCTTATGGCATGCATTTCAGAGACTCAATTTGAGCAAAGATTTCTCAGTGAAGAGTATAACAAATAAGCAGAAATAAAATTTGGAACTTGAGCTCAGACAACCCAAGACAGTACAGTATAGAATCAAGTTGATAGGAGAGAAAATGTGAGGAAAAAAAGACAACTTCACATATTTTCACCTGCCTGAAAAGGAAAAGAAAATGGTGAGGAAAAAAGATTCTCTTTGGATGGAATTATCATTACTGGTACCAAATCCTTGAGAGCTTTGAATAACTTAGAGTGCCCTGAGGTTTATATTAATGGCAATTCCTTTGAGATGGTACAAGCTCAGAGGAATTTTAATTCTAACATCCCATTTTAGGAAAGCCTTGCTCTTTGATTGTTTAGTATTTTTAAAATGCCTTTCATTGTTACACATAAAAACATTCCATGGTTATTTTGACTGCATGGGAAATGCCTAATGTTTGAGTGAATAGATTTTCTTTCCTATTTGGAAGCTTTCTAAAGGAATGTGTATGTGCTTTCTATTGATTTATTTATCTGTCCTAGACACTGTGCAAGCATTAAAGATTCAAAAATGTTCTTTCTTTGTGGAACTTGTGGTCTAGTGCCAGTGGTAAATGAGTATATACTTATTAAAACTCAGAAATATAAATACCAGTAGAGGTAAGGAGAAAAAATTGTTTACTAATTTGCTTCATTTTTCAAAAAAATATTTTTGAGCCTTCACCTAGCTTCAGGAGGTACTACATGCTTTACATAATTGATCCCATTTAGTTCTCATGACACTCTTATGAGATAGATATCATTAGTATCTTCATATTGTGACATGCAAATTGAAGATAAAAATGGCTGCATTTCTGAGACGGGGCCATGTGTGCAGCCAGTGTTTGTCTAAGTCTCAGTTCAGGCCTGTTGGATTCCAGAGCTCAAGTTCTTAATCACTAGCTTGAATTTCTTCTTTATGCAAAAATCATATTATGTCAAATACAAGTATGAGTAAATATTCAATAAAAATATTCTTAATAATCCTCATCTAAGTTTATTTTTCATTTTCAATTTGTGTCATCTGCTTTTTTACATTTTATTAATGTGTTATGGTACAGTAGATTTGAGAAATGTTTATTTAAACGATTTTTCAAATAGATACAGAATATGTACAAAATAAACAGTATAATTTACTCTGGATATTTAACATCAGGTTCTTACAATCTCAGAAATCTTTTTTATTATATTCTTCATAGCATTTCTAATTTTACTAAATAACTGGTTTAGTTCAAACCTCTGTAACACTTTCTAAATATTAGAATTTAAATGTAATAGTTTAACACCATCATAAGCTAACAAGTGATCTACAATATTTCCTTATCTAAAACTTGTAAAATCTTTTATTGTAAAGTCTTAAGACTATATACATGTATTCGTCTGCTTTCTTAGATGACTCTCAAAGAAGTGTTACAAAAATACTTCATACTTTTGTTCAAAATGGCCATTTTGGTTTTTTGAAGAATGCTCTTTATACCAAACATACAACACATTAACTGCAATAGAAAACTAAAAATCATGCCAATGCAGTCATTGACAAGGAGAAGTTTATCTCTTGTGCAGTGTAAATGTCTGAAAATGCAGCTGTCTTAATGGGAATCAAAATCTGACTTAGTGCTTAAAGACGGGCTGATGTGGAGCTCTGTGGAAAGCAAAAGTAGGTTTAAAAAATCAAGCTCTGTTACCAATTCCCCCCTGTGCTATAGCTTTCCATAAATTGTAAGCATAAAGAAGTTAGTAAATGAACCAAATTATCTGTTGGCTGAGAGTTTGAATTTTTCTAAGAATGTCCTTTCTAATACCTTCATGGGGTAAAAGTGCCCAAATGCCATTAAGCTTCAGGTCAGGGCTATACGTCACCAATCATATTACCACTGGATGAGTCTAGAGAATAGACAATGCAAAGAGAGAGAGGGAGAAAAAAAAAGTTCACAGAAATGAACTCCCACCTGCAAACACAAATTTCAAATGAGAGGAAATCTAATTATGAGAAAGACAGATAAAAAACATTTAGAATATAAGTTCTATATAGAAAAAATTGTTCTGGAATTTTATAATACATGCATTTATTCTGAATTTAAGAAATAAAAATGGACTAAAAGTAGATAAAAATTTAAAAAGAAAATACTTAAACACCTTGTGATAAAAGTAGTCATTAAAATTTTTTAAATGCAGTAATTTTGCATTTGTGTAGGCACAGTTGCAGAAAGAATTAATGAATTAGAGGTTAGTACTGAGAGATGAAGACATAATAAATATAAAAGAGCAGTTACAGAAGACTGTAGAATAGGTTGAGGAATTCTAATATGTAACCAAAACAAGTTTCAGAAAAAAGAATGGAAACAATGGCAGGAAACATAACACGAAAATAATATAAAAGGGACAATTTGAAATCAATGCATAGATCCATAAATAATTGTTTTTAAAGTCAAGATTCATTAATTTTGTTTTCTTACAAATTTTTATAGGCATATTTACATCTGTCTATGAACTAGAGGGGTACAAATTAGAAATGCATTGGTTCATATTACCATAATTTTCAATTGCTTGTTATAACTCTTATCCTCAAAATTTCAGAATATATTTCTTATTCTTTTATAAGAAAAAATTCCATAGTTTATTTAGCCTATTTGATATTACTGTATGAGCTGAATTTGTAATACCCTTGGGAAAACATATAACAAAATCAAAAGGAGAGATGTCAAAGTAAATCAGTATAAAAGTCAACAAGCTGAGCATAATGCCCTCGTGTCTGCTGGAATATAGCTGGAGAAAATGTTGATAGGAAGACCAGAGAATTATAAGAGGTGAATAGGTATTTAGAAAACAGAAATGAAAGCATGAGTTATAACCAATGACTGTCTCTACATAGGCAAAAATTTTCAAAGCAAACTTAACAATTCAATAATTTATCAAAAGTTTATATTAAATGCTTATTTATCAGAGGAAGAATTTAATTTCTAAATGAATTCTGAATATTGTGTGCTAAATTGCTATTCAATAGTATTTTTCCAGAAAATTGACTACTTCAGTTCAAATTTAGCACATAGGTAAAGATACTATTTATCTTCTTCTTTTTTTATTTCAGCAAATTACGAGGGTAGAAATGTTTAGGTTATAATATATTGCCTTTGACCCACCCAAGTAAGAGCTTGAAGCATGTCTATCCCCGCAGATGGGATGTAAGACATAACATATCCTTGGTTCTTTCAGATTAGAACTTGCTCTGTCAAAACTAATCTCTATTCAAATTCTTAAGGTTTTAATATGACAAAAACCATAAAGGACAATTACAATTCTGAGATTTATGCTGCAGTCTTGCTGATTAAGGGACATTTATAATACCTATTTATAAAATAAACTATAAAATTGCATTAATAAATATTGGGAAACTTAATAAAGCTATAAATCTTTTATACCATTATAAAGGTCAGTAGCACGGTAAGTATTCAAAGCCTTCCTAAAACTTAAAGACACAGGCTATAATTTTTTTAATATTAATAAATTATAAAGGGCATTAAGAAGCAATTAGCAAATGAATGGATATTTGGTAATTGATACATACATGTGTCCATTAAAAGTATTTTTTTTGGGGGGGGGACAGAGTCTCACTCTGTTGCCCTGGGCAGAGTGCCGTGGTGTCAGCCTAGCTCACAGCAACCTCAAACTCCTGGGCTCAAGTGATCCTTCTGCCTCAGCCTCCCGAGTAGCTGGGACTACAGGCATGCGCCACCATGCCTGGCTAATTTTTTTCTATATATTTTCAGTTGGCCAATTAATTTCTTTCTATTTTTAGTAGAGACAGGGGTCTCGCTCTTGCTCAGACTGGTTTCGAACTCCTGACCTTGAGCGATCCACCCGCCTCAGCCTCCCAGAGTTCTAGGATTACAGGTGTTTAAAAGTATTTTTAATAAATATATGAGAATATAAAACATTCAGATCCATGCCTTCCCTGTAGAAAACTCACTATATATTATTTTACTAAATGAATTAAATGTTGATATTTACAAATGAGGCTTTGTTTTGCTTCCTGAATCTCTGTTATTTTATCGTGTTGAAATATTCTGTTAAATTTAAAAATATGTAAAGTTGTAGCTTTTTCCCCCTCCCACTTTTTGTCAAAATTTAACAAATATTATAAAGTTTAGCATACAAATGAACAAAAATGGTGAAAAAGAAAAAGAAAGAAAACAGAGTAGATGATAAAATAGTAGTATGAGATCTAGGTAATATAACTTTTCACATTCCCAGACACCACAGGACTAAGATGGATAGCTGTTTATTATAATACTAGGAGCTTGGAAATCAGGATGGATCATTTTATAGCAGTAACAATTTTATGATGAAGCTTTTAACTATCTTTTAAAAGTACTTTTGTAAAGAAGAGGCATTACATTGAAATCAGCTGACTTTTAGGAAATTATGATCACTAAAAAAGAAAAAAATTAAACAATAGCAAAAATTAAAAAAAAAAGAATACTGTGTTTTCAGGGAAGGAAAAACATCTAGTTTCTTCTTTTTTGGTAATATTTTAAAATATAAAAATGGAAGATTTTCAGTATCATGTTACATCAAATTACCAAAGCTTATAATTCAGACATTTAATATGCTTCACAATACAAGTAAATTATAATCCTAGTTACCTTTCTGTCATTATTATTTTTGTAATGACTATATAGAATCTAATCTCCAAAAGTACATCATATAATATTATTCTATAAATCCCAAATACATAAAAATACTATCAGTAAATATGTGGAGGAGGGTCAGCCTTTTTGTTCTATTAAGGCCTTCAACTGATAGCACGAGGCTCTCCCATATTAGGAAAGGCACTCTGCTTTACACAGTCTACATATATTAATATTTAAATCATCTCATCCCAAAACACTGAGAATGATATTTGGCCAAATATTGGGCCCCTTATGGCCCAGTCAAGTTGACACAGAAAATTAACTGTCATAATGCATAAACAATTGTCCTAACCACCATTTCTGCATTCCTTGGATTTAGCTACTTTTCCTCCATAAGATTCTCCTTCATTGTTCTTAGATGTTTAGTGGTTCTTTATCCATGAACCTTATTGAGAATTGATTAAAAAATATGTATGGTATTGTCATTCTATAATGAAATGATAAGTAGTTGAGATTAGAAATGTTTACAAAAGTAACAATAAATAAAATATTTAAGTAAGGTTATGCACATTCTTTAATTGGGAAGGCTATTTACAGTTTAGCTTGAAGAATAACATTATGCCTCATTTCCAAGTTTGGCAATATAGACCACCTCAATTCCAAGTTTGGCAATACAGACCATCTTATGAAATAGAAGTGAAGCCCTGATCAAATTTACCTGCAAACTTCAAAAATTTTCCATTTTCAATTGGGCACTAAATATTCAAACATTTATATGCAAACAAGTAATCCAACAAGCAAGTAAAGAGATTTTTAATTGATGTATGTTTTAATGAAACTTCCCTGCTGTGAATATTAGTGAATATTGACATGCATACATAATAAATACTATTTCAGGTAAAGTATTAAAAGTTTAACTTTGATTAAATAATATAATTACTTTCTTAGCTTTAAATTATTTTATTCATGAAGATTTATATAAAAAATGATTGCAAATGGCTACCCTGGTCATGTTTGCTCCTAAAAAAATATTAAATGTCAGTGTTTCCATGATTATTTGCAAAATATCCTACTCAAACATACTAATTTGAGGGATGCTTAATGTCAGAGAGAGGTCAAAATAAAACAGATGTGGTAGAAAATTGTTACAATTCAATTACATGACATTTCCTATGAGCAAATTCTCCTTTATGTTTTGTGAACATATTATCTTATTTATTTATTTATTTAGAAACAGTCTCACTCTGTTGCCTGGGCTAGAGTGCCTTGCCATCAGCCTAGCTCACAGCAACCTCAAACTCCTGGGCTCAAGCAATCCTTCTAACTCAGCCTCCTGAGTAGCTGGGACTACAGGCATGCGCCACCGTGCCCGGCTAATTTCCTTTGTATATTTTTAGTTGTCCAGCTAATTTCTTTCTATTTTTCAGTAGAGACAGGGTCTCGCTCTTGCTCAGGCTAGTCTCAAACTCCTGACTTCAAATGATCCACCTGCCTTGGCCTCCCAATATTATCTTATTTAATATCACACAATGGTGTTTATCCTATTATCAATCCCATTTTCAGATGAGGAAATCAAATCTTGGATGTTTAGTAACTTGTGTAAGGTACAAGTTACGAGGGGCCAGAATCAGAATTTGTATCTAGTTCTAGACAAATGATTTGCTCTGAGATGGAGAAAATCTTTCTTTAATAAAACTGTCATTGCTTGAAGCTCTGACTCCGGAGTGTGGGGGGAGGGAGGAAGAAGGGGGAAGGCAACACAAGAAACCTAAACATTTGTACCTCCATAATATGCTGAAATAAAAAATAAGTAAATAAAACTGTCATAAACTCCTAAATGGTGGCAAGTTGGTATCCCTAGGTAATGAGTCTGACTTTGAAATCAATGACAAACAATCTGGAATGACTTCTGGTAAATAAAGCAGGTAATCAAGTTAGGTACTATAAATTAAATATTTAAGAGTGAGATGTGATTATAAATTAATAAAAGTAACTTTCTCTTACATAGATTATGATGGCATTTTCAAAGTAGTATGTTCCAAAAGTATTCTGAGCAATACCATTGTTATAGATGTAGGCATTCTGCCATTGTGGCCTAGGGTGAGAAAATGTACTGTTGCTAATATCCATTATATATGTGATTGTTTATGCACAGCTTTATGAGTATAAGAAATTCTGATGAGAACACCTAGTAGTTAATGTAGTCGCCCTACTTACTCTTCCTAACAATATTTTGTGGTAGAAAAGAGTCAGTGGTGATCAGTGGCTGGTCCTGGGTTATGTGGCTAGCAAGCAGCAGCGTCTCACCATCGGGTGCAGAGCATGTACTCTTTCCATCCACCACACTGCTTTGATACTTGTATCGCTGAAGAGTAGCAAATGTTCTCAAAGTGCCAATTAGTATTCTGCATGTTTAGGAACCCTAAAGTTAAGTTCCTAATTTTAAGATACTATATGAAAGCTCTCTGAAGTAAAATGAAAAAATTTATCATTATGAGCACTCCATGGGTTCCTTAGGATAACAAATTAATGAACGACTTCTTGCTGGTGCTGAAAAGTGATCCAGATAATAGCTTTTCTTCCTGTTTATTTTCTCAATATTTGATATATTTTCTAAGGGGAATTAGACATCATTTCAAGATGTTAACTATATTTTTGTTTTGAAAAAAGGAGCAAGATCGTTGAGGAATCTTATGACAACATATTGTATCCCAGGTGAGCTGTGCTGGCGAGTGTCAGAGTGGCCAATTAAAAGTAACAAGACCAAAAGGAAAGATTTAGTCCTTAATCACTTACTGTGATGATGTAAGCAAGAGTATAAAATGGAAGCGAACGTCAACTTCCTCTCTGCCTTTCTCCTTCATGGAATGGTGCACAGTCAGGGTTCAGGTGGATCAGCACAGACATGGGGATCATCTCACTGTTGAGGAGGTCCCCAGCAAAAGGCTCAGGCAGTTTATAGACTCTGGCATTGAGAGAAGAGTGAAGGGGAGGGACTAGGGGTGGAAAATGCAGGGCATGGAGTCACAGTGGGGAAAAGTGTCTTCAAAGTGTACCCCCTCTTCCCCATCTCCCATAAGGTGGCCTCAGCAGAGGCACCTGAAGAAGATCTCCGCCCAGGGCCCCAGATAAAGAGACCTAGGAATGAAGGCACCTGGGCTGACAGTGCAATTATGCAAAGAGCTTGACCTGCCACATAGGCCTGAGTCCTTGACTGCATTGCCTTTAGAGACTGCGATGCACTGGCTGTGCACCAGGTGTGGTGCAGAGTGGAGAGTTAGCCAGTGCCAGCCAGGTAAAGCCTCTGTAATTGCTTATGATAAATCCTAAGGCATTGCACAGATTTTTGTGGGTTTTGTTTGTTTGTTTTGGATGAGGTTAATTTTCTTGAAATGCCTGACAAAGGCTTTTTAATATAAGTGTATGTTGGGTACGTCAAGAAAAGTGAAAAAATGGCTTCCATTAGAAGACAAAATAATAAATTAGCATAAGTGAATATGAAAAAAATAATTAATACAAGAGTTAGATGTGAAATAGATCATTAAAAAAAAACTTAAAACCCCCAATATAGAAAATGTCTTGCTAGGAATCAATTAAAATAATTTATTATTTGAAATATAGAACTGAGAAACATACAAATTGTATTACAGGAAGACAAAGAGATTTTTAAAAATGAAAGTAGAGTTAAATGATGTGCTAGGTATACTAGGATGCTCCAACCTATATATTTTTGGAATTCTATAATAACAGAAAAAGGGAGGAAAGTGAAAATTGCTAATAATTCCTATAATTGATGAAAGATAATACATATTGGTTTTAACCAGGAGCTTGACTCCTCACATTTGATTTCAAATATAAGCTTGGTCAGACTATATCTATCACATGGTTATCTGTTAAATGCAGGATTTTTCCTCCGCAGTCACTGTATATATTCCCAGTGAACCCTGCTGTACCTTAAATAATGTAAGTTTATAAGATAAGCTGACTTAAATGTTTCCTTTCTTTTTGATGAGGAGAGTTGTACTGATCCCTGATATTTAGAGAATCATCATTTGAAAATTCATATTCTTTACTCTGGCTTTCTTTAAAATTTCCACCAGCTTCAAGTTAAAAGAACCTGCAACTTTGAAATGCTCTTTTGCCCAGTGGGCATTGTTAGCAACATTTCGAGAGTATTCATACCACACTCTTTTCCTGTCACCTTTAACTCCTTTTTCTCTTTCCAACTATAAATTCCATCTTTTGAATTATTAGTGAGTTTAATTACATTATTAAGCAAATATATTGAAGTGCCCTTAAAAAAACACCTTTGAGCTTTCACAATACTTCCTCCACTGAGCATTTTGTTTAGGAGGAATTTTAGTATATACACAAAACATATATATTAATAGGAAATATATATATATATATTATATAAATATGCCTAGAAGGTTTAATTCTGTAGTCCTTCATGGCACCTGGGAGAATTTTTATTCAAGAATCCCTTCTATGACTGTGGATCACTCATATTGGGCCAAATTAAAAATGTGGTTATGAATATAAAAGGTAAAACACAGACAGAACAGGAGTAATGTGCCTTAAGGGAGATAAAGGAAATGGAGGGGAAATATCCAGGGCCTTTGTACTATATTCTCACATCAGTTAAGAGTTGAAGGAGATGAAATACACAGTAAGGGCCAAAGGCATGTAACATCATTCTACTATCATAAAGCAAACTTGAGAAAAATCTATTGGCTGTGCCAAACATGCCAAAAATCATCCCAAGTTGTTATTGTTGCTGGTTTTATATTTTGTTTCATCTCGACCGTTGCAATTACATTGCTTCCTGGATTATGATAGGGCCTAAGAGGCAAAATTCAATAACCCTGAGTCATAAAATCAGAAAGATTGTGAACAACTGGATACAGAGCCAAACACAGGGAGCCGGATTGTGGTGCCAGGGGCAGTCTCCTCATATGCACATTCTCTGAATCTGTAGAAAATGGATGTTTAAGGATCTTTTTGAGGCAATACACATAACCTAAACATTTGTACCCCCATAATATGCTGCAGTACAAAGAAAAGGAATCTTTGTAGACCTACAGAGAAGATTAAGAAAATTTTCTAGAAATTGAGGTATGATAACTGAGAATTATATTAATAATTCAAGGTATATAAAAGTGTCATTCACAGTATTTTATTTAACAAGCTGTCTTTATTGTTTTATTTTAGTGTGAAAATAGTGTTAGACTTTTTATAGATTTGCTCATCACATAAACCTCAAACTCTATTTTCTCTGTAAAATCTTAAATACCTCCACTGTCAGTTCTCCTATGTTAGTAATTTTTCAAGATCCTATCCCTCATATTTGAAAAAAGCCTATTATTGATCCATAAGTTGCCTGTGAAATATTATTTTATATTTGAACTTGAATCACTTTGAAATAATTACATTATTGAGTTACTGCTATGAATTAGGTACTTTAGACACATTACTTTATTTAATCTCTAAAGCAATTCTGTAATAAATATTATTTTCCACATTTAACAAATGAGGAAATCGAGGGTCAGTAGAGTTTAGGTACTTGATCACATGTTACATATGCATAGAATAGAATTGATATTCAAGCCAAATGACTCCAAATCTTGCTTATACCACAGTGGTACACTTTGCCTCTCTCTATTACAGTTCAGAATAACTAGATAAGCAATGTGAAAGGGGTAAAATACATATTCTAGACTAAAGTCACGTAGTTTATTTGGAAAATCTCTACCTTGTGAAAAGCTCTCAGTGGGTGAATTTCAAGTACTATTTGGTTTCAATGTGTTTCTGTGTTCTCTTCTGCAGAATGGGGATTTTAATGTTACCTTTTCTCATACCAGTTGTTGCAGAAAAGGATGGCAAATCTTGGGGAAATTAATTCAATAACTTTGAGGTAATCATCAAATGGAAGCGCTGAATATTTCAACTTCCTGAAGAGAAACATGAGGCCCTGAGATCTCTGAAACTTAAGCTGTATAATTTTAGGTCCTCTAACACAGAGAATGAATTGGATCAGTGACATGAAACTCAGAAAATAAACATTATTTTTATCTGAATTATTTAGCTGTACCTTACAGTTATACAGTGCTGTTTCTGTATTCCCTTCCCCACCCTTTGAAGAATGCAGTTTCCATGGAGAGACTTTCAATTTAACTTTCTGGAACACACCTCAGACCTACTCCCAAAGTTTTGTAGGAATTTCTCTTTCTTTCTCTTTAATTTCCACATTATTCTAAATGCTACCAATTTTACAAAACCATACGTATCTAGAGAAAAGAACACTAGGGAGTTTAAAAAAAGACTTCCTAATTTTGCTAATTAAAGATCAAATTGAACACACTGGATTAAGGTGCTCCCTTTATCATTGAATACATTTCTATTATTATGTGTGTCTAAAAACATGGCATTCTAGATGTTTTCCTGGCTAGTTTTAAAACACAGCACATCTAGTTATATAAAAGCATAAACAGAACCAACCTTTTATTAGTTTTATTGATATCAAAGGAAATCTGTTGTTTCTTTAGGGTGAACAGTGGTTTTTGTTATATTAATCTTCCTTTCCAAGAACATAGTCTTTCATTGTGTTCAAGTCATCTTTGTGTCCTTCAGTAGTATTTTAAGGTTTTCTGCATATAGATATTGCATATTTCTTATTAATTTTATTCATAGCTATGTTTTCTTTGCTTTTTAGTTATAGCTTTTAATTTCTGATTAGTTTTATGTACATAAATGTGTATATATAAATATTATTTCTGTCTCTACAGAACTTCATCTTATGAAACTATTAATTTGGTACCTAAAGGTATTATTGAAATTCTTACTGTTTCCAACATGTTTCCTATTGAAATTGGGTTTTTCATGTTTAAAATTTTATCATCTATTTCTCTCTTCCTTGTCAATTTTTATATAACTAATTTATGTCTTTCTTAATTGTATAGACTAATGGCTATAGGAATATAAAAATAAGAGTGCTGATACTAAGCATTTTGACCTGTTCCTGACTTCAGTGTGAATGCCTCCTGTGTATCTCCATTAAATATGGCACTGCTTTATACTATGTTACTTAAGATTTTTGCAATAAGATTCATGAATTAGAGTGGTTTGCATTTTTATAATTTAATCTTAAGGTTTAGGATCAATGTTAACTTATATCATAAAAATAATTTAGGAGTTTTCTTTCTTTATCTGTGCTGACAGTTTATCAATACTAGACTTTTCTACTATTTAAAGGATACAGTTTTTGCATTTTAAGGTGAATTCTTAACCCTTCAGCAGTTATGGTTTGCTGCTACTTTCTGAGATAAGATGCTGCTGGAGTTTTTCACTACTGTTCCTAATTCTCTTGTGTTTCTTTGTGTGTGTGTGTGTGTGTGTGTTTGTGTGTGACTTCTGCCTGATCTTAGGTTTTATACCTCTTATTTGAATGTTTAGAATCTGAAATTTTGTCTTCAGAATTGTTTTGAAAAAGATGTTAGCAGGTTGTTTGCTTTTCGTCATTGTCACATTTCTGTGACTTCCGGGACTTACTATCATGCTCATGTGAGATTCACCTTGGTTTTTTGCTTTTTCTTTTCCAGTTTTATAAAAACTATAAATCAGTCTTAAATTGATTAATCCTTAGTTCATAATTATTCATAAATAGTTTTAAATTGCATTTTGATTGATGTACAGCTTGGGCCTAGAGGTGGAAGTTTACTAGAATAATTGCTGACCACCTCTGCATAAATGAATTTTGATAAATAATGGCATTATATAGTGAATATGTGGTCACCTCTTCAGTATTCATCATACCCTTTTCCCATTACATAGCAGTCCTGAAGTTTCCATAGACTGATCCCACAATTAGATCCCAGTTAGATCCCATAGATCTAAATGGCCTAAACTAGTCAGGGTACAGCATTTTCTTGGCCACAGTGATATTTTTCCCCAAGGAAAATAATGTGATCTAAGTAGATACAATTATATTTTATTTGTAGTTGAGAATCCAGTGATGGAGAAGGTGACTTTCTTTCTTTCTAGAATTGTTTTACTAAGTTTTCATCCATTTCACAGCCCCAAGGAGAAGTCAGGCTTATAATGGAGCTGAGAACTTGGAGCAAAAGTGGAAATATGGAAAGAAAATAAGTTTTAGTGCCTTCATTGAACTACAGATACAAAACTGTAAAGTGCCCCTTATTTTTATTTTTTTCATCAATTTTATCTAATAACTCCTGTTTAAGTCAGTTTATTTTTGGAGAGGGATATAAAGTTAGGGAGCTATTCACAAGACCATACTCATTCTGACACCAATTACAAGCCTGGAGGTCCCCACGACCAACCTCATATTCAACAATTTGCTAGAAGAACTCCAAGAACTGTTATAATACAGTTACAGTTTATTACAGTGAAAGAATACATATTAAAAATCAGCTGAGGGAATAGATGCATGAAGCAAAGTCCAGAAAATTTTCAAGTGTGGAGCCTCTAGATTTTCTCTTCCATTGGAATCATATGTGTTACTATGTTTCCTGAACAGTGATGTGTGAGAAAACATGTGAAGTATTGTCAATGAGGGAAATTCACTAAACTTTGGTGTCTAGAGATTTTATCGGAGCTCCATCACATAGGCAGAGTTGACTGCTCTATGCTGGAGATGAACTTCATCTCCAGCCCCTCCAGATGTCCAACTGATACCATGGACCTGAACCCCCTGACCTAAGTCATGTTGTTAAACTATCTGATATAGCTAAGCCCCACACTAAATCACATTTTTAGATAATCTGGTGTAACCTCACATACTCAGGCAAACAAAGACACTCTCAGGAATAGCATTCCAAGGGCTTAGATATTACCTACCAGGACTCAAGGGCAAAGGGCGGATACCTCTTTAGGTAAAGTTAAACTTTTTACTACATGGTTGGTAGAAATGGGATCCTACTTCTATAAATATAAGAAGTTATATGCCCCTACTGAGACATATATTAGAGAAGACACTGATAAGATTGTTAGATTTGACTCTTTTTGTGGGTAGTTCTATCTAGAATTGAAATATTGATTGCTGAAAATAAAGAAAGAAGAAACATTCTCAGGAAAGTGGCAGATTTCATTTGAATTTATTTTTTTTTAAATCACCAAGAGAATGTCTAGACATATGTTTCTTATAGGTCATTAAAATTTCTACAAACCCCTATGTAAAATATATTTCTTTATGGTAGAGACATGTTTTTATACTGCATTAATTTGTTTTTTATGACATCAGATATTTTCTCTATATCCAGAAGAATCTGATTAGAATATTGGTTGTTCTAAGACAGATATTAAATAATTGACATTATTGTAGCTTTCCAAAATAGGTGAAATTAACAATGTCCAACAGACATAGTGAACAAGACCCAATATAGAGTTATAAGTTAATCTACTTGCACAGTTTATCAAATTTTTAAAAACATCTGTTGCTTATAAATAGGGAAATTATTTTATTTCCAGCAATGGAAGCATGTCTAAAAAACCAAAACATAAATCACACTGAGTATGTATAAGACGTGTTCTAGATGTCAATAGTGAATCTTTGGAATGAAGATACTGACTGAAGATTAGTGAAAGCATGAAACCATAGGCCATAGTTTTTTAATTTTTGTTGCCCTATTGGAAAAATTAATTTTGGTGGACATTCATAGCCAATGAATTATGCAGAAACTCCAATGTCAAATAGACACTCTTAGTCAAAGTATTGACTAAAAAGAATGCTATAATGTTCTCCAGGATATAAATAAGGAATTAGCATTGAAAAGTGAGGGGAAAGAACTTTTAAGACACCTCTATGACATGTCCATATTAAAAACATAAAGTGACATTCTGACTTTAGGGATTCTCTTTTGGGATCATTTCTGGGTCCTTTGTCTGTTGTGAGTATTTAATAAAAGTAGTACTTTTCAATCTGCCATTTTACCTAGCAGACTTTTAAGGCTATAGAAACAGAAATTCAGGTAAATAAGTTATTTCATCCTATGACAGGCCTTTGCCAGTGGTGCGGCAGTGAAGCTTTTGTGGGCTTTCAACAATATAATTGGTAAACAGAAAATTAGATTCAGTATTCAGTTGTTAATGCTCAATTTCAGCTTCTTTGTTGTTAGACTTTTTGTGCTTTGTGTATTTGCATTGCCTAATTTAATGTGTTTCTGGTGAGATCCATATAGGTGTCTGAAAAAAATCCAATCCCTATGATAATTGGACATTTTGTACATACACACTTGCAATTTTATGTGAGTTTTTTTTTTTTTTCAATTGTACGTAAATCAGGGTTTCCAACAAGATCCCTTCAGATTTTGAATAGGGACATTTTTGTTTTCCTGCTCCTTCCATCCAAATACTCTCAAATTGTAGACTCTACATTGCAATTTTGTTGTTCAAGTTTACTTTCTAGCATCTGTTGAAGTGATTTTCAAAGTGATGTTTAAAAGAATACTTCTTGAAAAAATGTGCTACATTCTTTATCTAGTGGCATATGCTGAGCTTCTGTAGGCACAGTTATCACCCTCTTTACCTGTATGGGTACAATTAGTGCTATTTGTTCTTTTAGTATCAAATCTACTGTAATGAGCAGAAACCATCTTTTTCAGGCAATAGTACTAAAAAATGGTTAAATAAGTTAAGAAAATGTTTTCTTAGAATGACATAATGCTTCCAAAAAAAGACTGCAATGTATATGAGATATTTGGGGTGATATCCTTTAAGGAATAAACAATTATATGTCTCAAATTTATAATAATTAAACTTAATAATATTTAGTATCCAATACTCCATAGTTGCTGATACACTTTATTAGTAATAATTAGCCTGGCTGTTTCTACTTAAATTAAAGTGGTAATAGAATGTCCTACTTAACAAATAAAAAAATGAAGCTAATAACTGGCCATTTCACTGAATATGAAAAAGAGAAAACAAATGGCATTGTGCTGTTCTTATTATTCCCTGATCTTGATCTTTCTAAATCTGTCTCTGAAAGAAAGATGTGAAGCATTTTCTAGTTTGGCCATTAATTTATATAGCAAGAGTGACAAATATTCATATTAATTCCAGCATCCTTAGAAACTAATTCAATTCACAGAGTTCTCAGAAAACATTTTTTATCCCAAAATATGTATCTAATACATATTAGTTAGTGTCTAGCACATACGAAACATTCTGCTTGATGCTATGAAGATAAAAGTGACCCAGACATGGGCTATCCTTCCCTTGAGGAGATTGGCATCCATCAAGAAAGATGAGGTATATAGTGCAAACTATAATATAGTAAGAAGTTAATTAGTGTTATGAAAGAAATATAAATAAATAAAACTTCAGGGCAGAAAGTCTTTATTCCCTCTTGTCATGAAGGGAGATCATTTGTAAGTCTACTTGGCCAATGCTAGAGACAAAAGATTTAGGGAACAATTGACATAGACACTCTAGAGAGAGGAAATAGAGTGAACAAAGTCCAGAAAAGTGAACACATGGGATATGTTTGTGGGACATGAAAAGTTTCATTGGATTGTAAGGGACATCCAAGGGGAAAATTGCAGGTAATATTGAAAAGGTGTATTGTCTAGGGCTAGATTATTTGCTCAATATACTCATTTAGGATGGTGACCTAGAGGTCACTCACTGTCTTAGTCCATTTTCTGCTGTTATGACAGAATACCACAGAGTGGGAAATTTATAAAGCAAAGAAGTTTATTTGGCTTGCCATTCTGGTGGCTGGGAAGTCCAACAGCATGGCACCAGCAACTGGCAAGGGTCATCCCATGGTGTAAGGATATAATGAGGGTGCATATGAGACAGAGAGAAAATAGAGGCTGAACATATCCTTTTAGCAGGCCCCCACTCCCAAGGTGACTAACCCACTCCCACAATAATAGCATTAATTTACTCATAAAGGTGAAGCTCTCATGACATAATAACCTCTTAAAGACCCTATCTCTGTTTTTTTTTTTATTTCAAAATATTAAGGGAGTACAAATGTTTTTGGTTGCATGGATCACTTTTGTAATGCTTGAGTTGTGGCAGTAAGTGTGCCCATCATCCAAATAATTTTCATTGTACCTGTTAGGTAGGTTTTTGCCCATCTCCTTCCCCCTGTTTGATTTTCACTGAGTTTTACTTCCCTCTGTGCACATGCATGTTCATAGGTTAGTTCCCATTTAATACTGAGTACATGTGGTATATGTTTTTTCATTCTGTAGTTACTTCACTTAGGATGATGTCTCTAGTTCTATCCAAATAGTTCTAAAAGGCATTAATTCATCCTTTTATATGTCTGAATAGTATTCCATGATATACATATGTGTGTATATATACACACACACATATCCCACATTTCGTGATTCCAGTCATGAATCAGTGGGCACTGGGGTTGATTCCACATCTTTGCAATTATGAATTGTGCTGCAATAAACATTCTAGTGCCGGGTATCTTTTTGATAAAATGACTTCTTTTCCTTTGGGTAAATACCCAGTAATGGGATTGCTAGATCGAATGGTAGGTCTCCTTTTAGTTCTTTGAGGAATTTCTATACTGTTTTCCATAGGGATTATACTAATTTTCAGTCCCACCAAAAGTGTATAAGTGTTTCTCCTTGCATTCATGCCAGCATCTATTGTTTATAGACTATTTAATAAAAGCCATTCTGACTGGGGTAAGGTGATATCTCCTTGTGGTTTTAATTTGTATTTCTCTGATGTTTAGTGATGTTGAGGATTTTTTTCGTATGTTTATTGACCGTATGTCTATCTTTTTTGAAAAGGTCTGTTCATGTCTTTTGCCCACTCTAATGGGGTTGTTTGTTCTTTTCTTGTTGATTTGCTTGAGTTCTTTGTAGATTCTAGTTATCCGCTCTTTATTGGATGTATAGTGTGCCAATACACTCGATCTGTTTTCCTCTCCTTTTTCATCTATAATGTTTCCTTCTTTCTGAGACAATCTGGCAGCTGATGTCTCTTGTCAGCCATCTTGTCTCTCCTCCCCTACCTCTTAATACTATTATAATGGCATTTAAATTTCAACATGAGTTTAGAGGGGATATTCAAACTATAGCATTCACTAATCAATTTTAACCTGTCTAGAAACATTTTGGAGATGTCAATCAATTTGAAGCCAACAGCATCTAGGAAAGTCTCAGAATTTAGATCTTATGGTGAGGTTTAAACAAGGTCTCAGTAGTTTGTAACTTTGCCTGCCCCCATGGACTTCTGCAGGTAGAATGTAGGAGCAGTAGAATGCTAATAGAAGTGATTCATCCTATACCTTAGGGGCGACCATAGAGAATGCTCTTTTCACACAATTCATGTTTTATGGTAGGGCTTACTAGCCCCTTTCTGTTGAACAACTACTTACAGTGTGCTAGTGCTGAAGTTGCGCACAAAAAACTACCTGTGAGGGTATATTGTTATTTTTTTTCTTTGTCCGTTTTTTTTTTTTTTTTTTTTTTTGCTTTTGAGATGTAGTGATTGAGTTAGAGTAGTAGGATAACTCTGGAATTCAAAGTAAGAGTTGACCTGAAGCCAATATACTAACCTGGCCACAATTCTAATTTCACAATTCCATAAATCATAATTATCTCAAAGCCAAGTTCTCAATTGAATTAAAAAACAATAGGAAATTCTCACTGATAAATAAGACAATAAAACCAAGCAGAATTACACACATACACACACATCTCCAAACAAACAAGTAGGTAAAATAGAGTGCAGGAAGACTTACTTTAATTTTAATGACTTGGTGTCTGCAAAGAGGAGGAAAATTGCTGTATCCTTTGGGAGTTAAATACAGCCCATTTTTCTGATATTATATATTAAGGGTAGACAAATCCAGTAAAATACATGGAATCACAGGTTCCAGTTATTTAAGATACAGACATTATAACCATTTATCCACATGAATATGATTCATATTCTTATAATAGAGAATTCAGCCAAATAACATTTGGTCTCAAAAACCATAAAACACTAAAATTCCATTGATTTGAATATTACTTTATGTACACACTTACAATCCTGCAACAAGGAAGAAATCCAAATGCTAAGAAGAGTGCTAACATATATAAAATTATCTGGCATAAGTTCAAAAATATATGACAACACATTAAGCTTAAACTCTGAATTGTTAGACTCAAAACCATCTGGTTCTGGACCCCAACACTGTCTTACAGAAAAGCATTCCCAAAAGATTCTCCCAAAGTAATTTTTTTCTTAAATTTATAATTTTTTAAAATAATGATATTTTTAAGCTGATTGAAAGTAGGTTATATAAACAAAGGAGAGTTGTGACAAAGTGTATAGTTTCCAGGTGTGCAAATTTTTGGTGGAAATATCTTATTTGAATCTGTTTTCTTACAAGTTCAGGAAAATAAAGGATCTCCCAAAACAATATGGAGGACAATAATTGTTAACATAAAGCAGTACATAAATAATTGGCTTAAATTCAGTCTTTTTTATTATTAATATTATCCATATAGATGACAGGCAGCAAAGGCTTAAAAATAAAGTACATTGTTTTTAGGAATAGTCCCCTGTCTTAAGTTTGCTAACATACTTGGAACATTCACTAGTTTTTACCTTGATCTTTCTCCAGGAGCAATATAGGACATAAATTCTACACTCAAGAACATGTCTGGAACCCCCTCCAAGATCCCATGAGGTGTTCCTATCCCACTCACTCTCTACCCTTCGTGTTACTTGAGAAGCTAAAAATTCAATTCTACTGCAGTTATCGACATGAGACTAATGCTTCTACACCTTGGTCTATCACAATAAATACTATTAAGCAAGTATTTATTAAACACCCACTGTTAGTACCCTTTATGAAATGTGACAAATTAAGAACAGGGTTAGAATAGAATGCACATACAAAATATCAGTGTATTTGTTAAAATTGACAATTAGAAAGATATTTTTATATGCTATAATATATATCGTAGGATTTTTTTTTCTCAGCATAGTCATTATTGTAATAGGTCCTTTTAAATAATTGATAAATGCCAAAGCCTTTAATACTTACTTTCAAGACATTTTAAACAATGTTTTACTTGTAATGTCAGGGGACCAGAGATTCAGACTTGGCAGAATGTCTAAGGGCATTTTCTATAGTCCAGTTAGAATACTAGAGATAATAAACTTTTATGATTTCCAAGTTGTATTTTTGAGTTTAGCTTTTAAAGATAAGGTTTGTCATATTAATTTTCTGTATCCAGAAGGATTTACTTCCCTTATATTTGTAATCAACTGTGTGCTACAGTGCTCATTTGATAGCAGAAGTGAAAGTATGTGTGAAACCCTCATTTGATTGTAAATATTATATATTAGATTATGTTTATGCAAACTTATCTTTGTATGTAAAACTGTTTGGCTTTTGAAAAACGCTAAGTACCAAGTTTTATTCCAGCTTCAATTGAGGCAGCTGATTGGAACAAATTGACAAGGAACAATATTGTCATCAGGCCAATAGGATAATCAGTTCAGCAAAAGCCCAGGAAACTTCTTTTTCATTAATCAGATATGAGATCATAAAATCTTATATGTTGAGAGGAAAAGACTACTGCAGCAAATTTAATTAAAAAACAGAGGTATTCCTTAGGAAGAGAGTTGCCAAAGTTGTTCCAACAAAGGTAACTGGCTCTTCTGAAACTCATGGAAGCATCTGATAATAAGTGTTAAAGATCTTGTTGCTCTTTTCAATGATTGTATGATTTGTAATATATATAACATTTTTAAAGTTAGAACTTTTACTATCTAAAGGTCCTTACAGGAGGCTGTATGAAAGTTTGAAGAGAATGTATAGGATCATTGGTTTTTAGAGCAACCTGATTATTATCTCTCAACTCTCCTGACTTCCTAGCTGAGGAAGTTATTATAAATGATAGAATGTCTGCATTTTATTATTTTTTCTAAACTTACTCTGGTTTATATTTTTATATTTAACTCCATTATGACTTATTACTATTCCTTTATTTTTACGTGAAATGCACATTTACCTTAGAAAAAGTATGTAAAAGCAGTGGAGTTTACTGAGTCATAAATTGTGGTGTTTGCTCTATCAGTCTAACAAGCAATACTGTTTGACTTAGCAAGGGAAAGGCCAAAGAGAGCATCACAGAAGGGCCATCATGAGACTTTTAGAGTGCTTTGTGCTCAGGAATACTGGTGATGAAAGCTTATTACTATGAAAATAAATGAAGAGCACCCAAATTAGAACAAGCAAAGGCTATTTATGTAGCTTGCTATAGCTCGGGAGCCCGCTACCATCACTTGCATTTGGCAGAAACTCAAAGGCAGGTAGAGGAGTGGAATAGTTTTGTAGTGAACAAAAGGGAAGTTTTCAGGTCTGCCCTGATTGGAGGCTGTAGGCTGAGGGACGCTGGAGGCAGGCTGCAAGTGAGGTGCCCTATCTAGGTTAGGGGAGCATATTTGACTTTTTCTAGTTGGTACTATGTTGGAAATCAGGGTGAAAATTAGAGAAGCCGTCAGTTATTGATTAAGACTGCCTGTTTTCAGTCCTAATAACTGGCTTTTCAGCCAAGCACAGAAGTTTTGGTTTGGCTTCTTGGATTGGTTGTTTCAGATTGTGGGTCAGACTTCTACTTTTATACAGGGTCGCCATGGCCATTGTCTACTTTTGTATCCAGTTTCTCACTACAGACTCATGACTCTGATGTACCTATATGTGCATATAATCGGCAGCTAATTTCACATATGTATTTACCCAGAACTATCACGCTTTCCATTGTAAAATTACACTTGTGGGCATAGGAGGAAAAACTGTACCAACTGGCTAGTTAGCTATGATTTTACCATGTTAGATGTATCAAGCAGAACGAAACAGCAGCAGAAGCCAATACCAGTGAACTGTATAAGTAACAATGATATTACTATCATGACTGCTTGCTTTAAAAAAGACAAAAAAAACTATTTCTTAAGCCTAATTTTTCTTGTAATATCTCCTTTTGTGTTTCATATTTCTGAAAATGTATTTAACATGATGACATTATTATAATTGAATTATCTTTTCCATTTAGGTAATATTTAACACTACATTCAATTTTTCTTTTTGTTTTGAGTTGCATGTTCTTCAATTTTATTATATGCTTTTATTTTTAGAAACTAGATGAATACCACACTATTTTATCTAAACTTCAATTTCCTGAATAATGAACTTTGGCTGCCACGAGAGCTAATATATTTGTCTAAATTTACCAGAACCCCCTATCTCCAATATTTATTTACAGTTTCCTCTGAGTTTCTTTTTCTTGAGAAAATAAATTATGAATATGCAAACAATGCTAGTTCTAACATTTAACAAGATAACAAATGGCCTTATAAAATGGCAATAAAGAAAAGAAATACAAAACTAATCTAGTAATTCTGTTCTAACAGTAGTTTACAGAGATCTGGAGCCAAAGTTTTGGTGTTCTTTCTTTGCAGGTCACAAAGCACTAAGGATGCTGTCATTCAAAAATGGCAATCTGTCCATATATCTTTAAAAGAAATTCTCACTGATGAATCCAAAATACAGAATTAGTATTAGGGTCTCCTTCAAAGTAGGTTCTCTTAAAAATGTTGATTTTACTTTCTTTACCAAGTTACTCAATCGAAACATCTTTATAGAGAACTTACTGTGGAAGACTTACCAGGCTTTATGAAAAGCATGAAAAAAAACCTAGAACAGAATCATTGCCCAGAAAGTTACAGAATAACAAAGCATACTTGAATAAAAAGAAAAATAGCACTATAGTAAAAGTGCCCAATAAATGCAACCATTGCATATAGGTTATAGTCTATTCTTAAGACACATAATAAAATTTGTTCTCCAACCCATGCAAGATCCTGATGCAAGTCATCAAAATGTTCCTAACTTTAGAGCTCAAAGCTTCTAAGAATAAAGCTTTTCTAGGAATGAAACTAAGAAAAGAAAAAGCAACATCTTCATTTGTATTTGAGGTACTTAAAAACCAAAACATCCTCCACCTGCTAAGCAAATTAAATTATTGGCAAAAAAGTCTCTGGAAGAAACTATTGTATGGGTCAGAAGAGTAGATCCTTGGATCATATATTTAAATCTGAAAAGAAATACACCTTTTCCCATTAACATAAAAAAGACATCTGTCCTCAAATGTTTATAGCAACACAATTTACAACTGCAAAGATGTGGAAAAAACACAAGTGCCCGTCAATACATGAGTGGATCAATAAAATGTGGTATATGTAGACCACGGAGTTCTACTCAGCCACAAAAAACAATGGTGATACAGCACCTCTTATATTATCCTGAATAGAGCTGGAGCCCATTTTACTAAGTGAAGTATCACAAGAATGGAAAAACAAGCACCTAGTGCAACCTTTATGGAAAAGAATTTGGAGATACCTCAAACAGCTAGATATAGAAATACCATTCCACCCTGCAAGAGCATTGTTGGGAATCTACCCAAAAGAGTATAAGACATTCTATTATAAAGATATCTGTCCCTGAATGTTTATCGCAGCACAATTCACTATTGCAAGGTCATGGAAACAACCCACGTGCCCGTCAATTCAGGAGTGGATAATTAAAATTTGGTATATGCTCACAATGGAATATTGCTCAATTCTAAGAAATGACAGTGAGCTAACACCGTTTATGCTATCCTGGATTAAGCTTAAGCCTGTTATCTAAAGTGAGGCCACACAAGACCAGGAAAATGGGCTCTACATCTACTCACCATCAAATTGGTACTGACTGATTAAAACTATGGTGCTCAAATAGTGGTAGTACTCACCAGGAATTGGGCGGGGGGAGACCCTCATCCTAGGGATGTGGCAAGCATTGTATGTGGGAGGGGGAAGGGAATGACTCTAACCATTCTTAGGGAGAGGCAAAGATATACAAGGTAACCAAAATGCCAAAAAAAAGAAAGAAAGAAAGAAAGAAAAACCTTTTATTGGGTGGTGGGCAGGTGGCGGGGGTGGGGGGGAGGAGGGGAAGGGTGTATACTTACATAATGGGTGTGGTGCGCACCACCTGGGGGTTGGACACGCTTGAAGCTCTGGCGGAGGGGGGAAGGGTGGCAGTGGCAATATATGTAACCCTAACAATATTTGTACCCCCATAATATAATGAAATAAAAGAAAAAAAAACAAGCAACACATGTACTCACCATCAAATTGGTATTAACTGATCAGCACTTGTGTGCACATATAGTAGTAACATTCATCGAGTGTCAGGTGGGTGGGAGGGGGGAGAAAGGGATGGGTATATTCACACCTAATGGGTGCCATGAGTACCATCTAGGGGATGGACAAGCTTAAAGCTCTGACTTGGGTGGGCCAAAGGCAATATATGTAACCTACACATCAGTACCCCTGTAATATGCTGAATTAAATAAATATAGAAATAAAGAAAGAATAAAAAGAAATACACTTGAAGAAAAGAAAATAAAACAGAAGTGGACTGAGATATTTCTCTTAACTAGAAGAGAATGAGAATTCCACCAATATGTTACAAAATATCTTTACTATGTTTTACGTGCTACATAAATTATTTTAATTAAATGTAGTCCCAGCATTCACATGTCCTCTGAAAGCTTAGAAAAACATTTCCCTGGAGATCTAATCTAGGGTTAGAATAACACTTAATCAAATTGCACTAGTACTCACAGCAGTTCTCTTGTAAGTAACCCTAAATATAAAGCATTCTCGGACTCTTCTTTTCTCAAATCATGAACAAATTTTTCTTTTAAGGAGAGAGAAATTTCTTTTGCAAGTGAATTATTAAACATTGGGAACAAGCAGAGTAATTATAAAATACTTCAGGAGGTCCATCAAACTGTCTAGAGATTCCCCAAGGTGCTATAAGTCTGACAGAGTTGGCATATTTTACTAGTCTGAAGAGAAACTGGACAGTTCTCAATACGTGTACTATAATTAATGTTTTCTTTAAGTACCTTCTTTTCCTTATTATTTAACCTGTGTTGTTAACTTTGAGCCAAATAAATCAACCTGAATACATTTTACCTTTTTCTTTTTATCTTCTGACATGATGAATATATTTTTATTTTTATATTAGTTTTCTCAAAATGTGTCTATTCATATTATTATGATATGAGTTGAACTAAATGCTTAATTGATTCCACTAGTAAATGAGATTATGATCTTGTTATCACTGAAGACATAAAACTAAATGGGTTTGGATTCTTGGCTTAGAGAAAAAATAATTTTCCTCTATGAGTAAAAACTGCCTTTATTCTATTCTTTGTCCAAATGCCTTCTCTCTAAGGCTCTCTAGAATTCTTTTGGTCTCTTATACAATATAATTTGAGGATAAAAATAGTTAATATATGTAAAAAGCTTAGTACCATGCTTACAATACACTAAAGACTACATAAATATTAGCTATTATAACTAGAAAGTAGGGCTGCGGGAAAAGAAGTTTCCTGTCCTCTGTCATTAGGTATAAATATTTGAAAGGCCCTGGAAGATATAATCTGTAAAGTTCATTCCTATTCTATGAGTTCCAGGAACAGGTACTTCAAGGCCATACTTATAATAGTACTTCTGACCAAATCCCTTTTCTTAGGGCTATTTAACTTATCTTTGTACATAAAAGTGAAGTCATTATAAATTCTTTGACAGATAGGCTTTTGCCAGCACAATAAAATTATAAACAGGCAGCTAAGTAAAGTTTGAGTTTTTTTTCCTTTGCCCTCTGTGTTCCTTAACTTGGTCCTGCCTATTTTCTTCATCTAAATCCCAGCTATGTACTCACTACACACTCAGAATACAGAATTTTTCCTCATACAGTCACATGCTCTTCATTGATCTATACTTTTGTTACTCCAAATCTTTAAAATTTGATGTTTTGATGTCTTTAAAGATTACCAACCATGTCCACATTTCCACCTGTCTTACTTGGATAGCAGTTTGTGTATGAAAACTTATCTAGGTATTAAAGTATCAAAGTTGAATGAGCACTAGAATATGCCCTTGAAGTCTGGGGTCTGGGAGGAGCTAATACTTTCATTTAGCTATGATGAAATATGTGAAAGCATTGTGCACCAGTGACTACAGGAACAAAGAAAGGAAAAGCAACTCTAACCTCAGGAAATTAGTGCTAAAACCATCTTCCAGATGAGGAATATTTGCCCCCATGTAAGAAAAATGAATCAGAGTCTTCTGTGGAAAGATATCCCAGATGGAGTAAATATTAATAACATTTTCAGAGACATTGGATCAGAAACCACACTAGTGGAGAACTGTGTCTGGCATGGCTGGAGAGGAGGAGGATTAGGAGAGATGCTGGAAAGGAGAAAGGAGATGGGGTCATGACAGCAGTTCACATCAACCTGCCAGCATATAAGGTTGATTTTATCCTCATTTTGCAGAAGAGGGAAATGAGGCCCACTGAGTATAAATGACATAGGAAATAAACAGGAGAGCCCAAATTCAAAGCCAGATGTCCCAAATCCTATCTTGCACACTTTTCCGCTGCAGTATATGTCCAGTTAGAATTTCCTTAATGAAAGTATGGAATCCCTCATTTTACAAGACATTCCCTGTAGTGCAAAATACACTGAAGTGATCTTTTAGAGTTCCTTTCACAGGTGAGTCAATATTCCATTTATTCATAAAGAAGTATTTTCCTGAATGTATCCCACTGCTTTTCCCACCCTAAGGCAATTAGAGGTGAGGGGAAAGGGAAGAAAGGAAAACAAACAAACAAACAAAAACAAAAAAATAACCTCTAACACTGATTAGGTGTACATTGTCAGCCACAGATTTTATACTATTTTATCTATATATTTACATTTTTACAGATATTTTGTATGTTATATTATTTGAATGCTCACAACAGCTTTGTGAATTAGCTTTATTATCCACTTTTAAGGATGAGGACTGTGAGATTCAGATAAAAATCTTTCCCAATTAACTTGTCCACAGGCATGCAGCCAGTTAAATGGCAAACTTCCATTAGAATCTTGGTTTGCTTGACCCAGACCAAAGTCATCTCATCACCTTATCCAACTGTGCTCCTCATGAATGTGTTCATTAAGCTCAAAATAAGACCAATTGGTAAACTAAAACATTGATGGAAAGATTTTAGGATAATGTCTTTAAGAAAGGACATACATTGGCAAAGGAAATAATACATTTTCAACTTACTCAAATAAACAACTTTGTTTTTTAAATAGCTTTTGGACTCCAAATTTGCAGAGAGAATGATGAGATCAGGGGACTATATGAATGACAACATAGGCCATGTGGCAGTATGAAGAGAAAACAATTATTGAATTTAAAAAGATACACTACATAAAAGGGGGAATATCAAATATATGGTTCTCAAGGGCTTCATTTACCTGCTTAAATTATATTGAGTTTGTAAATGTACCCCAAACCCACTACTTTATATAGTAGTCTCTTTATCCATGGAGATATGTTCCAACACCCCCAGTGGATACCTGAAACCACGGATAGTACCTAAGCTTAAATATACTTTGTTTTTCCTATATATACATAAATATGATAAAGTCTAATTTATAAATTAAATATGAGATTAACAACTAATAATGAAATAGAGAAATTATAACAATATACAGTAATAAAAGATATGTTAACATGGTCTCTCTTTCTTTTTAAAATATCTTATTATACTGTACTCAACAATGTCAGATTGTGGTTAACTGTGGGTAACAGAAACAGTGGAAAGCAAAACTGCAGATTAGGGGGAACTACAGTATTTACCAAAGGACCAGTGTCCCATGTGGTCACATTGTGTCCCAGGATCCCAAATAGCTAAACATTCAAAATTACAGTACTGATCAAGATGAACTCTAGAACACATGAATACTTTAGTAGGGGAGGGCAATTAATTCAAGCTCCCAGGCTAGAAAACATTAGTTTTTGAGAGACTGCTCACCATTGAGAGAAGAGGGTTTCAATATCTGTCTTTCTAGTTATCTAGCCAAATCATGGATACTCAAATTAGCTTTTCAGTGTTTAGCTACCTTTCTTCAAGATCCTGATCTTGGAGGAATATCTTTGAATAATCAATATTTATGGATTCTTTTGAGTAGCCATATTGTACAAAGGTGGAAAGTGAAATAAGCTAAAAAAGAAAAAGAAAATTTAGTCCCATCTCCAGGGCACTCATAATAATGATGACATGCATGTATTTATGTATGTATTTATATTATAAATTATTTATCTTCCTGAAGGCAAAACAGTTAAATTAATTGATTATATATATGTAATGTATTACTTAGAATAAGAACAAAGTTATTATTATAGTTTTTTATTGGCCAGAAATTTTACTGACAAATGAGCTGTAAGTTGCTTAGATTGGGAAGTCATTTGTAATAATTTGTATAATTAGAAACAGTAGTAAAAATTATAACTTATTGGCTGTCTGAAGGCATTGTTCTAGACCTGGGCAGATAGTAAATATTTTGGCTTCGTAGGCCACATGCTATCTGTAGCAACTACTCAACTCTGCTGGCACAAAAACAATCAGACAATAATACATCAGTGAATGAACATGGCTGTGTTCCAATAAGACTTTATTTATGAAACATGAAATTTAGATTTCACATAATTTTCACGTCATGAAATATTGTGGTTTTTTTAAAAATTTCAATAGATCTAGGGGGTACAAGTGTTTTTTATTACATGGATGAGTTGTATAGTAGTTAAGTCAGGCCTTTTAGTGCCTGTCACCCAAATAGTATACATCTTACCTGATAGGTAATTATTGATTCATCACTGCCCTGCCACTCTCCTGCTTTCTTAATGTCCAATGTCCATTATACCACTTTATATGACCATATATCCTATTGTTTAGCTTCCACTCATTACCAGTCTGTTCAGAATTTCTATTTCTTCTTGATTTAAGTTTAGGAGGTTGTGTGTTTCCAAAAGTGTGTACATTTCTTCTAGATTTTATCATTTGTGTGCACAGAGGTGTTTATATTAGTCTTAGATGATCTTTTTTATTTCTGTGGTATCAGTTGTAATGTCTCCTTTTTCATTTCAGATTGAGCTTATTTGAATCCTCTCTCCTCTTGGTTAGTCTAATCAGGGGTCTATTGATTTTGTTTATCTTTTCAAAGAACCAATTTATTGTTTTGTTGTTCCTTTGTATTGTGCTTTTGGTTTCAATTTCATTTAGTTATGCTCTGATCTTTGTTATTTCTTTTCTTCTGCTAGCTGTGGGTTTGGTTCATTCTTATTCTAGTTCCTAGAGGTATGACCTTAGGTTATTAATCTGTGATCTTTCTGTCTTTTTAATGTAGGCATGCTATGAACTTCCCTTTAGCACTAATTTTACCATATTCCCAGAGATTTTGGTAGCTTATGTTGCCACTGTCATTCAATTCTGAAAATTTTTTATTTCATCTTGATTTTTTCATTGACCCAAGGATCATTCAGCAGCAGGCTGTTTAATTTCCATGTTATCTGTGTAGTTTGGGGATGTCCTATTGGAATTGATTTCTAATTTTATCCCACTGTGGTCTGAGAAGACAGATGGTATATAACAATCCTCACATATATGCATCTAACCTATATGCACCTAACCTGGATTCATAAAACAAATACTACTAGACCTAGGAAAGGAAATAAATAGTGACATAATAATAGTTGGGAACTTCAACATTCACTGACAGAATTAGACAGATCATTGAGGCAGAAAATCAACAAAGAAACCTAGATTTTAAAGGGACTCTAGAACAAATGGACCTAACAGACATTTACAGAACATTCTATCCCAAACTACAGAAGATACATTCTTCTCATTAGCATAAGGAACATTTTCCAAGATAGATCTTATGTTAGACCACAAATGAGTCTCAGCAAATTTTCAAAAATAAAGCCCACAGGTATCTTTTTTGATTTTTTTTTAACTATTTAGAAATTTTAAATCCATTCATAACTCATGGGCCACACAAAAACAATAAGTGGACTAGATATACCTGTAGGCCATAGTTTTCCAACCTCTGTTAGACATTTACCTTTCTCATCACCAACTGTCGTCTATCTCAAGGTAAGATTTATCATCCTATTGCATATGTGATGAAACTGAATATAGGGACATTAAACTGACTTGAATATTGCATAGCAAGTGATTGTAAACTTTTGACTTTTTCTTGACCTCTCTGAATCTCAGTTTCTTTATATGTGCACTGGGAAGAAATAGATTTAAAAAGATATTATAGAAATTAAATTAAATAATTCATTTATTCAGTTACTATTAAGTTCTTCCCAATTGCAGATTCTTCCCTTAAGTACTAACATTCAGGAAATGTTTACAAGGCAGATCTTGACCCTGCCACATGAATCTTATGATCAAGTGTGTTAAGATATTCAGTAAATAAGAAGTTATAATAAATGTGATAGAAGTTCTGATGGGAAAAATAAATGAGGCCTAAGGGAGAAGGCAGCACAAGTGCATATCCCAGATTCAAGAGATGCCTCTTGGAAAACAATGGTGTCATATGGAGCTGTGAGATGATTTGCTGATGTGAAAAGGTGGAAAAAAGTATTTAAGGCAAAAGCAATGCTATAGGTAAATTACAGAGGTGAGAAATAGTTGTCCAATTAAGAAAGTCAAAGAAGTTCATGTGACTAGGACATAGAATTCAATACATAAATAAGTCAAAGTTCCAGGGATAATGCTAGAGAAGTAAGATGACATACAAAGGCACGTTAATAAATCTAGACATGATCTTAAGAACAAAGAAAACTTCCTGAAGAGTTTTGAGCAATGAGGACTTATTATTAGACTTGCATTTTGAAAAGGTCATTCTACTGCAATATAAAGAATGGATTAGAGAGTGACAAGTACAGTCTGGGGAGACCATTTCAAGAGTAGATGCTATGATATAGATGAATGATGATAGTGGCTCTGATTATAGTAGTGGCAGAAGAAATAAAGAGAATAGATTAAAGAAATATTAAGTTATTGGATTCATTTAAAAATAAATATGTATTGCATGTCTCTTATGCTATCCACTGTTCTGGGGATATAATAATCAGCAAAACAGACCAACATCTCTGCCCTTGTGTCAAAATGATGGATATTGTAGAATAAAAGATTATTTCAGGTTTTTGCTTTTAACAGCTGTTTGGATGGTGGTAACATGAACTGAAATGAGAAAAAAAAAACAGCAAGAGAACATATTTGGTGTGTGTTGATTAAAAACTCTGACTAAACTTCCTCATAGCTTTTCCTTAGAACATTCCCCTCCCCCCTTCCTTAAAGACATTTAGGGCCAGAACCAAAAATAAAAAAAAAGACAGTAAGTTTATGGCTCTCTAAAACAGTTTTACTATTCTTTCAGCTTTCTTCTGCATTTTATACCCAAAGAATAAAGAAAAAAATAGAAGAGAAGGAATATATGACTGGAGAACAGATTAAGTGCGGAAATCACTGATAGAAACAGATATCAAAGGAAAACTACTCATGTACCCTGCTTCACCCAAACTTCCCATAATAGACATTTTCTTCAAGGTAGAAGATTCTCTACCTTAAAATAATATACCTGGAACTTTATATATTATAGTAATTGGGTATATCATTGATATTCAGTTGGTTGGGTTCTTAGGGTGACACTCTTCATCCAAGGTGATTTTTATCAAGATATCACGATCTTTACCAGTTCTACAGGCACCATCCTACCCCCTTTCTCTATACTCTATGAAAACGGTTAATAACACAAATAATTTTCCTCAGAAGTACATATTACCCATTGGTATAGTTCAATGTCAGAATATTTTTAGCTAAGATTATTTTGCCTTTAATTTAAATGATTTCTGGAGGTAAATATACCATGTTACATGTATGTATATGTAGACAGACTAACAATTTATATGTTATGTTCTTTACATACAATAAACCTGTATTCATAAATGGTATTTCCAGAGTACTCCAGAGCAGGAGGTGAGGTCATTACAAAGTATTCTAGTAGGGTGAATGGAGAAATTTAGCAAATAGAGATCTTCATAAAAACAAAAAAGTATAGAGAGTAAAACCATTAAGTTTAATTCTTGGCATATTAAGTTGGAAGTGTCTATGAAGCCTTCAGCCTCAGTGTACATGTTCACCAGTTGTATATATTCATGTGAACTTAAAGAAAGAACATTGGGCTGTAGATAATAGACTTGGCAATCATTCTGTTTGTATATGATATTTGAAACTGTGGCAGTGGATGGAATTACCTAGTGACGCTGTCTTGAAAAGTGTTAGCATCGAGATGTGTGAAAATAAGACCGCAGCAAAAGAAATCGGAAAAGAGCAGCTGAGAAGTAGAAGGTAAATCTAGAGCTGGCGGTCACAGAAGCCAAGGACGAACTGTTTCACAATGATATACTGTACCAAAAGGCTCCATAAAGGGCTAATTGGTTTAGCAAAACAGAGTTAATCATGATCTTGACCAAAGTGGTGTCAATACTGAGGTTGGAGTCTGATGCAGTGAGTACAAGCGTAAGTGTTATGTGAGGAAATCGAGACTGTGAGTCTAAGAGCTCTTTCAACAATTCAGGCCCACATAGAATAGGGAAGAGACCAAAGAATTATTACTTATTTTCCTGTATTTTTTCCTTTCTTTCTTTCTTTCTTTCTTTCTTTCTTTCTTTCTTTCTTTCTTTCTTTCTTTCTTTCTTTCTTTCTTTCTTTCTTTCTTTCCTTCCTTCCTTCCTTCCTTCCTTCCTTCCTTCCTTCCTTCCTTCCTTCCTTCCTTCCTTCCTCCCTCCCTCCCTCCCTCCCTCCCTCCCTCCCTCCCTCCCTCCCTCCCTCCTTTCTTTCTTTCTTTCTTTCTTTCTTTCTTTCTTTCTTTCTTTCTTTCTTTCTTTCTTTCTTTCTTTCTTTCTTTCTTTCTTTCTTTCTTCTTCTTTTTTTTTTTTGTAAGAGAAAGAAACCTGACTATGTTCCAGTAGTGATAGTAAACAGCCAGTAGAGATTCCTGTAGTGGCTGGTTCCTGGAAGGCATTGTCACATGGAACCTTAGAACCTGGAGGGAAAATTTCAAGTCAGACAGAATTACATGTATACTGTTTCTCTGGAAACTTCAGCCCTCAAGATCCTAACAGCATGACCTCAGTTTCAACACAATTGCATAGTCTTCATTTCACTGCTTTTAGTGATGCCAGTTATTGAAGCAGTAGAAGCTGGAGATGCGGTCACTCTCCTATTAGGTGTGGTTCTCAGCTCTGTAGGCATTTAGCTTGTTTGGGGGTGTATGCACGAAAGAGAAAGGGGCAGATGTGACTGTGAAGGGTCTCCTAAAGTGGAAGTGTCTATGAAACCCTGAACCCCTAGTGAGCTCACTCTAAAAACTTTCATGCTATTGAGGCTAAATCTGAGCTTTGGTGTTTGAAAGTTTCCAAGAAAGAGTAAATAGGGAAGTTTCACACTCTTAGTGGGAACAAATTGACACATGAGTGAGAAAAAATGTTTTCTTTACGACAAACAGTATACTGAAAAATGCAGCCTAAAATTTTTATTTGTTTGTTAGAAAGGGGGTAAAAGAAGTAAGATGGCTGAAGTTTACGAAAGTCATATTTCATAGTTTTAGAATTTTCACAGCACCTAAAATAGGAAGAAGAAAGCTCTTGCCTAGAATCCTAGGAAATTACCACTGTTCAGTTATAATCTGTCTCCTGAATCATTGAGGAGTCTTTTCTTAATATTTTTAATAGATTGTTGTTTCATTATCTCCAAAGTTAATATTATATTTAGATATCAAATAAGCATCTAAAAATTGAAACTTTTATGTCTGTGGAAAAAACATTTAGAAAAATGTATTCAGTGAATCTAATATTGAAATGGAGAAAATATCTGATGTAAAGAAAAACCCAACTTTCTATTGGCATTGAAATGGAGAAGAGATTTAATGTGAAAATAAACCTTTACATTAATTAACATCCCCATGATGAGAAGTACTATATTGACTATAAGCCCATTATGTTGTTTCAAAAAAGAAAAGAAAAGGGAAATAAAAGAGCCACTAGGAAGAGATTTTGAAGATTCAGGGAGAGAAAGAGAGATCACTGGAAAAGCAGGAGAGGAAGAAATCTATGAAAGAATCAGAGGATCTATGATAAAAAATACCCTTTGCTTGCATTGAAACAACATGGAAGTAGGAAAGTATGAATGCATGGTATACATACTTGTAGGCTAGATGTCAGGCAGTTGAGGTATTTCCTTCTGAAAATTTTCATTGTGAAGTAGCTCAAAGGTATGGTGAAGGAATAGGATAGTCGAGGTTTTAGTTTTTAGATAATCATTTTGGACAATAGGATGTCAGACAGAAAAAGACCAGGTAGACATTGGTGATAGTGAATTAATAGGGGCATTAAATCTACTTGCTTCTAACGTAATTCAGTCCCTAGCACAAATGTCTGGCAACTACTGTGTTCTCTGTAAACATGTCTACAGGATGAATGAATAGTTTTTATTATATATAAATGTCCATATATGTAAAAGAATGTATAAAAATATGTACACAGGTGTACATATTTACACAGATACATATATAGATATATAAACATATATAGATACTTTAAAAGAGTGGTGATAGAATGGAAGAATATCTATATTTTATTTTTTTCATATATATATCTATATAGAGAGATGTGTATATAAATTTAAACATATATATGAAAAATCATGAGATGCATTCATATATTTTCTTCTGTACCCTCATCATTCTTTTAAAGTATATTATTTTTTGCACACTTTATAGAGTTGTAATCTTTTTTTAAAAAGCTTGGTCTATATATAGTTGATCAAGGAAATTATATCATGATTTTTTTGTTGTTTGTGAATGACTACAGCCCAAAATTATGCTTGATGTTGCTATGAATTCTATGAACCTTCATAAAATTCCATCCTGATGTTGAATTTTGGTGTTTACCTCTAATATATGAAGACATTATTCAAAAGATTACTGGTATAGGTGTTAATTATTTTCATTTGTCTTTGCTCAATGCTAAAAAGAAAACATTTTCTATGTATAAGAAATAATAGAAAGACTAGAATCACTCCAGAATAATCACTAAAGGAGAAAGTCACCTAAGATTATATGCATTATTTTAATTAAGAGTGCTTGAAAATATATATGGCTTTCTGTGAATAACAAGCATCTACAGATGAAGCATGATTAGAAAATGCAATCTTTTTACAGGTTCAATTAAATCAACTTCATTTCAATAATGGTGAATGATTAGAAAAATTTTTATCAGAATCGTACTTTGAGTCATCAAAGAATCTATTTTGTTTTTTAAAAATTCTGCAATGTAGTTTACTAGATAATGACTACAGAGCTTAAAATTAATGGAAGACATTTAAGAGTGATTAAATTATATGGCTTAATCAGTCTATGATTTAATATTATTGGTGGATTTAAGGAATTATCATTCATTCACAAAAGACAACCATCTCTGCCAGTCAACCTTATAATTAGTGAGAAATTAGCCTCAGAAGTTAGTGTGTATCTCATGTGCAGAGAAGAACTTGCCCAAATCATCCATAATCTATTAACCTTGATTTTTTCAATTTTTATAAAATTCATTTTTAGTTTAGTTTAAGGCATTCAACTTCATGGTATTTGAATGAGATTATTGTTGTTCTTGTTTTCTGTTCCATACTAAACTAGGATGATTAGTTATAAGAAGATATAAAGTATTACAGGATGAATATTGTATACTTATTTGTCATCAAAAACAAAAGGCTTCCAGTATTTTTAAAATTGAGGTTAGCATTTATTTTAAAACATATTTTAAATACAATTTCATTATACATTTATCTCTAGGCAGCTAAGATATAGTATTCAACTTTATCTAAGTGTCTTTCATTATAGAGAAATATATATTCACAAAGGATTTACTTCTTGAAAAGTTGCACTATATGTTTTTTCAGGAAAAGCATATGATATGATCTATTTGTCATAATAAGGGTATTATATTTCAACATGATTTAAATTTGTAGAGAAATGCTAACTTTTTTGCTTGAATAAATATAAAAATACAGTATCCCTAGATCAGAAGGTAGAGTTAAGAGTAAAAACAATATTTACTCACTGCTATCAAATCATATTATAAATATATAAAAGCTAGTCATAAGGTTTAATTTAAAATGTTTCCTTCCTTCCCTGTTGATTTACAGTTCAATAGATCATTAAGTTACATTTCAGGCTGAGTGCAGTGTTCATGCCTACAATTCTAGAACTTTGGGGAGGCTGAGGCAGGAGGATTGCTTGAGGCCAGGAGTTCAAAACCAATCTAGGCAACATAGTAAGACCTCTGTCTCTACAAAAAATAAAAGAAAATTAACTGGGTGTAGTGGCCCATGCCTGTGGTCCTAGCTATTAAATACTTGGGAGGCTGAGGCAGGAAGGGTCACTCGAACCCAGAAGTGTGAGGTTACAGTGAGCTATGATTGTGCATCTGTACTCCAGCCTGGATGACAGAGTAAGACCTTAGAAAGAAAAAAAGGAAGAAAGAAAGAAACCAGGTTACATTTGTGTCATCAATCTGAAAGGCAATATAAAAACACATTTTCAATCTTTCATATAAGCAGTGTAAAAGGGATACAGAAAATATTAAACTATAGTTCTTGTCCCTTCCTTTCTGAAGTGAAGTCAGAGTTTGAAAGCTGGAAATCCTAGCATGAGGCAAGGAGGTAAAGTTTAAAAAGAGCTGGGAAGGAAAGAATACCTCTTGTACATATAAACAAACAGGGTCAGTATGGGTTTTGTACAACTTGAAAGTCTGGTAGCTATAATAAAGACAAAAGAACCACTGGTCTCTGGGCCCACCAAGAAAGACTCAGGCCAAAGATGGTAACTGTTTGTCTAATACAGTTTTAAAGATATGTGTACTAGTGCCTACTATAATTCCTTTACATCATAACCAACATTTGCCTATGATATTATAAAGCGCAAAGCTTTAAGTACACCAAACGTGTTGAAAAGTCACTATTTCCAGTACTACACTGACTTCTGAGGAAACAACATAGAGAAGACATGGTCCATACCTTTAGGCACTCATAGTCTAGACAAAGAATAGGTATTTCATTGATTCTCATGCAAGCATGTTTCTTGAATGCTCTTTCTGTCATCTATCTCTATCTCTATTTATCTATCTAATTTATTTTTCTACTTTTTAAAATTTTAAAGAAAAATGTATTGCATTTCCTCCAAATGCTAACATAATACTAGATACAAAGATTAAGATATTGTGGTTATCCAATTTTGCTTGCAAATACAAAAACATACACTGGGGAAAAGAATCCTTATTAAATAAATGGTGCTGGGAAAATTGAATAGCCACATGTAGAAGACTGAAACAAGACCCACACCTTTCACCTCTCACAAAAATCAACTCACACTGGGTAACAGACTTGAACCTTAGGTGTGAAACTATTAGAGTTCTAGAGTAAAACGTTGGAAATATTCTTCTAGACATTGGCCTAGGCAAAGAATTTATGAAGAAGACCTCAAAAGCAATCACAGCAGCAACAAAAATAAATAAATGGGATCTGATCAAATTAAAATGCTTCTGCACATCCAAAGAAACTGTCAAGAGAGCAAACAGACAACCCACAGAATGAGAGAAAATTTTCGCAAGCTACACATCTGATAAAGGGATGATAACTAGAATCTATTTAGAACTCAGGAAAATCAGCAAGAAAAAATCAAACAACCCTATCAAAAAATGGGCAGAGGACATGAACAGAAACTTCTCAAAAGAAGACAGAATAATAGCCAGCAAACATATGAAAAAATGCTCAATATCTCTAACCATCAGGGAAATGCAAATCAAAACCACAATGAGATATCACTTAACTCTGGTGAGAATGGCCTTTATCAAAAAGTCCCCAAACAATAAAATTAGCATGGATGCAGAGAGATAGGAACACTCCTACACTGCTAGTGGGACTGAAAACTAGTTCAGCCTCTGTGGAAAACAATATGGAGATACTTTAAAGTGATACAAGTAGATCTACCATTTGATCCAGCAATCCCACTATTGGGCATCTACCCAAAAGATCAAAAGTCACTTTATGAAAAAGACACCTGCACTCAAATGTTTATAGCAGCACAATTCACAATTGCAAAGTTGTGGAAACAACCCAAGTGCCCATCAATTCATGAGTGGATTAATAAAATGTGGTATATGTATACCATGGAATACTATTCAGCTTTAAGAAACAATGGTGATATAGCACCTCTTGTATTTTCCAGGATAGAGCTAGAACCCATTCTACTAATGAAGTATCTCAAGAATGGTAAAACAAGCACCACATGTACTCACCAGCAAATTGGTATTAATGGATCAACACCTCAGTGGACATATAGGAATAACATTTATCGGGTGTCAGGCAGGTGGGAGGGGTGAGGAAGGGATGAGTATATACAAACACAACGAGTGAGATGTGCAGCATTTCGGGGATGGTCACACTTGAAGCTCTGACTCAAGGAGTCAGGAGTGGGCGCATGGGCAATATAGTAACCTTAACACTTGTACTCCCATAATATGTTAAAATTTTTAAAAAGGTAAAAAATAAATAAATAAAAAATAAAATACCAGAAAAAAAATATATATATACTCACAATGCCACTGTTACACATTAAAAAAAAGAAACTGTGTGTGTATTGTTTTGTTCAAATACATTTTACAAAACAAAAACACACATACCATCTAGTCATCTACCACAATGTTGGAGTTTGGAGAGGTTATGTAATTTGTTGAGTTATCTAACTCTGGCCTAGGTGATAATGAACATAGCTGGAACTTAAACATAGATCTATGTGGTAGAAACATTTACAGCTGATCAAATATCTGTGTGTTCCTCAACTTTTCATAGACCTTTGGCAATTAGTTGGAAAAATGTGGCTAGTTCTAAGTAATACTAATACTTATGCCAATTCTCAGCTAAACCACTTAAAAGTTAGTGAGTCCAGCTCTTTGCTTCACTTGTCATGGAATCATGGAAACCAACAACACTTCCAATGGTGTGCTGCTATGGTCTGAATGTTTGAGTCTCCCCAAAATGCATAGGTTGAAACCTAATTTCCAATATGGTAATATTAAGAGGGAGGGCCTTTGAGAGGTGACTAGAACACAAGAGCAGAACCATCATGAATGGGATTAATGCCCTTATAAAAGACGTCTGAGGGAAGTTGTGTGCCACTTCCACCATGTGCAGATGCATCAAGAAGGTGCTATCTATGAAGTATGGGCCTCACCAAACACCAAATCTATCAATGCCTTGATCTTGGGCTTCTCAGCTTCCAGGACTATGAGAAAGAGATGTTTGTCATTTGTAAGCCACCCAGTTTATGGCATTTTTGTAGCTAGTAGCCAAAATAGGCTAAGACATAGATCCTGAGACCCCAAATGACCATATGGGTTGGAAACTCAATAGGCCAATATTGTGTTAAACCAGAGATTTAAGGATTAATTTGTTATTGCAGCAAGGATTATTTGTTATAATGGAGTTTATAACTCTAGCTCACGAACTAACTAATAAAGTCTCAAAATCTGTGCTCTTAATCTAAATGCTGTAATAATGGCCATGACTTAATAGGAAAAAAAAATCCAGACACAATAGTGATTTCATTACTTCTACAGTCTGAAATTGGAAGTCAAATATTGACTTCATTTTCATATATAAATTCTGAATTAGTGGATTTGACTGCAAGGTGGTAATAACAAGGTTAAGATTCATAGATAAATAATCACAGTGTTATAGTGGATTGATAAAACGTTTAGTAATTACAGGCTACAACAATTTAAAGTCAGCTGGCCTTGCCAGTTTTTACTTGCCCACTCAACACTTATTTTTCATCAACAGTTTTAAATTCAATTCATTTTAAGTGTTTATATTGTTTTGTCTAGGAAAAAGAATACAATATTCATGATAGTCTGTGATGATTCATGCATTTTTGTTACTTAGAAATAGCTAACTCCATTAATTCTTCAGAATGCTTTCTGCTGCCCTGAAATACAAACAGTTTGATAGTGTTCCCGGAGAATTGATGGTTGCAATATATCTAAAATAATTCTGTGACTTCTAATATACAGTGTTTTGAGGAAGAGTTTAAAGTTTTAGAATATCATGTACATATGATGTTATTTAATAATTGATAAAGCAGTTCCTAAACAACTTTGACATTCTGTTCAAATCAGACTTTTTAAAAAATCAGTATTTTATCTTTCCTGAATTCTCTATTCACATTTAAAACAACTACAAATGTTTAAGAAATATCAGATTTTTCCCAATATTCTTTACATTATTGTTAACAGCAATAATGTCTTAAATATATGTAGAGCATATCTCTGGTATTATGTAAAATAATCTCACATCATTCTTCATGAAGTAAAAGAACAGAAGCCTAGAGTAGTTTTGTGTCCAAGGCCACATTCATAGTGACAGAGCCAGGGTTAACATACAGATTCACTGGCTGCTACTGCAATGTATATTCTACTCTATTTTGTCCAGTCATAAATGGATCCTCTTTAAGTGATATTTAAAATGCTTGAAACGATAGTCGTGTCTTCAAAAATCTCATATTCTTTCCTGAACTATCTCTAATTGGTACATGAATATACAGACTAAGTACCAAAATTATCAATATAGTATACCTTGAATATTTTTTGCATAGACATTGCAAATATTATTATTAAATGCCTGTATTATTTTTCCAAAATCCTTATAATCAGGTGATAATTGATCAAAGAATGTTAGGGGTCAAAAAATTCAGCAAATGACTAAAAGATAAACACTCAAATATCTGAAGATACAGAAATGACTAGCTTTACAGATCTTTTATTTATTCATTAATTCAGTAAATGTTCATTTAATACCTACTTTCAGGCATGAACTGTGGATAGGTGCTAGGTATATACCTATAAACAAATAGGCAAGACAGCCATACTCAAAGACCTGATATTTAATAGACAGGAAATATATGCACACACTATAAAACCACTATGAAAGTAATAAACAGATTTCTGTAAGACAGAAAAATATTGGGGGGAGCAGGGAGAAATTCTCCTTCCCTGTGGTTGATATGGAAGCTTGACTAAGCTCAAAATTAAGCTGAGGGTTAAAGGATGAGAAGGAATCAGCTCTGTAAAGAATGAGAAGCAGAGCACTTCCATCAGTGGGAAAAGCACATGCAAAATCATAAAGGCAAGAAAGGGCTTAGAATGTCTGGGATAGAAAAATGGCTGAGAGGGAATGTAGCTTAAAGTTAAGTTAAAGATCAGATTATCATAGTTCTTAGGATACTGGCTCATATTTGAGTGCAGGGGAAGCCAGGTTTTAAGAGCAAAGTTATGTGACATAATCTATGTATCAAAAAAAGAAGAAAGAAAAGAAAATGAAAAATCATCCTGGCCGTTATATGAAGAATATTTTGGGGAAGTCTAATTCTAGAAACATTGGAGACTGAGCTAATATAGACTCACTTCCTGCTATGTAGTTGTAGAATGCTAGATACATTTAAAGCTAAATAAAAAAATATCATAGCTGAATGAAGAAATATATTCGTTGTGTCACAGATAATGGGTAGTCCCAAATCGGATCTATAATTTATGACTATGATGCTATGGCTATCTAGAATATTGGAATTAGCTTTAGGCCCTAATGTATGGGCCCTAGAGTTTGAATGCGCCCTCAGGGATAGAAGACATTGACTTACATGATGAGAATTTCATAGAGACAATTAGAAGCCTTAGAAAGAACCCTACTAAGACTGCTGTTTCTTTAAATGGGTCACTAGATATCTCTACATACTACTGGCCCCGTTTGGCAGAAAGAAAACTTTCCCTACCCAAGGTATAAGTGAGTGTGTATTGAAAGTACTATAAGAAATTGACCCTAAGCTATACCACATATGGGAATGGCATTCAGGTTATATTATTCCCATGATGTGAGAATATCCAAGTTAGAAACATAAAGTAAAACCTGCTCTAAACTGATGAAATAACTATTGTGTATGCTATAACAAATACAGGCTGGTTTGTGGCAATAGGTCTGAATATTTCCAAGATGATTTTTCTTTTCTTTTTCTTTTTTAAACATATATTAGTTGATGTCATTTCTCTCTTAAACTCTGGCTTCCCAATCCACTTACACTACCATTCAGCATTCTAAAGGCTTATGACAATCTAATCTTCAACCTCACTTTCAACTGCATTCCCTCTTATCTTGTTTGGGCTGCTTTAACAAAATACTATAAACTCAGTAGCTTATAAACATCCAAAATTTATGCTTCACAATTTTGGAGGCTGAGAAGTTTAAAATCAAGATACTAGCAGAGTCTGTGTCATGTGAGGGCTATTTCCAGGTTTATAAATGGTGCCTTCTCACCTTGTCCTCACATGGTGGACATGCTAGCTCTCTCACGTCTCTTTTATAAGGACACTAATCCCAATCATGAGGGCTCTACCCTCATGTTCTAACCACCTCCCAAAGGCCTTGTTTCCTTATACCATAACCTTGGGGGTTAGGATTTGAACATGAATTTTGGGAGGATACATTCCGACCATAGTACCATCTTAGTCATTTTTAGTCCTTAGCACCACACACAGACATACATGCATACAAATTAAAGTTGTATGCAATAAAAAATTTGTAAATAATGGTAGAAATTGATTGACTATAATAAGTAAACACAACAATGAATCTGAACACAGCAGCCAACTCTGAAATAAACTATGATATAAGAATTTTTTGAATTTCTTAAAAATTAAAAAATTAGAAACCACAATGGAAGAGTTGATCATGATGAGAATAATAGAAAAAAATTGAAAAAAAATTACCCTAGAGATAAACAGCACAATCAGTGAAATTAAAAAGGCAATGGATGATTTAAAAAGCAATATATATGATCTTGATACCTAATTACTGAACTGAAAAATAAATATTAAGAAGTAACTAGGAAAACAGCAGAGGAAGGAAAATAAAGAGAAAAAAACAAGAAAGGTATATTTTGACCTTCTCATTTTAAATTCCAAAATAAGAGATTGATTGGAGAGAATGAGAGGCAGTATTTAAAGATATAATGGCTGCAAATTCCAAGATTCATTAGATATCAATTTTTATTTTTAAGATTAAATCACAAGTAGGATATGTTAACAATAAATCCACATGTAAACAAATCAAGGTAAAGCTGCTTTTAGAGAGAAAAAAGAGGTTTACTATGTAAGAATAGCAACTAGACTGCAAACAAGGACTTCTCATTAGCAACAAAACGAAATGGAATAACCATAAAATGTTAAGGAAAAAAACTCTCAACCCAGAATTCTGTATTCATCTAAACAATTATTCAAAAGTGAGAAAGAAATGAAGATATTTTCAGGAAAAGGCTGAGACAAGTTTTCCACTCACAGGCTTTTGCCGAAATAACTACTGAAGATTATAGTTTAGTAAGAAGGAAATTAAATCCTGAAGGATGGTATAGTATAAAAGAAACGATGTTGTGCAAAAAAATGGTGAAGATGTAGATAAATAAAAGTAACTGTCGATGATAAAGCAAACCACACTAATAAGAATAACTAATTAGACATAGTTCAAAAAATATCAGATAACTGTAACGTAAGAGGGAGAAGGAAGGAGGACTTTAATTCATCCTAACGACTTTGTGTACTGTGTAGTTGGGAGATGGGGAGATGGATTGGTTAACTTTAGACTTTGTTAGTAAACTAAATGTGTATAAAATTTATTTATTTATTTATTTATTGAATATCTTGTGTACTTTTTAAATTTATATTTTAATAGATTAGGGAGACAAGTGGTTTTTGGTTACATGGGTGCATTATACCGTGGTGATGTCTGGGTTTTAGTGTACCTGCCACCCGAATAGCATGCATTGTACCTGATAGGTAGTTTTTCTTCCCTCATGTTTATCCCACACTCCGCCCTCCTGAGTCTCCAATGGCCATTGTACCACTCTGTGTGCCCGTGGGTACCTGTAGCTTAGGTCCTACTTATAAGTGAGAATACACAGTATTTGGTTTTCCATTCCTGCATTACTTCACTTAGGATAATGGTCTCCGATTCCATTCAAGTTGCTATAAAAGTGAGCTTGTCTAAAATTTAATGTACCTATCAAAAAATATATAATATATAATTCCTAAATCTATAGAGAAAGAAAAGATAGAAGATGGAAAAAAAATAGTCAAGCTAATGGACTTCAAAAAAGAGAAAGGAAGCAAAAAGAGAGCTCATTGTCTAGAAAACACAAAATAATAGATAATTATAATACACTGTAAATAGTGTAAATTAGTTGAAAAAAATTCTCAGGCTGGAGTTTTGCCTTTTAAGAAATGTAGTCATGTATTAATTTCAAGTTATACTAAATATTATGAGACAGACATCATGAAAGTAAAGAAATTGAAAAAATGATGTATCAGACAAATACTAACCAAAGAGAGCTGATGTACCAATATCATCATCAGACAATGTAGACTTTAAGGCAAAGCACAAACTCAGGCTTATCTAATTAGAGGATTATCTCATCAGGATAAAAGCAATAATTATTCAGGAAGATATAACAATTCTGGACATGTAGGTACCACCTAACATGTATACAAATTAAAAACTGATAAAAATATATGAATGAATCAATATATCCACAATCATAATGTAGGGTTATTAATACACTTCTCTCATAAAGTGAAAAATAGAAAATTATCCAGAGTTACAGAGAAACTGATGATAAATTGGTTTAAGAAAAGAGCTGGGATGGGAGATGGGGTAACAACATAAGAGAATCTACCTAGACGAGGCATGTTGATGTTGTAGAAAGGGACTGTGAGTTACTCCTAGAGGAGTTAGAAAGAAGATACTAGACTCAGGAGATTATTTTTAATGTATTATAATAGGTGTGCCATGATAATGCAAGGGACACACTTTATAGCCCCCTCCATTGGTGCATTTTTTGTGTATATTGTGTGTTTACCAAATTTCCCATTCTTACTTCATGTATTCATATCACACACACACACACACACACACACACACACACACACAAAGTCTATTTGTACTCCACTTCAAGCATTCTTTTGTCTATAAAAGCAGTGTCTTGAAAGCTTGAAGACATTAATCCCAGTTCTGATTTTGCCTCTAAACAGCTATGTGAAGTTTGGAAAGTCATTTCAGTTTTCAACCCCTATTTCCTTATCTGCAAATTGAGGTGATAAGATCAGACAGGCTAGATTTCTTTTATCATTTGCTATTCCATCAATTTGTGTAAAAATGTTTGACATTTTGGGCATTACTTATTAATATATATTTAAATTATATATTTCACAAGGGTTTATTGTTCAAGAATTAATTTTTTCCATTAAGAAATGAGGACAAATAGTTATTTAATGAATGGCATAATGCATATCTGAGATAATAAAATCCAGGCACCTCTTAATCTGCCTAAATAATTGAGATAGTTCACTAGAGCCTGACCCTGGTATGAATTCCCAGTCTCCTAAATAAATTGAATAGAGGGCATTGGGCCCTCTGGCACCTTTAAACACAAAGAAATTGTTAGCAACTTAGCATATATGAAGGGAAAACTAAAACATGCAAATTATTAAATATAGCCTCTTTTGGTGTTGTCCACTAAATAAATTATGTTTAAATGAAATAAGCTATTCATTGTAACCTACCAGACCCTTCACAGCCTGGCCTCAGTCTACATTAATACTAGCATTGCTTAACATAATCTGACAGGGTTGTTAGTAGGATTAAATGAAATCTTGTATTCACAGTTCCAGTGAAAGGTCTGGCATATAGAAGATTTTCAATTCATATTTATTTCTTTCCTCTATCCTTCTTTTAAACATACAAAAACCACAGATGTACCTTAGAGTATGGGCTAGTTTCTTTGCATGAACAGCCATATGATACGATGATGGATAGTGTAATGTTCCTAATTTCTCTGAGGAGCTAAAATTACAAAGATCACAAACTTCAGACAGTAAAGGAAAGCAGAATTTCTGAAGCCTGTGAACAGATGTCCTTCTAGAGTCAGGTTCTGCTGGGCTCTGGCCTTTCAACAAGTTTTCCCGGACATAGAAGAGATTACTCAGTTCATAGCATCTGTACAAGCAAACTGCGTAAGAAACGTGGAGTTTGTCAGGGCTCTGGCAGCTGGCTAAAATCCATGTCAGGTTCTAGAAAGTAGTCACATTAGTAAGCTCTTTAGATAGTCCTAAACTTTTCTTATTAGACTGAATCTTTCAATATTCTCGGTACCCCTCAATAACCAACCACATGCTAAACATTCAAGAGAATATTGTGATTGGGTTTTAGAGAGTAAGGATTTAGGATAAGGAAACTGAGGCCCGTAGAGGTTCAAGGACTAAATCTACGTATTCAAATTGAAAGTCACTGTGTTTTCAACAATGTACAATTAGATATTATACTTTTTGGTGATAGTGACAACTTAGAAACATGAATTAGCAATTACCAGATAAAATGAAGACATGAAAACATTCCTATCTTTACTTTTCAAGATCAGGATTTGCTTTGATATGATATATAGAACGGCTTAAACCTTTTCCCAGGTTAATTTATTAGTAATCATATAGTATTGTTTTACAATTTTTTCTGATTAGTCGAGACATTCCAATATAAATGAAATATCTTTATCTCTTACAAGGTGTTTTTTTTTTTTTTTCTGGAAAGTCCTAAAGTCCAATTTAATAATAGGTTTCATGAGTCATTCAAAAATTCTGCTTAAATATAAAGAAAAGGACCAGGGTTTTGTTGACAAGTAAAGAGATCCCTTATAATATAGTAATCTTTCCCAACTTTATTTTCTTTTTCTCCTTTAAAAGAATCCTTCCTCCATCAAAACCAACTTACTCAACGTTGGAATCAGAATATGCAGTTACCTGTTCCTCTTACTAAGAGTGCCACACTCAACTACCCCATCTTTCTAAACTGTATCTATCCATTCTTTAATGTCCAAGAGACATGAACTCTCTTCCAAGAAGTGCTCTTGGTCAATTACTGTCCATAGTAACCACTGTTTTCCTACTCATTTGACTCTTTGGATGCACCATTTTATATGCTCTTTTCCTTTGTGAATATATTAGCTTTCAAACTATAGGCTCCTTTACCATGGGAACAGCTTCACAGTTTTAGCATTTAATTGGGGACTCTTGAATTATAGGTGCTCTATAAGCATCTCATCAAGATAAATGTCTCTAAGATAAAGTGTTCTAATAAAAGCATAGGGTCACATCACATAGTTTAATTGGTCAACTATAATAAGATCTAAACATTCTTGTATTGCTGGTTTATGTTGTTCTCTGAGACATCCTGTGATATTTGAGAAGCAAGGAGCCATGAGAGTCCTGTCTATCACTGAGAAACATGTTAAGAAAAAGATACATCATAGAAGTTCTAGAGCCTGAAAATGTGCTCAGTTTGTGCAATTCTTTATTTACATACATATATTTTGGAATCAGCTAAACAATAGCATCTATTAATAGTTCAGAGAAAGTTGCTATAAGAAACTTGCCATGAATATAATCACACATCAATGAATCTAAAGTCCTTGTGGTTCTTTTACTATTTTTAAAATGTCACGTCTCACTCTGTAGGATGCAGCCTACAACATTTAATGCATTTATAGGTAGAAAATAAACTGTATTAACACCATAATTGCACACAGAAAGGGTCATGTATATTTTGACCATCATTCAAAATCTCTCTAGGTAGAAGCAGCAAGTTTAAAAAAGAACAATATGCTTATTTTTTTTCATCCCTCTATCTCCACCTCTTCTATTGCCTTTATTGCCTCTGTAATATAGAAACATGATTTCATTATTTTTCAGTGTTAATATTTTTGTGAAAAAATGGAATAATATTCTGAGGATATTATTTTTAGAAAAATAGAATTTTACTAGCTGTCCAACTCTATAATAAAATAGAAGTGTTTTTGTTGGTTTATCAACCAGGATGTATAGAAGGAAATAATTATATTAATAATTTATTTCAAAATGATAATATTGATCTACTAACTAAACGACTGACTCTCTGTGATTTAATCCATTATTACCAAAATGTCCTTTGTTTATTGATTGGGTGTAAGGAAGAAATGCCATCATTATCCTTTATTAAAATACTGCTTTATTAAATTCCTAAAAAGCAAACTAAAGCCACATTATTTTGAATGTACAGGTACCCAGAATTATGGTCAGAAAATACAATCCTTAAAAATTGATAATACAGAGCTATATATCCTCTTTATAGCTCTTTACAGAAGGCCTTTTATGTCTTGCTGTATTATGTATACTTGATGAATGTTTCTTTAGCATTATTGCAAACTCTGCTAAATCAATTCTCTAAACTTTCTCTCTATGATTAATTGATTAATGATTTAATAAACATACAATTACCCTTTTAAAAACATAAAAACCTCTACTGTGTTTGTCACACCACAGCTACGGTAGTATCTGCAGCTACTGAGAACTAGATTTCTGTTGCTAGTAATGATGAGGGCGGGTTGTGGGGGTAGTGAGGATAGCTAGTTCTAACTACCCAGAGATATGAATTTTTCTTTAGAAGGAGCTCTCAAGAAATATATGTTAGACAAAAAATAAAACACCTTTTAACTTTAAAATTTTATTGTTGTATAAAAATACATAAAGTTCAACTAAGCAACCTTGTGTAAACTGATATAAGAGGTTGTTTTTGTATTAAATCTACTTCTGATTTTTTCCTGTATGATATGCGGCCAAACAGCATCTTCCTCATAGAAAGACATTTTTCAGGGAAGCCTTTCTTGATGCTCTCAAATGAATTAGAATCCCTACATATATTTTCATAGCACCTTGTAGAATTTAATCATTTTATAATCATAGTCAATACCTATTACCTCTCTTGAGAAAAGCCTCAAAATCCTAGCACTTAACATAGTCCCTGACATAGAGCTGTTGCCCCCAAAATATTTATTTAATACTAGAAATTCCTTCTAACAGTATGAATGTGGATGAATGGGTGATTATTGATAACCATTTGTAAGTGTTTGTGCTAGCTTTTAGAGATATTTCTTTAAACTTTGTTCAAAGAACCTAAGGTTGGAGTAGTAATTAATAACTTACAGTCTACTAAAACATATAAATACCAATCATTATGCATACCAACTTACCTCATTTGTTTATTATCCTCACCCTTCAGGTGTATTTGATATCTATTTAATCAATGCTATTTATTGTAAGAAAAATGTGAAAAATATTCACCAGGGTATCTTAGAGAATTGCTTTACTTCATAAATCTCTATGTCCACTTTTCTAGGTTCAGGATCTACAGATATAAAAATTAACAATGACAAGTATCAAAAGTTATAACCCTGGTAGGATCACTTTTTGCTCAGGTTTTTATTTTAAATAGGTGTAATCAGCCCTTGATTATTTCTTAGAAACATAATTTCACATTTGATAAATGTTTCCTGAGTGGCCATTGATATTCCTGATTATTAAAATTAGGAAAGAGGTTGGAAAATTTTTAAAAAGTTGCTAATTAGTGTAATAATTAAGAGTGTAGATTCTGTAGTCAGAATGCTTGGGCTCAAATTTCAAAATTACCATGCATTAGCTAAGTGGCCTTGAGAAATTTAATTAACTGAGGAATGCTTCTGTGTTCTCATGCAAAATATAATAAGGCTATTATAAGAATCCAATGAATTAATTCATGCAAGGAATTTAGAATAATGCCTGGCACGTGGTAAGAGCTCAATAAATGTTAGCTGCTATTATTATTAGTAATAATATCATGTTAAGTTGGTTATTAGTGAAGTACAATGAAGATACTTAATTTTTAATTTGTTAATCAGCACATGCAAATTACTACTAAACCTTTTTAAAAGGAAAAGTTGATATCTTGAAGTTTCTTTTTCCAGAGCACTAAGAAGTAGTAACATAGTATATAGTCCCTCTCTAGGAACAATATGAGTAGCAGAAGATACAGCTATTGTTACAAAGTCAAAACATGATGTCACTAAAAATAGTCATTAAAAATATCAATAAACTAATTGATTATTTCCCATTTAATCTATAAATATATTTTCTCTGCCACAATTTAATAACAGATAGGTGATGGCAGTTATCAAAAGAGGAAAGATACCTCAAAATTGAAAAAAAATTACACCAGTTATCTTTTCTGTGGTCTGGAAATAGGAAGTGAGCATTCTATTTTAGTAGTAGATTTTAAAATCTACTACCAAATCCAAATATATTCTACTGGGCTGTCTTCCCTTTCTTATCTTTCCTTCCTATTCCACTGCCCTAATCTCTCAATGAACTGATTGTGTTCAAATTTTGTCTCAAGGTCTATTTTGAGGAGAAGCCAGAATAAGACTCATGGTAAACTCCAGGTTGTGCAGTCAGAGTTTAGGCTGAGAACATAGAGAGGAAATGGGGCTTCCAGCAAAAACAGAAACCAGAAAGAAGCACTGGAAGGAGGGACTTTGTATTCCTACATCTGTTTCTTGACAACAGGGCTGTCTTCTTTTTCCTTAATGCCCTGCCTTTGGCAGGTATTAGTGTATATTTGCAACAACAACAACAAAAAAAATCTATATCAGTTTAGGGGACAAATGAAGGGCCCATCTCTTTCATAATCCAAAAAATTTTTGTGGAGATATACCTTGTTTATGTCCCCTTTGTTTGCTTCACAGCCCATGGACTTCCCACTATGACCAAAGAGTCCAGAGAGCCTAGGCATGATCTGTCAGCTGTAGCAACTCTGCAGTGAAAGTATGTGCCATCCCCCAAAGCAGGTGTCCCAGCATTTTTATTTAGCCCTTGGCAACTGTTGGAGGTACAGCAGTGACTGAAACAGCATTTTCTCAGGGTGTAGAAGAGAAAAGATCTCTCTTTCCTCCAGAGGTATCCACAGCTATGGCTGTTCCACTGCCCAAGATTGATGGGTTCCCACATTTACATTGTTTGCTTAAACATGTCTGTAAGTTCACATGTACTTTCCTTGTGGTAGTCCCCATGGGCAGACAGGATAGGTCCTAGGAGTTGCTAATAATAACCATGAATTGGGGGAACCAGATATCCTGTATATTTCCATGGCTAAAACCCTTCTCTTTAAAATGAATGGCCCTCTCAGAGGCTATTGGAATTCTTCAACTATTTTTATAATCTTTGCTACCAGGTAAGGTAGTTTTCATTTGAAAAGTCCATCAAAAGTATTCTAATACTTTTGAAACCTTAACAAGGAAAGGTGGAATTTTGAGCCATTTCTTCCCTGGAAGTTTACAGGTTCCATAACAATTTTCCTATCTATTTTTCCTCCTCCTATTGGTTTTTGCAAATGTAAGTACTGGAAACAAGGCCTTTGGCAAGACATTCTAAGTGTCCCATCAAAACCTTTCTGCAAAAAGAAACCCTCAAGTCATCCATTGGCAAGAGCAGGTGCTCTCTTGGGGTGACTGTATGTCTCTGCTTCCACATGCAGCTCTCACATGGTAGTTCTTTTGGGGGCTGAGGGAGCAGATGTGGCATTTAACATTTTTCTCACTGATTTCTGTGATATGGGTTGTGTCTGAAGTATCCTTTTTGGTAGCTCTGGGGGTTATATAAGTTTTTGATTTTTAAGATAGTTTTACTTTCAAGTAATTTTTCCATATATACACTTGCCAGATCATAGGCTTTTGAGTTGAGTATTGGGTGCCATCAATTTTCCTATAGGTCAAGGGAAGCAATAGAAACGTTTGTCTTTGGGGGGGTACACAAGAAACATTTTGAATAAGTAACTGCATAACTTAGGCTATAATGCAGAGATTGGGTTGGACACAGACATTTAGATCAATTAGAGAGTTTGTGGCTTATTACAAATGAGAGATAATGAGAGTCTTAATGCTAAATTTTAGCCATGTTAGGGGTACATATTTTGTGTGCTCATTTTTAATTTCTCATATTGCTGAGAAAATTGACTGTGTCAGGAGTACATCCTCACTCCCTCTCCTCTATTGATGTCATCGCTTTGGAAAGGGATCATGAGGACTGGAGGCTCATTCTTGTTCTCATCTTCAGGGAGCTGCCCCCAGTCCCCTTGCCCATGGCTGGCTGCCCTGAGGTTTGTTATCCACAGGGTATTTGTTGCTAAATTGGGGGTTTTCTGCTATAAGGTAACATAAATCAGAGTCCAATCACCTCAGGATGAACACAACAGCCCGAAGGGCACTATGCACCACAAAATCCTGTTATGAAGACTCTCACCAGGCCATAATTTATCAGATAATGCCTCTGCTCTGGAAGTTAAGACAAGTGGAAAGGACTCCCTGCAGATCACTGAATTATGGCTATATGCCTTGATTGAGTTTTAGGGTTTTCTGACTTCTTGCCCCACACTCCACACACAAACTTACTTCCCAGTAAGAAGAACTCTGTTTCTGTCACGCTGGTTTCATGTTTCTCTAAAATGTCAGTGCTTCCTTTCTAACTCAAGGTTTTTACTCATTATATTCCTCTAGTTCTGGAATACCTTTCTGCTTTTACACTTTAGATTCCTGAGACCAACACACACACACACACACACACACACACACACACACACACACACACACACACACACTATAGTGGTATAATTACATGGTATGTTTACAGTAGAATAGAATAATGGTGCTTTTGGAGAAATCAAAGATTTGGGTTTACTAATTTTATACTGTTAACTTTTCTTCCAATTGTTTAAAAGTGGTATGACTTGTCTGTAACAGGAAAGTTCATTATAAAGGGAGAAACTATCTTTTACTAAATTTTAGCTCCCTTCTCTCCTCCATAGCACAGTAATGTTTGGTCATACAATAAAGGCTCAATAAATGCTTTAATGGGATGGCTCATGATTCACCTCCTATTTGTCGTATTATATCACATCATGCCAGAGTGATCCAGTCTCTCTCAATTTATTTCTTATGCTAACCTGTAAAAGAGATGTTATGATTATCTCATAATATCAACTTCTACAGTAGGGCTCTATTGCATTTTAAATTTGAGAACATAAAAACAATCCCACAATGATAGTTTAACTTACAACTAAAGCAAAAGGTACCAACTATGGTTACTTTAATGTATTAATAGGTTTATAAAAATGGAACAAACCACACTATGTTCAACTCTGCCTGCAACTAAAGAGCAATTGCATTATAGACCCTGAAATTAATACTGTTTTAATGAACCTATATATTTATTCAAACCACTTATTACGAATACAGTCACCATACTGGGCAAAGGGCTACAATAAATAAAGAGATAAAAATCACCCTACTCTCTAGATATTCACAGTTTTGTAAATAAATATTTTTTGTTTTCTTTCTAAACTGGTCTGGTGAGTAAGTGAAACATTTGTGACAAAGTCAGAGAACATAAATGCCCCCTTATAAGACAACAAGGCAACAGACTATTTACTAAATTTAAGGAAAAATAAATATATATATATATGTATATATTTCCCTGCACTAAGCTTAAGTTTTCTTAAAATACTCTCTTGAACCTTTAAATACAACTAAAATTATTTCAAGCTAGAGAAAGAAAAACTTTTATATAGAACAACAATTATATAATTTGGCTTTATTACTCTCAAAATTTAGAAAAAGGTTTTATGTATAGTTTTTATCTTTGACAATCTGAACTTGCCTACCTAACACTAATGAAACCACTAACTCTAGGGACATCAGTATTATTTAGTGAGAGAGGAAAGCCTTTGTAATATGGTGTTCACAGACTCATTTTTTCAGTATAATAACCCTTTTATATTTTAAAAATACTTTTAGTTCTATACAACAAATTTTTCTTTTTATAATTCATTCTTTATCTTCTGATTGGGGTAAGATAGAGAAGAGAGGAGAAGGGAGGACAGAGGGGTCTGGAGGCAGATCATGTGCTTCTAAAGTAATTGTAATGGAATTTTACAGATGTTAAAACTGGCTATTTGCTGATGTTATGTGCCACAGGGAGCTAAATATCATAGTCATCCCGGGTTGGGGTAAGATATTATAAGTACTGGCCAGTGTTACAAGAATCATAGGGTTTTTTTCCCACCAGAAAACATGGTAGTGTAGTGGAAAGAACAGTGGACAATAAGTACAGGATTTAGAGTCTAGCTTTAGTTCTCTACAAATAACCAACTGAGATACTTTTGCCAGATTCTGACATGTACCTTGTGTTATAGCAAAAGAATTGCATAGGCCTTCAAATCAGTTATAGTTATACTCAGTTATACTCAGGTATGTGACTTGAGCAAACTACTAATCTCTGTGAGCCTAAGTTTATTTATCTGTAATGTGACTGTAATGATATCTGCCTAGCTGAGCTGCTGTGAGAATGATGTTTGAAAACGTCCGAACAGCGTCTGATACCTAGTAGGTGCTTAAGAAATTTTGGTTATTGATATTTTAGCTTTGCCATTATTGTTAACTATGTCTTCCCAGTGAGGCTGATTCTCAATGTTTTAAACACAGAATATTAATTCCCCTACTACCTGTCTCTAGGGTTGTCAAATATGTAGGCTTTTCTTAAAAAAGAAAAGCCTGATACAAATTTAAGAGAAAGCTTTTCCAGCATGCCTGAGGAAGACAATTTCAGAGTGGGTAAGAAGAGTTTATGGCATGGCTCCTCTCTTCTCACTGTATGGCAAAGGGTATACAAATCTCACTCTTGCTTATAAAGCTGCAAATGAAGCTGATTTAGTCTAAGCATTCTATCGTGGGCCAGGTGCCTTGGAAGTCCCAATCTTTGTTGCCAGGTTCTTTTTGAAATAAATAGCAAGGTAGCTGGCTTATGTTCCAGATGTTTGAGCTGCCAACCGACTTTAAAAAAAAAAAACAGAACAAAACAGCTTTCTCCAGCAGTACACAGAGAAGTCACCTTTTTCTTTCCTCCCGCTCTTTCATTTTAATCTTTTATAATGTGTGGTTTCAGATTCCAAAAGTGTAAACAAAACATGTCTGTTCTGTAGTTTCCATTACCCAGTGCAAATTGGAAGAAGAAACCATAATGCTTCTTAATCTTCTTTCAAAATTCCTTTTTACAAATAATTTATTTCCAAATATCGGGGTTCCTTGCATGATTTGGAAGGGGTAGAGGGGAATAGAAAAAAGATTCATACCAATTTATTGCAGACAACCCTCTTTTCTTGAAGTACAACATCATCAGAGTAGGAAGTTTTCCAGTATTTTCTGTAGTTGTTATGCTGGTGTAGGGGCAAAGGGAAAACTTCCCCCTCAACTTTCTGAAGGTTCCCAGAAGGCAGATAAGTAAAAGAAAAAAGCATAAAAGTTTCTTTTAATGGGCATAGCATGGGGGAATCCCAGGAGAATGGTTACCCAATAACTCAGTGAGGTACAGAAACATACGGAGGAGGAGATACGGGGGAGATACGGAATGTAGACAGTTTTTTTTTTTTTTCCCACAAATGAAAAGAATCAGTAAATGATTGTTAGGGAGAATGAATGGACCTGAGAGACAAAAGTTAACTCACAAATGATTCTCTTTGTAATTTGAATTAGCCCAAGAGACAGACACTATATGAAAAAGTCCATCCAAGTGGGGTTGCATTCCTCAGTCATCATTTCTGTGATAGATAATGAGATTTCAGGGAGGGGGTGGAAGGCAATTGTGTTTCTCTTTGGGGGTTTGGAGTTTTTAGGGAGATAATGGAACTTCAGAGTATAGCCTCATCCTGTGCTTTGAGAGAGACCAAAGGGTTAAGGAAGTCAGAGAAGGTAAGAGAGACTTTGAGGCTGCTTCTTTAGCTCAGTATATATATCAAAGCACCTTATTTTGAGGCTTTGTTTTCTGAGCCCCAACAATGGGGATAAAACTCTGCAAAAATATCTTAGGCATTGGGGCAGAGTAGGTTGCTACATTTGGAAGAAAAATATCTCACAGTAATAAAGGAGCATCAAAGGTGGTTGTTCCTCCTGTTTATTTAAAAAAATACATTTTCCCAAGCATGCAGAAGACCAAAATTAATTATATTTTCATTATGATATGAATTGTTCAAACAATTGATAAATATAACTTTTAAATATTGAATGAAATTTGGCCTTTGTAGAATATATAGATTTGAATATTAAGCACCATAATTTCATCGTAAATTATACCGTCTCAAGTTAGTGTGGTAATTTCGCTTGTGTAGTTTCACATGACAATGTTCTCATTCACTAACTACATTTCACAGTACATTAATAATGTCAACACAGTCACATTTTCTTGTGTTCCAGCTTCAGGGTTATAAGAGATAGAAGGGCATTTGTTAAGTCCAGGTAAATATTAAATATCACTTGTGACAGAGAGGAAGAGAGAACAATGGCATTCGATACCAGCCCTAAGGTTCTTTGAGATGTGTGTGAATGACTTGTTCAGCCCATTAAGCAGATGCTAGTTCAGCTGTAGTACATATCTTGGTTTTCAGACACAGTTTTGGAGTAGAGTGGTGGAGAGATATACCTGTAAAAAAATTCTGAGTATGAGCTTTGGAGATGCCATTTAAAATTTCATTTATTTTCTTAATTTAATTTAAGCACTGATCTCAAAAATACATAAATGATATTAGTTTTGATAAATTTTGGAAAAGTAATTAAGAATACAGTAAATCATTAAGAAAATAGTACATAAGATATTAAAGAAATGTTTAGATTAGATTATATTTGAAATGAAATAAATCAACCATTGATTTTTTTCTCTATTGATTACTTAGTCCAGTAGTCAGATATTGATTTTCAGTTCTCTACTGTTTGATCATGTGATTTTCTGAACTGTAAAAAATTGTTTTAAAGTCTAAATATAACAATTCATTCAACTAGGAAACCCATTTGTTAATATTTAAATATTTAGCTCAAAAAAGAAACAAAATATTATATTTCTTTATATTATTTTGAGCTATTAAAAAGAAACTGAAGCTTTTTTTCTTTATAGAAAGATAAAATGAAAAAGGGATTTGAAAAATATTTTATAATATTATATTTTTCGTCAGTATCTTTACTACTTTGTATGCATAAAGTGTTTGAAATAATGAAAAACAAACGAAAACCTTTAAATACTGAGTTCTAGCATTTTTTTCTGCTTTCTTTCAGCTCTCAGGAGAAGTGATTTTGCAAATTGCCAACGAACCAGTTTTGCCCTATAATGCTCTTGATATAGCTTTAGAAGTTCAAAACAGCCTTAAAGGTAATGTTTCTTTGAGTTATGGTAATTTTAGCAAATAAAAACTTGTGCAACTAATTTTCAACATCAAATGGATGAAGTCATCTACTATCTATCTTACTAGCTGTGGCAGTGCTATGCCTCCCTTCCTCTAGAGGGTGATTGTAAGAAGGGCCTGGAAGAATTCTTGCTTCCAGTTAACAAAAACGAGATGTACTTATATGTGAACATAAGGCAAAATATTAGATTTTAAAGGATGACCCACCTACAGTCTTTTATTAAAGAGATTTATAATTCTAAGTTTCTGTTATTATTACAAGTTTTATATGGAATAACATAGTTCCAGGATCCCATTTCTTTTTAACATTGTACCTAACACCCAGTCAGTCCAAATTAAGACTGGCCTAGAGGAGTTTCTCTTTTGGGGTTGGTTTCTATGGGGTATAGGCTCCATCCTATTTGACTGAGATATTGGCTCAGATCCTAGATCAAAGACAACAAGGAGGAAACCAGGCAATCATTTCTATAGTCTCTATTTCAATTCCTTCAAGTTTGAATATATTTCTTTTTGTGGAATTCTGACCCCACCCTAATAATTATCTTCATTTCCCCTTTATCTACATACCTTTCTTTCTGTTAGGCTCCTAATTTGTCTTCATTAATCAAATGCAAAGGGCAGTAATGTGATTAAAGATTCCACCCTCCTTCTCACTGAGTCATTCTTTGATCTTCCTATCAGATCTTTAATGAGTCATTTGTAGACAAATACTTCTTGATACAAATGCCATTATTTTGACTATAAAGCTTAAATAGTTATCCTTCAAAAATAGATCTTTCTAAAAAGCCAAATACTTCCAGTAGCTAAAAATTTAGTGATTTTTATTTCCTTTAACTTTCCAGATTGTTTCTTACTACCTGGATTAGTGACTATTAAACAGTATTTTTTTCTAGTTGTTTTCTTATGATTTTTATTATGTTGGCTGTAAAGCCATGACCTTGTGAATAATTGAGCCATATGGGGTATTTGCTTCCACACAATATGGCCTCATATTGCCCAGCTTTTTTGTATATTTAAGTCAGTCTGTATATAGTTTTCTTCTTTCCTATTTTCAACAGGCTTTCATTTCACCGTTGTCAGTGTGGCTACCTGTAGCAGTTATTCTGAGTAACCAAGCATATGACATTGTACAAAATAAGAAAAGATAAGGTATAAATACAAGACTAAATAGTTCTGTGAATAATAACTATCTTTTCTTCAAAGATTTTTTTTAAAAACATCTATTTTATTTGTTCTGTAGACTGTTTTGATTTTTCTATAGTTCTCATTTTCATCTAGAAATTCTACTGGTATTGTACACAGTACTTTAAACTTTCAGAGAACCAAAGAAGGAGGTTATTTTTTACATTATGTAAATACTTGTCAATATGTCAGGTTTCAGTCTGAAAATGTCAGTTCTTAGTGCACTAATGGCCAAAGAATGACCAGACACACCAAAGTAAGACAAGCATAAAAATGAGGTTTATTGAGGAGAGAAAGATAGGATTATAGGGCAAGAGCAAGAAATAGATTTACAGAGCATGGTACATACACCACAGATGATGCCAGACCCATTGTCACAGGAAAGGGAGAACAAAAGGAAAGGCACAAAAAGGGCCTGGTTATGGTCTGCATCTTGTTTTATAGTGCCCAGATTGGGACCTTCCTGGTGGCTTAGACATTACCATGGAACCGCTTTGATTGGACAGTTGGGAGTTGCATTACTACACACATGGGTTGTTCTAGGTCAATTTCCTGACTCTACGGTACCTAGTCAGCATGGACCATGGGCTGGAGTGTCTTATGCACTTTTTTGCACCTGGATCACTAAATTCTGATTGGCATATTCATAAGGTATTACCTCCTTCCCCAGGTATGGCAGTCACTTAGGAGATTAGGGTAGGGCAGCACCAAGATGGAGTCAACAGCACCCACTTTAGTCCCTCGGAGACCTAGAATCCCTTGCTAACTACCTAGCACATCCATAAAGGAATAACTATCATGCACAGAAAGAAGCCTCAAAGAATATACTGTAAAATGCTAAGATTGTGTAATACAATTATAAATGATAGACAAGTTACTTTTCTGAGTCCAAATTTTCTATGATAAAAGTATATCTTTGTCATAAAGACATAAGAAGTTATATTTTAATAGATTAAATAAATAAAGCCACCAAAAACAAAAGTGTTAGCAATATTGTCATATAAAATGCTAAGTTCTGTTTTTCTAAACAATCAAATTTATTACTAAAAATCCATAAATATGATACTTTTGTGGTTCATAAGTGTGATTGCTGGGATTTCACGCTAATGTGTAATATGTGCCTCCTCAAATTTTGTTAGGATGTTGACACATTACCTGTTTGATGTGAAAAAAAATCCATAAATAAGCACAATATTACTGCATTATTATTGATATACAAACATTTTAAGTAACATGGACCTCTACTGAAGCTCAAAAAGGACCTATTGGCTCCTTTTAGAATTATATTATTAATATGGTTTTTGTGGGTGATTAAGGACTCCTTTCAAAATCTGAAAAGAAAGTTAAGTATATACAAAACATTAAGTATATACAAAAAGTTAAGTATATACAAAAATTTGCATGTAATCTCTATGAACTTCACAGGGTCTCCTGAATCCATTTATTTATTAATTTAACAAATATTTATTAAGCACTTATGGTATGCCTTGTATAGTTCTTTTACCAAAACAAACAAAACAAAATCAAACAGCAGCTAAATAAATAAAATTAAAATTCCCGCTCTTAGGAAACATATGTAAATACATTCCCATAGAGAAACAAAATTGTCATAATTAAAAGCAAATTTGAAATTAACATTATGTTCAAACTGTGCCCTAATATCAGTTACTTTGAAACAAATTTGCATTTTCAAAACAAGTGTTATAACGGAACTTAGCAGTTCTATCCAAAGAATAGAGAAATCTGACCTGGAAATATAAATTTGGGAATTGTCTTAGGTAAAGATTACTAAGGGATTGAATGTAGAGTACAGCAAAGGTCTAAGATTTCTGTGGCACACCTACATTTGGAAATTGGGAAAAGAGGTACAATCAGAGAAGGAGACCAAAGAGGAGTGTCAAAAAGTAATAGAAAAACAAGTGAACTGAATGTGATATCCCAAAGCCAAGTGAATATAACCTTTCAAAAAGAGGAAGCGATCAACTGTGTCCAATGCTACAGATGGGTCTAGAAAAATGAGGACTGAGAACTGACTACTGGTTTTAGCAATGTGGAAGTCATTGCCTATCTCAGCAAAAATAGTTTTAATGGAGTGGTACAAGCAAGAGCCTGATTAGAAGGATTCAAAAAAGAATAGGAGGTAATAAATTGGGGAAATGTGATTGTATGTGGTAAGAAGTATGGAGTCAGGAAACTGGAGCATGTTTTTATCTTGAGGATGATGACCTAGTGGAAAGGGAAAATTTGATAAGACAGTAAATAGAGAATTGCTGGACTGACTGGACTGATTTTCTGGAGTTGAAGAAACACAAGGGTAGAGGACTCTACCTTACCTAGGAATTGTTTTAGTCCATTCAGGTTGCTATAACAAAACGCCCTAGACTGGGTGGTTTATAAACAAAAGACATTTATATTTTATAGTCTGGAGTCTGGGAAATCCAAGATCAAGGTATTGGCAGATTTAGTGTCTGGTGACTTCCTTGTTCATAGATGGCCATCTTTTTGCTACAACTTCACATGGCAGAAGGGTTAAGGAAGCTGTCTTGGACTTCCTTTAAAAGAGCACTAATTTCATTTTTTAAGGACTCTGGCCTCATGATCTAATCAATTCCTAAAGACTCAACTCCTAATACAATTACCTCAAGGATTAGAATTTCAATATATGAATTTTGGGGGGGACTCAAACATTTAGACCAGAGTAGGAACACAGTGTTACATCCATAAAAATGTGAAGGAAGGAAGAACATATAGCAGATATGTGATGGTGGGAGCTCTTGGCAAGTCCCTTTAGATTAGAAAATCAGTAAAATAGTTGTTTAGGAGGGTGGGAAGGGAAGAATTATGAAAATAGTTAAGTTAAATAGATAAGTTTCTTGGGCAACATTAAGAGCCCAGATAAACTATACAATTTAAATGAGATAATTCTGCATAATTGTATATTTCAGTGCTGAGGATGTAGGTATAGGGGAAAAAAGATTTCTTTCTTCACTTGTTGCTAGGATGATGGTTGAGACCCCTATAACAAAAGACAGATTAACAAGAGAAAGGCATCCAAATTTATTTATTTAATATACATTTTACATGACACAGGAGCCTTCAGAAAAGAAGACCCCAAAGAAACAGCGAAATCTGTGTATTTTTATGCTAAGTTTGATGAAGAGAACAGAAGTATGTTTGGAGGACAAAAAGGTGTAATCGAATGTCAATAAATTGGGGCAAATTTAGTAAGGCCTCTTTGTTCAGATTATTCCCCATGTCTCAGTGTCTTTGAGAATAAGGATGTTCCTTTCCTGTAGGTATAGAAATTAAGGTTTTATGACATACTTCAGAGGAAGGTCAGATAATTCTTTAACAGTCTGCTTCAGGGTAGACGAGTAGGAGAAGGTCAGAGAGACCGTCTTGCTTCTATCAAATGTCAATGTGCCATATTTTGGGGTAGACTGTCCTGAACATCATCACATGCATGGCACAGGCAGAGTTGGGTTCAAGTAGGGCCAAGGTTTTTTTGGGAAAAGACAATGAATTGGCTAAAATAAAGAAAACTGTGTTTGCAAAGGAACACTCGTTATGATGGACCAAAATATCTTAACTGGGAATGGAATAAAATGAGGATATGAAGGGAATGAGGCAAGTGAAAAGGAAGTAGGACCAAAAGATTTTATTATGTCTTGGTGAGATAACAGAATTGAAAGTGCATGAGCTGAAAAGACAGGAGGTAGTGTTTGACAAATGGAATTATTGAAAGTAAGGTCATAGAAGAGTACAGATATTGGTTCTGACAGTGTCCAGGCCAGTATCTGATCCTGGAAGTGTGGTAGGTGATCACTAGAGGAAAAGATGCTAAGGAACAGAGAGACCAGAATATGTCCATGTGGGAATTAAATTTGCCATGAACAAAGACAAGAGTTGTATAAGAGGGAATGACTATGAGTTAGGAGCTAAAAATCTTCAAAGAATGAGTAGTGACGGTACAAAGGGTGCTGGAGAAAAAAGTGCTACTGCCTGAGGGGACTACAATGGAAGCCATATCGTTAGAGGAAAGTCAGGTTTCAGTAAAAGCAAAAAGGTAAGAAAATATTTTGAGACCAGGCCAGGTTAATAATCCTTTCTTTAATAATTATATTTGAGTATGTCATCACAGGAGGAAAAAAACAAAACAAAACTGCACTCATTCTATGAACATTTCTACTCCAGGCCAGATGAAGTAGATGTCTAGATGAATATGTCCCTAAAATCCAAGGTTCTTGGTGGAGTTGAGTGAGCTAGGAGCATGTTGGCTTCTTGTGGTTATAACAGATTGCTTCTGCTGTAAGTGAAGAACTTTTTGTTTGTTGGTTTTTGTGTGTGTTTTGTTTTATTTTGTTTCCTTGGTTCTCCCTGTCACTTTCACTCAGAAAGATGAACCCAGATTTAAGATATATCCATATTAATAAAACGAAGCAAAGCAAAACAACATTTAATGAAAAAGTGGCCAAAAAAATATTTCTTTTACCATGTCCTGAGTATAAATATTTGATCAAAGTGATAGGGAATTGTCACCTTTAAACTATACATTTTTGTCTTTTAATCATCATGACTTAAAATTACCATGGCCAAAGATTATTCAAATGTTTGCTAAATGATAATCACCCGTTCTATTTTGACTACTTTGGTTATAACCTTATTTCTAAAATAAGATAAATTGCTAATGTGTGAATAACGGATACCACTTTTCAACACCTAAATAAATTTTTCAGTTTCAATTTTAGCTACAATGCTAGATGATTTCATTAGCTAAACAGAGTTTCTGTACTGTATTAAATGAAAACATATAATTTTACTGCTTAATTTAAGCTTAAATTGTTGATATATTTTCTTATTTTTTATGACAGCTAGCAGTGATTAATTCTTAAATTCTCAATTACAGTAAAAAAAAAAAATTGACCTTCAAGGCTGAACTATAAATACTGTTTCTCCTTACTGCAAACAGTATAAGTATGAAGGTCTCTGAAACCCAATTGCATTTTCAATGGTGTAATTTTTACCACTTGACAACCGGCCATCTTGTTTATTTATTACACTAGTTTATGGTAGCAGCAGACCATTCTCTGCCGTTCTCACAACCACCAGAAAGAAGGATAATTTACCAGTGAATAATTTTTTTTAGTTGATTTATTGAATAGTTCTTGAAAGCTCATTTTGACTGAGTGACCTTGGCTCTTAATATTTGGCCAATGCCAAACACATAATAGAGAATGAATATTTATTTGTGGTGTATGGAGATATATTGTAAATAGTGACTGATAAGATAGCTTATATACTTCATTCAGATGTACTTGTGACAAAGAAAAGTACAGTTGTCCCTCAGTATCCATGGGGGATTGATTCCAGGACCCTCCATGGGTACCAAAAGCTACAGATGTCCAAGTTCCTTATATAAAACAGCCTAGTATTTGCATATAACCTACCCATATCCTCCCATATACTTTAAATCATCTCTAGATTACTTATTATACCTAATACTATGTAAATGCTGTGTGCATAGTTACTAGACTATATTATTTAGGAAATAATGACAAGAAAAAAGTCTATATGTATTAAGTACAGATGTAACTATCCATTTTTTTCTGAGTATTTTCCATCCATGGTTTATTGAATCCATGGATGCAGAACCCACAGATATGGAGGGCTGACTATATGTCCCCAAACTACATTTCTAATGCAGTTGTACTAGTTTGCAGGGCAGAGGGGAGTATCAATAATAAATAAAGTATGACCACATCCTTGAACCCGAAAGCAAATTAAAAAGTGAGCTCTTAATAATCTCACCAGTTTACTTTTTCTCACTTTATCCACTTCTTAATGTATAAAACAACACTTTAACTGACTATATAATTCTGATGCTTTGTGTTTAATGTCTGCTATTTTTCTTTGTCAGAATTCTGAATGTTAATTATTTAGCATTATTGTAAAGACCTCATATAATCAAATAAAGTAAAAGTAATTTTCACTTGATCTAGCTATGTGCATTTATTTAGTGCAAGCCAGACTCAGCAGGAAATACAATTTTGAATTATGTGGCTTGTTGCCACATAGATTGTCTCACTAAATGTAAAGCACTTGTTGGCAGCATTTCCTCCTCTTCTTTGAATAACTGACAATGTGGATTTGATCTTTTTTTTTCTTTTTTTAATTAACTGTGATAATTCATTAGTGTCAATCACTTCATTTTAGAATAAGGGATAGTATTTCAAGGTGATGATGCTACTAGGGCACGATTTCTGTGTCCTGTTAGATTTATAGTTTCAATTTTAATGTTACTTGGTTCTTTTGTACAATCACAAGTGATTGACACTCATCGAATGTGTGTTTTTTTCTGAGAAATAAAAAATGAATTTCCTGACTGCCAAAATTAAGTTATGAGCATATAAATAGGTTGATTCTAGTTCTCAGCCCATCTGTCTGCAATCTTTATTTTAATTACCACCAATTCCATCTGTGGGCTGGCCCTACAGGTAGTGAAGTACAATGAATACTCAGTTCTATGCCCTCTCTGAGAAGTCCAAGGCAGCCTGTCTAAAATCCAAGCAATTCCAAGGAAAGATTTTTGTTCCCATGGGAAATATGTACATGCTAGATTTCTAGAAGTTTGACTTGAATTGGCATTTCCGGAACTTATCATTTTAGAGTAACAAGGACTTAAAAGTGTTCTCTGAAAAATGCTTTACCTTGTTTGTTCAAATAGAGTGCTTTGGTAAGAGACTGGCTATCTATTAGGGGTAAATTCCTAACAATATGTTTAGTCTCAATCTCTATTATATTTTTGTATAGATTCTGACTACATAACTATATTAGAGAGTGTATTTCATTTATTGATTATCCATACGTAGTTTAAAAAAGGATTTGAGGTAGCTGTGTCTATAAGAAAATCTGATTGTCCCACATTGTCAGTGTTTGAGTCCCCAAACTAGTTTTTCTTTCCCACCATTTCTCTTTGAATTCACATTCTATCACATAATATCCCTTAATTATTGTCCCTTTTGTGTTCCTCAGAATTGTATGTTTTTTTTCATTTATCTTCTGTCTCACAATTTGTTGCTATTCATGCAGCCTCCCTATGTGATCCTTTCCTTTCCCGTTTCCTTTCCCCACTCTTAGTACTTTATTCAAATTCTTTTGAAGGTTTCTTTTCCATTACCTACATTGTATATGTGGCACTACATTGATTGAAATCTGTTAGTGACTTCTGATTTTCCTACTCTCCCATCATTATAACAGTCTATTGTATTGTAATTTTTTTTTCCTGCGGTGTATTTTTAGGATAAAACCTTAGCCCATGACAAGATAGGGCCACAATCCATTATTCTGTGTGTTGTTTCACTAACACACTTTCAAAGATGTTTATTTGTTTGAATTATAAAGATAATTTTAAATCTTGGCTTATAATAGAGCATAAAGTACCCTTCACCCCCTCGTTTTGATTCATTTTAGTTAAGCCCTTCTTATTTTAGTTTCCTGGTTTAGCCAATATATAATTAATATCATGTGTGTCATTAAATATATAGTTCCAATTTCTACTTTAGGGGAATGATAAATATGAACTGTATGCAAATTTATTTCATTCAAGAATGCTGTTGCTTACCCTTCAAAGCAGCCAGTAATTAGATCTTGTAGTTACAAACATAATGCAGTGAGAGTATCTGTAGGTCATAAAAAGAGCCTTTGGTTCTATTTCTGCAACAGGCAGACAGACACTGTTGTGAGACACACCCACTCCATGCAATGTGTTGAAAGGCCTTGGCTACTTGGATTATTGGATAATCTTTAGAATGCAGAAATATGCTGCCTATTTTTTAAAAAGTGGCCAAACTAACCCTTCTAAACATATCACTTTGGCATCTTGGTAATCAGAGTTTCTACTGTATTCAGTTTATCCCTAATTATCCATTTTCTTCTGGCATATTTCATCTTTAAATAATATTCTTTTATCTATGCATCATAAAATCAATGTTAGATTATTTGAGTATCAATAATGAACTAGCTCCTACATTTCTTTCTCTACCTCAGTTTTGTTTGTTTAACATTTTTAAAAAGCCAGCTGAGATGATTCATTGTGATTTGTACTAAAGAAGGCAGCATGAAGAATAGAAAATGTAGAATAATAAAGAACTGCTGTTTCCCCTGGCTGAAATCAGATTGACAATTGCTTTTCTTCTTTTTAGTGATACCACAAGATATTTTTAAGATGACATTAGATATCATACATTTTTCCCCCAAATAATCTTCTATTCTTCTTTTAACCATAATATTATGTGGAACTTAAATCATACTTTTTCTTGTCACTATAAATCAGTGAAGTCTAAGATGTAATTGTGCAGTTGTTAGCACCTTTAAAACTGTGATAAGCTCATCCATAGAAGAATAGGTTCTGTGAAATACTATTAAATAAAAATGCTATGTTTGTTTGATATAAAAATGTACTTTTAGAGTATGACCAGTACATTTCTCTTTTAATTTAAAATAAAATTGAGTGGGTCTTTAAAAATACAGCAACAAAATAGAACTAATAGATAAAAAAAAAAAAAAAGGAAATAAACCAAAAACATTTAAAAGTTTTTGGAGTGTGAAACTCTGAGGAGATCACAATAGTAGGCAGTAAAATCACTCTTTAAAATGGGAAAGTTATAAATTTGTCTAGGAAGTTGTAGAAGAGACTTAATACACAGGAATTTATGCCAAGTTGAAATTCATTGTTTTAGTGTGTTTTGTGCTACTATAAGAGAATACCTGAGACTTGGTATCTTATAAACAATGGAAATGTATTTCCCACAGTTCTGGAGGTTGGAAAGTTCAAGGTCAAGTTGTTAGCAGTTTTGATGTCTGGTAAAGCCCCATCCTCTGCTTCCAGAATGGCCACATCTCTGGAAGGGAGAAACACTGTTCCTCACATGGCAGAAGAGCAGAAGAACAAAGAGAGATAACCCCCTCCAAAAAGTCCTTTTTAAATGTCATTAAACCCACCCATGAGGGCAGAGCCCTCATGCTCTAAGCACCTCTTAAAGGCCCCACCTTACAATTCCATTACATTGACAATTACATTTCAATATGAGTTTTCAATGGTGCAAACATTCAAACCATAGCACTTATAAAGTTTTAAAGTACCTCAAGTGAAAGGTAGTTTGTGTAGATCCCAGGTAATAACAGGTTAGAATATATACAGATTCAGTGGGTGCAGTCGGCACTGTAGTTAGTCTTACTCAGAAATCTTAGAGTCCTTAAGTAGATAGGACATGTACAAAGTAATTTTGAGCTTCTGAGCTACCATTGGAAGGTGCTTGGGGATCCTACATTGAGGATCTTCAGGAGAAATGCATTTTTAGAAGTCACTCCACCAAAGCCTAGTTATTGTGTTAAGTGCCTTACATTTGTTGTAATATTTTACCTTACCCTACATCAATTACCTGAGCTGAAGATTAAGTCCAATTTAGAGATTAATAAACCGAATGTCAGAGGGGTTTTTTGTCTTACCCAGATGTATATATTTATTATAACAGGACTTGGATCTGGATCTGTCAGATTCCAAAGTCCTCATGCTTTCTGCTACATCACATTGCCTCATGAACTGTCTTGAGGGGAGGATGATGCAGGATGATGGTTAGCTAGAAAACAGGAGATTAACTGAGTGGCAGAGATTTGTCTTCTCCACTACATCTTAGAATCTTTCCTGGATTGTCCTGCCTAGATTTCAATATGCATTTCAATATCCATTGACTAACAACCCTCTCTCTCTCCATTCCTTCCTTTCTTCCTTCTCTTCAATTAATGCTTCTTAGAATATCCACCTTCATTCTTTCCATGACAATCTAGAAGAGTGAGGACTGAGGGAAGAGGAAGAAAAGACATCAATATTGTTGTTTGCAAATGGAACACTCTTCCTCAAGTGCTTTGGGTAGATAAAGTGCCAGAGTTTTTAAGAGCCCACTTGAGACGCCCTTGATTTTCAGGCAATTCCATGATCTATCTCTCAAGTTTTATTTCTTCCATGGGTTCTACTCAGAACGTTTTTATACACAATGAACTCTTAAGTCATTCTCACGAACATTTGTTGTGACATTTATTGTATATTTAGGTGTATTATATATATTTCTAATTAGATCAGGAACTTTTTAAGCTTAGAGATTTAATCCTCTATGTCTTTGTTTCTTTCTCAGTACTTTACAGAATAATGCACAAAATTATTATTAAGGCTCGATAAGTAGTTACTGAACAAATTTATATTTATAATTTTAATAATATTATTATTAGGGCTCAGTAAGTAGTTACTGAATAAATGCTTTTAACATTGAGATGAAGGAATAGAAAAAAATAAATGCAAACTCTGAAATTTAGAAGTACATTTCAATTGTCTCTTAAATAATATCAAGGTAATTTTAGTAGGCAGTATTAATGATTTTGTATAATATTAATCTTGATTTTCAATATTTATGATAAAGCAGTATGTTCTACCATACTGTAAAAAATTTATTAATGGTTGGCTTTTTACCAGGAGCAAAGACATAAAAGACTCATTTTTAAAAGTTGTCTGTTTAAAACCTTTATCTTTATATTATTCCTTTCCTTGTTCTTCAGAGGTTTGAGATACTAGCCCATGGAAAGACAAATAGCTCTAGATTCATAGGCACTACAAAATAAAATTGAAAATTTTTATTAAAGCATATAGGGAGGAGTGTGAAACATTTGGGGGCATAGATTGGGAACATAATATAGAATGACATCCCTGCAAATAAGCTCATCAGTAAACCTGCTACAGTATTTTTTCCATGCCTTTTAAAAATGAGTTAGTAATAACTTGTGTTTAGTTTGTGTATTCTAGTAATAGTAATTTGCATGTATTCACTTAGAAAGTGAAGTAATCATTTCCTCCAAAGAAGCCGAAGAACAGTAGTATTAAGTAACCTATTAAAGACTTCATTGATAGTAATTAAGTAGACCAGGCTTTTATATATCTTTTGATATCAAGTTCTTGGTCTTTAGACTCTATGTATTTAACTTAAAGATAATTGTATTAACCCTATGAGAGAAATCTCTAGTTTCCAGTTAATTATTTTGATCAAATGGATTTATTGTTTAAACCTGAACTGTGAGCAGCCTCAATGAGTCCTCTGTTCTCTGATATTTACTATAACTTAAGTAAAATTTTATCTATCCTTATATCTTATGGATTATTTGTAGGGCATATTTTAACAATTTAGTTTAACTTATCATTACCCTACAATAACCTCTTTTCTTAGCTTTTTTTTGTTTACAACTAAAATTGATTTTAAGCAAGAAAGTAAATAGTATTTGTTGATGCTCATTATGCACCAAATATCTCCCTGAATGACTTTGTAAATATTGTTTAATATAATAATGTATCTCAAAAAAGACATTATCATGTATAATAATGATTCAACATTCACTCAACAATTGTTTTAGTAAATAATTGCCATAGAACAGATACTGTGCTAGTAATAGAATCTGAAGTTACTAAGACAGATAAAAGAGTTTGCTGATCTTGTGGGGTTCTTTTCAGTGCAGAAGACAAGAGAGACAAGACGGATTTGGATAAAAATATTACAGATGCTATGCGATCAAAATACATAATTCAATCATTCATTGATTAAATGATATGCCTGGCACTTTTAGGTGCTAGGAATGGCAGTGAACAAAACAGCCAAAAATCTACTTTCTCACAAAGCTGATATTCTAGGGATCCTAAGAACATGAAGGGTCAATCATTTGGAGTCACAAAGCTTAAGTAGAGAAGGTAGCATTTCATTCTGGGTCTTATTTAAAGGAACAAGCAAGCTCTAATTGACAGAGAAATGGCTAATAGGAATCTTTGGAGTATCATTTATATATCAAAATGATTGAGTGAACATTGAAAATAGAGCTACTTTTCAATTTCTAACCTCATACCCTTGAAATAATGCATATGGTTTGTTGTGGGTGGCAGGTTTCCACTATCAGGGTCCTTTATGTAACTAACCAGTTCCTAAAGCTGTCAATTTTTTACATCTGCACTACCATGAAAGATAAATTCATTTAAAGATAAATAAGGTAGAATGGTACAATTTGTCTCACTTGATTCAGTAGTAATGTGTTCAATTCTGTAGTGTACTTTAGATCAGAACAGATTTTTCTTTCTTAAATGTAAGACTCTCAAGGATGTCGAACTCGTTTTTTCTATTGTTCAGTCTTTCAATTCTAGTATAATCTAAATGTTCCTTATCCATCTTATTCTTTCCTTGTGTAAAGGTATCCCCTCAAAGTTCTCTATACATTAACTTTGGAAAACCATCATAATTTAAGATAAACCATATCTTCATAAGATGTCATTGAGTATGTTATTTAAGGGCTAGATTTTCAAAATGAACAAAAATACCTCTTCTTGTAAAACAAAATAATTGATGAATGTGGAATGTACTTTGGAAACATCAAATGCCATGACCTTGTGAATTCCTACAGTTGAGATTTTTCATGTTGTTAAGTTCAGGGCTGGGGTCAGTGGCTCACGCCTGTAAATCCTAGCAGTTTGGGAGGCCAAGGCAGGAAGATTGCTTGAGATCAGGAGTTCAAGGCTGCGGTGAGCTATGCTCATGCTACTGTACACCAGCCTGGGTGACAGTGAGACCTATCTCTAAACATATTTAAAAAACAAGAAGTTCAGTGAACAGAGAGCTACATATTAGCTTCATGTATTATTTCTTTTTCTACCACAATCTTTAACTTGATTTGTTGATATATGAAATTAGAAAAAAATTATTATGTTTTCTAAGAACACTCTGTGTAAACCTACCTGTGCATCTCTTTGTTGCCCCTATAAAACTACTTATCACTTTACATAATTTTCTTTTGCTATTGGATTATTTCTCTAATCATACTTGATTAAATATGCTTTGTTTATTTAGTAAAAAAATATTGAGTGTTAGCACTGTGCTGAGGTCTAATGAAATTGATATGTCTTCATCAAATGAAGGTGAGAAACAATAAAGATCATTATATTAGAGCTTGGTAATTTGATGACACACACATTTAATGCATCAGGTATACATCCATATAACCTAGTTTTCCTTTTCTTAGCAAACTGTCTTTCTATAGTATGTCTTACACTTTAAAAAGTATAGAATAATCTAAATAGCATATTGAAATAAAGAGCCTTGGGCTCTACCCCTAGAGAGATTTAACAGGTCTGGGAATTTGCATTTTCATAATGGAAAACTGGGACCTGGGAACTCTTGGACTTTATCTTTTGGTGATCTTTCCTTTTTGCCTAAGACTGTCCCCAGTGAAAGCCCCATAAAGCCTCCTTTCATTCCTCCATCTGCCTGTCTCAATACTATCCTCTCAGGTCTGCCAACTTAGATTTTCCAGCTCTATGTCCATTCATTACCTTGACTTGAAGTAATCTTCTGGAGTGAAGTGCCAATCTTGTTGGAGTCAGTTGTACCTGGTTTCCTGAGAATGACACCACTAAATGTTGTCTCACTTAAAGATTGATTTTAGTGGGACAATATGTGGAAAAAGATGATGAGGGAGTGCCCCCTCTCATGGTATGATAAAAGAACAGTTTTTAAGCAAGGTCTCAAATCACATGAGCTGGGGACTGCTTGCCTGTAAGGAAATACTTTACAAGTATTAATCATTTAATCTTAATAACAAATCTATGAAGTAGGTGCCATTATTATATTCATTTTACAGATGAGGATATGGTGGTTCAGTCACTTTACCAATATCACGTAGATGCAAAGTAGCAGAGCAGCAATTTGAACTCAAATGGACTAACTCTGGGGTCCAGTGGACCACTACAATAGCGTTGCCTTTTTCTTAGTCAAAAAAAAATCCTGTGGAAATTTTGTGACCACCGTTCATATCAGAATGACTTTCAGTAAATTATACCAAAAAATGGAAGATAAATAAAAATAAGCAAAAATTTATTCAAAAACAAAACAAAACAATACAGGCATCGCATAGACTAGTTTTTAGCATATTAAGTCAAAGATGTATTTCAACTTCACATTACAGGAAATTTCTAGTAAATAACAAAGAGCCCATAGATACATTAACAACACATAGTAACATATCTCATGTTCTCGGAAGAAAAAATTAAAACTCTATTTACATTATTTTTTCTGAAATACAGGTTACTCCATGGTGAGCATGAATTTTTGAATCAGAAAGACCAGTCTTTATTTCTGGACTGTTATTTATTTACTTGACGACTTGTGGCAATTGGTTTACCTTACTTAATTCTCAGCTTCTGTGAAATGAACATGGCAATACAAGGTTAATCAATATTAAATAAGATAGTGTCTGGAACATGCAATCTCTCAACAATAAGTATTGTACATATTTAATGTTGTTAATAGTAACAATAAACTGAATTTAGTAGAATATAAAACATAAGTTTACACAGAATACTTTGAGTAGAATAAATATATTATCGAAGTTTAATTGATGTTGAATATTTTTCTTGGTGAGATTCGAATACATATCTTCTTGTTTTTTTCAAGTGACAGAAAAAAGAGTACTGTCAGTGAAAATCCCCTTGGTCTTCAGTGGTCTGCCTGGCTTATAACCTAGAGTCATGATTATAAAATGCTTATTTTGCTCCTTTGAGAATGTTTCTTTTGAGATTGGCTCATTTGTCTTCTCAAGGTGATCAACCCAACACTCCTCAACTGCTAGCTCTGGCATCACGCCTTCGGGAGCGTGCCGAACTCTTTCGGTCAGATGAGATGCGACCTGCTAATGATCCCAAGGAGAGAGCCCCTGTCCGCGTCCGGATGCTGAATGACATTCTCCAAGACATGGAGAAAAGCTTCCTGGTGCCGCAGGTGCCACCAGGTTTTTATAGGTAGGATACTTTGTTCAAAATTTATATTTTTGTCCTTAATTACATTTTATGTTTAATTTTCAGAATGTATACCTTCTGTGAACATAACACTGTTTAAAAGGAAACTGTACAGAAGTTTTGTCTACAATAGTGGACCATCTATTCCCCCAAAGAAAAATTCAACTGCATAAATATAGAATAAAGGAAACTTGGTTTAGCAGTAGCATACAGAAAATGGCTAAGCTTTTTTTTTTTTTACACGAATGTCAATATGAGTCAAATGTGAGTTGGCTAATGAAAAAGCAAATGGAATTATAGGTTGCACTGAGAGAAATGTCCTTTCTTGAATGGACTAGGAGACAGACCCATGATATTTTGTCCTAATAAGATTACATCTAGATTATTGTGTTTAATTCACTAAATTTTATGAAGGAATTAATAAGTTTAATATTTAAGAGAGGGCATAATTTAGATACATCTTGAAACAACTGAGGAATTAGGGCTATTTGGTTGAAGAGTCACAATGTAGTGCTTTCTGAAAACATTTTAACAATTATCATATGGAAAGGGGATTACGTTTAGACCCTTGGAAGATGAGGCAAGTACAACATGGTTTTGTTTTTGAATTTCCTGATATAGTAGAAAATAAACAAAGGGAAATGGAGTTGAAAAGAATATGACATATTTTAAATGTTTTTTTAACTGGTCTTTCTACAAGATATAAAATATAAATACATATACCTTTCTGTATAATATATGTATCTATGGTGAGTATATTTCTATGACAATTTAATATATAAGTGTGTGTATATACATATTTTATACATATGTATATTTATACATTTAATATGTATATATGTATAAATATAATTTTAATGTAGCATAGAAGTCTAAATTTGTGGCCCTTCATGAATAAGAGTTGTGGGCAAAACAATTCTCTTGCTTTCAATAACAGGACAAAACACCTGTTTGTCCCCTGCCTTTTCTCATCATAAACCCTGGACTAGATATGCTGTGTTTGACCAAAGGATATAACTATGACAAAAGAACTGATGCATAGGTCTAGAAATCCTAATTGCATATGAGAAAGAAGAGTTCTAACAAATAGTGTTCTTAAATGACTAAGATGCTTTTATAAGGTAAGGAAAGCACTGTCACTGCAGGTATTAAAACATGGATTAAGTAACCCTAAGCACTTGAATATTTTGGACTACATGAGGTTAAAGGTGATTTTTAGTACCAAAGTTCTGTGATCTGACAAGTTATATAATCTCTTAATGTCTACATCTATGAAATGAGATGACCCTTTTATAGTAAGAAGGCCTTTTCCACATCTGGTATTTGGCGATTTTCCTTTATGATTTTAAACTCAAATACACACTTAAAATCTAAATTTTATATATTTTAGCACTACAATTCTGTATTATAAGACTTTGAAAAGTATTCATTTACTAGAGTAGTTTTTTTTAAGGCACTTTGTATGCTCCATGTATTTTTTTCCACTTTTTTTTTTTTAATTTCCAAATGTTAAGTGAGTACGAATGTTTTAGGTTATATGGATTGTTTTGTAATGTTTGAGCCCTGACTATAGGTATGCTTGTCCCCCATATAGTTTTTGTATTCCCCATTAGGTCGTTTTACTCACCTCTGCTCCTCCCTTCCACTCCCCTGATTAATTTCCTTTTTTTAAATTTCAGAATATTACAGGGGTACAAACATTTTGGTTATGTCAAATTGTTTTGGTACCATTTGAGTTAAGGTTATAAGTGTACCCATTCCCCAGATAGTGTGTACTGTACCCATGAGGTGTGAATTTACCCATTCCCTCCTTCCCCGTCCATCTGCTTCATTTCCAATGGATGTTACTTCCATATGTGCACGTAACAGCAACAACAAAAATAAATAAATGAGACCTGATCAAATTAAAAAGCTTCTGCATAGCCAAAGAAACTATCACGAGAGCCAACAGACAACCCACAGAATGGGAGAAATATCCACATGCTACACATCTGATAAAGGGCTGTTAACCAGAATATATATAAAAAAAAAAACTCAAGCAATCATCAAGAAAAAAATCAAACAACCCCACTAAAAAGTGGGAAAAAGACATGAAAAGAAAGTTTTCAAAAGAAGATAGACTAATGGCCAACAAATATGAAAAAATGCTCAACAGCTCTAATCATCAGGGAAATGCAAATCAAAACCACAATGAGATACCACTTAACTCCAGTGAGAATGGCTTTTTCTCAAAAAGTCCCCAAACAACAAATGTTGGCATGGTCGTGGAGAGATGAGAACCCTCATACACTGCTAGTGGGACTGCAAATTAGTACAACCTCTGTGGAAGGTAATATAGAGACACATCAGAGAACTAAAAGTAGACCTACCATGTGATCCAGCAATCTCACTACTGGGCATTTACTCGAAGGAAAAAAGACATTCTATAAAAATGACACCAACATTCAAGTGTTTATAGCAGCACAATTCACAATCGTCAAATGTGGAACAACCCAAGTGCTTATCAATAATACATGAGTGGATTAATAAAATGTAGTATATGTATGTATGCTGTGGAATACTACTCAGCCATAAAACAAAAATGGTGAAGTAGCACCTCTTGTACACCTGGATAGAACTGAAGCCCATTCTTCTAAATGAAGTTTCACAAAAATGGAAAAACAAACACCACATGTACTCACCATTAAATTCAAATAATTGTTCCATGTATTCTTTTAAGCATCAGAGATATAGTACTTACCTCCCATTAAAAACATCTTCTCTATGAGGTATATTCTAGTAATAGAAATGAGGAAACAGAATGAACAAGATAATTACAAAAACATAGCGATAGTAGATGTAATACCTGCTAAATAGAAAAATCAAACATTAAATCTGGCATTAAGTTTTTTTTTGTTTTTTTTATTTCGGCATATTATGGGGGTACAGATTTTAAGGTTTCAATAAATGCCCATTTCCCTCCCTCCCCCCAAAAGTCTGAGTCTCCATCATGACCATCCCCCAGATGGTGCACATCTCACTCATTATGTATGTATATACCCGCCCCCCTCCCCCCTCCCACCTGCCCAATACCCTATTACTGTAGTACCTATGTGTCCACTTAGGTGCTACTCAGTTAATACCAGTTTGTTGGAGAATATATCTGGTGCTTGTTTTTCCATTCTTGGGATACTTCACTTAGTAGTATGGGTTCCAGCTCTAACCAGGAAAATATAAGATGTGCTATATCACCATTGTTTCTTAGAGCTGAATAGTACGCCATGGTATACATATACCACATTTTATTAATCCATTCCTGGATTGATGGGCACTTGGGCTGTTTCCACAGCCTTGCAATTATGAATTGTGCTGCTATAAACATTCGAGTGCAGGTGTCTTTTTTGTAGAGTGTCATTGGATCATTTGGGTAGATGCCCAGCAATGGGATTGCTGGATCAAATGGTAGATTCACTTGTATCGCTTTAAGGTATCTCCATATTGCTTTCCACAGAGGTTGAACTAGTTTGCAGTCCCACCAGCAGTGTAGGAGTGTTCCTCTCTCTCCGCAACCACGCCAGCATTGATTGTTTGGAGATTTTTTGATAAAGGCCATTCTCACTGGGGTTAAGTGATATCTCATTGTGGTTTTGATTTGCATTTCCCTGATGATTAGGGATGTTGAGCATTTTTTCATATGTTTGTTGGCCATTCTTCTGTCTTCTTTGTAAAAGTTTCTGTTCAAGTCCTTTGCCCACTTTTTAATGGGGTTATTTGATTTTTTCTTCCTGATTTTCATGAGTTCTAAGTATATTCTAGTTATCAGTCCCTTATCAGATGCATAGGATGCAAAAATTTTCTCCCATTCTGTAGGTTGTCTGTTTACTTTCATGACTATTTCTTTGGCTGTGCAGAAGCTTTGTAGTTTGATCATGTCCCATTTATTTATTTTTGTTGCTGCTGTGATTGCCTTTGGGCACTTCTTCATAAACTCTTTGCCCAGGCCGATGTCTAGGAGAGTGTTTCCAACTTTTTCCTCTAGAATTCTAACAGTTTCATACCTTAAGTTTAAGTCTGTTATCCAGCGTGAGTTGGTTTTTGTGAGAGATGAAAGGTGTGGGTCCTGTTTTAGCCTTCTACAGGTGGCTATCCAGTTTTCCCAGCACCATTTATTGAAAAGGGATTCTTTTCCCCAGCGTATGTTTTTGTCTGCTTTGTCAAAGATTAGATGGCTATATGAGGATGGTTTTATATCAGGATTCTCACATTTGTTCCACTGATCAATATTCCTATTTTTGTGCCAATACCATATTGTTTTAATTACTACAGCTTTGTAGTATAGTTTGATATCTAGCATATTAATGCCTCCCATTTTGTTTTTGTTGCCTAGAATTGCCCTTGATATTCGTGGTCTTCTTTGGTTCCATACGAAGCGTAAAATTATTTTTTCTATATCTGTGAAGAATGCTCATGGGATTTTAATAGGTATTGCATTGAATTTGTAGATCAGTTTGGGTAGTATAGACATTTTGATGATATTGAGTCTGCCGATCCACAAGCATGGTATGGATTTCCATCTGTTTACATGCTCTGCTATTTCCTTCCTCAGTGTTTCATAGTTCTCCCTGTAGAGGTCTTTTACGTCCTTGGTTAAGTATATTCCTAGGTACTTTAATTTCTTTGTTGCTATTGTGAAGGGAATTGAGTCTTTGATTTGGTTCTCAATTAGATTGTTGTTGGCGTATATGAATGCCTCTGCTTTCTGTGTATTGATTTTGTATCCTGAGACTTTACTAAATTCATTGATCAGTTCCAGGAGTTTCTTGGTTGAATCTTTGGGGTTTTCTAGATACAATATCATATCATCAGCAAACAGTGAAAGTTTGATCTCTTCTGCCCCTATTTGGATACCTTTGATTCCTTTTTCCTGTCTGATTGCGGTAGCCAAGACTTCCAGCACTATGTTGAACAGAAGTGGATATAGTGGGCATCCTTGTCTAGTTCCAGTTCTAAGTGGGAATGATTTCATTTTTTCCTCATTCAGTATGATGTTGGCTATGGGTCGTTCATATATGGCTTGTATCATTTTTAGGTATGTCCCTTCTATGCTGATTTTCTTAAGTGTTCGTATCATGAAAGGGTGTTGAATTTTGTCAAAAGCTTTTTCTGCATCTATTGAAAGAATCATGTGGTCTTTGTTTTTGCTTCTGTTTATGTGGTGAATTGCATTTATAGATTTACGTATGTTGAATCATCCCTGCATCCCTGGGATGAAGCCCACTTGGTCATGGTGGATTATTTTTTTGATAAGCGTCTGGATTCGGTTAGCTAACATTTTGTTGAAAATTTTTGCATCTATATTCATTAGGGATATTGGTCTGTAGTTTTCTTTTTTTGTTGCATCCTTTCCTGGTTTTGGTATCAGAGTAATATTTGCTTCATAAAAGATGTTGGGGAGGTTTCCGTTCTTCTCGATGTTGTGGAATAGTTTCTGCAAGATAGGTACTAGTTCTTCTTTGTAAGTATGGTAAAATTCAGGTGTGAAGCCATCTGGACCGGGACTTTCTTTTTAGGGAGATTTTTAATTGCTGTTTCTATTTCAGCTGTTGAGATTGGTCTGTTCAGGGAATCTATTTCTTCCTGGTTGAGCCTAGGGAGGCTGTGTGTTTCTAGAAATTTGTCCATTTCCTCCACATTTTCCAGTTTGTGTGCATAAAGATTTTTGTAGTATTCATAAATTGTATCTTGTATCTCTTTGGGATCAGTTGTGATATCTCCTTTTTTGTTCCTGATGGAGCTTATTAGAGATTTCTCTTTTCTGCTTTTCGTTAGCTTAGCCAATGGTGTGTCAATTTTGTTTATTTTTTCAAAGAACCAACTTTTTGTTTTATTAATCTCCTGAATAGCTTCCCTGTTTTCAATTTCGTTTAGTTCTGATTTGATCTTGTTGATTTCACTTCTTCTGCTGGGTTTGGGGTTGGTCTGCTCCTCTTTTTCCAGCTCTTTGAGTTGTTTCATTAGATTGTCTATTTGTGATCTTCTTGTCTTTTGGTTATAGGCATTTATGGAGATAAACTTTCCTCTCAGAACTGCTTTAGCTGTGTCCCAGAGGAGTTGATAACTTGTCTCTCCATTGTCGTTTTCTTCATAGAATTTTTTTATTTCCATCTTGATTTCTTCATTTACGAAGTAATCATTTAGTAGGAGGTTGTTTAATTTCCACGTTTTTGTGTAGAAATGTGAGTTTCTGTTAGGGTTGATTTCTAGTTTTATTCCACTGTGATCTGAGAAGGTACATGGTATGATTTCTATTTTTTTAAATTTCTTGAGATTTTCTTTATGTTGTTGCTATGATTTCTGTCTTGAGCCATTGTAATATCTGGCCTTTAATATCTTTGGGTTTTGGTTGTTTTTATATTTGTGGGTTATTATTATGATGTTCCGTGCGTAACGCTGTTTTAAGTACTTCTTGTAGGGCTGGTCTTGTCTTGGTGAATTCTCTGAGCCTTTTCTTGTCTGAGAATGTTTTTATTTCTCCTTCATATACGAAGCTTAGTTTTGCAGGGAATAATATTCTAGGCTGGGCATTGTTTTGTTTCAAAAGAGTGAGAATGGGGCCCCAGTCTCTCCTTGCTTGTAAAGTCTCATTAGAGAAGTCTGATGTTATTCGAATTGGCTTTCCCTTGTATGTTACTTGCTTCTTTTGTCTTATAGCTCTTAGAAGGGCCTCTTTGTTGATACTTTGGTCAGTCTGATGACTGCATGTCGTGACGTCTTCCTGTTTGCGTTGAATCTCCCAGGGGTCCTCTGAGCTTCTTGAACTTGTATATCAAGATTTTGAGCAAGGCCTGGGAAATTTTCCTCTATTATATCTTCAAACAGCTTGTCCAACCCTTGAGTGTTGTCTTCTTCCTCTTCTTGTAACCCTATGACCCTCACATTAGGTTTCTTCACATAATCCCACAGCTCTTGTAGGCTTTGCTCTTTTCTCTTGTTTCTCTGCTCTATTTCTGTGATTGATTTATTTAATTGGAGGGTGTTATCTTCAAGCTCTGAGATTCTTTCTTCTGTTTGATCTACCCTGTTCTTGAGACCTTCCACTGTATTTTGTAGTTCCTTGAATTGATTCTTCATTTCCAGGAGTTCGGTTACACTTTTCTTCATTGTGTCTATTTCTTTTCTCATATCCTGGATGCTTTTTGTGGTTTCTTGGTGTTGGTTATTGAGTTGTTGTTGCAGCTGGGTGAGTGTTCTTATGATCCACATACGAAATTCCTCTTCTGTCATATTGGTTGCCTGATTTTGGTTGGTGTCCGTTTCTAGGGGGCTGGTGCTCCTCTTTGGGGGTGTGTTTTCCATTTGGTTCTTCATATTTCCTGAGTTCTTTCGCTGATTTCTTCCCATGTCAATCCGTTGTTGTTTCTTTCCTTAAAGTTATTGTTTGGGTATTCACACACCTTGTTTAGTTTCTGAGGCGTTAGGTGGTGTCTGTGGGTGAAATTGGACCACTCCCTGCATATTGAGTCAGTGGGTGCCGTGGAAAGGCTGTGCAAGATGCCGTCCCTGTCAGTAGGTGGCGTTTGCTTGGAGGAACAGGCTATGCAGTTGATATTGTGTCCTGTTATCAGCTCTTGTTTTGGGTGGAGCTGGGTCGGGTAGGCCTGCCCTCAGGCAGTTAGCAGGGGTCAAAGTTCTGTTCTCTGCTTCCAGGGAAAGCTGTCAGGGTGGGGCTGGAATGGTCCCACTCAGCCAGAAAGTCTGGGTGTGGGGGTGGGGCTGTCTGAGACCCGCAGTCTGGAGCGGGCCTCGCTTCTTTCCACCCTCCCCAACTCCGCAGCTACTCCTGGGCCTCTGCCAGCAGGCCAGACCACAAGCCACCAAGCCTCCCCAGACTGTGATGCCGGCGGGGAGGTTCCCTGCACAGGAATGCCACCTGGGTTGGGCATACGGCCTCCTCCTGAGAGGAGGGTTACCCTCTAGGACGCGATCCGCCCCTGGAGGCACACACACCTCAGTAGACTGTTCACGTATAACCCTTCTGTGCCCCGGGCAATGCTAGCCCTCGGTGCAGGGGATCTGGTCTGCAGGTCCAACCTCTGGGTCCCAGAGTTCAAACTGTATCCCCACCAGGGATAGGAGTTCCGGTCCAAATTCACCCACAGGGAGCCCAAGCTGGGTCTATGTCTCTCAGCCTCTGAGTCGGCACCGTTCTCCTGGGAACACCGTGCCAGCAGCACCTGGGAGGGCAGGCGGGTAGGGAGTTCACAGTCTGAGTTCCCCTGAGTCAGCTGTAGGGTCCCAAAAGGGAAGGTCCCGTTCCCTGGAGGTGCCTCTGGCTGGTGGCTGTATTGTCTCTCTGGGCAGCCGCGTAGGGTCAACGGAGGGGAGGAGGAGGCAATATGGGCCTGCCGCGGCTTGGGTCTGTGCACACAGAGGTGCCAGGAGGAAGTTGGGAACCCGGTGCCACGTCTGCTACAGGCTCACCGCTGGCTGTCAGTGGCCGTCTCTGGGCTGGTGTCCGCAGGTCTCTCCACCCACTGGGGAGCCCACCAGCAGTCCCAAATGCAGGGGAGGGGAAACAGCAAATCTACCTACCCTTGCCGCTGGTGTCTGGGCTGCTCCGGTGGTCTCAGCCTTTAGTTCTCCTCCGCAGCCTCCTCCCGTGGAGTCTCCCGGGGTCTCAGGTACCCCTCCTTCCGGCCCTCATCCTCTGTATGCTCGTCTTCTTGCTTCTTTCCTCTAATTTCTGCTAGAATCTGTCTGTTCTGCAGAGACCCTCTGTCTGGCGGTGTTATTCGTCCTCCATCTTGCTCCACCCCTTTTGGCATTAAGTTTTAAAGTAGGTAAATTATATTTCTAAAATATATTTAGTAAATTATCTTATTTCCTTTACTTCTAATTTAAGAAAATATCAGAAATTAATAAAAATCATTTATATATTATGATATAGTAAACTTTTCTCATTTGCCTTTCGTGGTGCTTGCACTAGATATGGAAAACCCTTTATGGTCTGAGTCCCGCATCTAGTAAACATTTTATTATCCCTTCAATAGTATTTATGAATTCAATTTACTTTATTATATATTTTGATTGGAAATGTAAGTATTTGTCCCCAAGTTAACAATGATTAAATTGATGATTTTTTCCTGTTAGTGATATGATTACAGCATGTTGTGTTCTTCCTGTGCAAGCTTCAAAATGTTGACTATGATAATATTCTAGCTCATAATAAACTTTAGGATGAAAGCTTTTGGTTCAATGCTTTGCTATTGTACTAAATTATTACTATTTTTATTGAAGGGATACACGCCTGCCATTCTTTTCTTTAGTTTTATTCATTTATATATGTCAAGAAATGTAAACAGATTAAATAATTTCAATTTTGATATATCTGAAGATTATCTCAAAATTGTTACAAATTTTTACTTCATTTATAAAATATATGATAAATCATCCCACTTCATTTCAAAACTACTATAGAATTTTACTCTCTATCCTTTGGGAGTAGGATGTTCAAAGTAAAACTTTGGATGTCAAAGGATGATATATAGTTTAAGAAAATGAAAAATGGATTATTTTAACTACAATTACATAGAAAAAAGATAAAATTGTTACATTGTACAAGAACGTTTGGTGAACAGGGTTCAATTTTTTTATGTTAAACAGTCTTTGGAGATGTTATTCACATAAGAATCTCACACTCTAACCTGTTGGTGTTATGAGAGTTCTTGTCAAATATATAAGGAAGAGGTCAAAAGTGATTTGCTTTTTAAGAAAGTTGTTAGCAGAAGTTTACTGAATAAAGCCAACTGCTGCATTTGATATTTGGATCATGTCCCAGATAACACTGTCTCATGCATGAGTCACTAAATAGTAAATATATTATTACTTTTGGGCCATGCAGAAGAATTTTCCCCACAATTTTGCACCAAATGATTCAAATATTTTGAATCCTATGAAGTTACATCTCAAGCTGACTGCAATTCTTATAAACAAGCCCTCATTGAACATTGCTCTGTGCAAGCCTGCTGAAAGCTATAAGATCCCTACCTACAGGGAGCTTAATCTCTAATGTAAGAAGTAAAATATGTAAATCACAAATCAAATAAAAGTGCAAACTACTAATGCAAAGTACCCGATGACTGCTACTGCCAAGAAGTGCTTTTGGGATTCAGTGAAGAGACAAAGAATTACCCTATGACAGTCAGGAAAGACTTCATAGGGAAAGAGACGAGAATTGTCTGGGCTTGAGGGAATAGTAGCGTGCCTATTAAATTAGGGAGAATTTCCAGGAAGATACTGTGAAGAAAGATAAGACATAAAGCAGAGGTTGTTGTGGGGTGTGCTGCAGAGTGAAGAGGAAGTAGAATCATTTGAATGGTTATTGGGTTCATGGTTATGGAAAAGTAGGTAGGATCAAATTGTGGAGTCCCTTAAATGCTCTGTCAAGAGGGATGGGCTTTGTTTTTCACACACAGAAAAAGCCATGTAGACATTTGTGTTTTTAGGAAGATTTATGCGATGCTCCTGACAGGGTGCACTGGAGTCAGGAGAGAGCAGAAACCTTCAGGAAGATTCTGGGGATAATAAACATCTATGATCAGGGACCATGTAAATGAAAGTATGTTGAAAATTACAAAGCATCACAAAAATATCACTACTATCAAATCCAACAATGTGAAATTTGACTTGTTGTCCCTGAGTAGAAGGGGATTATATATTTTCTTAAGAATTCTAAATCTTCTATCTCACTCCTTCCTTTCCTGTGATTCCAATAGGCACAGCTCTACCACTCTTGGGGATTGAGTGTGCTTGGAGAGATCTCTCAGCATCTGTGTATTGTTGTTGAATTCCTTTTTACTCATTATAGTTGCTGTTCTGTGAAAGAAGAGGAAGGAGACTGATCTGGTGAACCATGCATTCTCTACTATAATATATTAATACATTTGTTACAATGAGCAATCTTGACAAGCCAATTGATGAGTCAATATTAATACATTATTATTAATTAAAGCCCATAGTTTATATTAGAGTTTACTCTTTAAGTTTTACATTCTATGGGCTTTGACAAATATGTAATGATGTGTATCCACCAAAACAGTGGCATACAGAATAGTTTTACTTCCCTAAAAATCTCTTGTGTTCCACCTATTCATCTCTCTCCCTCCCTCCCTCCCCAAAAAGCCTCTAGTGACCACTGATGTTTTTTATTGTCTCCACAGTTTTGCCTTTTCCAGCATGTCATATAATTGGAATAGTATTGCATGCAACCTTTACAGATTGGCTTCTTTTACTTTCCAATATGCACTACATTTCCTGCATGTTCATTTCTTTTTATCACTGAATAATATTCCATTGTGTAACTATACCAGTTAGTTTATTCATTCATCTGCTGAAGGACGTTTTTGTTGCTTTCAAGGTTTAGTGGTTGTGAATAAAGTTGCTATGTACATCTGTTTGCAGGATTTTATGTGGACATACATTTCAATTCAATTGGATAAATACCAAAGAGTGCAATTGCTGGATCATATATACGCTAAGCCTATGTTTAGCTTTATAAAAAATAAGCTGCCAAACTGTCTTCCAAAGTGGCTGTACCATTTTTCATTCCCACCAACAGTGATTGAGACTTTCTGTTGCTCTATATTCTCATCAGCATTTATTGTTGTCAATGTTTTGGATTTTAGCTATTATAATAGATGTATGTTTGTATCTCATTTGAATTTGCAGTTTCCTAAAGATATATGATGTTGAGCATATTTTCATATGCTTATTTTCCATCTGTATATATTCTTTGATAAGATATCTGTTCAGATATTTGACCCATTTTTAAATTGAGTAATTTTCTTATTGTTGAGTTTTAAGGATTCTTTCAATTTTTTGGATATGTGTTTTGTTCTTTATTAGATATGTGTTTTGCAAAAGATTTTCTCCCAGTTTATGACTGGTCTTTTCATTGTCTTAACAATGTCTTTTATAAAGCAGAAGTTTTTAATTTTAATGAAATCCAACTTGCCAATTTTTCTTTTATGTGTTGTGCTTTTTGTGTTCTATTTTACAAGTCATTGTCAAATGCAAGGTCACCTAGATTTTCTCCTTTTATTTTCTAGGAGTTAAATAGTTTTGTGTTTTACATGTAGATATATGATCCATTTTGAGTTAATTTTTGTGAAAAGTATAAGGTCTATGTCTAGATTTTTTTTTGCATATGAAATGTCCAATTTTTGAAACATTGTTTGTCAAAAATACTATCCTTTCTCCATTGAATTACCTTTTCTCTTTTGTCATAAGAGATGCTTTTAATAAAATTTCCTTTTATTATATTATCAGAATCTCACTTGCCCACAGTAGAATAGCTTTCAGAATTAAGAACATCATGTAACAGTGATATTAGAGGAAGAGCACTGGACTCAGGATTTTTAAAAGTGGGAGATGTTTGAGTAGGAAAATTTGTCTTCTACTCCTTGAACGATCTGCAGCAAGATAATAGCATGGCTGAACATCAGTTTCTCATCTATAAAATAGAAAATCACAAAGGACTATTAATATTAGAATAAAAGATGGTAAAATGTAATAAAGTAATTTATAAAGTCCTATACAAATATTACAAAATAATATTTTTATACTATTCTGTTGTTTTTACTTTAGATTCTGATAGTGCTCTCATTTCCAAAGCCTCCTCCCCATATCACTCCTAACCAATGGAGAAATATTTAAAAATTAAGTGATACAACAAGTTCTCTTTACTCAGGATCACATCAATGAGGTATTTCATTTTTAATTTCAACATATAGACTGTTTCCTTATTGCACATTTGAAAATTGCTTGCCAATTGAGGGGGTTGCAATATCCCACAGACAATAAAGAGTTTGAGGGGGGTGTGGAATTAAATATGCAGTTAAAGAAAGAGTAAATAAAATATCTAAATAGCACTAGTTTCCAAAATAAATCTAGGCACTTTAAATGACAAATCTTTTTCAGTAGAAAAGGTTTCCCTCAAATCACTTTCTTTAGGTGTTCGGGGAGTGCTGTTATGAGCATCACAGTCTTCTGGGGCAGATTCTCCCACACGTTTTAAGATTTGACATTTGCAACACTTTTTAGATTTTAGCACTAACCATTTTGTGATTGAAATTTATATCCCCTTAAAATGCATTCTTTCTAGCTTATTTTAGCAAATTTCGGCAAGATTCCGAGCCTTGTCACAAATTATTGCAATGGTTAAGGGCATGAGTTCTTGAAGCTGCTGTTGTGTCTCTATTATCTTCTTTTTTCACTCATAATATACCAGGCCACATAATCTTAAAAGTGGGTGAGCACTAATTATTGCCATCTCTTCTATTTAAAATGATTGGACCAAACTGCTCAGATATAGAAAGATCTTTGTTTAAATTAGTGTACAAATAGAAAACCATGAGATTTCCAAATTGCTCTCATCAAAGATATAATTGGCAAAGGTTTTCTATTAATAGGAACTCTAATATGAGTGAAAAAATATATCAACTTTACTTCACATTTATACATTGAGATAGAATATCTGCATAAAATCTCATGTTTAGTCTCTCTGTACAGTTAAAGAGATGAGAGTCAAATAGCAAAAGCTAATAAGAGTTTCACTTCCTCCCCCTTTGTGTACACACACACACACACACACACACACACACACACATTGCTGCACTATTAAATGTGGTTAGATGAGCTTATACAGGAATTTTACCAAAGGATAGGAAATTTGGTGTGGCTCTGGGAAGGAGAATCAGAGATTCACACTGCATTTGTATTAATTTGAAGGGTGTGGGGAATTGACAAAGAGGCAAACATGAGCCAGTGTCGAATGCCAGCTGCTAGAGAGAGCACCACCATTAAAGAGGAAATAGGCCGGGTGTGGTGGCTCACACCTGTAATCCTAGCTCTCTGGGAGGCCGAGGTGAGCGTATTGGTCAAGGTAAGGAGTTCAAAACCAGCCTGAGCAAGAACGAGACCCTGTCTCTACTATAAATAGAAAGAAATTAATTGGCCAACTAATATCTAGAGAAAAAATTAGCCGAGCATGGTGGTGCATGCCTGTAGTCCCAGCTACTCGGGAGGCTGAGGAAGCAGGATTGCTTGAGCCCAGGAGTTTGAGGTTGCTGTGAGCTAGGCTGACGCCATGGCACTCACTCTAGCCTGGGCAACAAAGCGAGACTCTGTCTCAAAAAAAAAAAAAATAAATAAAGAGGAAATAAAGGCTAATGATTATCATTTAAAAAAAACTATTGATTGTACTCTAATATTGTCATTTAAAAAAATATATATGGTATTTCAACTACATCTTAATTAAGTAGACTGTGGTTTTATCTAAGCAACTATATTTATAATATTATTTCTTTGGCAAGATACTTCTGAATTCAATAGCCATAATCAGTAGCTTACGGAGTACAGCCCATTTGAGGGACAGTATATGTATATGTACATGTTGGTATATGCATGAGTGTGTCTCTGGCTTTGTGTCCTTATAAAAGATGTAGTGGCAGGTTTATGGTAAAGGAAGTTCTTCCAAAGATTGCTGGAATGGCCTTGTGGAAGGTCAGAAGACCATTTCAAGCTAATCTAAGCCAAGACAATTTTTTTTGTTAGCATCCTTGAAAGCAGGAAAGTAGTAATGTAAATGTCAAGATGCTTCTGCCTCAAACCAAGAATAAAACAAAGCAAGCAATCCATTAAAGAGTACTTTCCAAACACATAAGCCTCCACAACTTTGATTTTCAGAGATGTTAGAACTACTTTACATTTAGACAAGCAATGACATGAGACAGAACTATTAAAAAATACATTTCTCAGATAACACTATGATCAGATTTCCAGCTACACGTTCAGTATATACATTTGATTTCAAGAATTTTAAGAGAGTGAAACCCAAACCTTCCAAATCATTTCAGAATAACAGTGATCTCATTATACAGTTTTCATGGTATTTTAATTAGAGTTAGTTATATAAGTACTAATAGAATCTCATGTTCAGTGTTTGGGATAATGACTACTTTGTTCGGGTTGTACTTTTTCTTTTAGCGAGGTGTGGGTGGTCTGAATGGAGCTAAAATCCCACCATTGTTTCTATTGTCATTAATTCTATGAGCAATGCTTTTGATTTCTTTAGACTATGAAAAATAACTAGTGATTAAGAATTAACATAATGCTTTTAAAATATTTTTAATAATGGCCACTTGCACAAAAGAATCTATGTATGAATATAGAATTTTATAATCTACACAATGTAAAATTTTCAAATGAGAGTTGAAGAGCTGGTTCATACAAAGAAATCTTTATAATGTTGACCGCGATATATATTCCCTTTTATGCTTTGATGAATAAATGCATACATTAGCTTTATAATTATGTATTCCTTTCATATTTTTAAAGTTTCCTCCTCTAAAATGAGCCAGAAAAAGCCCTCAATTTTTAAGAGAAACCAAAAAATATGCTGAAATTCAATGCTTATTTTTTTCAATCACTCATTTTGTTAATATTAAAACAAAGAGTAATACCATTGTGTCAGATAACATTCACACGCAATTTTATTAGACATTTAAAAAATTTGTTTTAAAAATTTCAGTTGACAATGAACACTTTATAAGGCTAATTAGTCTGAGATTCAATCTGCTGGTAGAAAATAGAAATCTATGTGTGCACAACTGTTTGGATTTTATAAAAACAGTTTTTTCAGGTTTAAGGTATTTTTCAATTTAAAGTGAGAAAAAAATACCTTTGTCATATGTGCAAGTTATGTTGCCATTCTGAGGATAAGATATGATTTCATAGTATATTTAATAATTAACTCTAATAATAATACCAATATTTGCCACAGGGGATTTACTTTGTACTAGGCACTATGTTGTACATTTTCTATTTGTTATCTATAACCCTTCTGATAATTCTGTCAGATTGGTCTTTATATATTTTAGAAAACTGAAAAAGTTAATATGTGTCAAATTGGGGTTTTATTATTTTTATTTTCTGTAAAACCACTGCTCTTTCTACTAGACAATGCTGTATACATTTGACCCAAGATATCTCTAGTTTGCTCAGAAGTCAGCAATAAATTTAGTTATATTTTGGTATTAATCTTGTTTGGTGTTAATATTATGTAGATTCGATTTTCCATATTTGCAGAATTACATGTCCTAACTCTGATGGTTGCAAAAATGCATTTGTGAGGCACCAAATCTATTTCTACTTCTAGAAAAAACAATACTTACTATGGTCCTGAATCAATAAAATTATCTTGTCTCAATATATTACCTTCCCTTTCATGTTTTAATAAATCTTAAATGTAATTAAAAGTAGACATACATTTGTCTGCTAAATCTTATATCTTAGAATAAAAATATTTTTACATAAATAACAGTCTGGTATAGATGAGTGATCACTAGCCTAGGAAATTTAGAGATGTGAGCTTAAGACCCAAATGGGGCTCTGATTAACTCATTCTAAAACAAGTCACTTAATTTCTGTAACTTTCATTCTTTTAATCAATTAAGAAATGATTAGTGAATCTCTAAGATAATGGAAATATTAATTGAGAAAGTATTTATAACTAACACCAATTGACCTGATTTCTTTTAAAAATGCATTCCAGGGAAATGGTTTCAAAGAGGGAAGAAAAAATATAATACCTAAATTATCCATGAAGTCACGTTAAACATTTTACCATGTCTCTCACCTTTATCATAACTGCTATTTTATCTCTCATCAGAACCACATATTTTGCATTTTCATGTATATAAATATCTTTCCAGTTTGATATGATCCAAAGAAAATCAAGGGAAGGAGTCATGTTCACTCAGTATTTCATTTGTACTAACTGACGTTCCTAATACCTCATTTTGCTAGATAATGAAACTAAAGTACTTGACTGTTTTAGTAGATCAAATGCTCAGGAATCACTTTATGCTAGACAGTATCTAGATTATTAGTAGCAATATTTTCTTCTTATAATAAGAAAGTAGGTCTTTATACTGCACAAAAATTATGGAGCAGTTACAGTGTATTAAGACAGTTCACATGGAAAGGAATGAGAGCCAATAGGCATGACTGAGTTAGCACATATTCCTGTACACCACCCCCATTGGAATCCTTTGTTCAACTGAAGGCTTACTTAAGATATGCTAGTTGAGGAGCAAAGGGACACAAATGTCCCCCTTTCCTCATAGTCACCTGAAAGGCCCTCATGGTTTGCTAACCACTACTCCTGGTTGTGTTGCTTATGCAGTCTGCTGACTAAAAGCATAACATGCCAACATCTTCAACTAATGCAAAAAAAATGGTCCAATAATCGTATTGAGATGACATCAACTTGGAAACTTATAGGGACAATATAAGATGAAATGTAAAGTACTCATCTATACTCCATAATTAGAACCAAATTTAATATACAATTTACATCAATTTACAATTGATATAGTCTTAATAAAAAATACAACAAACCCTCAAATTACATATGGTGGGGTTCCAGTTTTTTTTCAAATCTATATTTGTCAGACAAGTTTCAATGAGAAAACTAGAAGACCATCTGATATTCAAAGTAGGAATAGTTTTAATAGAATTAGAAGTTGGTATGCACACTGGAACTGTTAGAGATATAAAGGTCAAGGAAGCTTTGGCTAAGTTTCATGGAATCAAGAACTACTAGGGCTGAAAGAAAATCTCAGTGACAGTATCAGCTGCCTATAGCTCTCAAAAAGGGAATTTCCAGGAGCTCTCTGAGCAATTCTCTGAATTTCCTTCTGCCATCTGCCTCCCTGTCTGTATGCAACCATTGCTAAAGAATATAGATTCATTTTCTCTTCTGCCTTCTAAATCCTGCATGATGACTGATGCAAGATGTGTATCCTTTTTCTGTGCTTTGAAAAACATGGGTTGACTACTTTATACAGAAAAACTTCCTTGGTCCTTTATGCTGTTCTTCCTGGACCTGAAAAGAACTGAGTTCTGTCCAGTGCTAAAGGGGTGGTTGGTAGAGGAATAGCCCAGACCAGGTTTTTGGGGGGATGTTCAATTTGCAATACATTTCCATATCAAGCAAAGATTAGGAAATCGCGATACTACCTATAAGATTTTTAAAAAATGAAATAACAATTATATGCCAGGCACTTAAAATATGTGATGCATATCTCCAGTCTTCACAACAGAATATGTTATAATTGTTGGAGCTGGTAGTTTTACCCAGGACTTTCCTGGTTCAAAGCTGTGTTCTCTTTTATTCTGCCATACTCTCCAAGGGTCTTTATGGAAGGTCTGATTTTTTCCCTCGAGTTTCTCTATACACCTTTTCTGATCTGTCAGATCATTCGTCCAGGTAGATATTTTCCCCATTATGTAGGTAAGAGCTCTATAGTTCAGAAAAATTAAATTTTTTCTCCAAAGTTACCAGAGATGGCAAATGGTATAAAATGGTTGAATAATAAAAACCTGGATGCAGCCATTCTGACTTTTATTTTTTAACCAAATTTGTGACTACTTTTGTAGTAACTTCACAGACAGGAGTGGGATTAAAATGGATATTTAAAGAAAGGCTAGTGTGAATAAAATGATCATATTTTGAACAAATAAAGAGAAGCAGAATATATTTTATCTCATAAAAACTAGATATTTAACACTTGGCCACTACTCCATCCTATACTGTAAGATTAATGCCTATGCCTTGAGTGACATCTTGTTTCTTGCATTTCCTCTGATTCTCTTTTTAATCTAATTATCTTAGAAATTGGTACCACTTTTTCAAAATACATATCTAGGATTACTAGTGATTTTATTGCATCTATTAATTCAGCAAGTACTTCCTGTCCCCATATGCAGAAATGTCCCAGGCACTGAGAATACACTGCTCAAAAATAGATCAACCCTATCCTTGTGGACTTTACCTTCTACTGGGGCTGATATAGGCAAGGGCATAGAGGCCACAGAGAGGGGGTTAGGTGTTATTTTCAGTACTTTAAATATCTGATTATAGGCAGATAGTACCATAATTTATCTATTTATCTATTAAATTATCTATCTTTTATTATGTATCCTATCTATCTCTGACTATGTGGAGAAAGAATTTTAGGGTAATAGAAGAAACAGAGAAATTAGAAATGATGTGCTCTTTTAATAATCTAGGTATATAGGTCTGGGTTCTCTAGAGAAATAGAACAATAGGAGATTTTATTATATTCACATACCCACACACACACAAATATTATTTTAAGGAATTGGCTTGTGTAGCTGAGAAGCTGAGCTAGTCTGAAATTCATAGAGTAGAAAGGCTAGAAACTCAGAGAAGGGTTGATGTTACTGTTTTGAGTCTGAAATCTGTAGGGCAGGCTGCTGGCAGGCTATAAATTCAGCTAGAATTTCTATATTACAGTCTTCAGGCAGAATTCATTTTTTTCCAGGAAACCTTGGTTTTTTTTTTCTCTTCAGGGCTTCAACTGATTAGATGAGGCCCATTGACTTTATCAAGGAAAATCTCTTTCACTTAAAGTAAACTGAATGTAAATGTTAATTACATCTATAAAATATTTTGATAGCAACATATAGACTAGTATTTGACCAAACAACTGGACAGCATAGACTCACTAAGTTAACATGTAAAATAAACCATCACAGAGATTATGTTGGTTGGAATGGAAATGCAGAGAAGATGAATGTGTAACATTTTGGAGGTCCAATCTAGAAAACTTTGTGATGGATTAGATATGCAGGTAAGAAGAGGGAAAAATCAAGAATAAGAGGTCTTTCCCTGTAAGCAATGGATTTTAACAGTTGTGATAAAGGAGAGTCTTTTTAAAAAGGGATTCTGCTGATTTCAGCTAAAATAATATGATTGACAATGTCAGATTACTTTTGGTAAGCACTTTAAATGGCTAAAGAGTCTTGATAAGAAATTCTGTTTGTGTCTGTCTGGTTATATTTGGCTAATCCTAATGTAGACTAAAAATTCACCTTGCCTTCTCTTTCTCATCCAGAAATAATTACTTGCAAATAGTTATCGGCTTTTTATGTAATAATGTGAAATTGGAGGAAACATGGCCAAATATTTTTGGAAGGAATAGGCTTCAAATGTTCTAGTTAAAGTGTCTCCAATTTTTTTTATTGCTAATCATAGTAGGTCTCATTTTCTAATCAAAGCTTACATATGCTGCACAAGGGAGTTTGGAAGATATGCTAATTCAATCTAATTTTAAACAATATCACTCAAAAGCCAATAAAAGTAACCTTGTCAGACACAAAAGTTTTAGAGGAAAGAAGGTAATTTAGGCTCCAAATGCTAAGTGTCCTCTCTGCAGGCTGTTGTACATTCCCCTTGTTTTCAATCCCTCTCAGCCAGTCTTTGCATTGCCTTCCCCTCTTGTTTGTGTATCTATATAATCTTCTCTGCCTCTCTTTTAGATGGAGATGGAGATTTGTGATTGAATTTAGGGACCATTCACATAATATAGGCTAATCTCCTATAACACAATCCTTAATCACCTTTGCAAAGACATGCTTTCCAAATAAGGTAATATTTATAGGTCCCAGAGGTGTGTGGACTTATCTTTGGGACCACCATTCAGCCCACTACACCAGTTAATGTAAGGGATATGAGTGTGGATTAGACTAGTTTTAGTTTCATAGATGTACCAGTTATTAAGTTTTAATGTTTCTGTTGCAATCCCATACTTGTATACTACGTTGTGTGAACCCAGGACTGGGACTCTACAAACTACATTTCTGCTTTGCCAGATGACTTGCTATTAGACTTTTTACTAGGAAGCAATAAAGAAAACTGGAAGCTTGGAGGAGGAGGAAGAGATGCTTCCTAGTGTTTGCATTTTGTGCCTGTTTTTTGTTTAGTTATTGCCACCCTAGCAATGCTTCTTCACCCAAGAGTTGACAGTTTATTGTAGTAGTAGCAGTTAATTCAGATTTGCAATCTTTCCAACATTTGCTAAATCAGACTGGTGCTATTCATCAGAGATAGCAGCATCACCTGACTCGAGTCTCTTCCTCATTGGTCTGGGTCCCTGCTTTACAGGGCCCCATTATTGAGTTAAGAGACATTAATTATGGTTAAACAGTGGTCTGAGTTTTAACTGCATCCTTTAAGCATCTAAAGTTTTAGTAATTCCAATATTTCTGTTCTCCAACCTTATAAACAGTAGCCCCTTCCTGCTGTTGTAACCTCTATGCTATGTTAGTGTTTTCTCTGTGCCTTATAATCTAAAATAGGTGTAAGGTATCTCCAAAAATAACCACCAAATAATGTGAAAGAAATGGAGTTACAGAGGAACGAGAGGTTTTTGTTTTTATTTTTGTTTTTGTTTTCTTCAGCTGCTAGGATTTAGGCAGCCATCACGGGGGAGGTGGTATTTAAGCAGGATCTTGTACATTAGTAGATTTTGGTCTTTAAGAAATGGGAATGGAAATGGAGAGAAGGGCATTTCTCAAACAAACAAACAAAAGCTTTCTATAACCATCACAGTTTTTATGTTTCTCAAAATCTACTTAATCTTTAACATTCTCTTGTTGGTTGAAGGTCATCAATGTTGTGCATTCTCTTGCAGAACAATAAAGCCCTCAAAGTCTTGAGTGGTTTGCTCCTGTGACTAAATAACTAGTGTGCTGCTAAAGACTAGAAAAATAAGTGAATAGCTTAGTATTTTGTTGTTTCTCTTTTTCATTTCTTTCTTTTTATTTGGTTACTTCTAATTGATGTCATTGTGTCTAGCTGCTAGAATCTGCTAGTGATTGCCTCAATTATTCAGTATGATTTCCCCTCTCTTAGGGGCTAATCTGTTGGGCTTTGTGACAGTTATTTACCCATCCAAGTGCTATCTACAGTTATTTTAGTTTGATTGCTGTGTGCTGGAAGCATGACCTCAGAGTAAGCAGGAGGTTGCTGTACATAAATAAACTCATCCCTGTCTGAGCTCTCCTCCGGGTACAGGAGAGTACAATTTTAACTTTTCATGTAGTTCAGGGGTATTCATCTTAGAGTGATAATCAGAAGTTTGCTGAGAGACCTTTGAGAACTAGGTATTTTAGACTTACTAGACCAATATCTAAGGTTCTAAATCAGCCCACATTGTAAGATCATAAATAAGAAAACTAACAATAAACATTAGCTATTTGCCACTGATTGAAAAGCAATATGTTAACGTAAGTGAATGTTGTCAGTAAGGTTGACTGAATTTGAAACTATGAGGCCAGCTAGATATCCCTCTTCCCCATCCATATAACAAATGTGGTTTATTGCGTCCACACATTCTCTGTTCAGAGATTGTAAATTATATTATTTATGGACTCCTGATGATTAAAACATGGTTGGAGCTTGAAGGTCAAGGAAGCAAACTGCATCCTAAATTTCTATTTATTGATGATGTATGGTACATTTAGCAGTACACTTTGTGCTGCTACAATTAAAGATCTGTCAGCATTTCTAACATACACTATTATTTTAGGGTTTGACAACTTGGTCACTTATCCTTACTCTTTCTTGAATTATGTGACACAAGGCCTCAGCTATGGAAGGGCATCTTCAAGTTCTTTTAACAAGATTATAAGATATTTATTTGCTTTCTTTGCTATTTAAATGCTAAACAATAAGATTTAGGGTAAGCTAGTCTTCAGCGGTCTCATAAACAGCACCTATATACAGGCAACATATATTGCAGCCAAAAATGCTTGACTTATATGAATGTTAAGAATAAACTATTATTTCAAATTTCAGTTTTGTTACTTGTATTCATTTGAAGGAAAAGGCTAGAAATTTTTTTTTTAAATAATATGTATTTTTAAATGCCTGGCTGCATCCTACTCCTTTATCAGATGTTTACATGGAGCCTAACAATACAGTAAAGTAGATATAAGCTTGACTCATTGGTTTGTTGTTCATAGGAAAACAAACATAACCTGAATGAAGTTTTTTTTTTTTTTTAAGGGACTCAATTAGCTGTTTAATTTAGAAGTAGCTTGTGCTTATGTAATCTGAAGCTCTAGCTCTGTGTTGTTTAATATGGTAGCCACTGCCAATATGTGGCTATTGATAATGTGAAAGTAGTTAGTCCAAATTAAGAAAGTAAAAGTATAAAATGCACATTGGATTTTAAGATTTACTACAAAAGAAGACAATGAAGTAAAAATTATAACATTAATAATTTTTATATTGATGCATGTTGAATGTGTAATATTGAGTTAAGCAAATATAATAAAATTACCTCACCTGTTTCTTTTTTACTTAGTTTAATGTAGTTACTAGAACATTTAAAACTATACATGCAACTCACATTATAGTTCCACTGTACAGAGTTACTTTAGATGTTCCCCAAAATCCTAAATCTTTTTTTTAAATTAATTTTTTATTTTTCAGAGATGGGGTTTCACTGTGTCACTCAGGTTGGTCTCAGGTTCTTGGCCTCAAGCAATTCTCCAGCCTTAGCTTCCCAAAGTGCTGGGATTATGTCTATAGTGCCTGGCCTCACATCTTTTTTTTTATAGATAAAACACCCAACTGATTTGAATTGACTTAAAGCAGGGTGTTTTATCTATGATATTTCTAAGATATGATCAGAGAGTAGTGAGGCCTTTTTTTTCCCAGAAATTCCTCTTCCTCCCAACTATGATAGATGATGCTATTGTTGAGTATCACTATCTGCCAATAGTGAATGGCAAATAAGGAAAGAGGGGCATTTTAAAAGAAAAATTAAATATCAGAGTTCAAAGGAGTGAATATGTGAGGCATTAAGCAAAACAAAACTGATATTCAAAATATTTGTGGAATGTATAGGGAATGAGTGATCACTTCCAACCACTCCATTAGCACTTAAGTGGACTCTTTGGCTGGATCTAGAAACCAAATTAGCACCAGGCAGATTAACAAGAGAAAAGTATACAAATTTCATTATTTTGCATATATATTGAGATCTTCCCAAGAAAGTGAAGTCCAAAGTGGCCAAAGCAAGATGGTTTTATATTTCTTAAACAAAGAAGGATAAATTTGAGAAGAAATGGCAGGACAAAGAAAATGCATCTAGAGGTAGTTAGTTTTAGGGAAATGCCTAGGAGATATATGGTGGGGCTGTAAAACTAGTGGAAGAAAAGGGTTACTTCCTAAGTATATTTATTCAGGTCCATTGCTGCCCCCAGTTTCCAGTCTCTGGTGATAGGGGGTCTTTTCTTGTGTTGGTACTGGAAGGGTACCCCTCCCAGAGAAATTTTTATGGCTTCTTACTGCATGTAAGAAGAGACAGGTCAGGTAGCCCTTTCTGAAACTATAATTTCTGTAATGTTTTCAACCCAAATAATCAATGTACCAATCTGGTATATTTTAGGATGTCACATCCTTTATTCTTTCAGGTGTAAATTTGCTAATCTATGAAAGAATATTGTGTTTTTCCTTGAATAATATAAGCATATTTTCAGGTGAAATTGTGGTAACATTAATAGTTAGGAAATTACTCAAAATTCATCTTGTATCTCTATAACTGCTGCAATTGTAATCTGATTTCTCTAGAACCTCACTAAAAAAACCTGGCTATTTGCTTCATTAATTAATTCATTTATTCACCAAGCATTTATGTGTTTATTCTGTTCTAGATATTATCGCTCGGAACTAGATGATCCAAAGATAAAAAACTTTAAACTCTCTTTAGAAGTTTCTTTCACATTCTTTTGCTAATTTGCAATATCTGTTAGCCTGAATTCATCTAAGTCTGTGATCATGCATGGAATTTGTTTGGGCACCCCATCAGAAGGAATCGCAGAAACCTGACCCTAACCTGTTATCATACACAGATACCACAAAAGTCAATGGAGAAATAACAGTGCGTTAGCATCCTGGGGGGCCCTGTGGGCTAGAAGAGCTGTAGCTGTGGTTGAGCAGGACATTGCCACACCTGGAGTGGTAGTGAGCAAGAGGGAGTAAATGTTAAAAATGCTTTAATTGTGCTAGCACAGGAGCTGTCAATCTCTTTGTTAATTCCTTAGTTATTCTTTACTGTATATATCCTCTTCTCCCTGCCTTCTGTCTAAGATAAAAAGACCCTTTCCACAGCTAACCTGATCACCTCTATTCTTGACTCTTTCTTCTCCTGCCTCCTGGCCTTACTCCATCAATTTTCATGAATCCTCCCACCTTCCTTTCTACACACTTATAATTAGTTTTGGTTGCTGCTGTGATTTCTGCCTTCTGCTTTGTAAACATACTCCCAAGGCCTATCTTAAAACAAATCAAATATTCTTCCCTCAACTTTTCTGCACTACCACACTCTCTTCTATTAGACATACTTTCCCAAAGCCGTATTCACTTGCTGTCTTCTCTTCTGCATCACCATTTATTCTGTAACATTGGCTCCTCTTCCCCCATGCAGCATACTAATTCTGTTAGGGTCTCCATATTACCAATGACTACCACTCAGAACACACAATCTTTTTTTTTCCAGTCCTCATTTATTATTTATTTGGATAGATGTTGACAATTTCTCTTTTAGAAACTATCTATTATCATCCTTAGTAATGTGGACACAACTTTGTTTCAGTTTCCCATTCTATATTCAATTGCTTACTTTTATTTTAGCAGATTTTCCCTTCAATTTACCTGCTGCATTTCCTTTAAATTAACAAATAATTATATCAAAATCTACATCCCAGAGGTTGGCGTTATATCCCAATTTGCTTAAGATAAATTCTTCAAGAAATTTTATATAAAGTATATCTCAATTGCAAAATTTCCACTAGTGATTTTTTTTTTCTTCTGTCAAAAGAAGCAGTGATTTAACAGAGATACAATGAGTAAGAAGGGAACAGAGCCAGGGATTATGAAGCACATGACTAAATTTATACCCTTTATGTTTTTGTCTTGCTTTTAGAACAATGTCTTTATTATGTTAGCAACATACCTGCTGTTTCAACCCTAAATGTTATATTAAAAGAGATACATATTTTAAGCGTTTAGAGTGGGTGGACAAGTGCTTAATATCTGTGAGAAACTGCCTCCTTTGTTAGAAAACATCCTCAGGCAAGTATCTCTAACTTGATTTTGAAAGGAAACCACTGTCATGGAGTAAGGAGGGACATTTATTTGCTTTCTTCTTATTGATGAAGCTGTGAATTACTATAAGTTTGGAGTTTCCTAAACTCTGACAGTTTGGAAAAAGTCTACTTTATTCTTTCCTTTGGAAGCTTTTTCTGTCTGTCAGCCCTGAGTTTCAATTTTAGTACTTGTTGGAATAATGTTTTAACATAAATCCAAAAGCAGATAAAATATTGAAATTAGTACCCTTTCATCCATGTACTTTTCTAAATCTTTGCTACTCAAGAGCTGTGTGATGTTGGACAACTTACTCTCTCTGTGTCCAATTTCTTTCTCTATAAAATGAATATGATAATAGTATCTATAATATCAAGTTATTTTTAGAACTATATAAGTTAAAATATGCAAAATGCTTGAAAGATTGCCAAGCATATACTAAATTCTCAACAAGTATCAACAGTTATTACTATTACTATTATTAATTTATGTAATCAAATTTATTCCGTATAGACTTCTTGGAAACCTGGGGAGATACACAATAAACAAGAAAGTCTTTCTGTTCTTGAGGAGGTCTGCGGAGGACAGACAAGTATCCATCAAAGAGTTGCAATGGTGTGTGATCAGTGCTATCAGCCGCCATGATTGCACTGAGGAGAAATCAGCAAACTTTGCCTAGATTTGTGGGCAACACTTGAGTTGCTAGACTCTGAACTACATCAAATTCATGCTCTAGATTATCTAGACCACAAAAACCTTTCCTTTCATTAGTACTTTGGAAAGTTAGTAGCTGGTTCTTTTCCCATACTCTGAGTCAGGAAATAAAGAAATTTTTTAATCACTAATTTACCATGATCTTTAAAAAATTACAGATAAAAAGGATCTGTTTTTATCAATGTAACAATGAACTTCAGGATAAATTTTCCCAATAGTTTAAAATAAAGTTTAGCGTAATTTTTCAGGTGTGTGTGCATGCCGGTGTGTGTGTATATATCATTACTACTGGCTGCCTGATTATTCTTACTGACGTATGCCTTTTAAAATAGTCTTTCCTCTTTGTTACTAACATATTTCTGACAAAATACCAACAGCTTTCTATTAAAGCTATTTAAAATCTAAAGTTATATGGTGGGATTGAGTTATGAGGAATGTGGAAGAAGGGAGTCATTCCCTTATGAAGCACAATCCAGAATGCCAGATAGATTTTTCCTGATGTGGACATAAGAATTTATACAGAAAAAAAAGTAGCACTAGGAAATTAGAATAGTTACAGGAAAAGTGAATGGTTGGAATTTTCAGTTAGTTAATGGTATGGTCAAGTATAAAAGGGAAGGTGGTTTTATTTGTGCAGGCTCTTGAAGAACATTATATGTACTTTGGCAACCCCATAGCAGTAGTCTCTCCCTTATTCCCTGGAAGTTCCTTTTTAAATAATAACTCTTTCCTGGGCAGGAAAAGTTGTCTGATGATCTCACAGCTGAGTGATACCAAGGGCAAAGTAAATTGAGAATCAAGGAAGGAAGGTGTTAGAGTTAGTGCCCAAGAAATAAAAATCCAGAATTATCAAATAATAACAATAACAAGTAATCAAGTAACATTTACAAAGCACTGTTTTGCATATGCCAGGCACTGTGCTAAGCACTTTTCAGCTCATTCAATTATTATAAAGACTCTAGAATGTAAGGACTAATAGTCTGCATTTTAGAGGCAAGGAAAAAGAGTTTCAGAGAGCTTAAATAACTTCAGTGTGCTCCAGATCATGGAATGAGGAAGTGGTAATGATGAGTTATTGTTGTGGGGAAAGGGGAGGATAAAATTTATCTTCCACCCTCTTAGGGTTCCTGGCTGGGCTTAAGAATTAAACCTACATGAGAGATTAATAAGAGAAAAACCTACACATTTTACTTATTAAACTGTTTATGTACATAGAAATCTTCACAAGGAAAACGAAGAATTAAACAGTTAGAGCTGAATGCTTGCATGCTAGGCTGAATAAAGAATAGTAAATAGTGAAAATGTGACAAGAGAAAGGAATATGGGCTAGAGCAGTTAATTGTGGCAAAGTTACTAGGAAGATAGGGTTAGTGGGTTTAACAAGATTTGGTTGTATAGATTTTTTTTAAATTTCAGGATATTATGGGGTACAAACATTTTTGGCCTCCACTCCCTAATCTCTGGTAATAAGAGATTTTTTCTCTGCCACAGGGAGGGCATCTTTCACATTGGGGTTTTATCTTCTGCTTTCAGGAAGAAATAGGAAGGTCAGAGTGTCCTTGTGTGTGCCATTTTTCAAGCGTTTTTTTTTTTTTAAGGTTTTTAGCAACATTTTTTTCCCTTTTATTTTATCATATTATGGGGGTACAAATATTGTTAGGGTTACATATATTGCCCCTGCCATCCCTCGCCCCCCCGCCCCCCCCCCACCGCTGTGCCAGAACATCAAGGATGTCCAGGTGGTGTGCACCGTACCTATAATGTAAATACATATCCTTCCCCTCCTCCCCCCTCCCACCTGCCCACAACCTGATAAAAGTTGTTTTTTTTTTTTTTTTGACATTTTGGTTACATTGTATATCTTTGCCTCTCCCTAAGAAGGGTTAGAGGTATTCCCTCCCCCCCCCCACAATGCTTGCCATAACCCTAAGATGTGGGTCTCCCCCCCCCCCCCAAATCCCTGGTGAACACTACCACCATTTGAGCACCATAGTTTTAATCAGTCAATACCAATTTGATGGCAAGTACATGTGGAGCCCATTTTCTTGATCTGTGTCACCTCACCTTGGATAACGGGCTTAAGCTTAATCCAGGATAGCATAAACGGTGCTAGCTCACTGTTGTTTCTTAGAATTGAGTAATCAAGAAATCCCAAAACAACAAATGCTGGCGAGGATGTGGAGGGACAGAAACACTCTTACACTGCTGGTGGGACTGCAAATTAGTGCAACCTCTGTGGAAAAGAATTTGGAGATACCTCAAACAGCTAGAAATAGAAATACCATTCGACCCAGCAATAGCATTGTTGGGCATCTACCCAAAAGAGCATAAGACATTCTATTATAAAGACATCTGCACCCGAATGTTTATGGCAGCACAATTCACTATTGCAAGAACATGGAAATAACCCAAGTGCCCGTCAATTCATAAATGGATAATTAAAACTTTGTATATGTTCACAATGGAACATTTTTCAAGTGCTTTTAATTCAAAATAACCAGTATACCAAAGCAACATATTTTGGGGTGGCATATTTTGATCTCCCACATGGGAAAGAGCATGAATTTTATTCTCAGATAGATATGATTGTGATACTGACCATTTAGTATTGCCTTCTTATTTTTGCCTTTCTTTTGTTGATATTACATTTTAGATGTAATTCATATTTTATTTTGAAATTGTCTTTACTTCTTTAAATTGTTCTTTCTTCCTCAATAGGAAAAAGATCTGGTTCCTTTATAGCATTAAGCATATAAACTTAGGTATCCAGGTGAACTTCACATTATGCAATCAAGTAGAATGATTAGTGACATAATTGGCATTTCTGTAAAGTTCTATTTAAATAAAACAAGTATCATTAAAATTTGAGGATTATTCTTGGAATAGAAAGAAGAGTATGGGAATACTCTGAGAATGATCTGAGAATAAATACCAAGACAGGAAATGTTCTAGAGCCTGTAAGTAGTACAAGTATTTCTATCTTCACATGTTTACTTTGGTGCCTATAAACAATATAATCAGTCCTTTGTCTGTTGAAACATACTGCATTTGTTTGGTTTGGGATGCCTTTTATTCATATTGATTTATAGTACTACAAAATGTAGCATTTTACAGTATAGTAAACAGCTTACTGTTTAGTTATGTTATTTGGGGAGGGGGCCATACAATTTAGAATTTTTTCTCATAGTCCAGAGTGGGACTGATTACACACATGCACACACACATACATTGTATGGGTGTGTATATAATGCATTTTACACACATTTGTTTATGAATGTATATATATAATCATATACACATGTACATATATCACTATATACATTTATATATACATGTATTTATACAAACATACACGTGTACACACATGTATCTTAAAAAGGTATAGACAAGTGACAAATACCAAAATATCAAGAATGAAAAAGAAATGGTTTCAAAATACTGTCAGACATAAGATTTTTCTCTGAGCTGATGCTTTATGTGTTAATAAAACCACAGGAGGGCAAAGCTGGTATGGTTTATCCTCAAAGCCTTTATTTATTCACAGCTGTTCAGTAGTAGCAATGACAATTGTTATCACTGTATCTCATCTCCATTTGGAAAGCAAAAAACAACTTTCGAATTCCATTAAAAAAGGTAAAGTAAAGTTTACCTAGCTATATGGAGGTGGATGGATAAATTCAATGAAATCTTTTTTAAAAAATGTAACATGTCAGTATTTTATCAGATTAAGACTATATATCATTAAATAGGTCCTATGATAAAATAAATATATCTATACCACAATTATTTTATTTACTTTAAGGATTAAAATATCATTATGTTTGCTCCTTACTGGCCATGTGTTTACCTTCAACTCTTCAATAATCTTTATTCTTTTCAGTGGATACATGAGAGATTTAGTGGTGGTGCTAATTACTTAATGCAAATATCCAGCATGCTTTGTTCTGATGAGTAATTTTTTTTTACTTTGAAATATGTAAGGTGAATTTGTAATCAACACTGATTTTTAATGGATTAAATATCTGACAAGTTAAAATGCAAACTTAAATAACATTGAATATTCACTTGTTTGAAACTTACATCCTCATACCTTCAAGTTATTGTTCAAAATGGAAGAAAATATATTTTTAAAAGACTGTTCCCACTTGGTTTTAGTTGGATTTTTATAAGAGTTTCTAAAATAATACAAAAAAGGAAGGTGTATATGTTATAAAATCATGTGCTGCATAATGATGTTTCAGTCGACTAGGAAGTGCATATACAATGATAGTACCATAGATTATAAGGAAGCTGGAAAATTCCTATTGCCTAGTGACTTTGTAGCCACTGTAACATTGTAGTGTAATGCATAACTCATGTATTCGTAGTGATGATAGTATAAATAAACAATTGCATGGCCGTTCATTTAAAAGTCTAGCATGTACAATTATGTACAGTATCTAAAATTTAGTAATAAATGACTTTTTCACTAGTTTATATATTTTCTATATTATATTTTTATCATCATTTTAGAGTATACTCTTTCTACTTAAAAAAAAAAGTTAACTGTAAAATAGCCTCAGGCAGGTCCTTCAGGAGCTATTCCAGAAGAAGGCATTGCCACCATAGGAGATGACAGCTCCATGCAGTAATTGCTCCTGAGGACCTTCCAGTGAGACAAGATATGGAGGTAAAAGACAGATTGATCATCCTGACCCTGTGTAGGCCTAGGCTAATGTGTGTTTTGTGTCTTAGTTTTTAACCAAAAAGTTTAAAAAGTAAAATATAATAAAAAATGTTAACAATAAAAAAGCTTGTAGAACTAGGATATAAAGAAAGAAAATATTTTTGTACAGCTCTACAATATGTGTTTTAAGCTAAGTGTTTTCTTACAAAAGAGTCAAAAAAATTTTAAAAAGTATAAGTTAAAATGTTATAGTAAGCTCAGGATAATTTGATCTTGAAGAAAGAAAATTATTTTCAAAATAAATTTAATGCAGCCTAAGTGAACAGTGTTTACAAAGTCTACAGTAGTGCAATGTCCTAGGCCTTCACATTCACTCACCACTCACTCACTGACTCACCCAGAACAACTTCCAGCCCCGCAAGATCCACTGATGGTAAGTGTCCAATGTAAGTGTAACACTTTTTATCTTTTTCTTATTCTGTACTTTTTCTATGTTTAGATACACAGAGAGTTCCCATTGTGTTACAGTTGCCTACAGTATACAATACAGCAATGTGCTGTACAGGTTTATAACCTCAGAGCAATAGGTTTACCTTATAGCATAGGTGTGTAGTAGGTTATACTAATTAGGTTTGTGTAATTACACTTTATGTTTGTACAATGACAAAAACACCTAACAATTTTATTTCTCAGGACAAATTCCTGTCATTAAGTGACAAATGACTATAGTTGAATTTTAAGCTATTAGCCATTAGTACTAGTAGTCATGGCTAGTTGTTCGTAGAACTATATTTCTTGGAAAAAATATTGACATCTAAAATAATTATAGAAAGCAAAGAATTATCAAATGTAATTCGATTGTGAAAAATAGGACAATATAAAATTACCTAATAGGCTATTATGTCCATTCAAATATTTATCAGCCTATTACTTTTCAGTATTTTTACATTGTAGACAAATGATCTGCAACATCTCTAAACTGTCTCTTTCTGAGGGAGGGTAGATAAAACATCCAGAATGATTCAAAAGTTAAATTCCATTTTGAGTTCTTTGTGAGCAAGAAAAACTGGTAGCATTCTTTAATTTCAGGGTTTATTTTATTGTAAGTATATTAGCCAAATATGTGGAAGACAATAGCTCTGAAACTATCCATTCTCTCCCACTTAAATTAACTTAAAATTCAAAAATCCCCTTTGAACTGAGATCACTTTTCTAATTCATTTGTATCCCACATAGCAGTTGATGCTAATAAATACTTGATGAGTGACCTCTCAAGGTAATTACTTTTCCTTAATTTCTCTCAACTACTTGGAAATTCTTTCAAAATTTTCTTAGATATGAGAGTAGTAAGGTTGCTACCACTTTTTTCCATTTCTATAAAAATGTAGACTCTTTTGAATATGTCTTTGCTAAGTGTTAATATCAAAATTCTATCATCTAACCATCACATATGACTTAATCATCTTAATGTATTTTATAAAATTGAAGAATCATTTCACAGACTACTTGAAATTTGCATAATTTTCACTGAGAGCATATTCAACTACTAGAGGTCTTGGCTTTTGTATGGCTGAGAATTCACTGAGTGATGTTGTTTTTAGGATATTGGATTAACATGTCTGCCAGAACATTCATTAATCATGAAACAAAATGTCAAGGTGACTTGTATCAAGATGTCTAGTGCAAAGAACCCATTACTTTTCTTCCTCTCTATTTAGGGCCACAGTTCCAAAGGGTACAGTTAAGAACTGCATGTATCATTTTTTGCATATATTAAATATTAGGCTTCAAGAAAAAAGGAGGCTATAGATTAATAGAACTGAGGCCACTGAGTAAAGTCAATTACTTTAAAAACTAGCATGTATTTCAGATAGTGACACATACCTTGTCAATGAGATAAACATTCATGAAACAGTTATTAATTGAAAATACACATACATTTTCATTGTTTTCTCCAAGTACAATTTAATTGATTAATAATAGATTGGCAATTATTTAAATAAACAGTGACTACAGCATCTAGAGCACCTAGTAACGGAAAAATTTAGCAATTATTCAGTTAATTCAGATTTCATAAACAGGAAAATCGGGAGATTTAGAATATAAAATTTCATAGGAATTACTGGTATTGACTACCTTCATTTTTTTTTTAATTTCAGCATATTACGGGGATACAAATGTTTAGAAGGTTACATATATTGCCTTTGCCCCTCCTGAGTCAGAGTTTAAGTGTGTCCGTCCCCTAGATGGTGCACACTGCACCCATTAGTTGTAAATATACCCATCCCTTCCTCCCCACTCCCACCTGTCCAACACCCAATGAATGTTACTGGTATATGTATACATACATGTTGATCATTTAATACAAATTTGATGGTGTGTACATGTGGTGCTTAGTTTTCCATTCTTGTAAAACTTCATTTAGTAGTATGGGTTCTAGCTCTACCCAGGATAATATAAGAGGTGCTAGATCACCATTGTTTTTGTGGCTGGGTAGAACTCCAGGATATACATATATCGCAGTTTATTAATACACTCATGTACTGATAGGCACTTGGGTTGTTTTTCCACACCTTTGCAATTGTGAATTGTGCTACTATAAACATTCTAGTGCAGATGTCTTTTTTATAGAATGTCTTTTTTTTCCTTTGGATAGATGCCCAGTAATGGTTGCTGGATCAAATGGCAGTTCTACTTGTAGCTCTTTGAGATATCTTCATATTACTTTCCATAGAGGTTGTACTAGTTTGCAGTCCCACCAGCAGTGAATGGGTGTTCCTATCTCTCCATATCCATGCCAACATTTCTTGTTTTGACTCTACCTTCATTATCAAAACCAAATAATTATGAATTTTTTCCTTCATTCTGATAACTTGGTTTATACATTTATTGATTACTTCAAGAAACCTATACATGATAACCATGAAAATTAGGTAGGCAATCTTAAATGAAACAGGGATCTGTAAATAGTAGCCTAAGTAGTACAGACCTCTTTTCTTTTGGGCCTCTTAACAGCCCCAGATCCATTGTCCACCTAATACTTCAAGCTACCACCACCATTCCATGAGAGTTAGAACTCAAGATGACACTCATTTGCCTTCCCAGTTTTCAGGAGTAAAGCTTTAACTAAATATTGCATGAAGAGTAAATACCCTTTTATATAACACATGCAGAGCCAGTAGATATTCAGATGGCTGAAAAAGCAGTTTATTTTAACTGAAACATTCATCACCAACCTTTTGATATAGGACAAAGGATTTTTCTTTGAGTATTGTTCTAGGAACTGGAGTTCCGAATTTACTTTCTTGTTGAAACCACACATATGATGAATCACCTAAGATTTCCAGTTTCAGTTTCCTCCCCTTGGAGCAAGACATAAACACTTTTAAAACAATCTGAATGCAGATTTTTTTCTACATTGTCACTATACTCCTCCCTCCCCTTGCTAATAATCTTTTCAATTATCTCTCCACATATAATTCAACAACCCTTTCATGTTATCAATTAATCTTTATGAGTATTTCCAAAGCATTCAGATTCATTTTCACAGAAATAATTCTTTCTTTCACACTTAATATGTTCTTATTTACCTAATGTTAATTAAATCATGTAATTTTTTGTATTTAATTACACATGTCACTGGAGGAAACTAGTTTGGGAACAAAACAAGACCTCTTGGTAAATGTAAAATTCACTGGAGGAATTGCTGAGTGTATGTGGGTGTCACCCATTAGGTTTTTTAAGTCAGGGAACAGGGAAACGATGCAGACTCATATAAGGCATCTTAGATCCATTGCATCTGCAACTACTAAGCAGTTTTAAAAGTTTCTCAAGTTATCTTATGCACATTAAATCTGATAACCACTCCTAGAATATTATAGAGAACTTACTAGCAGATAATAAAAGAAGATAATAGTGGTATGCAATAGGGCAGCAATCTATGGGATAATTTTAAAAGAATGCTGTTGAAATACACTCTCCTTTCCAATTACCCGTGTAGTGGATATTACTGTTTTCAATTTTATTTTTGAGTGCCTGATATCAGAACCTCTTTTCTCATGTGGAAGTCCCCTGTCTCCTTACAGAAGGTGAATGGGTCCAGATATTTTGTACTTGAGCTAGAGCCTAGGCATGTGCCCTAAGTTAGGCCAGTAGGATGGCCCCTCCCAGGACTTTAAATCTGAAAACAATGAAGGCAAGATGTCAGGGCAGTTTAAGATTATGCATCAAGACTTTGTCAGTGGCATAGCAAATGTGGAAAGACAGCAATACTGCCACAGTGGAGGAGTGTTCTCAATGCAGCTGTGACAGTGGGAGTGTCTTCAATATCAATGCCTTAAACAGGCTATTCCTGGAACAGTGTCTTGGCAATACTCCATACCCTGCTTCCCTTGGTTACTGCCTGGTTCTTGATGTTTTCTATCACTTCTGTAACCTACTACATAGTTTACAGAAACAATGCATACAGCATATATAGAACGATTTATTTTCTTCTTAAATTAGACATGATTAGTTTCTGACTGGATAACCAATTGCACATCTACTTTGTAGGGGGGTACCTGAGGACCCTCTTCAACTCTCTGACACTCATGGCTCAGAGTGTGTATGAATGAGTGAATCAATCTCTTTTTATATCCACCAAAGCAAAAAACTGACATTTCTACTATTCACTCACAATCTGAAATATTTTTTTTTACTATTAACTAAAACATAATTGATAGAAATTTGCCTATCTAGTACTTACATTTTGAGAAAATGATACTTCAAAATTAGATGATTTTCCTTTTTAAAATATTTGTACAGTAAATTGTTCATGCATCCATTTGTTTAGATTAAAAATCACAGCATTTCCATTTCTTTATGGTAGCAAAAATAGTTACAGGTGAGAATTACCAACAAATTGTGGGCAAATTTACTAAGCTAAGTAAAACAACCAGAATATTCTTTTAAAATATTAATTTTTGTCACATTTTCAAAATGAATATTTATTGTGTTAACATCTGTAACAATTGTTTACAGTATGAAATGTAATCTTTGTAGTTTTTGTGAGTAAATTTACATTAAAATATTTCTTCATTAAATACCTTCAACCTATGTGATCAACCTTCATTAGCTTCAGGAGGTCAATTGCTCCACTTTGTACTTACTTTTCCTTCTAGCTAAAATTAAGAAAACATTAGAATGTTCTGTTGATTCTTAAGTGTTCAAATCATCTTGAATAATATACTTGCTATTCAAGAGAAACCATGAATTTTTGACCCCACGAAAGTCATTTTTAAATGTCAACTAAATCAATTATTTAAATTCTTTAGGTCAAAATAAAATCATATCTATAGTTATTAAAGAAAATATGTGTTTTAAAGAAATATTTGTTTTAATAACTATATTAACTAATTAATATTGTATATCTGAATGAATTTGATTGAAAGTAACATGAAACCCTACTCAAATTGGCTTAATGGGTAAAGTACCTTGATTCACATAATTGAAAGTCAAAAGGAAGAGCAGATTTTAGGTTTGTTTTAACAAGCATTGCAATCATATCATTAAGGAACAAGTATCTTTCTGTCTCTCACCTCTACCTTCCATGGTATCAGCTTCATCTCAGGACTGATTTTCCTCCAGGTGGGAAAAAAAGATATAGTATATTACAGATTTCATATTCATAACCCATGCTATTCAAAAGGAGAAAAAGGATGAACTTTTTCTAGTTCTTTCAGAAATTCAAGAAAGTACTGCTCTTAGAATACCGCAGAAAATTTCCCTTCATATTTAATTGCCAAGATATTGTCATATGTATATTTCTGAAATAATCCATTTGATTAAAGAATTGCCTTATACTTAATTAGGATTGTGTTATCTGAATTAATATTGTGGCAATTGGAATCATATGACTCAAGTTAAATTGTTATCATCAGAAACTACCCCTGGAACTTTTACCTCAAACCATAAGGTATACAGTGAACATTGCATAGGATATTTATAGACTTTGTACTACATGATAATACAAAATATATGATATAGTTAGAGAGATAAGATATACAAAAACATTTATAACAAATCAGTATTTTCTAACAGTCTATAAAGACAGAATAAAATTTAAAATGTATAAAATATAAAATTAAATAACTTCATATTATATAATATTTTAAATGTATTATATGGACAAATTAAAAAAAATTTATTCGTCACATGCTTGACTTTCAACATAGACTGAAAACTTCTCTTTTCTATCCCTGAGCTCCTAACACAGTGACTTACTCATATTAGATGTTTATTAAAGGCTGTTCAGTAGAATAAAAACCAATCAATATTGGCTCAATTACTCACTTGGCTTAAGTAGATACTTCCTAAATTATAAACTTTTGTCTTTAGAGTGAACTTCCAAAAGAAGTAGTTCACATCCTTCCCCTTTTTGGAATAAAAAATGAATGAAAAAAAAAAAAGCTGAATTACCTATTTTGTTTGGTCGTGTGGCCGAGCACTACTGTTTACCAAAGGTAATGGAGGTAACTAAAGAACAATTGAGAAAGGAAAAATGCAAATATTTGGAGTGTCCATGAAAGGGAATGCTTCCTTATGTCAATTGTCAAGAGCATGTAGGATGTTCAAATAAAATTGTCCTTGGAGGGTGACAGGTCCTACCTAATGAGTGGAAGCTGAAATACTAAGAGATAATGAGTACCTAATAAATAAATAAAGAAAGAAAAGTAGAGTTATCTAAATATTGAATTTTAGTTGATATGTGCAGTTAGAGGTAAGATGGAAAGAAAATTGTAGTGATGAAATATAAATAAGAACAGGAAACCAATTAAATGAATGTGGAAAAAAGTAGTCAACTGTATCACCATCTTCCCCAAATTCTGGAAGGCACTAAGGATTGTGTTAACCTTTGTCTGATTTCTGTCTCTTCTTTTGATCTAGTACAAGGTTTTTGAGTGCAGAAATACAAGTTTTCTTTGTTGGTATACTATAAAGCACTGTGCAGTGAAAGGGAGTTTTCCTTGAATATTCTAAGATATATTCTTTTACTTTCCTTGGCAAACAATGCAGGTAGATGGACTGAGAAATCTTGACAATAACTGCATAGAACACAATGTTTACTCTCCATACAGTTCTCTGCTCTATTGTATATTTAATCATAATGGAAATAAAACAGAATCATTTTTGTCCATTTCTTGGGCTATACGTTAGCAAGGTGATCCATTGTTTTTTAAATAAAAAATATGCTGTGATGGGTTTCTTAGTCAGGTCAGGCTACCTAAAACAAAATGCCATGGAGTGGGTGAATTAAACAACAGACATTTGTTTCTCACAGTTCTTGTGGTTGGGATGTCTGAGATCAGGGTGCCAACCTCGGTTGGGTTCTGGTGCGGACACTTCCTGGCTTGAAAATGGCTGCCTTCTTGCTGCAACTTCATGTGGTGGAGAGAGGAAGCTGTGGTACCCATCCTTTGCTTTCTCTCTCTCTCTCTCTCTCTTTTTTTTTTTTTTTTTTTGAGATAGAGTCTTGCTCTGTTACCCAGGCTGGAGTGCCATGGCATCATCATAGCTCAATGCAACCTCAAACTCTTGAGCTCAAGTGATCTTCCTGCCTCAACCTCCCAAGTAGCTGGGACTACAGGCATGCGCCATCATTCCTGGCTAGTTTTTTCTATTTTTAGTAGGGGTGGGGTCTAGCTCTTGCTTGGGCTGGTCTTAAACTCCTGAGCTCAAGGGATCCTCCCACCTTGGCCTCCCAGGGTGCTAGGATTACCAGCTGTGAGCCACCACACCCAGCCCTCTCATTCTTTTCTTATAAAACCACTAATTTTATCATGGTGGCTCCAACCTCATGACCTTATTTAAATTTAATTACCACCCCGAAGCCCTCACTTTTTAATATTATCACATTTGGAGGGGGTAGGACTTTAACATAAGAATTTCAGGAGACACAAACATTCAGTCCATAAAAATGGTTAACCTTGTTTTATGTGTAATGCAAAAAATCCCACCTGTCAGTCTGTAAGCAGATTTAAAAAATTTTAATGAATCAACATGGATATCCTAACTTTGTAATACGTACCTCATGAGGAAGATTTGGTACAATTTACTAACCGTGTTTTCTGAATTTAGCTAGTCATTTAAAGAACTGTCAAATACAAATCATACACTTTACTCTGTCAATGTGAATATAAATATAGTAATCCACTGTTAACTATGGAGTACAGTTAGCATAATCCCTAAAAGAATTAGTAACAATTGTAAGAAATTGAGCTGGCCTTTTCTCTCTGTATTCAGCATTTATAGCCAGTCAGGTTTGAAAGACATGACTTATTATTTAGTGTGATTTCATTTAGGAGTTTTTCAACAAGAGGTATAATGAATGTTAATTCAGAATTACAATGGGAGGCATCCCTGTGCTCATTTATGACTATAAGAAGGAAAATTTGAAAGAGAGCCATCATTTCCACCATTAATTTGCTAATTCACACACATGGAAATGACTCATGAAGATTTGAGATGCTTTTGTTTCAAAATTCATTTTTTTTCAGTTTTCTTTTGCTTTAGTCGAGTGGGAAAGATTTGTCAGTTGAGTAAAAATACTTCATCTCCTTCACTGATACTGCCAGGAGTTATTAATTAGGCTTCTGAATTTGGCACTGCTCTTTCCTGGTCACCGTGATGTGTCATTGAAACAGACCCATTAAAATGAGTGATGTGTGTTGTAATTTCATTAGTGTCATCAATAATATATTACACTTTCCTTTTAGTAGTCTCTTTGTGTTGTGTGTCGGTCAGGATAACTGTATGAATTACATTTATAAGATCCAAATTGTTATAGATGAGGGAAGATAGGTATGAGGGTGGAATTAATGTTATTTTAAACACAGTAACTACTAAAATGATTTCAATTAAATAATGTTTTAATTAAGTCTGATGTCTCTACATGCCACACTAAGATACATGTTGTATGTATGCAAATAGGATGGTGATTTATTGAATTAGACTATGCTAACATAGTCCATTCTTTCTGTAGGGAAACACTTCTAAATTGGACTAAAGCAGGTGTATATAACAGCAGAAATGGCTCACTAAGGAATATAAGACCTTTTGGTTGCATAGGACAGACTCTCAACATGGAAACAATTCAAATGCATTTTTTCACTTTCTTTCCTGCCAGATATATACCTTTGACTAGATATTGGTCCATACCAGTCTTCTCTAATCTGAAAAACATGGGCCCATAATTGAGAAAGAGAGACACATTTGAGCACTCTGATACAGTATATGTTGTTGAAATATTTTAGCCCCATTTGACTAAGGTTCAATTTTGGTGACACTACATGGGAATTCAAAAACTTTTGGCTTAGAAGCTTCCATCAGAAGCATTGATCTAATTGAAATACTGCAAAGGCAAGAAGCATTTGCATATTTACAATGATGCAATAATAGTTTTTGCTCTCCAGAGATGACCCTGGGATACTTAAGTTTAATGGTTGAATATGTAAATAAGTTCTTAGAACTACAAAATATATAGGAATATATGTGATGAAATGTATAAACATGGGCTGGGTTTTGTTTTATTCTTCCATGTAAATATGAAAAGTAAAATAATATGTTGCTACTTTTTCAGAAAATGTTCCAAATACAGAAATTTATTTTATGTAAGTAGGAAGCTAAGTGATTTTCAGTACACAAAAGAGAAATCGGAAAAGATGAGCTACTTCTAAAATTCAGTAGAAGTGATCTTTCTCATGAAAATTTAAAGAATACATGTTTGTTATCCTCAACGTATTTTTAGGGTAATGCAATTTATCAAGGTGAAAAATGTATATCTACTATTATAATAAAGATCAGCTAACTTAAGTTACACTAGCAGCTACCCCAAATGAAGGTTTTCTCTTAAATTATGATGAAAGAATCCTAGTCACTTATATTCTACTAGAATCTCAGTATTTGCAGTTTTATGCTGATTTGTATCCAATTTGAGTAGAAAATGGATATGAGTGTTTATCTTCCATAATAGCTTGCCACAAGCCTACTACTTAAATCATGTAGCATATGGAAAATGTGTTTAGCTCCTTGTAGAATTTCACAAACCAAAAAAAGATCCATTTCTATTCACACGGCTTGTTTACAGTCATTATAAAAGCATGCTACTGTGTTGCTTACTAGTTAAGAGAAGCAAATGTTGGCATACTGCAGACTCCATTGCATTGGTCTTTAAGAAATATATATATTGCTTTTCAGTTTAAGGAAATAATAATAATCATTGTATTTCTTGTGCTTTAGACCTGAACATTCTTTTTAAGATGTATTTTTATTATTTCACATTATCTCTCTAGATATTTTATAGTACTTATGGCTAAAGTTTTACATAAATATATTAAAGACTGCTCATGCTTAAATGAATTGCCACCCAGGGATTAATCTATAACCTTTATGAGCATGTTTTATTAATATCATCTTATCATTAAATTGAATATTAATATTTAACATTTAATAAGCATAGAATGTATATGTGGGAATGTACTTTATGCCAGTGGGTTTTGAAAATGTAGAAAAGTCACTATGACAGCCTAAGAATAATTAAACATGCTCCCCATAGTATATTAATTACAGTGATATAACTCATTTAAGAGTAGTTCTTGGTAACAATGATTATAAAATTTTTTTTGTCAGCATGCTGAGCATTATGTCCCGAAGGAATAGAAATATTTGGTATACCTTTGAGAATATCTATTGCACTCCTAAATTCTGGAAATATATTTGCCATGTAATAATTCATAATTAAACATGAAACTGATAAAGTGAAGAGAATTAAAAACTATAAATATTATAAAAAATGAATAAATATTTTATTGTATTAATCCCTGGATGGCAATTCATTTAAGTATGAACAGTCTTTAATTTATTGTTCTTATTGGTAAAGCAGTGTAAGTTATCTATAAAGAAGTACTTTTTAAATGACTAAATAATTAAAATATATTTCAATGTTTTTAGCTTCAAAATATCTTGATTATTAAACCTTTTTTCTTTACCACATATATATTTATATATATTTGTATAAATTTATAAATATTTGTCTACATATATTTGTTTGTTTAAATGGTTGATTATGGATGTAAATGTGTTTGATAGGTATCTGAGCAGTAAGAATCCACTCTTTCCTAGATGGCAATTAAAAAAGCTTATGGTAGCATGAATAAACAAACTTTTGTATAGGTTCTATCATGTAGTAGAATACATGAGAATATATTCTCAGGCAGTTCCATCTCCATTTTGGGCAATTCTATAGTCTGATCAAGTTTTCTCTGGATTATTTGTATCATTTTCTTTTTCTTCCCTTTAATATCTCACTTTTATGAAATACAACTAATATTTAGGGAAATTTCCATAAGATATTTCATTAAGTCTGCCTATTTTGTTACAGTCATTTTGATATCAAAACACTTTAAAAACTTTTATTCATAAAATACATGTATGCATATGTATATGTACATACATAAGTAATTGCTTATGTGATTACTTTTGCAGGGTTGAATGACTTCTTCTGACAATCTCTTTAATTTTATAAATACTGTAGAAATAGCAAAAAGAAAATCTCTACTTTAAGATTGTTCTACTTCTGGAAGTACAGCCAACATTTTCTGAGTAAAGAAGTCTGACATTTTCTGGTGCTTGATAGTGAATCAATTTTGTACTTACTGAACACAGGTACTTTATTCCAAGATTGACATACTTTTTTTTCATCTAGAACAGAGGTCTGGAGCAGTTATGTGTATAGACATAGACTGCATTTCCCAGGCCAGGTGACCAAAACAGGGGTCAAGCCACCAGGCTTAGTGATGAAGCAGGTGGAGTTATCCCCAACACCAGGGGCAGTTCTATCCTGTTCTTTTTGTGCTTCCACACTCTATGAGGCTAATGCCAGAGCATCGCTCACAACCCACTTGCTACTTCACTTAGAAGGTATTTTTCTCCTTCTCGTATCTAGGGAATATATTTTTCTTCATACAAAATTTAAACCTGAATTCAAGAATATTCAGTATCTATTAATAGAGAATATCATTCTTGTACTGCTCTAGTTAATTAATACAATGCCAAGTTTACTTATAGGCACCAAGATCACAGATATTGGATTATTAGGGATAGTTCTCATTCAAATGATCTGTTTTAAAAAAAATCATTGAAATGATCTCTCTGTTCAAGGATCTTCTCTTTCCACTGCCGCTTACCAGGTACTCATTGTCAACTGAAATTTCTCTCCAAAGATACAAAATCCACTGTTCTTAATTTAATTAAGATTAAAGGGAAAAATAAACTAATATAATAATAAATGATGCAAAATAAGTTGATGCAACTTATACCGACATTACTGAGGATCTACTAAGTTCCCAGCAGTGAACTAAGCCTCATAAAAATTTAAGTAAATTAAGTAAGCATGATTGAAGACCTCCTGTGTTCACAGCAGTGAATTCAACTTGATAAAGAACTAACCCAGCCTTTACCATGAACTGTAAAACAATAAGATCAGGGTACTGCAACAAAAAAAAATACAGACAAAATGGAGAAGTGAGTATCAGAGACCTGTTGCATATGTAAGGAAAAGAGATGACTTACAGGGTTCTGGATTGAATGATTAGGTAGATGTCACTACCCATACTGTGTAGTGTGTAGGTTAGCACTATAGTATGTGTAGTGTGCAGTGTGGCATTACATACTGTGGAGTGCTTAATGGGCGGTGAAACAGCAGAAACAGTGATCCAGGACTCTGCAAAGTTGAAGTTAGTGGTAGGGAAAATTGTAAATTAATTAAATTCTGTGCTGTGGACCTCACCCCATCTTCTCAAATTCAACTATTTTTTTGCGACAAGTCTTTGTCACTTTTCATCTGGACTTTTCAAATGGTCTTCTATTCTCCAGGCTTTATATTACAACCAAAGTGATTATTCCAAAATAGAATCTAATCACTTTTCTCTCTTGCTTAGAACCTTTCACTGGTTTTGTATTGCCCATAGGAACAAGTTTAATCGCTTTACCTTGGTTTACCAGGCCTTGTATGATATGACTATGATTTGTTCTCCCATCTCTTCTATAATTGGCCATTCTGTTGGTACATTCTTGTCATACAGAAATGCTGATATTGATTTCATTAAGAACATCATGCTGTTTTATAATTTCATGTCTTTGTATATGCCATTCCTACTATGTAGGTTGTCTTCACCTCTGCTAGTTCCTTTCCTTTCTAAATCCTTGTAACTGGTAACTCCCACCATCCTTCAAAATGCAGTTCAAATATCCTCCATTATGAAACTTTTTCTGACTTTTCCCAATAGTAATCCATCATCTGTTAACACTAGACCTTACATCTCTACTATGACAATTAGACAAATGTATTTCAATTATTTACATATATACTTCTTTTATTAGAACATGGAATTTCATCTATTTTGGGTTGGGAATAAGCCAAGGATGCAATAATTCATTCATAGCTTTCATGAATTTCAACATGCATTTCTTTCTATCAATTAATAAAGGTGGTCTTAGACTTTCCCAGACTAAATTCCTTTCTCATCAATTTGGCTAAATCATCTTATTACTTGCTCTATACTTGTAAGAAGATGTTATTCTAGATGTCAAACATATACCCCAAGAAAGAGAGAGTAGTATAATGAATTCCATAATCTGGTTTCAATAATTACTAACTAATGGTCAATTGTGTTCCATCTACACTGTCTTATAACTCCACTCTTTTTACTTCCAAATATTTTGAATCAAATCCCAGATATAATAACATTTCATTTGCAAATATCACTGTATGTATTTCTAGAAGGTCAGAACACTTTTAGAAAATATATTGATGATATATTATCACGCCTAATACATTAACGACTTCCTAATGTCAGCTAATAATCAGTATTCAATTTTCCACTATTTTTCATATTTTAAATGGTTTGTTTGAATAAAGGGCCAGTAAAGTCTATATTTTGTGACTGTTTTATATATATATATGTATGTATATATATATATTAGTATAAAACAGTGGTTCTTAATTGGCAGTTTTACCCTGTTAGGGGTATTTTGCAAGTGTCTGGAGACATTTTAGGTTTTTACAACTAAAGAAGGTATACTACTGATATCTGGTATGTGGAGGCCAGGGATACTGAAAAACATCCTATAATGCATAGGATGGCCACCATAATAGAAAATTCTCCTGCCCAAACTATCAACAGAGCAAGGTTGAGAAACCAGGGTCTGTAGGTTTTTTTCCTTCATCTATATTTAATTGCAATTTATTTGTTGAATAAACTGAGTCATTTTTCCTATACAATTTTCCACAGTCGATATTTTGCTGATGATACACCATGGTTTCATTTAACATAATTATCTGTACTTTGTATTTATTAGCAATTGGATGTAGAAGCTTCATCAGATTCAGAATCAATTTCCTTTTTAGCAAAATTACTTACTCTAGTTCATAGATATTGTTGTGTATTTCTATCAGGAGGTACATAGTATGTGGTTCTCTCTCTTTTTTTCATCAAGATGGAAAACTACTGATGGTCAATATCTAAATCCATTAATTCCTTAGGTATTGAAAAATAGTGATATTGCATTTTTGTAATTTCTTCTTTATTTATTGCAAACATCACAGCTTCTTAGAAATATTCATTATGATGTTTGATATGAAAATGACATTGTGCATAATATTTACACATTCTATATGTATTTTCAGAAACATCCTGTACCACCTTGATGAGAAGACAAGCCAATTTTCAATACTTGTGGAGGCTTGGGAGCACTGCAAGCCACTTGCATCAAATGAGACCCTTGAAGAAGCCCTATCAGAAGTGTTGAACAGCATTAATTCTGCTCAGGTTTACTTCAAAGCAGGACTTGATGTGTTCGAGAGTGTCTTGGTTGGAAAGAACTGAGAAAACTCTCAGCATTTTAAAAAGTGTGTTTACAATTCCACAAGCAAAAGCTCTAATCTGACCAGATTTTCTAACATTGAAGTCTTGTTTCCCCCAATGGCTTTTTGACAACTGTAAAGCTATTATTACATTGTATTTTTTAAATGTACATATAAAAAGAGCATTTTGCACATTTAATATTTTTCTTATATCTACATTTCCAAATATATAAAAGCAAGTTACTGAAATAATACTTAAGATTTATCTATTGAAAAGAAATCTGCTGTATTTTTATATATATAAACTATTTTGGGGGAAAGTTGCAAGAAGTTCTGGACAATCTTTGCTCCTATGGGCAGAATACATATGAACACAAGTTATTCCCTCTGAAAGAGCTATTAATGACCTACTTTCTGTAATAGAGAGTTGATATGGTTTCAGATTAACTTCACTATTAAGTGGTCAGTATGAAGAATTCAAGTATTCTGAGTGATTCGTTGACCAAAGTACTTTGAATGTTTCTATTTTATGAAATGAAGTTCCTATTCTTAACACAACTAGATGTAGTAATACACTGGTTATGAAATTGTATTTTTTAAGTATTAATGAAAAAAAGAGCCATAAACATTCCAGGGAAAAATCTCAAGGTAGCTGCACAGAACAATTTAAATGCAAATTTTTCCTAACAACTTATAAAGTGACTAGCTTTGAAATCCCTAATTTGCCTCCGTTGATTTTGTAAGAATTTTAGGAGTGATGTATGACTTAATGAGAGAGAAAAATATTTCATATATTTTTTTCTGTTGGAACCATTGAAACAGAAGCTACTCTAAAATGAAAGCATCTCACAATGCTTTTCTTTCTTGTGAGTTTTCTGAAACTCCTTGCTATAAGGTAGTTTTCACAGAATACTGTATAATATCCCTGAGAAAGTAGCAGAGTTTTTCTTTGAAAACCCACAATATCTTATACAGCATCAAACTCTACTTCTGCCTCTGACAAAAAGGGGTTATTATGAAAGATGTGGTTCTTTTTATCAATAAAAGTTCCTTAATTTTGTGAGGAAACTTTCAAAATTTTTTCTTCTTTATCCTTAATTGTGACTAAGATGGAAATGTAGAAAATACTCATGCTTCTAGTTTTATGCCATGTTACAGGGAGAGTGTCTCTTCCACACTTCAGTTCTCTTGTGGAAAATTAAGCTTTTCATTTGACATTGTCATTGAATGGCACTAGCATCCATTATTCCTGAAACCCTAAAATTCTGCTTATTGGGTGACAGGTTAAACTTTTATTTTACCTTTAGAAATTGATTTGAAAAATGTTCTTCTAATATTAGATAAAGCAATTCCCCTTAGGAAACACATCCTCAGAATATTTCATATAAATTTTCTCTACCTAACTCAGCACTCAAATACACTTCCCCATTACACACTGCCAGGGCAACATTGCAGACAGTCACTATATGTCTAAATCTTCACTTTTTATGGATGACCAGAAACCTAATCTTAGTTTAAAGAAAAGCTAAAGTTGAAGGGAAAGAATTAATCAGTATTGATTAATTGATTTATAAGGGTCAACTGTTCCTACCGCAAGTAATGTTATATGCTCAAGGCAAAGTAGAGAATTGAGGCAATTAGCTAGATAATTCAAGCAGAAATCCATTTTCATCTAAATTGCCCATGTGCACATATTTTTACATGAGAAATGAAACTGCCTTACAATTTTATTTTTTAAAACTAATGTATTTATTTGAAAATATTTGCCATATTGAAGAGTGTGCATAGAAAAGGTCTAAAAGGATCAGGCTCTTACCTGCCTTGACATGAATGCTCTTTCTTTCTCTGAAGAGATTGAGCAGAAAAGAGGTGAGAATACACATACAGGCCCGTGTGGGCCCAATAGTAGAATGCCTTAGCCCAAAGGATCTTAAATATTTAATCAAAGGTCAATATGTTCATTCCAATTCTTTATTTGGAGTTGAATTTAAAACAAAGAAAGGCAAACTATTATCAGTTTGATGGTTTATCATTTTAAAAGAAACTCCTAAAATACATTCACACCCCCCCCATAACCTAAACTAGCATTGAGAGCAGAAAATATTTTTCTTCTTCATTTTTGTTTAAAGATTCTGTACCCAGGTAAATGACATTGCAAAATGTTATTCTGTATTCTTTACTTCTAAATTATATGGTATTTGCTATTTGAAAACTGCCGTTGACTATGGACTAATATGTTTGTATTATTCTATTTAAGAGATTATGTGAAGAAGCTACATTATAATTAAAGCAGATGTCCAATCATACTATGATTGGATGCTGCTCTAGATATTTGATTACAACAAACTTCCTAACTAGCAATATTACTGCTATTGTATGGTTACCTCAGGATTCCTGCAAATTTATATTATTTTACTTTTCTTGCCAATTGATTCAAGTAAATAATAGCCTGAGCAAGTTAATAGCAAGTGTTACAGAAATTGGTAGTAGGTTTAAATTGTTGCTGAGACATCGTGTGCCTGGTACATCTCATAATTCTTCATACATAGAATTTTGTCAAGAAATAATGAATCATAAATGATTAGTCTCCCAAGAAAATGTGGCAAATGTGGACCCATCATTTGTGTTCAGGCAGGAATACTGCAGCTCACACATGGAATACTGCCATTTAAGGAAAAGCATTGATCTTAGTGTCAAAAGGAATCCTAAGAGCCATTCTGATCTAAACCCTAGGATCTTGCCTTCAGCCAAAAAAGAAATGATCACCCCTATGAGATATCGTAACTGAACCCAAAGTGACTTAGAAACTTGGGCATAGTCATGTATTTAGTTAATAGCCAAAGCTGGAACTTAAGCTTCTCTGCTTTCTCATGCAACATATCTTGCTCTCTCCCTGAGGAGACAGGTTTATAAATGATCTTTTCCAGGGCATTCTATGTAACCAACCATTCTATCAGCTGTTGTATGGACTGGAAACACTGCTTTTAATTCAAGAATAGCTCATTCTTTGACTATACCCTACAAGCAAAACTGTCCAAGGGAATCCAGACAAAGGACAAAAAGACTGGGCCCTTGGGGGGAAATGGGAGAAGTATCTACATGACATCCCAAGTCAGGAAGAAGACATTAAGCAAAATGTTTTAAAAGGGGACAAGTTAGCCCAAGATTAATCAATAATCTAAATCAATGTTTCTCAAAATGTGGAATTTGGGGAAAGGCCTTCACCAAGATTTCCAGATGATTCTTATGCACGGTGAAGTTTAAGAATTTCCAATCTACATTAATCCTAACTCCCAAGAAAACATCAGCTGACAAGATATCTGAATAAGTTGAAGGGTCACAATTAAAAGAAAGACTTAAAGGTTTGCTATTAATAGAACCATTAAAAGGAAAAAATAGAGCCTATTTTATCTCTCAGAAAAGAACTCAGTTGCAGCTAATATCTATGCCTGCTCATGCCAGGCACTGTTCTAGACTTTTTCCATGTAGTTTTTTGTTTGTTTGTTTGTTTTTGTCTAATTCAACCCACAACAACTCATTTTAAAAATGAGGAACATTGGTTGGGAGACTTGTGCAAGAAGTGAGGTATAGTTCTCTGCTGGGCCCTCTGGTGTTCAGTTCTGTGTTCTTCACAGAGTGCTGCAAAAAATATCAGAACAATCTTTTGATTCTAGAAAGTGATGTAATTGAAAATTTTCATGTGTTTCTCCAAAACTGGTCAGACTGTGCATTCTCTCACTCCTTTGGTATAATGAAGGAATTTGAGGAAATAAATTACATCATTTTTGGTAATGGCAGCTCACTCCAACAATGGTATACGTAAGTTTAAAGATATCTGTAAGAGCATTAAAAGTAAGTGCACCATTGTGGAATATCATGACAACTAGATTACAAATAGTAAAAAGATACCAGATACCACAGTGTCACCATTTTCTTCTCTAAATGCCTATGTAATTTCCCTGGTTGGCGGGGGTGGTGGGGGTGGTGGCAGGTGCTGTGATTTAATTTATTTTTTATTCTTTTTATTTTTCTCCTAGCAACCAATAAGTGCTGTGATCTAAAGTTCAATAAGTGCTGTGATCTAAAACCAAAGTTTTACATTATTCTTAAAAACTCAGAATAACTAAATGACTTTTTCATTTAAATAAATATATAGCATATAGCAAGCTTCCCCACTGTAAAGGTGTTACCAAAATAAGATAAATGATGATTTGTTGCCATCATACTAATAATGAACCAGCATCTTTTTCTCAAATGGAAAACTATAATTATTTGCACAATAAATTGATAGACTTAGCCAAAAATGTTCTCATGAGACATTCTGTTATGTATAATTAATTACTCAAAAAATTAAGCTTTCTCTGAGGATAACACATTGTCATCTCATTGGTAATATAGACTAGTTAAATAAATGTGCCTTAGCTGCACATTTGATTAACAGAAAGGAATTATTTTAAACTATGTTGAGTGGAAGAGAAGTGGGCCCACATATTCCAGTAAACACATAAGCAATATAATAGTTTTATTTCAGGACCATGGATGCAATGCAGGAGATAAACAAACAAATAATGTGGTATTTGAGAAAAGAAATATTCTGCCCAGCCACATTAGTGAATTTGTATTTTTTTTATGAGTTTATATTGCCTCATTAGAAGAACCTGCTATTCTGAAAGATCTTAAAAAACCTCAGAGTCCTAAGCACCCCATTAAGTAAAAATACTTTCCAGTTAACTGGGTTTGTTTTATTTAATTAAGAATTTTAATGTTTTATATAATTCAGAATTTTAAGTGACATGAACTTGAAGAAGAGTAGCAAATAAAAATTTTTAAATGTAGCCTTTCTGGTCGTCACCATGTCTACTCAATTTTCTGTTTTTTCTTTCTAGATATACTCTGACATTAGAAATTTTCCCCTGAGAAGTAATTTTAAGATCTATCTTTCTCAATACAAATATATCTGTTAATCAGCCAGAGGTTTAGCTCCATAATGCCTTTCCATTACCTTTCAAAGATGTACACTAAAGTGCCTTTAACATACGTAAGACTGTCAAGAATCTTGATGTCTTCCTTATTGCAAGATGACATATTTCTTAAAGACATTTATAATCTCATATTCAGATTGGATCTGAATTTACACAGCAAAGGGTTAAATTGAGGCAGTTTCAGGTAGCATTAAAAAAAAGCTGCTTCAAATTTTAATGTTTCTGGTTACATTATTTTGTGTTTGAATTATATAATTGTATCGTTTTCTGTAACCAAAATGGTAATTTTGATATTTTCAGCCAAAATCCAATCATCAAGGCCAAAGAAATGCATGGCTACTCTAATTTCTTATGCAAGATTCCAGTCAAGAATGAACTCATAAGCAGCTGATTCAGTGCCTACATCTACACAAAGCTTTAATGAGTGTGGACAGAGCCTAACAGTATTTCATCTAATTTATTTGATGTTTTAAGCCAATAAGCACTAAGGTAGCTTTTCTCAGAGGGAAACAGATTTTATTTTCCAGGAGCTAATTAATATGCACCACCTCAGTCCCCAAAGGACCACACAGGTGCCTGTACTATGCCATATGTCATGTGCTATATTCCTGCAAGCTCAAGAGATTAATATACAATTATTATGAATTATTATGTTGCAATGAAGTTAATGTCGGTCTTTTGTTCTAATTAAAGTACAAACTTGGCATCTGAATAGAAGCTTAGCTAGAGAAGTGAAGTTAGAGTCCCTATTTTAATGGACTACATATATATTTCAATCAAAATGTGTAATTATTTAATTATCTAGCCTGCTCAGTAATTATGACTCTCCAACTTCTTGAAAGAAACTTTATTCAATATGTTACCATGCAGATGGTCACTATTTGGTGTGTGTTTTATCTTTTTAATTTTTAGATGCTTTTGGTGTATGCAGTAGTATTTTAATAATATTAATAATTTTTTGTTTACTTTTATATCAAGCTGCTGCAAATAGACTACCTTATTTTGAAAGTTAGAATAAAATGCCATTACTCTATAAAGACAATTTAACATATCTGTTTAATGAGAAACAAACACAGATAAAAAATATTTTATTACACCATGCAAGTTGTCTGCAGGAAGCAAAATGCCCAGATGGCTAAGTATAGCTCACATAATTATATCCTGAAGATGTTATAAATAATTCTATTTAGAAGCTGAGATAGGACTCTATTAGGTGATTTAGTGTTTATAATTCAAACAGAAAGGTTTAGTGGTAAATACATCCCATACATCCTAACTTGCTGCTTGGAGAATATAAATAGAAAAGTATTCATAAAAGAAAAAAAAAAACCTTTCAAGAACACTTTGAAGGGCTAATTTGTTTTTATAGACATCTAGGTAATCAGCATGTCATTTTGATAATAGTTTTATATGTGTTTTGAATGTTAATATACACCATGCATTTAATATTTTAATCACGTCTACAATGTAGTAACATTTAGGTTTTAAGATTTTATAAGTAAAATTTCTCAGTGGTATAATATTAAAAAATATCCCAAAATGAAGAATGGAAATGAGCAGGGGAAGATTTATAAATTGATTTGGGATAAAATTTGAAGGATAATTTCTCTAAATAAATTTGTTTTGATTAAAAACAAACATATCTCAAGAAGTGTCCCAATTACTAAATTGCACTGATCTGTTTGTGTTTTGTTCAAAATAATTCCATTATTATCTGTGATTCAAAAATCTTTCCATTGTACAGAGATTTTCATTGTCATCGTCTTTGTTGTAATTGATTTTTAATAGTATTGATTTAGAGACATTTTCCTGTATCTTTCTAATTACTATGACTGGCTGAATGTCTCATTTCTATAATGTGTGGTTGCCTATCAGAATTTTAGTGCTTTCTATATTTAGCTCGTGTGACCTCAATTTATTTTATAACTTTTTATATGTTACTTACATGACTTAAAATGCAGCTTACTTATGCAAGTATGTTGTGATCTTGAATAACAAAAATGGATTGGGATACTACATCCATTAATAATATAAGTGAATATTTTATATTTCAGTTCCTTAAATATTTGCACATAATTGAAAACATGAGTACTATGAAATGAAGGCATCTTTTAAAACACATGTTCTGATCATAAATGCAATGAGTATGTACAGTGAAATGGTGATGTTTAAAATACTCATTTTAAAAATATTAAATACAAGTAAAAATCATTGGTATATTGTATTTTTTATGACAAGATGTGCAATATTTTAAATATGCAAAATGAATTAGTTATTAGTATATTTTATTAGTGGATCATCTTTACATAATGTGTATCACACTCAAACAGAATGTTTTCTTGTTTAAGGAACATTTTTAAAGGTTTTATCATCTTTTTCATCTTTGTCTTCCATTCTTTTCTTGAACATTAATCTCATATTGGGTCATTTAGGTTTGCTCTTTGTGACAAGGTCTAATATCAAGTAACAGCATCTGTATCACCTCCAGGGCCAAAGAGTTTTGTTTCTTCAAATTGGCTCTGAAAAATGCTGTCAGTTATTTTTCACACAGAAAGAGCTCACTATTTGCATGATATAGCAGATATCATCCATTTTATCATTTAGCAAACATTTGCTAAGAGTGTATTCTGGGCCATTAACTGTATTAGATGCTAGAGATACAAAGATAATTAGCACTGTTTTACCTTAGGACTTCATAGTCAAATAGGATATAAGACTTCAGTTTAACTAGTAGTAATTCTCATAGATAGTGCAGTTTATTGTAAACATGTTGACAGAGCAGAGAACTTAAAGGCACCAGGTGCTCAGGCCACATGCCTATCTCACTGGGCCTTCCTTAAGTCTCTTTAAGACTAAAGAACAGCTTTCCTTCTCCAACAGTCCTACTATGCAGTTTTATCAGCTTACCATTGTGTCAGACTCCGGTTGCTGAGTGTCACTTGGATGATATCTTTTAATCTTTACAATAGGCTATGAGTAGGTATCATTCATCCCATTTGATGGATGAGAAAATTAAGAGTTAGGGAGATTAATAACTGTGACAGTTATTATGCTACTATACACATATACCCACATAGATATAAAAACATTAAAAAAATAATTCGGGAGGAAAAATATATATGTATAAAAATTATACTCAGTAAGTAAAATTAAAACAATATACAAAATTATATATTATTTATTAATTTGTAAATATGTATTCAAAATATTAAGTATACCTAATTTAATTCATGATACTAGGATAGGAACAAGTAAGCTTAAGATGGGCTATAGAGTACAACTTTAACTGCAATGCTTCATTTCTTTTATATATACAAAGGAAGTATATGCAATACAACAGTGGGGTGGCAGGTTACTTATTGTTCATGTTTATTTATATCCTCCCTTGTCAATTTAAGTGGTGGGCACGTGTGTGTTTGTTATGTAATTCTCACTACTTTTCTGAATTAAAAATAAAATCATCAAAGTAACATAAAATCCTAATAAGATGGTCTGATTCTAGAGCCCACATTTACAGCCATTAACCTAATTTCTCTTTCTAAATGACACAGTTTCAGAAGCACAATCCCTTTCCTCTCCCTTTCTTTAATTATGCTAATCTTATAAAGGTGCTTTATATGGCATTTTCTGACATTCTAAATGCTTATAGATATAATTTCAGTATGGTTATATTTCTGGCCAAATTTGCTCCTCTTCAATTACTCTGTATCTCAGTAAATACACTGGATTCTCCAGTAAAAAGTGAATATCATCTATGATCGTTTTATTTACCTCACTCCCTCCATCCAATCCATCAGCTAGTTGTATTGGCTCTCTGCAAAATATAACTCCAATCTGTACATTTCTCTATTGCCACTGCTACCCCATCCTATTCAATGTCACCATCCTCTCTCCCTCACATTACATTAGCCTTTATGAGTATTTCAAGCAAAATGGATTTTAAAACATGAATATGATCACAAAATTATTGAAACTGCTGGAGTAACAAAAAGGGTGAAACTGCTGTTTCTCAGAGAAATGGCTACTGACCTTAGGGCTGGAGGAAGAAAGGAAGAGGCATAAAGGAAGAAATCTGCAATAACCCAGGAGCTGACATTCTACTGAAACTCTTGGAAACTATTGCTCCTGCTGGTGGACCCACTGTACATAAGGCTTAAAGAACCACCACAGTTTTGATTAGAAGTCTGGAGTCTCCACTCCTTCAGACTCCCCGACCAGAAGTAGGGAAAACAAAACAAAACAAAAACTACACTTTTTTCTCTACACTTTTTTGCCTTTTAATTTCTTGCAAGTGTCTCCTGTTGGCAGATCCAACTGGAATCCAGCTGGCATGAGAGTCTATGAACTGTATGTTCATGTTCCCAGCCCTGGCATGATGGGGGAGGATGTATGTGGTGGCGTGGGGCTGAGCATGGTTACCACAATCTCCAAATGGGTCTCACTTTTACTATGAATGAATGAATGAATGAACATACCTAACTCTTATATCCACATATATCAAAATCTCTTGCATTTTTTTCTCTGATTCTATGTAGATCACTTAACCATATAATATATTATAAAAAAATAGCTTTAAATGGCTTTGGTGTAATTTTCCACACCACTTTCTAGCGAAAGAAACAACTAGCTTCAATGCAGAGCTAAGAGAGCAAAAGACACATAAATACATAGCCTTAAGTCTTAGAATGGAGATCTATGCAAGGTGACATAAGAGCAGAGTAAATACAACTAAATAATGTAGAAGCCAAGAAAGGTTTCTCAGAGGCAAAAGTATTTGAATTGAGCCTGAAGAGTGAATTGAAGTTCTTCAAGGGGAAAAGGAGAAGAATGGCATTCCAGAATAAAAGGTACAGCATATGTAAGTCACACAGGATAGTCAGGGTAGGACATTCCCATAGTTTTCTGCTTTGAAATTTGTTTCTTTTTTCTCAGCCTCAGCAAAGATTGTGACTTTTTTGGTTTTTTGTGGGAAGAAGAAGCTCCAGACTGCTTATCTTTTATTATAGTTAGACACTACTTGATATTATAAGTGATAATATAAAATATTTAAGATAACTATGAATAACTTACAGATAGAACATACTGAACAGACTTTCATCATAATGTAAAAGTCACAGCATTGGTGGTTTCCCAACATTTTCAGGATAAAACCCATGTGCCTAAGGATGATTCCAACACCTTTCATATCTGATTCTCACTTTTCCCTCTCTTCAGTGCTTACTTATCTTTTGCCTTCCCTCATAATTAGACTTTTTTCAGATTTGCCAACTATTCAGATGTTCTTCCTTCACCTCCCACTAAAGCCCCATTCATTCCTTGACAATCTGGATTGTGCTCTCAATATTCCATCCAATGCAATTTAAATAATTGCAATATAACCTCTCTAAGCAAGGTAAATTATAATTTATTGTACAAATTAGGACAAGTTTTCAAAGGAAAAGGAAGCATTATTAATAATTATTCTGGGAAATCAGGAGTCAATATTATCCTGGCTCAGGAAATATGGTCACCCTTTTATCTCTAAGGTACTAAGTGTAATGAATATATTTCAATTCTCACCTCACATTATTTCAATTATATTCAAGTCTTTTGACATTTCTACTTCCTTAAAATAATATTTTCTCTTGGACTCCATTGAATAGCATTAATTAGCCTAGTTTTTCTCACCTGAAGTGCTTATTGAACTGGCATAGTTTGGATGCCTAGAGGCAGCTAAGAACAAAGAAAAAGGGCAGCACAGTTTACTGTGACCTGCATGGCTCAGTGACATTGTGGGAAGACACATAACTTAAAGCTGCTCCCAGGGAGGCAGGGAGAGAGTGGAGTATGCTACAAAGGTTATGACTCATGGAATGGCAGTCAGACACCAGAGGGAACGAGAGAATACAGGATCCTGAAAATAAAACAAAACAAACTAAAACACTAAATCCTTCTAATTAGAAATCGACAGGCACAAAAATTAAAGAAGACACATGCAGAGAAAAAGTTTGAGAGGCTCCCAGAATCTTTAGCTGGGCAGATTGGTGAAGGCATTTTCTCATTGAATCCAGTCCATAAGGAGTGGGAAGGGTAACTACTTCTTCAAACCAATGCAAAGCTACAAGGAAAAAGAAGAGTCAGGGAAATATGACTTAAACAGAGGAATAAAACAAATCTTTAGTAATTGACCCTAAAAGAACAGATATCCATGAATTACCTGACAAGGAATTTAAAATATTTGTTTTAAAGAAGCTCAGTGAGTTACAACAGAACACATATAGACAACTAAACAAAATCAGGAAAATGATACGTGAACAAAGGGAAAATATCAAAAAAGGTACAGAACATATAAAAAAGATGAAAAAAAATTCTAGAGCTGAAGAGTGTAATAGCTGAATGGAAAAATTTACTAGAGGGGTTCAATAGCAGACTGGAGGACAAAACTGTCACTTGGGCAGTGTTCTGAAAGGCTGGCACTCTTCTCCCTATGAGAGAAACAACAGATTCTGCACCTTCCCCTAATCTTAGAGATATGCTAGCTGCAACAAATCTCTTGCCCCTTTCCTTTGTTCATGGTTTCCCTGAGACATCAAAACTATGCTGGTGCCATCTGTGTTCTATGTGAGGTGAGATAGAAACCAATCCCTCAGGCAGCATCCGGAGGGGGTGAGTGTATTGGATACACACTCCACCTTCTCCCTTGCCCTAAGATAAAGTTGGAACCAAATAAATCATTCTTAGTACTGAGCAATGCCACTTGGGGGAAGGGCTGACGTGGATAAAGTGAAATTGCTCTTATCTGTTTCTTTACAGCCATTTCTTTATAGCTCTTCTCTATTTTGTGCTCTTCTGCAGTACTGCAAGTACTGAGTTCTTTTAGACTCAGGACTTATTTTAAAAATATTTTGGTCTGTGTATCATGGCTGACATCACTCCCAAAGTTGTTCACCATTTTTTGAAAATCAATGTAGTTCATTAAGTTAGCAGACCAGAAATGAAAAACATTATACCTATAGAAAAAAGTGAACCTTGGACTGCATCTCACACCTTGTACAAAAATTAAGTTAAATGGATCATAGACTTGAAGATAAGAGCAGTAACTATAAAAGATATAGATAAAACATACTAAAAATCTTTACTCCTTAATCCATAGGCTGCAGAATAGAAATTGTGTTAGAAGGCATGGAAACAACATTCATTTCCTTGTATATCTCCTTCAGGTCTCTTGCGTGACTAGGTGCATTGTCAATGAGCAGTAATACTTCTAAAAGAATCTTTTTCTTTTGAGCAGTAGGCCTCAACAGTGGCTTACCATGATATAAACAGATGGTGCTGTCATCTAGGCTTTGTTTTTCCATTTATAGAGCACAGGCAGAGCAGATTAAGCATAATTCTCAAGGGCCCTAGGATTTTCAGAATGGTAATTGAGTAGTAGCTTTAATCTCAAGTTGAAGCTTGAGGTTTCCAGCTTCATTAGCCCCCAACAAGATAGTCAGTCTGAGCTTTGAAGATTTAAAGTCGGAATTTACTTCCTCTCTGTAACTATGAAAGCCCTAGATGGCAACTGTGTCCAATCAACAGCTTTTTTGTCTATATTGAAAATCTATTGTTTAGTGTAGTTACCTTAATTATCTTAGTTAGAGCTTTTAGATAATTTATTGCAGCTTCTACATCAGTACTTGTTGCTTCACCTTGTACTTACATGTTGTAGAGATGGGTTATTTCCTTAAACTTCATGAACCGACCTCAGTTAGCTTCAGACTTCTGCAGTTTCTTCACTTCTCTTAGCCTTCATTGAATTGAACAGACTTTAGAACCTTTCTCTGAACTAGTCTTTGGCTTAAGGAAATGTTGTGGCTCCTGTGATCTATTCAGACTGCTAAAGCTTTCTCCATATGTACAGTAAAGCTGTTTCACTCTTTTTATCTTCATGTGTTCACTTGAGTATCATTTTTCATTTCCTTCAAGATCTTTTCCTTTGCATTCACAATCTGCCTGACTGGTTGGCACGAGAGGACTAGCTTTCAGCCTATTTTGACTTTTGACATGTGAAGGTTTAATCATTTCTAGCTTTTTATTTAAGTAGTGAAATGTGGGACTCTTCATTTCACTTGAGCACTTAAAAGCCACTGTAGGGTTATTAATTGGACTAATTTGATTATAGTGCCTTAGGGAATAGGGAGGTCCAGAAGAGGGAGAGAGACAGGGATTGGCCAGTTAGGGGAGCAGTCAGACCACATGCAACATTTACTGATTAAGCTTGCCATATTATATGGGCACAGTTCATGGCATGGCAAAACAATTTTTATAGTAGCACTAAAGCTCATTGATCACAGATCACCATAATGATATAATAATCATGAAAAATTTTGAAATACTAGAAGAATTACCAAAATGTGGTAGAGACACAAAGTGAGCACGCGCTGTTGGAAAGGTGGCACTCCCATAGACTTGCTTGATGCAGAGTTACCTTCAACTTATATATTAAAAAACCCCTATAAAAACCTATAAACCTTCAATTTATAAAAAAATAAAATAAAATATGGAGTTCAATAAAGAGCAATAAAACAAGGTATGCTTGTATTATCTAGGAGTAAAAAGGATGAAATTACTACTATATATGCTAACAAGAGTGAATCTCAAAACTATTATACTAAGTGAAGCAAGCCATATGCAAAAGTGTGTTGTTGGGAGACAATTCACAATGGCATTTCTACATATTGTGACAGCTTTTGTTGAAGACCTTCTTTTCAAGGATGTTTGTTATGCAGAAGGAAGAGATCTGTTTACTAAGCACTATAATAAAGATATTGTCTCACACACAAAGCAAAGGTTGGGCAGGTTCACTAACAGTCCATTTAAAATACTGAAGGTATGCTAAGCTCAGGGTTCCTCAGCTTTACACAGACCCACTGATGCATAGCACCCTCCTGGGCCTGCCTTTGTACCACCCACATGAGACTTGAAGGTACGAGGTGAATGGACAAGAACATGAACCTTATATTACCTGCTGTACTATGTGCAATAAACTTTCAAAATCCAATTGGGACACTCTGCTAACTGGTTAAATTTATGAGCATATGGCAAGCCAATGTAGCAGCTTCAACCACTGTGCTGATGCTGCTTAGGAACTGCTTGACAATTATATCATGTAATATTGAATTTATATGAAATTCTACAAAAAGAAAAAACTGTAGTGACAGAACCTGATCAGAATTTGCTAGGGACTGGATGTAAGCGTGAGGGAAAAACTTAGGTTCCCTGCCACTGATTTCCCCAACCCCTAGGCCGCAGACCTGTGTACTGATCTGTAGCCTGTTAGGGATCTGCTACAGAACTCTCCTACCCGTGCCCCCCACCCCCATGCCCTGTCACACCCACCTCTGGAAAAATTGCCATCCATGAAACAATGAAACTTAGGAAATGGGGGTGGAGGCACAGCAGGAGGTGAGCTGGGCAGGAGAGCAAAGCTGCATCTGTATTTACAGCCTCTCCCCACTCTCACCATCACTCACTGGCATTTCTGCTTGAGCTCCTCCTCCCACCCGCCCCTAACCACATAGGTCGAAAAATTGTCTTGTGTGAAACTGGTCCCTGCTGCCAAAAAGGTTGGGGACTGCTGCACTACCACTTAGCAGAGACACCACTAACCTGGAGAGCTCAGAAGAATTGTTGCAAAGTAGTCTATCAGGTAGCAAGATAACTACTGGGCCCAGAAAAGGTGGCTAGCACTTTCTTGGGTGTCTCAGCAGTTTCCCGCCCTGAAATAGCCAAATCAAACCAGCCCTGACTGATTTAGAGCTGCTTTGGTTGTCTTATGGTGCCTTTTAGCTAACTGTAATACTTAAATCTCTGCCTAATGGAAAGCTGGAATATCATTAACATAGTATGGCATTGTATGACAGAGCATGATGATGGTATTACAAATGCTTAATTTGTTTCTCTGTGAACAAGCAATGATATAATATGAAAATTCTGTGTCAATCACTGGGAAGGGATTTAAGGCAACACCACGCAGGGTGGGCAGATGTTGGGTCTCTAGGATCCATGTCAGTTTGGAGGCCAGTTTTTCTATACTGTCCTGGGCTTTTCCCTAAACAAGGGATAAGTTTTTTATTGCACAATGGGCAAGGAAAACTTTTGAGGTGATGTGCATGTTTTATATCTTGATTGTGGTGGTGATGGCTACATGATTGTTTAAATTTGTCAGACCTCATTAAATTGTATATTTAAGATTAGTGAATTTTATTACATGTAAAATTTAATTCAATATAGATAATTAAGACCATCAACCAAGATTTTGAAAGGAAGAACAGAAAAGCAGAGGAAAAAGAAAAATGATAGAGGACTAAATTACTGTAGTGAAAGGACAGTCACTTTAAGGTCCCACCGATTTCCCAGCAAAATGAATGAACACTTTGTCATTGCCAACATACTGTATAATTTTAAACCACCAAGTTTAGATAATCCTAAAAATTCCAGAAAGTAAAGCAAAATAAAACAAAACTTTAAGAAGTCAAATTACACCAGGTTTTCTACAAAGGAAGGAGCATTAACGTAGCATCAAACTTATCAATGATATCTTCCCGGTTTTAAGAAAAAATGATTTAATGTTATAATTCTATGACCCATTAACTCTTAACACGTCCGTTGTGCTGCCCAATATATTTTGGGCTTGCCTACATTTCTAGTTTTCTGTGTTCTAGTCTCATTGGCCTTCTGAAATAATCTTGAACTTTCCCAACAACTTCCTGGCACAGTGCTTTCCACATACCATTCCCAATAGTGGAGATGCAGGCTAACTAGCAAATAGAGAAGACAAGAGCCCCTGCTAACTAGGAAATAGAGAAGTTGCCGTTAAATTCTCACCTTTTCATGAAATTGTGCCAGGACACATCAACTATCCCCATTGTCTGTTTCATAGCAACATATACTTTTCAGTCACAAATTATTTCCATTGTAGCTATTATTTTTCACTTTTTTTGTAACTAATTCCCCCACTAGAATGTAGGTTTCATAATGTGGTATCAATTCCTTATTTACTCCCCATTTTATTCTACATGCCTCATGGATCTGGCACTAAGTAGACATTCGATATATATTTGATATATATTTGTTTGAAGAATGGTCAAAAGAAACAAAAACATGTAAAAAAATTTTCCTGGAGCAGTCTAGGTTGTCTTACTATCCCTACTTGATTAAGAGAAGAGAAAGAGAGCAACACGCCTCTATGTGCTTGAACACTAAAGCCTAGGGAAAGCTCTGCACTATACGGTCAGTAAAGTGTCAGTTAAACTGATCATTACAGTAGTGCTCCTCTTCAAGGGAGAAGCAGAGAGAGGTAAGGGGTAAGAGAGAGAGGAATATTTATGTTTTCTAATCATCACCAGTATCAATTCTATCCTTAGAGTTAGATAACTCTGCACCTTTTCCTTGGAAACCACTTCATTTCCTACTGTAAGAAACCTGTGGAAAGCTCTTGTCCAGAAATGTACTGTTCCTATTCTATTTATTGCTATGAATTTTCACCTTCTTCTAACTTGTTTTCATCATTTTAATGAAGTCTTAAAATAGTAAGGAGGAAAATGTTATGTTTAATCTTCCATCCCGAAATGAAAGATCTCCATGAATTCTAGATTTCAATAGTTAGTTTTGAATTTCTTTACAAAGAAAATACCAATTTTTATTGCAACTGAGAGTGAATAATAATGTTTTATTTTTTCTCATACCTGATAATGAATAAAAAATTATGGAAGAGGAGAGATTTTACAAGGATACTAAAAAGCACACAAGTATTAGATTAGAAGAAGAATATTACAAATAAGGGATTCTAAAGAAAAGATCACCTATGAATAATTCTTGGGTAACAAAATCTGAAAAAATATTAGGACTTGAGGCAAATATGAAGGAAATAGCTTTGAAATTATGAACTATTTTCAAATTTTGTACAGGCAAATTAATTATTTGCAGGAAAGACAACTAAATCTATTTATTAATATCTCTCTATACCATTGCTTCAATTTCTCAAATATGAAATTATTTGGATTATCCAAGATAAAATAGTCCACATGTGTTTTGATGAGAATCAAAGTAATCACAAAACATACTGGCTCTATTTGTTTAGTCAGTGCAACTAAATTTATGATGTACATAATGCCATTAGCTTATTTTCAAAGTAGAATTCTCACTTCATTCAGTTATCTAGGTGTTCCTCTGCTAGAGATCTTTGAAGAAATTTTTACCTTTGGTCACACTGATCATAAATTTATATAAGAACAGGGAGTGATTTGGTAATAAGCTGAATAAGAAATAAAATTCAAAAATAATGGAATAAAAAAGTAAAATGAATTAAGTATTCAACTGCACAGGTAAAAGATACTAGCTTAGTATTACTATATCTGCAAAAAAAAAAAAAATTACCTAGTGGTGTTAGTCGATTTTTTCTATAAGAGAAAATGTGATAAGTCTGTCAAAATGTGTTAATTCAATCTTATACTGTATTCATAGAAGTGTAATGCAGGGCAAGAAAGGTGGTGGTCCACCTATTTTTCATAACAGAACAAATAGAATGTTTTATTCAGCACCGTGCACCTATTTAAAAAAGAACACCAGTAAATCAGACTTTATCCAAAGAAACATGACCTGAATGTTGAGACGTGAAGGAGGCATATTGTTTTGCAGCTAAAAGTAGAGATCTAAAGACACATTATAGTCTTTCATATCTATTTTGTATTCCCAAAAATGAAAAACAAGAAATGAATCACAAAACAAAAGTAAAAGGGAAAATTACTTAGGCTGGAAGAGGATCCCTGAGTGGGACAGAAACCATGAGAAATTCGAGAAATCCAGGAGTGCATGGAGAAGAGCAATATCAAAAAATATGGTCATTATGGCCCTGACTAAGAGTAACCATAGCTGGAGGAGAGTCAAGAATAACTACAGGGGTGAAAATTGGGAATCAACTGCAGTAGCCTCCAGGTGGATCATCATCTACACACAACTGCATTTTTCCACGTAGTCCAACTGAGATGCACCTCTATGTGTAAGCAGTTGAAGAAACATGTTCTTTCAGAGAGACAGAAGATTTCTCTGGAGGATTGGCCATATCAGGGCCACATGGGGAGTACCCAGAAAATCAAGGTGGTCTACACCTCTGTACCTTGGCATTTTGCCATTCTTACAAACTCACCTTATTGTTCACCCTGCTGCCCCAGTCCATATGTATTAATTATTAGAGGCATCAGGGTTTAAAAGAAAATACCAACAACCAAAAGTATTGGAGTGAGAAATATATTTTAAAATTTGTGAGTTATATGAGGATATTGCAGTCATAAAATTCAGATGTGTCCTTTAGTAGGGACATGTTAGCAGCTTAGATTTTAATAATTCCACACTTTCATGTGACCTAAAGGAAAAGAATGAAAGAAAGTATGCCCACATTGTAGTTTAGTTAGACTTCAAGAAAGTTTAGAAGCTCCAAATTACATGTAGGTGACCAAAGTCAGAAGCTGACAAGAAGCCTACACAACAGGTTGAAATGGTTCTGTGAGGAAAAGGGGACTGCAAAGGGAGCTAATCAATGAAAGATCTCAGAAATGTCTGAAAAATATCATAATCAAAAGAGTAGGAAGACCCATTTTAAGAGGTAAGTTCTGTGAGCTTAGCCAAAATGGGACAGTTTAAGCACTGTGAAGGATGAAAAAGTAGGTGTAGAAATGACTCAGGGGGCCTAGAGGAGGTAGATCTCAGAAAACATCAGAAAAATTTGACAAGATGTAGGTGATTTGTTGTTGGCAGCCTGTGAGAAAATCAAGAAAGGAAAGCACTAGAGGGATAAGCCCTTCTGAACCACGATGGGTTCTGAGAATCAGAGTGGGTATACACATTGGTGCCATGTTATCACAAAGAAACTGTCCATTAATACAGATGGTTCGTAGCGATACCTTGAGCTTGAAGTCTGAGAACCATTCTTATTCCTCCCTGCTTCTTTCCAGAATGCATCTGCTAAGAATTCAAGAAAGTCTAACTGATGTATTTACAAGAATAAAAAGGAATATGCACACAAAGACACTATAATTAAAAACAAGAAAGAAGGAAAAAGGAAAAAAATACTACAATTTTCCAACAGATTATGAAAATTTTGTAGAAAACAACCCATGTTGTCTATCTATGGGCTGATCCATTGATCAATCTATCATCCTTGTCCCAGGACCAACACCAACAGAGGAACAAAGATAGAGGACAGGAGACCGGGAGATACCATAAAACTTCCTCCCCTCTCCTCCCTGTTATTGGAGCCAAATGCTTATGTGCTGGAGAAGAGGAGAAAATCTTTGAATCAAATATAAGATTGAAATTTTTAAAAGTTGAAAACAAAGTCTTGACTGAAATGAGATTGTTTTAATAAAAGTAAAAGAAATGAAGTCACACCGAGATGTTCTCTAGGAAGCTCCTAGGCCAGCTGTTGATAGGGATATGACAGACCACAGTGACAAGAAATAATTGCAAAAATAAATATCTTACTTTAATCAAATAGGTCACATGACCTCATTTGATTTTCACAACATGAAGGCAGGTATTGATATCTCCACTTTATGGTTGAGATATCTTGGACTCAGAAGATTTAAGCTTATTTATAAGTAATCTGGGTGATATACAAACAGATTTTCCAAGTTCAAATGTCATGCTATTTTACTGTTCATGCCCTTGACGAGTACTTAGAACTAACGTTACCCATTCATGTCCTTTATCTACTAACATAATAAACTTCTACCATATTTCGACATTTCAAAATCCTCTCTGTACCTCAATGTTGATTTTAAATATTACCTCTTTTCTGAAACCTTCAGTTACCCAGTTAGAACTAATCTCCCCCTATAGAATTGATTTCTTCCTTTCCAGTTACTTCACAGAATTTTATAAGACTTTTGTTCTAGCCTTCATGTGTTATTGTATTTGTGTCTGCTCTGTTCCTATTAGATAGCAAGCTTCTTAGGAATAAAGTCTTAGTGCAGTAATTCTTTATATTGCTTATAAAGCACTTAGTACATTATTTTACACCTAGTAAGCATTCAAATTTGTTTAAATAATATTATGCATGCAATATTTTAAGTATCTTGAAGAATGAGGCTATTGAGTGACTAATCCTGGTTTGACCCACAGAGTCTTATAGAGATAGTTGTTCAGTAATTATTTACCTGAAAGAATGAATGAGTATTAAGTGTTAAGGAATATTAAAATTAGTGAAAGAATATAAATATAAATATTAATATAAAAAAGCATGGAATAAACTATATAGACTCGTAGACAAACTTGAGAACTGCTCACTCATTCTCTAGCATGAATTGGACATTGTCTTAAAGTGGACCTAGAGGATGACTGCACAAAGTCATCCTGTTTGTTATTCCTTGAAAGGGTTACTTTTACACATCAACTTGCCTGGATCATGGAGCATCCAAATATTTGATTGTATGCTACTCTATGTATCTGTAAGCATGTTTCTGGGTGAGATTAACATTAGCACTGTAGACTGAGTAAAGCAGAGTGCCCACCCCAGTGTGGGTGGGCCTCATCCAATCTCTTGGAAGCCTGAATAGAATAGAATTGCAAAGGCTAAGAGAGCATTCTCTCTCTGCTGGACTGTCTGTGAGCTGGGACACTGGCCTTCTGTCTTAGGACTTGGACTTAGACTGGAACTTATTACTACTTGCTGTCTTTGGTGTCCAGCTCAATGACAGCCAGTTTTGGGACTTCTCAGTCACCATAACCATGTGAACCAGTTCTTGATGATAAATCCCTTTCTCTCTTACTATATATATAGAAAACCAGATATGTTTTCTATAGAAACAGAACAGATATGTGCGTGTATATATATGTTCACATACTGTATATAAAACTCACACACTGACTCTCACTACTTAGGCTCTCAAAAGGCTGCAAAAAGGCATAAACCAGGCCTGCAGTCTAATTTGAGCTCAGTCTTCTTCCAAGCCTTTGTGGTTGTTGGTAGAACTCACTTTTTTATAGCTGAATAATTCACAGTGGCTTGCTTTTTCAAGGGAAGCAGGAAAATGTCTCTGATGCCAAGGAAAGGCTCACTGATCTTTTAAAGAGGCTCATCTGATGTGGTAGGGCCCACTAAGGATAATCTTCCTTTTAATTAAATAGATAGAAAACTGATTAGGTGCCCTAATTACATCTGCAAAATCCCTTCACCGTTGCCCTATCATATAACTGAATCATTGGGGTGACTTTCGTGTTATTCCAGATAGTGCCTACTTTCAAGGAAATATATATATATATATACACACACACACACACACATATCAGAGGGTGGTAATGTTTTGGGCCATCTTAGAATTTTGCTTATTTAACCCTATTAATTGTTTTAGATCTTCTCTGATATGTCCTATGTATCTTCTTTGCTTTTAGTGTCAGAACACTCACTGATATTAAAATTTCAGAAAGCCTGAGAGCTTCAAAAATAAAAAGCTTCATTTTATTTTTGAAGTTTGAGATCCTTACAAATGCCTAGAATGGAACTTGAAATATAAGAATATCAGAAATAAAATAAAACTCTGTAAAAGACTGAAATAAAAAAATCTTTCCTTCTTACTATTTATTCTTACTTCTTACTAAACACATTAAACACAAAGTGTGTTTCGATGATCTATGTAAAGTGGGTTCAAGATGTTCTCCTTTAGAATGGGCTATAAATTTCCCAGTGCTTTCTAATGAAGCCTCAGGGTTTCATCAAGATAACATATTCTCAAATCCCTGTGAATCCACCTATTCCTGTTTTTTTTTTATCCTCTTTGTATATACAGTACAGAATACATTTAATATATCCTGTCAAATTAATTATCATTTTAAAATCTAAAGGGGTGGTTAATACATTAAAAATAAGTATTTATTCTTTCATTCTTTATATTGTTGAATGAAAAGAAATTGTGTAATATATAGGTTTCTATCTCAAAATGAATACTGTTCACATTTCTTAAAACAGAGAAAGAGAAGTAGAAAAAAAGAAAGACAGATGATTTTACAGGGTACTCAGGTTGCCAAGCATATAATAAAAACCATCACCATGACCTCTACTTTGTTGATGACAGTAACTTTCATGGCATGTAGTGCTTTCTATCATATAATAATGTTTATGAGGAACTATAGTTGTTACAATTACTAGGGAAAGCTAAATATTTCTCATCCTAAGCTTCTGCTTCCAACAATACCTTGTATAACATACATTCTCAATTCCAGAGTAAAATAATCATTTCAGCAATCAACTTAATGCAGAGATAAAGCAGAAAAGGAAGTTTGAGAGAGCCTGAGTGCAGCCATTTTGACAGATACAAGATTCTAAACAACCTGAACAAGGAAGTCACCAGCAAGTTGCTGGCCTGTGACCCCTCAAAAATGAATGAATACTAAACCCCGGATGCCTTACAAACTGCGCTTACCTTACTACGATAGTTGTTTATGATTAACCTCTTTTCCTTGACAACAAGATAATGCTGGTCACACAGGACTGTTTCCCAACAGGGTTTTTTCACATTTAAAAACATTACCATTGCCCTGTAAGGCACTCTTCCTACCTCTAATCTGCTGTGGAGTGGGATCTATTGTCTGTCTCTGTCTCAATAAGTTTTCTGTCACTAGTTGCCTCACACTTGAATTCTTTCCCCTGTGAAGCCAAGACCACTTGGCGAGTTTGGGGGATTTTCCTCCCTTCACTGGGACATCCCCTGCATCAGTATCATAATTTATTCTTTTAAATAAAAATGTGAAAAACTATGCAAAAGAGACTAGGTCATAACTCCAGAAGAGTTTAAGCTGAAAAGTTGAATTAGCTTTGCTTTCTTGGCCTGGCCTCTTCTTTCCATCCCTCCCTGCTATACCCCAAATATAAATAGATACAAACGGCATATGAGATCTTATTCAGAGTACTTACTCTATATAGTAATTCAATCGTTTAGCTCTAGTTTCTCTGTCAGCATTTGAGACCACAGTGAATTTCCCCCTACTCACTGCTGATCAAAGACCCTACAGAACTTTCCAGAATTTAGCTTGAGATGATTAGTTAAAACTAACTGATACTAATGGATTTTGAGTTATAGGTTACTTATGGGGTTTGGTATGACTGGTGAAGAAAAAGAAAAGATAAAAAGATGGACAGAAAAAGAAAGAAATGGGGGGAATAAGAAAGAATGTATTGAAATAATTGAAAAATATCATATTGAATTGATCATATTCAATCACTATTCTCTCATTGACTAGCTCACTAGGAATAACATTTATAGGATTACACAGGACTATATCCATGAGAAAACTCTCAGTTCTTTCTCCAATTCACAGTCACTTGTATATTATAATCTTTATATACAGCATCAGTCAGGAATCCAAGCAATCTATCATATTTGATCAAGATAAGCATGAATCATTTATTCATAATTTACCATTTCTAGCTTGCTTCATTGATTCATTTACAGATAGGACAAGGTCAGTACCAAAAAATAATGATTAAGCTTCTTGCCCTTAGGAGAGAACAGCTTAACCAACAAATTCATCTTCACATCTGACCTCATGAATCTTGACACTGGAAGTACTATAAGAATAGAAATAGCCCTTATAGATCACCCTTCAGATGGGAATATCTGTGTAAGAATGAAATAGAGAGTGGAAGAATGAATGATGAAAAACTATGATGGGGGTGTCACAGCTATCCTGATCCTCACAATGGGACAATCTTATTCACCTAACGTGAAATTACTTATTCTTATCGGTATTTATTTTCAATATTTTTCTACTTTAATTCGTGGCTTTTGCAGCTTTATTTCTTTCTAGTCTCCTATTCTGTGGCATTCCAATTTTTCACATACCTCCATCTCATTCATGTAATGATGTTTCTATGCATTAGATAAAGTGAGGGGTGAGAAAATGGTAGCATCTTTTAAATCTCCCATTATAGTGCCTCGACAAACTAGAAGCAGATAAGCAGTAATAATAGTCTTCCAACCCTGACTACCAGGGTCAGGGCACTCTTTGGCTTTCTTATTTTTTTTCCTGATTTCCTACCTAACTTTTGCACTTATATCAAACATGGAGATACAAATAGAGTAAACTTGAATACTACCATAGTCAGCATGGGTTGCTATCGCAAAATACCATAGATTGGGTGACTTTGTTGTCATTTATATTTTACAATTCTGGAGGCTGGGAATTTCCAAGTCAAGATGCTGGCCAGTTTGGTTCCTGGTGAGGGCCCTATTCCTGGTTTGCAGATAACAGTCTTCTCACTACGTTCTCACAAGGTGGAGAGAGAGGGAACTCTGTTCTCTCTTCTTCTTCTTATAAGAACACTAACCCTATCATGGGGGGGCCCAACTGCATGACCTCTTCTAAACCTAATTACTTCCCAAAGGCTTCACCTCTAAATGCCGTCTCATCAGAGGTTATCCTTTCAACATATACATTTTGAAGGGATACAAATCATTCTATAGCACATACCCACAGTCATATTGTACAGGTATTGCATTAAGTGTAGGAAATATTCCCATGAATACATCTGGCAATTTGTTTTCTGTTAAAAAGTGTTGGTGGCTGAATTGATTTTTCATAGAGTTCTAGATAATTTCCAAATTTCTTAACACAAGAACACAAGCTAGTTTTACTACTTGACTCTAATTTACTTAATATTTATACTCCCCTCCCCTCTATTACTCTATTCTCTAGCCACAATGTATGTTTTTTCCCTACACTCAAATGTCTGATCTTTTCTATGCCTTCACACATACCATTCCTTCTGCCCAAGATGCCCTTCCACCCCTTTTCATTGGGATAAACCCTTATTCATCCTTCAAGACGCAGTTCCATTGAAATTATTCCTGACCTTTCCTTTCTCTCAATGGAGTTAACTACTCCCTTCTCTAGTTCTATCCCATTCTGTTCATACTTCCATTATAACACTAAAGCCACAAGTTTTGCTGTTACTTGGTTATATACCTATCTTTCATAATTAGACTATGATTCTCTTGAAGGCAGGGGTAATTTCTAAAAAGAAACTGTGGAAGGAAGGAAGGAAGGAAGGAAGGAAGGAAGGAAGGAAGGAAGGAAGGAAGGAAGGAAGGAAGGAAGGAAGGAAGGAAGGAAGGAAGGAAGGAAAACCATTAATTTAGGCCACACAGGGAAGTATGAGGCCAGGTGTTTCACAGTACTCCTTGGCCCTGGAAACACCTGCTTCTTCTTTCAAACAATCCTCCCTTCCTAGTTTGTTCTGTTTTGCCTGTTTGTGCTACTTCAGCCTGCAAACCTGCTAGTTAGTTATAGCTCCCCCTTTCTGCCTGTTGCAAGGATCCAGATACTCTAAAGCAGTGTTTCCCAAACTTGCTTAACCATAACGCTCAACTAGGATGCTTAGTAAAAATACAAAGTCTTAAGAGCAACCTCAAACATAGGAATATGACATTTCAGGAAATGAGCTCAGTAATCTGCATTTTAAACATGTTCCTCAGATGATTTTAAAGAAGGTAAATGAAAACAAAATGAATAGAGGGTAAAGCAGGGCTGTTTCACCTATTTGGGGACAACCGTGTCATACAGTGTCTACTCGTCTTAGCTTGGGACCTTGTTAACTAATAGTTCAACTTCCCCAGATGTGGGAAGAAGCCTCTCACTTGAATTTCTTTCCTGAAGCTGTTTCTTTGGGCTTTTAGGGAAATGAGAAATCCCTCCAATGGACTCTCTGATACTCCAAGCTACTTCCCCCATGCACAAGTCACTACACAAGCTTCATTCTGCTGATTCTCTGCCTATATGCTGTCTGAATTTCTGGTTCACAGGTGCTGCAGAAGCAGCCACTGCTGAATCCTTGAACAACTCTGGGTATTGGCAGTCTGCAAACTGACTCTGATGAGGTGTGACAGCTCATGCTCTGTGGGTTTATCCTTAATCAGACTAGACCCTGAGGATGTATGGATTCCCTGTGGAAAGTACAGATTGAGTGTCACTCAGGGTTTAAAATGAGAATGAAGACTCAGTGCTTATCATAGATCCTGGCACAGAGAAAGCACTCAACAAATATTATCAATTAGTGATATTTCTGTTGTTCAATGGACAGCATATATTCTTCTTCTTCCTCCAACCCAAGGAAACCTAAACTAGATACATTTTTAAATTTAATTTTTGGAAATATGAAAATAAGCTAGTTAGCTTACTTAAATTAGTTTTGATTAATTACAATATTATTGATGTGTAGATATTTTATATAGAATGCTAAAACCCAATGTGCTTAATTGACAATATGGAAATTACAAGGGCCATAAACTTGCTTTGATGATCCAGTAGGCATGTTAATGCTTTTAAGAACACTTTTATGAATACTAAATATTACTGCTTGCATTAGTTAGCTATTATTGTGTAACAAACCACTCCATAACCGAATGGCTTAAAACAACCACCATTTATTATTTCTCATGTATCTGTGAGTTGGCTGGATGGTCTTAGGCTGAACTTCACTGGGCTCATTCATATATTTGTGGTCAGCTGGAGGGTTACTGGGAGATGTTTTATCTGCTCTAGCATTGTCTCAGCTAGTATGGCTTGTCTCATCCTATAGGAGGTTGTCCCAGGTTTGTTAAAATAGTGGTCATAGGACTCCAAAAGAGAAAAGATGCATTCAAGGTCTCTTAACCTAGGTATGGAGCTAATACAATGTTATTTTTACCACATTTTATGTGTCAAAACAAGTTACAAATTTAGCTTAAATATGAAGGATAAAAATGTACTTCATCTTTTGGTGGTCGTTGCTAAAAAGTTTTATTGCAAAGAATACCATGAGACTATTATTTGGGATTGTCAATTTAATCAATCTGTCATGTTAATCATTCTGGAAAAATATCTAACTTTTTGAGTTTTCTGGAATTTATACTAAAAATAGATTTTGTGCTAAGTTTAAAATCATGTAGTTTGACTCTATTATCACCCAGATGGTTATAAGGAAGCCATGAAAACTTTCAAACAATCATTTGTGCATCTTTAAAATAGTGATAGTATAAATCTCATATGGTTATTATTATTATGTATCAGTTAAGCACCCACCATTGTGCTTCTTCAGGACAGCTATTTTGAATTCTTTGTCTGAAAGGTCATCTATCTCCCCCACTCTGGGATTGGTCACTGGTACCTTATTTAGTTTATTTGATGAGGTCATGTTTTCCTGGATGTTCTTGATGCTTGTGGATGTTCATCAATGCCTAAGTATTGAAGAGTTGGGTATTTATTTTAATCTTCACAGTCTGGGCTTGTTTGAAGTCCTTTTGAGAAGACTTTCTAGATATTCAAATGGAATTGAGTGCTTTGATTCAAGTCTTTGGTTGCTGCAGCCGTATCAGCACTAGGGGTGCCGAAACCCAGTGATGCCGTGACTCTTTCAGACACCTGGTGGTGCCACGTTGGTGGACTTGGGTAAAATATGGAAGAATTTCCCATATTACCAGGCATATTCTCGTACTCTCTTCCTTCACTCTCTGTGCTGGGGTGCTGGAGTTGGAGAAGGAGTGTTGTGGGCACTCTGTCATTGCCACTGCAGCTAGGACTGTGCCAGGCCACACCTGAAGCCAGCCCAGTCTCACCCAAAGCCTGTGGTGACTGCTACCTGGTTACCTCTGGTGTTTATTCAAAGCCCAAGGGCTCCTTAGCTGGCAGGTGGTGAATTCTACCAAGACTGGACCCTTCCCTGGGTTTTCTTGTGGCCCAGTGTAGGTCTAGAAATGTCAACTAGGAAATAATTTCTGGAATCAGGGGCTTCAGGAGTCTGCTTGATATTTTATTTTACTGTGACTGAGCTGGTTCCCAAGTTGCAAAACAAAGTCCTATGAATGCTTCCCTTTCCTTTTCTTGAGAGATTCTCCCTGAGCTACAATGCCTGGAGTTGGGGAGGGGGTAACATAGGCACTAGCTTAGCTGCCACCGTTGGTGTCTCACGGGCTCACCTGCACCCCAAGTTCACGGGGCCAGTACAGGCATATGGCCACAGACTTGTCTGAGAAGTGCAGCCTGTGTGGCCTGACTGCCTTATGAATTTATTCTAGTCCCCAGGCCGCCTTTCGTCAGTTAGTGGTGGGGCTAGCCAGAATTTGGGTTTCAAGGCAGAGGGTTTCCCTCTGGCTAGGCTGGTATAAATGCTCCCTCGATGGGTGTTGGCAAACTTCTGCCATGTGCTATGTTCATGTGACAAGGTGGCCCCGATTTCCAATGCGAAGTCTCACAATCACTTTACTCTTCCTACCTGGGGCACATAGATTCTCTCCACAGCAGAGCATTGGTGTGGCATTGCTGGGGGTGGGGAAGGGGTGGTGTGGGCAATGCAAGACTGCCTTTTCCGCCCTCTTCAGTTCCTCTTTCATTGACATAGTGTGAAAACCAGGTACTGTGATCACTCACCTGATTTTTGGTTCTTCTGAAGCTGCTTTCTTGCCTGGGTAGTTTTTGAATGTGGTATTCTTGGGGAGAAATAATCTCTGGAGGTTTCTATTCAGCCATCTGCCTCTACCCCCTTCAGCACCTACCATTGTGCCTGGCAAAATGCAAATGTGTGTGTGTTTGTATAAGGAGCTGTTGTTTCCATTAGATTTCTTTATAACATTTAGTAACTAGTCTCAAATGTTTTCTTTGTTTTCCTCTACATATCATCATTATACTGTTTTTTTCCATGATATTAAAGATATTTGGTAATCTTGTTCAATAACCTTAATTCTCTAAAACATAAAATTTCCAACCAACACTTCATCCTGACTGATGAGTAAGCATTTTGTTGTTTTTGTCAATGGGACTTTATGTTTTTACAAAACAGAAACGATCTCTGGCCAATTTAAACAGAAAAGAAATTTATTCAAAGTATATTAAAATGCAGAACTGACAAAATTGTCACAGAACCAAAGTCAGAAAATAAGTAGAAAGTAAAGGCAGAAATATATAGAAAAAATCATATCAGAAACAATCTCTAATAATCTTAATTAAACTCAAAGGCTCTTTACTACAGCATGGATGCTTGTGAATAATTTTTCACTTTCCTCTGAGCCTCATGTCAAATGCTCAACATCAAAGTCCTATATAGGAATATCTGACTTACTGAGCCTAGGTCAAAAAGCCCCATTGCAGCTACCAGAGAATTGGAAGAGGGAAAATCTGCCCCTTTCTGACTTTCAGAAAGCCTAGGTGTGCCTTTAAACTTTCTTGGAATCTCAGTCAAACATGAAGGATGTTTGGTTGCTGGGAAGATTAAAATAAATGCCTACTGTAATCTGCTCTGTTTTTTGCTCAATATCCATAATACCTTTCAGCTCACATTATGATTCAAAAAAGAATTCTATATTCCAGCTTATTGTAACCATATCTTATTTACATTCATATTTACACTCTTCCCAAAGGGAGACTCTTGATGGTTCATCCAGTTTAATCTCCATTCTTTCCCTACATCTGTTGTTATCCCACCTCAGCATTCTGAAGCCTGGGTGTGTGTGTGTTGGGGGGAGAACTGTGACACTAACCACTGCCAACCTTCTGTAGTGGTAGAGAAGAGAAAAGTAAAAATACCTGTATAAATAAATGTAAATATGCATATTTTATTAAGAAAGAAAATATGGTTATGTGCTATAGTTTTATTTTATATATTTATATCATAGTAAAATTGATTATAAATCATGGTTAGTATTTATAATTTTCTTTCTATATTACCAGTTCTATGTTTACATTATCCTAACCAAAACTTAATCTTCTTTTCGCCTGCTTGTCTCAAGTCATGTGAAACTCAAAATGGTTTTCTTTCTTTCTTTCTTTTTTTTATTTAAGAGCAGGAATGGGGGGCAGGAGGGAAAAATGTTTTCTAATAACCATTGTTATATGTCCTGGGGAAAGCATCTCTTTTGAATATTATTAGTTATTTATTGTTAAATAAAAATTATCCTTTAAGGTATCAATTTCAAACAGTAACATTTATTATCTCATATCTCACAGGAACTCATGTGCAACGTAGCTGAGTACTTTGACTCAGAGTGTCTCTCAAGGCTGAAATCAAAGTATTGACTAGGCTGTGGTCTCATCTGAAGGCTCTAGTGGGTGAAAACCCTTTTCAAACTAACTTAAGTTGTTGTTGGCAGAATCCAATTCTTCTTGGGCTGCAGGACTCAGAGGCTCCATTCCTTTCCATGTGGGCCTCTCAATAGAGCAGCTCAAAACATGACATCTGCCTTCCATCAGAAGCAAGTGAAAGAGCAAGAAAGGTAAACAAGATTAAAGCCAGAGTCATTTTGAAACCTAAGCTAGCAAATGGCATCTCATCAATTTCATCGTATTTTACTCATTAAAAGCAAGTCATTAGGTCCAGCACACACTCAAGGGAAAGAGATCATGCAAGGGTGTTAAATACTAAATTAGTTATAATTATGGGAAGCAACACTCATACTTACATTCTTTGGTTCCAGATACAGGCATTATGGCATTCAAAGAAACAACATGTATTATTTCTTGATTAAGAATATATGTCTTATTTGTCATGATAGTAATTCATATAAGAGTCTCAAAGCTAGTGACAGAACCACAATAAGCCATTCTATCATTTTGTAAGTTTAGGAAATATGATGTAAGAGAAATCTAGGAAATATATTTAAAAAATCAGTGGCTTTCATGAGTACCAAAACTATGTTTTATTTATTTCATGATTAAAATTTATTTCTTAGAAGAAATATTTTTCTTCATATTGGATAATGTACAAGGACATTCCATAAGTCCATGTATTGCAAAGCTGCCAGAAGCCTGATGGGCAGGAAAAGTAAATCTAAACTCAGTGCCTATGTCAGTAAAGAAAAAATATTTTACTGAACCATGAGTCTAGTAGAATCAAATTATCACATTATCATCACCAGGCTGGTCATATGGGGAATGGTACTGTCCTAGAGATTCAGAATTGTTTCTTGCTTTCAGAGAAGACTTGGTGGTGAGAACAATGTCATCTCTGACTTTGTCCTTGTTATTTCTGGCTATCTGTTCATGTACCTATTGAGTGAAAATGGAGCTCAAGCTGGAGACTAGAGAAGGAAGCCTATTGATATGCACAAACAACTTATACTTTCACTCTGATTATGAACAAGATTTTCTGAAGTTTAGATATTTTAATAGAATATTTTCATGGGACCAAATATTCTTACACTCTGGGCGTGTTCTGAAAGGTAAAGCCATGTATCTATTTCCCCACACTTTTGTAAATAATCCATCTATCTTAATTCTTCCAAGTCCCTTGACTTTGGCCAAACCTTCAGCCATTGCTTATGAACTGTTGAGAATCCTTAATTCAGGCCATACCTCTTTCTAGAAAAAAGTGGCAAAACCCCAAACTCAAAACTTAAAATAAAATACTGTAAAGGTTCACTTTGTCTCTTATCTTTTAGAATCATACCAAAATGTTGTAGCACTATTCCTGGGAAGACCTATACTCAGTTGATTAAGAAAAAAAAACACAAAATTGAGCTTAATTTACAGGTTGCCTTGCTAGATATATTAACACAAGTGAGGAATAAGTTGCCACACATTCAAAGTTGGAGGTTCATAGTTAAAACATTGTGATCTCATTTCTTCTAAAAAAAAAAAAAAGTGAAATATGCAAAGTGCATGAATTGGTCCTTCCATTTTGAGGGGACTCTGATAGTCTCTGTATTTCTCCCATTACTCCACTGTTTTTGAAGGGCCCTGTGATTTCTTAGAATTTCATCTGCCATCTGTAGGTCATATCAAGTCACCCAGGATACTACTTTTATGACCTGCTTTACTGTTACTATCAGAATCACAGCATTAATGTAGGAATTATTATATTTAACTATGAAATTACTAGAAGATGGAGTTTTTTTCAGAGTTGAGGATTTGAAATAGTATTGAGGCAGGGTGGTAAAAGGATAATGAAGCATTTTCCAGGCAAAAGCATAATGCTTTAAAAAATAATAGTATGTTTTACTTAATGGGAGAAAAATGAATTTCAAATGAACAGCTGGGCACAATTTATCTAAAGTTGTATTAATTAGGAAACAAACCCTGGAGTAGCAGCTACAGTCAGATTCACTTTCTGATGAAATAACTATAATCAAGTTTATTGTTCATAATAGACTTAACTTTTGTACTCAGCCCAAAGTCTAAGTTAAGTATAATTGTGATAGAATTCATTCTTTTATGTAGTCATTTAATAATAGCATTAAGTACTAATGTAATTAATGTAATGTAACACATAAGACTGTAGGAATGCAAAATTGCTTTTGATTTACTGCACTTTTGTAGGAAGAGGGTCTCCACCTGATATTTTTTGCAAAATATTCCCATGTCATCTTTTCTACCAAATTAACCCACTTATACCACATAGCTCAGGGAGCCAAAGTAGGGATTCTTCTAATTCTCTAAAGCATTTCCTAAAGATATCTATCTTGACTAGCTACTCTGGGAAAATATTTTTTAAGAGTGTTCAGTGTCTCGCTGAGCCACATTCCTTTCATCAATTAACTTCGTGAGCACCCACTCTGCTGGATGATCACAGTGGAATTCTGTATCTCCAGGAAAATTCTGTTAGTTCACAGCTAGTGATCAGTAATCCCTAAAAGGTTTGGATATTTTCTGTTTCCCTGTACAGCGTTTCCCTTGTAAATAATTGCAGATCTTTAAGGAAAAATAGGAGAAAGATTAAACAAGCACATATTTGATGTGAATTCAGAATATTTCCCAAAGTGTTCTGGCTTCTTCTTATAGTGAGGGACTTTGGTTTACATACTTATTCAGATATAGGAATGATATGAATGTTTGCAATGATCTAACATTATGATTTAAGTCAGATTTCTCCCATTAACTCTCTCTCTTTTTTTAAAAAAGAACTGCTAGCTTCTCGCCAAAATAAATTTACTTTCTCCCTTGGATTGTAGTAAAGTTACAGTCCCAATCTTCTCCACAGTTGCATGTGGCCACAGGACTGGATTCCAACCAACTGAATGGTATCTCAAGTGATGTTTGCCACTTCCAGGTCTGGCCCATAAAACCTCTCCAATGGACTCCTTTATATTCTTTTCCCTTCCAGAGTAACCCAGGATACCCCCTATGAAACCTGCATGTGGAAGTTGACAGAGAGGCCATCAGCTTGGATCACTCATGTGGTTTCTGGTATCTTCTGTCCCTTTCCTTCAACCTCCAGCCAGGACCACTAAAGATCTCAGACCACTCCAATCATCACAATTACTTTCTTCCCTTGGTAAACATGATCATTTTGTCTCTGATTCCTATCAGGAAGTTTATTTCCAACTGCCTTTTCTCCCACTAGTAGATAGTGCTTATTTATTTAAAAGACAAGAACAAAACAAAAACCAGCTATGAAAGCACTTTTCAAAAATTCTTGTGTGCACTTCATTGTCTTTTCTTTTCTGAGCAATATTGGGGAATATAGTAAAAGGGTAGGTCACAAATGATAGTTGTTCCCTATCATTTCTAACCATTAAATCTTTTAATTCCATAATACTAAGAAAAATATCTTATTTCAATTTCATTTAGTGTGTATTACCACTGAGTTCAGGGTTTGGTAGGCAAACTATGTAATTAAAATATGTCCAGGTATTACAAAGAGCACAATGTTTCTAGAATATTTTTGTTGTATCATATTTAAAATTAAGTAGATAAAAAATAAAAATCTGGATAATGAAAGGTAAGAGGTAGGAAATAAAGATGATTTTATTTTTGTTTATAAAAAATAATTTCTTCATTTAGGGACAAACAGCCATATCAAGCAAGAGAGAGAAGAACTGCTTCAAATAGCAAAGAAGGTTCTGTGGATTTAAGGTTCAGGATTTGAAATGTCCTCTGAATCTTTCCATATAGGCCCAATACCAGTTCTTGGAATTGTCCTCTAGTCTATTCAAAGCTTTAACTTTCTCAGAGAGATCTGGTAATTAAGTGTATTCCACTGTTTTTATAATTTGGCAGACTATAGATAGAAAGGTTGCATTTGATTCTTGCCTTCTGCAGGTCTACAAATGTAGCTGTAGCATGATCATAGAAAATTTGGGTATTATAGACTGTGCATTGAGAATTTTTGAGCTTGCCATGCTCATCTTTTAAGCTGTCCATTGTCCTAAAAAATAGTCAACCAATCCCATTGTTCTGAATTCCTCTGTTCTTTCTCATTGTTCTAAAGCAGAGGCAATTCAGTTTTATAAAGCCTTCCTTTCAAAGGATACTTTCCTCCAGGAGACCACAGTTGATAATTCAATTAGAAAATCAACTGTTGCAAGTCACAGTGTACTAGAATCATATTTCTGAACACCAGTAGGATTTGGTTTAGCTTCAGGCCCAAACAGGCAAGATAACTGTCTTAATCTGTTTGTGTTGCTGAAAAGGAATACCTGAGGCTGGGTGATTTATAAAGAAAAGAGATTTATTTGGTTTATAGTCTGCAGGCCGTACAAGAAGCATGGTGCCAACACCTGCTTCTGAAGAGGGACTCAGCTGCTTCCATTCATGATGGAAAGCAAAGGGGAGCTAGCTTGTGTGAATCACATAGCAAGAGAGCACAAGAGAAAGACAAAGAGGTGTCAGGCTCCTTTCAAGGAACAGTTCTTGAGGGAAATAAGAGTAAAGACTCAATTCACTCCTGCAAGAATGAGACTAAACCACTCATCTGCCCTCACTATCCAAACACCTCCCACCAGGCCCTATCTCCAACACTGGGTATCGCATTTCAATGTGAGACTTAGTGGGGCCAAACAACTATATCCAAACCATAGCAATAACCAATTCCAGGTTTTTTCAGAGTTTCTTGTCTGTCGTGTACTCATTAGTGTTCTTGGTTATGAACAACAGAAAATTTCTCTGATTAACCTGAGTAAAAAGTAAATATATTTAAAGGCTATTGGAGAGTACAAATATCAGTGAGAGGTATGGAGAACCAGCTTTCAGAATGGGCAGAGACAAAAGGAGACAAGCATAGCCAAGATTATACTGCAGGCATATCTCTTTAGGGCACCACCTGCTTCTGGCATCATTGTCACTAGGCATTTTTCCTGAGTTCCTGAATTGCTCCACCTCTGGGTTCTTCTCACTGTGCTATTGTACTCTGTCTGATCACCAGTGCAGAGGCTTTAAGTAATATGATTGATCCCTGCATGCTATATGATTCCCAGATGATAAGATATAGGAACGAGGAGAAGCCCAAAATTATGAGTATGCACTACAGTCAACTGGGTAATGAACAAGTAATTAGGCCTTAGATGTCTATTCTTCTACTATCGTTTTGTCTCATTGATGCAAAATGCTCTGACTAAAAATAAAAATTCCAACCAAATCACTCCAAATATAATTTTTGAAAACCAAACAACTGTATAGGCACCCTCACCATACCTAATTTCTAGCTTCTTCATGGAAAAGTGGCTATTTACATAATAGAGCCAGAGATCAATCAGCCATATGTACTGAATGCAAGATGGCTGTTTGCTTAAAAATCATATATGCATGGATATATACATGGAATTCTCACTATCTCCTCTCTTCAGGGGTTCATGCATCCTTAGATGTGATCATCATTGCCCCAAGGATTACCCAAAGTGATAGAACTTCAAAATCTCATTTCAGGATTAGTGGAGAGAAGTCCCATTTAGGCCTCCTGTGAATCCAAATCCTCCTTCTTAGATATACCTGAGCTCTGCATTTGGAAGTATCAGGGCTTTGCGTCTGGGTAAAATACTACCTTTACCTTGTTTTTCTATGTGTGGTTTATTCTTTTGGTGATGATTTGGGGAACCAGACAAGATTGCCCAGTATCTCTACTTTTATTCAACATAGTGCTGGAAGTCCTTGCCAGAGCAATCAGACAAGAAGAAGGGAATCAAGGGTATCCAAATGGGAGCAGAAGAGATCAAACTATTGCTCTTTGCTGATGATATGATATTATGTCTAGAAAACCCCAAAGATTCAACCAAGAGACTCCTTGAATTAATAAATGAATTCAGCAAAGTCTCAGGATACAAATTCAGTGCATAAAAATCAGTAGCTTTCATATATGCCAATAACAGTCAAGCTGAGAATCAAATCGAAGACGCAATACCTTTCACAATAGCATCGGCATCAAAGAAAATTAAATGTTTAGGAATATATTCTCATGCATTTCTGTGTTCCGTACTCTATACTGCTAGCTGGCCTCTTTTAAACCCTCCAAAACTCAGTTTAGATGAGTAACCCAAGCGCCATTCATAAGATGTCTTGTGCCACGACCTCTCATTCTAGGTCATTTCATGGACTTTTGTTTCACTCAAAGTTTTGCAAATTCTTTGGTTTCAAGATCTTTTTTACATTCTTAAATACTATTGTTCTCAAAGATCTTTTGTTTATGTAGACCATATCTATTGATAGTTATTGTATTAAATATTAAAACTGAGAATTTTTTAAAATTACTTATTTATATAAAAATAACAATAAAAATCCATTGCATGTTGACATAATGAGCATATATCTGTGAAAAAGAATTATAATTTCCCAAACAGTGCATTTAATGAGAAGAGGCATCATCTTACATTTTTGCTAATCTCTTTAGTTGTCTGGATTCTCATAGCTGCTTCTGCATTCCGTCTGTTGTGCTATGATGTTTTCATTGATGTATATGAAGAAAATCTAGCCACATGCAGATATGATCCTGAAATGGAACGACCTCACCAAACAATTGAAAGTGTCTTGGGAATCACTAGGTCTTTGGATCAAACTTGGATCCAATTAGCTTTACTTCTGTGGCTGTCATTCTTATGGTGCCTCTGAGAGTTTGATAGGCCCAGAGCACATAGCACAATCATATTCTAATGACTGGATCTTAAAGACCTCCAAATTATCTATATGCATATATGTAATATACACATGTATATACACTATTTATATATGAAAATTCCTATGTGTATGTAAAAATGAATTTTAAAGACCCTAAAATACATTGTATTAATGTAGTAATCACATATAACACAAAATTACAGATAATTATATGTATATACCTACATGTATGTATAAAATTAAAAACGTAAATTGATATGATATAGTAATATAAACTATAAGCAACATTTCACTCTACACTTGATTGTTAAAATAGCAAAAAAAAAAAAAAAAAGAAAGAAAAGAAAAGAAAAGAAAAAAAAGAAAAGAAACTGTTTTCCAAAGCTTAAGCTTAAAATTTTACTGCAGACATGGAAGTGGCAGTGAACACCATCCTTAGGGTCAGAAATTTAAGTTTCTTTCTTGCCCTGTCGCTTCAAGTCTCATTCTTAATTTCTTCATCCAAAAATAAATAAATAAATAAAAGTGATAGGACAGGAGTCCACAGTCCCTCAGGCCCCCATCTGTTCTAACATTTAATCATGCTCATAGATCAAGTAAATGAAGCTTATACCACCCAAAACTGACAATCTGGTTTTAAGTTAATTTAGCAGTTTTAAGTCTCTTTCTTCAGATTCCTACTCTAGTAATAAAGTATGATAATGGATTAACTCAATAAACTTCCTTAGGTTATGGCTTACATAATACATATGAACTTGGTGAACATGTAGATATCTTTGGAAAAAGTAAAGTTGTTTTCAGGGTTAAGGTATTTTATGACTTTTAACTTTTCTAAAATTTCATCTTGTGTGTTACCTTCCTGGTCTGTCTACCCCACAGATCCCTTGAATAACCATGGCGTGGCCTTGGCTTGTCTGTTATGTGGGCAGTTCTAGTTTGTAGGTGAAGACAGCTCACTACTGCGCAGTGTCACCTGCCTACAGCCATGAATCTTACTTTCAAGCAGTGATTTCTGGTTCTGTGAAATACTTTTTCTGTTCTGTTTGTATTTGACAGGTTTGCTTCGTTGTGCCATGGAACTATTCAAGTATTTTTTTTTCTTTTCTGTCTTTAGCAAGTGACCCAGGCAACAGAGCTGCCATTCCATGCTGAAAGTTTATGGCACTGAAGCTTGATCCTGTCTGGCCCTGGGGATCTTAGAGGTAACTGAGGTATTAAGTGCCCTTCCCATATTCCTTTCAGAAACTGACAGCCAATAAGGAAAAGGCTTGGAGGGAAATACTGACATTGTAGTAATAACCAATTGAAGAGTCATAAAAGAGAGAACTTAAAAATAATTTCAAGCACAACTTTCTTTGATAGACAACTTTCAAGAACTTTTCTTGCCAGATGCTGAGAGAGAAGTTAGGATATGATGTCTTCCACATTCCTCATAGGACTGGGACTGAGGAAAAACCAGATGTTTTACAAGGAAAAAAAAATGCTTGAAATGAGATGTATGAAAATCAGTGGTGGAAAATAAACCCAGGATACACTCCTCAGTGATACGCTTTGCAAACAGAGAGAAAAAGAGAGGAACAAATAGCAAACTAACTCTAAATCATTATACCAATGATGGTTTAATTAGGCCAAGGGCAACTTTGATAATTTCCAACCTGGAATATTTTCTGGTATGATTGGACTTCATAACTGATTTTCAGCTTAATGCATTTGCAAAAATACACTTCATTCTGTCTTCATTATATTACTTTCTTGACATTCAAAAATTAGAGGCAGTGGCATCATTTTAAATCAAAAATACATTTTACTCTTTGACTATGCAGATTTCTCTTGTACATTCTAAACCTATTATATACAAAACTTCTGTTGACTCTATGAAAGATCCCTGCTCAGTATATGCAATATAGGTCAGCACAGCTTATAATCCATTCAAGGTGCAGATCAGACAATTATACTCCTTGGGAGTACATCTGAAACGGATTTTGAAAGGTCTGGAAGTTTTGTTTGGCAAAGAATTGAGCAAGAAATCCCTTGGGTTTCCTCCCAGGAGTTTTCCTGAAGGAAATCTTTTTTTGTGTGTGTGTATATGACATTTAGAAATGAAAGTCAAACATTAAAACTTTGGTAAGGTCCACATTCTTCTTTATCTGGATTAGTTCATATTCAGAACATCTAAAGAATGATATGGCCATAAGGTACATTTTAGAAAAAGATCAATACTAGGAGGACATTTCTTTCATATAAGAAAAGTATTCTTTTGGAAACCTGATAGCTAAAATTCTAATTTATTATTAACAAAAGTAATAACTACCATTTATTGAATTTTTACTATACTCCAACAGTCTTTTAATCTGCACAACAAAGCTGAGATCCCATTTTTGCAGCTTTGACCCCAAGAGATGAAGGCAGAACATCAACATAAATATTCTTTACCTTTCTTGACAGCTATACAAATTGGTGTTTTTATAGGGCAAAAGTGACCAAATATCATAATCTCATATGATTCAACCTGAATGATAAAGTGAGGTATCAATAATACAGCAAATTGGTATTAACGGATCAACACCTGAGTAGACATATAGGAATGACATTTGTCAGGTGTCGGGAGGGTGGGAGGGGGCAAGAGGGGATAGGTATACACAAACTTAATGAGTGAGATGTGCAACATTTGGGGGATGGTCACGCTTGGAGCTCTGCCTCAAGGGGGGGGGCATGGGTAATATGTGTAACCTTAACATTTGTACCCCAAAATATGCTGAAATAAAAAAGAAAGAAAAAATAATATATTTATGGAATTTCCCTATATTTATATTTTTGCTTATGGCTTAAATGTATCATTATTTAAATGCTGGATGCTAATCTTGTTAAAGTCACATACCACATCAAAATAGTGATTTTAATAATTTTGATAAAGAGAGAAATTGTCCCTGTATTCCTATATTTCTTTCTTAGTTTAATTCTTTAATAATTTAAATACTACTTAGATGTGGCAACTATCTTATGTGAAGATCTTACAATTTGAATAAATTATGATGTGGTAAATAGAAGTATAAATAAAGACAAGATACATTATTTTTACTAAGGGGAAGAAAACAGTCCATAACATTCATGTCTGTTTATTAGTAGTTGTTAATATATAGTTGTATTAAATACTTTTTGCCTTATAAGTAGAAACATATGATGCACATTTGCATCCAAAAAATATTTATACAGTGTCCCAAATAGAAAATACATCACTACCCATACTTAGCTTCAGATTTTATCCATGATATGAACCTATTCATCAATGCAAGAAATATCTATTGAAATTCCAGCCATGGTGGCTGGAAAAACAAAACAAAGTAAGACATGGTTTTGACTCTCAGAGAGCTAAAGTGAAACTTCTTAGTAGAGATTTACTTCTTGCAGTATCCAACTACTGGAAATTTTGAACATTCAGAATTCTATGAACATGAAATTAAATGTCTTTTGAAGCAATGAGCTTTTTACCCCTGAAATTCTTTATTCTTTCATTCATTTTGTTTTTTAAAAGAAAATTCCAAATGAGTACCTGCAATTTGTTAGAGCATTATCTTAGATGCCAGTGAAACAAAGAAAAACATAAATTGAGGTGTGATATTTGCCCAGATGGTGCTCACTTTCTGGGAAAGGCAGCATAATGCTGTGAGAAGAACATGGCTTTGGGATCAAGCAGATTTAAGTTTGAATTCTGGTTGCTCTATGTATTTCCCATGTGTCACTGGGCAGTTTACTTCTTGAAACTTTACGTCCTTTGCAGTGAGATAGAAAGAATAATACTTTATAGAGCTAGTAGTTTTGAAAGAAAATTTGAATGCTTTGTTTCCACCAATAAAACAAATGAACAAATAGAATCCTATTGTGATGGCCAGAAGATATTTTATTTGGAGGCTGCCTACCCATAACAAATCAAATAACTAGGAGTACAGCTGCATGTGCTTTCTCCTATTGCCAACTTTTCTCTCTGTTTTCTGCCTACACCCCTTTTTTTCATACACACTAACTCAAAATACTATTTTGAATTATATAGTCAAACTGAATAATTCTCTTTTTAATTTTTAACTTTTTAAATCTTCCCTTTTACATTCATATGGACTCATCCTCTATGTCTTGTATGTATGATCACTTATACTTGGTGACATTCTTTTGATTTAGTGTACTTTAGTTATACTTAATACCTGTGTTTCTTATCTTGTTTTTTCTTGGTTATAAATCTCTTGGTGAAATGAATAAACAGCTGACACCAATTCTAAATTTCAAATTAAATTTTATAGAATCTTGAGGACCTAAGGAAAATTAGAGGTCATTTTTACTATCATATCTGTAACATGTGCTTTTCTCCCTATCTGTGCTACTTTTCATGCACCAAATTCATATTTAAAAATACAAGTGTTGGCCGGGCGCAGTGGCTCATGACTGCAATCCTAGCGTTCTGGTAGGCCAAGGCGGGTGGATCACTCAAGGTCAGGAGTTCAAAACCAGCCTGAGCAAGAGCGAGACCCTGTCTCTACTAAAAATAGAAAAAAAAATAATTGGCCAACTAAAAATATATAGAAAAAAATTAGCCAGGGCATGGTGGCGCATGCCTGTAGTCCCAGCTACTCGGGAGCTAAGGCAGAAGGATCGCCTGAGCCCAGGAATTTGAGGTTGCTGTGAGCTAGGCTAACCCCATGGCACTCTAGCCCAGGCAACAGAGTGAGACTCTGTCTCAAAAAAAAAAAAAAATACAGATGTTAAAAGCATGAGATAGTGAGAGAGTACATGTTAGCTACACAGTTTTTTGGGTTTTGCACACAATATATCTTTAGAAACTACAAATAACTAAAAATCAGCACTAATTAAGCATTTACTAAGTACTAGGCAATGTGTTTTTGGTTTTACATGCACTCTCTTCTTAATCAGCTTGTATGCATTTTAACAATCATTTCAATAATTACATGAGATAAATCTTATTTAAAAACCCATTATAGAGATTAGGAAATTGAAGCTAACAAAGGTTAAGACAATAGAATCAGGAAGAAGTCTAAGCAGGATAACAATTAATTGCAGAATCCATCTTAAAACTTGAGCAAGCTTTCTGCTTAGATCAGCTACTTCTAGGCATTTTGAAAACTTTTTATCAATCTTCTAGCTTCAATTATTGAAAAACGACATTTAGTCCTGAAGTTGTACATACAGCTGATCTGAATAGAATTATGCTGTTGAAGAATGCTCATGAAAGGCTCAGAATGTTTTTCACAGCCCCTATTCCATCTAAAATTAGGTCATTGGTGAACCTATTCAAAGACCTAAATTTCATATATGAAATCCACTGCCCAATGAGAGCATTCCTGCTGCCATACCACAGTGACTCTTTCTGTCTCTTTACTGCATCTTGTGAAATTGTAACAGAGTCTTGCATGTAGCCTTTATGATAAAGCTCTCCAGAAAGGCCTCTGAACTTAATCAAAATCATGGCAAGGTTAGAAAGGATAGTGAGACTCCATCATAAACTTTGAAAGTAAAGGCTTTGATAAAGAATGCTCTCCATAAAAAACAATTAAAACTTTCCAAGGAGGACAAACAGCATATCTAGAAAACATATTTTGCTCCCTACCATTTTTTATAACATCAAATTCTCCAGGCCAGGTGCAGTGGCTCACACCTGTAATCCTAGCACTCTGGGAGGCCGAGGCGGGAGGATTGTTCGAGGTCAGGAGTTCGAAACCAGCCTGAGCAAGAGGAATACCCCGTCTCTACTATAAATAGAAAGAAATTCATTGGCCAACTAATATATATATAGAAAAAATTAGCCAGGCATGGTGGCGCATGCCTGTAGACCCAGCTACTTGGGAGGCTGAGGCAGCAGGATGGCTTGAGCCCAGGAGTTTGAGGTTGCTGTGAGCTAGGCTGACGCCATGACACTCACTCTAGCCTGGGCAGCAAAGAGAGACTCTGTCTCAAAAAAAAAATTCTTCAAATGAAATCTTGCATATAATAGGCAATTATTAAAGCATATTAAAAAAAATCAGATCAACTTGCAATTTGCAACCACAATATTTAATATACTCTCAGCTCAAATACTTGGTAATGTCAGAAATATGTGTGTGTATTTATATACGTACAAGTATATATTTCCTTTATTTTATTGTGCTTCACAGATATTGCATTTTTTTACAAATTGAGGTTTTATGGTAACCCAGTGTCGAGCAAGTCTATCAGCACAATTTTTCTGACAGCATGTGCTCACTGCATGTCTCTGTGTCACATTTTGGTAATTCTAACAATATTTAAAACTTTTTCACATTGTTATATCTGCTACAGTACCTATGATCAGTAACTTTTGATGTCACTGTTGTCTTTTAGGGGGGGCATCACAAACTGTGCCCATAAAAGATGTTGAATTTAATTGATAAATGTGTGTGTTCTGAGTATTTGACTCACTGACCATTCTTTCCTTGTCTTGGGATCTCCTTATTCCCTGAGACACAGCAATATTGAAATTAGATCAATTAATAACCTTACAATGACCTCTCAATATTCAAGTGAGGGGAAGGGTCCTGTGTCTCTCATGTTAAATCAAAAGCTAGAAATGATTTAGCTTACTGAGAAAGACACTGAAAACTGAGAGACTGAAAACTAGACCTCTTTAAGCAAACAGTTAACAAAGTTGTGAATGCAAAGGAAATGTTCTTGAAGGAAATTAAAAATGCTACTCCAGTGAACACATGAATGATAAGAAAGTAAAACACCTTTATTATTGATATGGAGAAAGTTTCATTGGTCTGGATAGAAGATCAAAGGAGCCACAACATTCCCTTAAGCCAAAGCCTAATCCAGAGCAAAACCCTAACCCTTTTCAATTCTATGAAGGGTAAGAGAGGTGAGGAAGCTGCAGAGGAAAAGTTAGAAGCTATGAAAGAAAAGTCTGTCAATCGCAGAGATTAGTTCACAAGGTTTAAGGAAAGAAGTCATCTCTATAATGCAAATGTGAGAAGTTCAGCAGCAATGCCTATGTAGAAGCTGCAGCAAGTTATCCTGAGATCCAGCTAAGATGATGAAGATGGCTACATTAAACAACAGATTTTCAATGTAGAGAAAACAACTTTTTATTAGAAGAAGATGCCACCTAGGAATTTCATAGATAGAGAGAGGATGGCACCTGGCTTCAAACTTCAAAAGACAGGCTAATTCTCTTTTTAGGGGCTTATGCAACTGGTGACTTGTAGTTGAAACCAGTACTCAGTTGCCATTTTGAAAATTCTAGGGCCCTTCAGAATTATGCTAAATCTACTCTGCCTGTGCTGTATAAATGGCACAACAAAGCCTGGATGACAGCACATCTGTGACAGCATGGTTTACTGAATATTTTAAGCCCATTTTTGAGACCTACTCCTCAGAAAAGAAAAGATTCCTTTCAAAGTATTGCACTGCTCATTGACAATGTACCTAGTCACCCAAGATAGAGAAAGTGATAAATGCTGCTTTCATGCCTGCTAATGCAACATCCATTCTCCAGGATATGGATCAAGGAGTAATTGTGTCTTTCAAGTCTTATTATTTAAGAAATATATTTCATAAGGTTATAGCTGTCCTAGATAATTATTGCTCTGATCTGGGCAAAGTAAATTTAAAACCTTCTGCAAAGGATTTATAATTCTTGATGCCATTAAAGACATTTGAGATTCATGGGAGAAGATCAAAATATTAAAATTAATAAAAATTTAAAAGAAGTTGATTTCAACCCTTATGGATGATGTTGAGGGATTCAAGGCTTCAGTGGAGGAAGTAACTGCATATGTGGTAGAAATATCAAGAAAACTAGAATTAGAAGTGGTGCCTGAAGATGTCATTGAATTTACCACAATCTCATGATAAAACTTGAATGGATGAGTAGGTGCTTCCTATGAATGTGCAAAGAAAATGGTTTCTTAGTATGAAATCTACTTCTGGTGAAGATATTGTGAACATTGTCAAAGTGACAAGAAAGTCTTCAGAATATTACATAAACTTAGTTGCTAAAGCAGTGGCAGATTTGAGAGGATTGACTCCAATTTTGAAAGAAGTTCTACTGTGGATAAAATGGAATTAAGCAGCATCACATTGTACATTGAAATCTTTCTTGTAAGGAAGAATCAATAGATGTGGCAAAGGTTCATTGTTGTATTATTTTAAGAAATTGCTACTGCCACCTCAACTTTCAGCAACCACCACCCTGATTAGTCAGCAGTCATCAACATCTAGGCAAGATTTTTATTTTTATTTTTTTTTTATTTTAGTGTATTATGGAAGTACAAGTGTTAAGGTTACTTATATTGCCCATGCCCCCCTCCCCCCTTGAGTAAGAGCTTCAAGCATGTCCATCCCCCAAACGTTGCACATCTTACTCGTCGTGGTTGTATACACCCATCCCCTCCTCCCCCTTCCCACCCTCCCAACACCCGATAAATGTAGGAGTGTTCCTCTCCGCATTCATGCCAGCATTTGTTGTTTGGGGACTTTTTGATAAAGGCCATTCTCACTGGAGTTAAGTGATATCTCATTGTGGTTTTGATTTGCATTTCTCTGATGATTAGAGATGTTGGCTAAGATCAAGTGTAGGCAAGATTTTTAAACAGAAAAGAAATTATAACTCACTTGAAGTTCAGGTGATTGTTAGCATTTTTAGCAATAAAATATTTTAATTAAGGTATGCATATTGTGTTTTAGACATATTGCTATTGTACATGTAATAGACTACAGTATAGTCTAAACATATCTTTTATATGCACTGGGAAACAAACATTCACTTGATTCACTTTACTATGATATTTCCTTTGTTGCATTTGTATGGATCCAAACCTGCAATAAATCTGAGGCATGTCTGTATAGTGTATTCTTATATACCTATCTCTCTCTCTCTCTCTCTCTCTCTCTCTCATCCATCATCTATCTGGGTAATGTGTATGTATATCTAAAAATACTCTATAAAACTGGAACAGATGCCATTTTGAAGAACTTCTAGAGATAAAAAGACATGGAAATTGTTTATAAGATAAATTTTAAAAAGCAATTCTAAGAGCCTGGACTGCCAATTTGTACTATGGAATAGCATTGTTATGTCTTCACTGTCCCAACTGCAAGCATGGTCAGACATTTATCAAACACCAAATAACTTAGGAAAACCAGACTACTAAGAGGGCCACCCTTAGAGTTGCACCTAGGATCCTCCACTGTAAAGAATGCCATGTGTTAGACTGCCCACCTTTCCTGATGAGTATTATTTGTCAGGTCCTAGGAAACTACATATCTGTCTTCCCATTTCCTCAAAACAAAATACAGTTACGTCTGAATGCCCCAACACAATGAAATTGTGTGGATTTTGCTGTCAATGATAGCAAAAGACATTATTTTAAAGTCTAGCGAGGACTAGAGCTATAGGGACACTTAGGTAATAGAAAAGAAAAAATAATTATTATGCCAATTTGTTCTCTCAGATACCATGAATGAAATAGAATTTTGCATAATGAAATATATTGCCAAGTGTTCTTTTTCTTACTTCTTTTGTGTTTCAATTTATGGTTCTGGAGTACTCACAAATTAGTGGCATGTGTACTCACAAATTAATAGCATGTGTACAAAATTGCAGCTGAGAATTTTTTTTAATAATAATAGTCACATGGTCATGCTTAGCTTGAAATTTTCTAGGTTCCCCCAACATGGATGTGTTCCACATGGGGTTCCAGATGCAAGATGTGCCTGTCTCAAATTTCTAAGTCTTCTTCCAATGTCTGGGACTGTCTGGGACTGGCAGAGCACACCAAACCTGGACCAGGCTATTTATGAGCACTAGTTCTGGTTTCTACTTTTCAGAATAATTGCCAAACCTTTACCTCATGTGTGGGGTCAACCACCTGCTTATGAGGTCATCCTGGAACCCTGTATCTGGGCTTCTCTTCCAGAAAGTTAGTCTGATAAGCAGATAACTTCTACTGGCTGAAATAGGAGGTGCAGGGCCTGGGGCAAGGGCCCCAATGGTTAGGGCCTAAATCTAGTATTGTTTTCAGGAAAATCTTAAAACCTTTCTGATTCCTTACTCAGGCCTTAGAATGAACATTTAAATCTCTGAACTCATAATTTATCATTTTCTTTCGCCAAATTCTCCCAAATCAAACAATCAGGCTCATTTTGGATACCAATGCATATATAAATTAGGGAAGCAGAGCCACTGTATTATAGGAATAAGGTATTTATTGTAGAGTTAAACCTTACAGAAACGTGGGAGGTGCTGGGGAGATGATAGTCTGGAATAGGAATTAGAAGGAGCAGAGAAATAGTTGCCGACTGATCTTTCTGATGTATTAGCATAGGTGGACAAATCAGAATTTTCAGGAAAAGCTAATAGCCTAAGCAGTACCAGCTACCACAGTGGAACCACAAAAAAGGAACCATGAAGAAGTCTATGATAATCTGTTGTCTCTGGGTAGCCATCACCTCTGTGATGTATGTTGGCAACCAAATATCCGGAAGTGTGTTTAGGGCTCCTATTAGTCAGCAGGTCTACCAGCCAAGAAGACTAGCTGGACACAGAGTAGAAAGGGAGGATGAGCCAGGACTGACCAGGTACAGGTACTGCTAGGCTCTCCCGCATCATATTCCACCACAATGACCTTCTGAGAGTAAAGTTTCTGCTTTACTTTTGCCTTCCAAATGCAGTAAAAGTTACTCTTTGATCAACTGTATCCCAGAAATATAAAGTAAGAATATTTTGGAAAATGTAGTACCTGTCTTAATGAAATTAACATAGCACAATACAGCATACTTGATTCACACCTAAAATAATACATTTATGATATATTTTCTTACTGCATTTCCTCTAAATGTAGTCTTTTGCTGGCTCTGTTTGGAAAACTTTTGACAACTACTAGCTCTTATTTTATATTCTCATTAGAAAACAGAGAGAGTGGATCTCCTTCAAAGTCCTCAAGAAAAATTTAATCCTATCTTAATGGTTTTTATTGAGTTGCAAGTATTAAATTTCCAAACCAGTCAGTGTGTCTGGTGGAATGAAATACTCTGTTTGGCTTAGGGTAACGAATACCCACTGCTAAAGCTAGTGATGAGGTCAATCCTATCCAATCATCAGGACCACCAGCATGTTTGTACAGACAGCTGTATATTGTCCAGGTCAATGATGACCTTCTCAAATTGGCTGGGAATGGAAGAAAATTAATACTGCATTTACTACATTAACAGAAGAAAAATTATCAATGCTGAGAGATATGTCTTCACATTCAAAGAATGAACTTAGTAGCATGAAAAATTAATGTAAATAAAATATAAAAAACACAAATAAAATTAATGTAAATAAACATAACATATATGGACATATCTTTATGAAATTTTTGGATTCCAAGCACATAAGTATAATATTTAAAAAAGACAAAATTTCCACAGAGGGAAAAATAAGTTGCCTAGATAGAGAAGAGGATTAGGCTGTTATTAGGTAAATCCAAACAACTGTGTTGAATGTTAGAAAAAAATACAAAATAATCTTTAAAATTTTATCTTTAGAATTTTAAATCTTTAGAATTTTAAACAAACTTACTAGCTAAAGTTCAACATGTAGGAAATATAAAGATGCTTTCTGAAACATAAGAGTTGCAAAGATTACCATCCATTGTTTTTCTCCAAATCAATTACTCCAGCATGTGTTCATGCACTACAAAAAATGAATGGATTAAAGGAAGAAGATGTGGGATCTATGAAATAATGCTATGAAATGAGTTCAAAATAAATAATTATTCATACAAAATTTGAAGAAAAATTTTTAATAACAATTCAGATCCAAAATTTCAGAACCTGTGTTGAGCAAAATGCACAGAACAGATGGTCTATTGTGGCCATATTATTTCATCCAAAGTGGATATGCTATTAATACTTCCCATGTGATTTGAAAAATCAAAGAGCAGAGACATCCAGAATAGGTATTGACTATTTTTCAGTGATAAATTCTATAGATTCATCCATTTTCTCTGACAAACCAATGGCTAAAACAGAATCCCTTACTCTAACTGTATTATATAGTAGTTACCCACTTACTGGTTAAAAGGTTATGTCTACTGAGGGTCCATAGAATGAATATGCATGCAGTTCTATATGCAGCTCTGTAGTTTACTGCTAGTGCTTTATTCTTCTTAATTCATTAGTAATTAGTTAGTATTTTACTAGGTAGTGCATGTTCTTTCAATTTCCTATAGTTGAATACTACAAAGATTTAGAGTGGAATTAAATTGGACAGTTTTATTTCAATAAAAGACTGGCCTTCCCCCCTTTTTCTCTTTATTATTATCCAATAGAACAAGTTTAATGTTAAGTGGAAAAATATGGAATATGTACATAAAGTCAGAAATAAAATTACAAAGCCAGGCATGAAAATGGTTTAGAGAGTATTACTGAATATGCTACAGAGATGGGCACTTGCAAATTGTAGTTACAGCACTCCTTTTATTCTCAGTATTCACATTCATAATTCTTGAGATTCAGTAAGTGTTGACTTTAAAAGTATAATCCGAACTTGGACAGAATAGATATTATTCACTTCACTCTTCTCCTGTCCTCTGTGAATACATACTTAAACAAGACACTTTCATGCATCTAAAACGGACAGCACTGACTTATTTCTGAATTGGTAGGTTTCACATCACCCATATCTTTTGTCTTCATTAGGTCACAATAACTTTCTACTTGTCTCCAATAAAGTCTTTGCCGTGATATATTTTAGCTTCAATAAAAGTAGGAAAGTCTTCTATGTCTAATTTAAGAACATGTATTTTATGGGTGTAGTTAGTGTTCCCTATGGTATACTTAATAAAACTAGCCAAGCAGCCTTCTACTTTAAAAAAAAAATAGAAAATAAAACACATATAAATAAAAACCCATTCATTCATACAGATTCCTTCTATAAAACCTTTCAAATGATGACAGAAAGAAGAACAACAATTAAATAGCTGAAATCTCTGTAAATATTTATAGTTAAATCTGTTATCTTGGGGGATATAGTATGTACATGAAGTTATTTTATTGAAAGATTACTATAGATTTATCCCTTTTTTAATGACATATTTTTCGAAAGGGGGCATTTTTCATAACCGATTCACTCCACATAGAGTAAAGTACATCTTACCTTATTGTGGCAGCATATGGGTGGGATTCTTTTCAATTCTGTCTACTGAAATGCATGTAGTGCCATGGTCCTCACACTATCTTGTACTTTTGATTGCTAAGATTGTCTTAAAAGAAAATTAGCTATGGGGTTACATCACAAATCATTTAGCATAAAAACAAAACAGTGAGTTTTATTATTTTATGCATATTACACTACAGATAAACTAATTTTAATAAACAACCAGTTTCTACTTTATAAACCTGAAATATTAAAGTTATATAATACCATATTACAGAATTTGGTGAACTCATCAAAAGAAAGAAATGATCGATGTAAAACTGAGGCAAGAGGGAAATTAAAACATCCATCTCCCTGAGGAGTGGTAAACTGGCAGAGATTTGGGAAGATACCTCCGTTCATCTCAGAACTACAAAGCAGCCACTCAGACAAGTTCCTAAAAAAGAATGTATTCATACAGTCTTGGTGTTTCTCTGTTTCATCTACCTATTACTGTGTAACAAACAGCCCCAAACTTAGTGACTTCAGGCAATGATGATTTATTATTCCTCATAAGCTGTGGGTTGAGTGGATGTTCAGGTGGGAGGTTCTTCTGATCTCCCCTGGGGTACCCTTTCATCTGAAGACAACGGGAAGCTTAGCCAGGACTGGAGGATCTAAGACAGCCCTGTTCACATATCCAAGGCCTTGCTACTGGATGTTGGCTGATCTCTCTCTCTTTTCATGTGGTACCTCATCATTGGGGATCCAGTTCAGCCATAGCGAAGAGGACATTCTAAGTGGGCAAAGGAGGACATTGAGAAACCTTCTTTTAAAGCCTAGAATTGAGAAATACTAAATGTCACCTGCACATTTTATTCATTAAAACATATTGCAAGTTCATTTAAGATTTAAGGGGTGGGAAAATAAACACTGTCTTTCATGGAAGGAGCTACAAAATATCATGGCAATGTGTTACAATCTACAGTGAATCCCTGTCTCTCTTTTTCAGTTCCATTTGCATATTAATGTAAGGAAGGCTGACTTCAGGTTAATGCAGGGATAAGGAAGCATTTTGTGTAAAAGGTTAAAATAGTAAAAATTTGAGATTTTTAAGGAACTTTATGTTCTCTGTCACAACTACTCTACTCTTGTAGCATGAAAGCAGCCATAGATAATACATAACATAATTGATTGGCTGTGTTACAATAAAACTTTATTTATAAAAATAGTAGCTGGGCTGGGTGTGATAGTTTATACCCGTAATTCCAGCACTTTGGGAAAACAAGGTAGGAGGGTCACTTAAGGCCAGGAGTTCCAGACCAACCTATGCAACATAGCAAGACCACTTCTCTACAAAAAATTTTTTAAATGAGCCAGGCATGGTGGTGCACACCTGTATTCCCAGCTACTTCAAAAACTCAGATAGGAGGATTGAGGAGCCCAGGAGATTGAGGTTACAGTGAGCTAATGATTGGGCCGCTGTACTCTAGCTTATCCTGTCTCTAAAAAAGCAAAACAAGACAAAACAAACAAACATAAAAACAGTGGTTGGATTTGGTCCACAGGTAATTTACTGAACCCTGGTGTTACGAATTGAATTATATTCCTTCCCTCTCCAAAAAACAAAACAAAAACAAACAAACAAACAAACAAAAACATAAGTCCTAACCTCCAGTAGCTTAGACTGTGACCTTATTTAGAAATAGGATAGTTGTAGATGTAATTAGTTAAAATGAGATCACTCTGAAATTTGGTGGGTTCCTAATCCAATTTGACTGATATCATTATAAAAAGATGGCCTTGTAAAGACAGAGACAAAAGAAACACAAATATGTGATAAAGGAAGGATTTGGAGTGAAGAGTCTACAAGCCAAAGAATGCTAAAGATTGCCAGCAAACTACCAGAAGCTAGGAAGAGTTTTAGAAGGATTTTGGAGATACTGGAGTATGATCATGTTGATGCTTTGAATTCAGACTTTTAGCCTCCAGTACTGTGAGAAAATAAATTTATGTTTTTGTAAGACACCTGGTAAGTGGTACTTTTTGTTACAAGAGCCCAAAGAAACCAATAGATTTGGTCTTGTGTGTATGTTTGTGCATTGCAAATTTTCTTATTTTTTAATACTTCTTTTCTCTTTCTATTTTGTTTCCTAATTGCCTTTGAATCTTAGGCAGTACCCACCCTCATGAAAATAGAGTGAATTAAAAGCTTTGAACCTTTTCTTCCTTGACATCAAAATTGACAGTTTATTTCAGGCCTTTGCTAGTTGATGGTATCCAATCTGATCACATTACTTCTACTAAAGGTTTCATAAGTAGTGCTTAAAATAATATTCTGCCCTTCCCACCTGACATTTGCATTTCATCAGAAATCATGAATGCATTTATTTAAAACAGTATTTCTCAAGTTATTTGATTTTTAGTAGTAGTATCTTTTTTTTTAATCCTAACAAAATTTTATCTGAAACTTCAACACATTAAAAGTATGCCAGGCATGATGGAAGCTGGTATGATAAGCCTAGAGCTTTACTTCTTCACTTTCTTCCTGATTTGTGTATCCTCATCTCCTAAGGACTCACCAATGAATGCCAGCGCCTCATAGAACAGAGTTGGAAACTAGTGTCGTAAAGGAGGATTGTTGTAGAGGTTTCAGGCAATGGAGACAGAATTTAGGGAGAACAGAGATAATTCAGGTTGCCAGATCTCATAAGATGCATAGTTACTGAAGTCAAGCATGAGAGATAAGAAAATGTCACCAAATGTTTTACTGAATATATTAATATACATCAGATTAAATAAGAAGAATGAAAAGAAAAGGGGTTTCCTTCATAATTAACTAGATGTATATTGTACATATCCAACCTTTTCCTTAATGAGAGATGGTAATTTCAACAATGGCTGTCAAAGCACCAAGAGGCAAAATTGGGACAGGTTCTCAGCAGCAGCTGCACAGCAATGTGCATGGTTGAAAACTCAGTTCATTGTTTCAACTGCTGGCAATATGCTCCCTTGGAGGAATGTGCTCAATTGCTAAGCTTTTTTTTTTTTTTTTTTTTTTGTAGACATCCTATTTTTAATCAAGGTCCTAGAGAATGTCATACAGAGCCATAACTATTATGTATTCATAATAAATAAATTTATTCTGCTTAATTATATTAGAACAAATTCATCCAGATAAGCTAATACTGATAACACACATTTCTCTCCACAAATAGATTATCTATGAAACACAAATTTATTTAATTATATAATAGTCTTTGTTATTTTCCCTAAGCAAGAAAGGAATAAATGTAGGTAATTTCAGAACAGCCTGATAATTTTCAAAAAATTATTCTATGTTCATTTTTAGATTGAGATTATGGCTTATTTCACAGATAATATTGCTTTCATAGGGTTAAATTACCCACTGACTACCAACCTGGTTATGATTCTTTTCTTACTTCATTATCTAGCTTATTTCTATCCCACTTTCAATCCTTCCTCTTTCTGTAAATGTCTTGTTTTGCACATTTATTTGCCACTCTTTTATTCAGCAGAAGCTTAAGAAACCATGGAAAGAGCAGTTAATATGAGGTGAGGAGATGAGTTAGGCATGGTAGACATACAAACACCTATGAAATGTCTTCTAAGGCATATTAATTGGCTGAAATCAATTCTATTTTAAGCAGAATAGTTGGGCAGGAAGGCTAGTGGAAGTTGAGGTAATAGACAAATCCAATTTATCATTAGAACAAAACAAGTCAAGTTCTATAAATTGGATCTTATTAAAATCTTTCTATGGATATCTACTAAAGTGCAAAAAGGGCTTTTATATTTGTTTAGACATATAAAAGTCAAGTAAATTTCTCTCTGTTATAACAGTCTCATTTTGCTATTTTTTAGGTGAGTTCTCCTTTTTTAGAAAAATTAGAAAAACTCCAACAATCCTAGCTCATTGCCCCCAATATTACAGGCAGTCCTAGCTCTCCACCTAGTAAGTCCACTATACTCTTAGGGCTCACTGTCCCAAACTGAGGTGTGAGAGTTAGTTGGGATAATAAATCACCTATAAATTTTATCACTCCCCAAATTTCATTATGCCCATTCCTCAGTGTGCACTTAGCTCCCCACAAGACAAACATTTGTATTGATCTAGTGCAAAAGATTTTCGAATAAGCACTGTCTGCTCCAGATGCAATGGACTTTGACACCAATCTTAGTACTGAAGGGGCCTATGTATAGCCCTTCTTTTTCTCTTCTTCCACTTTCAGTTAATAAAACAACTTGGAGCAGGTAGAGCCAAGAATTCTCTTTTTCTCTGACTGCCCTATGAAATATTTTCCCGGTCTACCTCCTTATAGGAATAAGGTTATTAATGATCAGGACTGTGAGAAAAGTTAACACATGCAGTTTTAAAAATTTAGAACCTAGGACTACTAGGATATGAGTTTTTTTCTATACTGATTACCATAGTACATTATTGCTATTCAAGATCAAGTTTCTGGAATCCATATTCAATCATTCTGATATCTTCTTAAAGTCCCCTGATGTGACTTTTCCTCTCAGCAGTATGACAAATGAGACCCCCTACTCTGTCCCTTGCTCAATTTGAGAAACTCACAGATGGCTATACGCTCTCAGTTTTATTTAGGACTGGAGAATGTAATCCCATATTATGATCAGTATAATTTGGTCTTTTTTGTTCCTGTATATTCAACAATACTGTAAAAGTTTAAGATCAAATTCTCTGTTATATAATGCTAATTGGAATGGAAATATTATGCTTGCATTGTTAAATTTCAGCAAAACATTGCTAAATAGTTTTAAATCTATTTCATCTGTTTGTTTTTACTTGAAAGTATAAACAAGTTATGTATTACTTTTTAAATTTAAGAATGATATATTGTCTGGAACATACCAAATCTAAATTGAGTTGAAATTGACTTTTCTTCCTTTTTTAGAATTAACAGCTGTAAAGAGCATCATTAAAACTAATTTGCAGTAATGTGGCACTTTGATGCCATAAATGCATGAAATACATTAAAGAAAGCTAATTGAATTTTTAAAGACCACTTGCAATGTTCAGATCAGGTATTTTCATATCAAATATACAGGAAGCATCTAATTAGGATGAGACATAGTAATACAAGTCTTACAGATTTAAAGGGCATATATTCTTCTAAAGGAGAAAAAGAATGATTTTGAAACAGCTAATTAGAATGTATACAAATCCTATTAAAAGGAGTGCTAAAAAGTTTCAAAGTCAAGATACTCATTTCTGGAACTCCAGGAAATAGGAACACTAGAATGTTCTTATGGATTAACATAGCACGAGTGTTATTCTCCAGTGTCAGTACTGGGGATATTCTTTTACCTTCTTAAACCCCCTTGAGTGACTTCCCTCTCTCAAACTATAGCAAACTGACATTATCAACAATTGTCCCATTGAAAATAACCAATAATCCTGGATTCATAAAATAAAAAAAATCCTTTTAACTAAATCCTTTGCACTTCCAAACTAGTGCAAGAAATAAAACATTAATCTAAAATAAAGCAAGTAGAAAATAAAAAGGAGAGAGAGAAAAAGTTAAACAAATAGAAAGCTCCAAACTTGATAGGAATAAATGTTAGGAATAAATTAATATATACATACTAGACATCATAATAAATATAAAGAAATTAAAACAATTGCCAGTAAAAATGAAAATTATCAGAAAGGATTTACGAGATTGTTACGTACTGTCTACAAGAGCTGTACCTAAGGCATAAGATAAAAATGGATAATAGAAATGAATAAAAAGATATGCAAGATAAAACAAACCACACAAAGCCTGCTATAGCCATATTTAATATCAGGTAAGACAGAACTTATGGCTAAAATATTATAAGGTGCTAAATAAACTTATGGGAAATTATTGCTTTGGACTGAGCTCTTGCACTTGGCCCCAAGAGACCAATCAAAACCAACTTGGAGGGACTTTGAACTGATTCTAGTTATGGAAATCTTATCCTAAATGGTCAAAAGCTGACTGAGATTAGATGGATTTATTTACAAGGTTTTGTTAAAATTAGCTTTAGCATTAACAATATACTAATACAAAGGTAGAATTTGGTTTTCTCTTTTAAACAAGATTTTCACATAGCATTAATAAGAGACAGTAAAAAATATTTTTGATCATCTTTTGAGTAAACTACAAAAAAATTTTGTCTTGTAAATGTGTTTTTTACTACGGACATCTTAAGTCTTATCCATAACTAATTACTTTATTATTATGATTTTTCTAAAAGATTTTTCAATTATAACTCTAAAGTGTTTTGTCTTCAAGTAGGTTCATGGAAAGTATGGAAAGGATCTTGATAAGCACTCCTAAAGACACATTTATGATACCTTTAGAATCATATCATTTGGACTTGGTAAGAATTCTTAGAACTCAAAGAGACTAACTGGCTTATAAAATTACTAATCCAAACAAAGTAAGTATTAATTAAAATAACAAAGAAATACTGTGGCATATTTTTATGCTAAGTTAATCAGTACTGAAATTGTTAAGATATATAGTTTGAATGAACTTCACAATGCAAATCAAATTAACTATGAAAACCCAGTTACTAAATAATGCTATTCACTGGAGTGGAGAAACAAAATTGGCTATTTAAGAAAATATAAATCGATTGTTAAAGTGGACTCATGGAGAGCTGGGACAGCCACCTGATCCTTTCTGAGTACTGAAATCTCCTAAGATCAGAAGCTCGGCACCCCACGACTCATCAGGGAAGAGAAAAAAATAATCCAATTTATTTTAAAAAATGGTGTAGTGACTGTTATAAATTACAAAAATGGTTTTTGACCAATGTTTGGTTTGTCAAATCCATAATCCTGAGATACAATCAAATATTCAGGTACATTTATTCTATTTGATGGGCCATTTGTACATTTATAGTAGGATTTCATTTAATTTACATTTTCAATGACTGTTTTGTGGTTGCATAGAAGATTTCCCATGAAGGAAGACTGATGTCATATTAATAACAGTAGCTAAGAGATCAGTATGTGTTTCCCTCATGGGTCATTCTGGAAAAAAAAATCTCCAGTGATAGAGGCACTTCCTTCACTGGACAAATTGTAAAACAGTTAAATAAAATATTACAGATACAATAGCAATAGGCAAAGCTAACTGGATCAACTGGATTGCATGGCCAAAGGTATTACTAATTAATGACAATTAGATCCACATTCAGTGGAGAGCATAAATTGACCTCTTATGAAATCATCACTGGAAGGCCAATGCCACTTAATAGAACATCATGAACCTTCTATTCCTAAACTCTGATGTGACTAAATTCTGTAATTGTTTAATGCATTTTGTCAAAGTGTATTTCTGCCAGCTAAAAAAAAGCTTTTCATAACCCATTAACAGAAGATAATCAAACACTTTATGGTTTAGAACCAAGAGACTGGGTCTTCTGGAAACGTCAGAGAAAGTCTGCTCTTGTCACACACATTGCAGCAAAATTTCAGGACCTTGAACCTTAAGTTTGTAATGTTACAACTCAGAATGGCTGCTCAAGACTCTTGGAACTAACTGTATGTACACCATTGGATGCCTTAAGGTAAAGCTAACCAGGGAAGTTTTTCCCTGGAAGCAGAAGGCATCCTAGACATGGACAGTTTTCCCAAGGTCACAGATCAAGACTTCTCTGCCATCATGAAATTCTTCCCTCTCTTAATTTTTTTTCTTGCTTATGCCTCTGAACAATAGAACTGAAAAAGAGATTTTTGTGTACTTATGGGGCACACTGTTATTTGTGTATAATTTCTTAACTTTATTTATACAGTGGCACCCTCATGTTTTGATGGATGGAAGATGAAGTGCCAATGTAGGATAAACATTTTAAAGGTACTTTTGTTACTCCATAATCAGTTAGAAACAGAACATTGGTCCTCTCCTCTTAACCTACATCATGAGTTAAAGAAAACATTGCCAGGAGGGCTTTGCCTTTCTGGATGTGGCATCATTTGTTAAGTTCCTTTTTCCATGGCTTAATGTAAATATAAATGAGGCAATGATTAGAAATTTATCCCTCGTAATAGGATCTATGCAGATTCTACTGCAAAGTTTATGGTTGCACAACAGACTTCTCTAACTTCTTTTGTTAAAGTTGCACTAGGTAATAGAATTGTTCTAGGTTGCCTACTGGCTGGAGAGGGAAGAATCTGTGCAGTTGCTGACACTGCTTGTTGCACACGGTTGAATGCATCAGGTTATAGAGACTCAGTTGCAGGGGATTAACCAATAGGATATTTGCTTAAAATAGGTAGACTCTTCATCTGGCCTATTCTCTGATCTGTATGATTTTGGTTGGTTGGATTCATGGGGCTAAGGAGCATCCTCAAAATTCTTGGTATTATCCTCCTAGTAGTCATAATAGAAGTCTCCCTGGTAGATGTAATCTCTCAAAAGTTCTAAATGTTTTTTGTGTAGCCACCTGTAGAATGTCAAATTGTCTCTATGACTGGAACCACAGAAACTCAAAAAAACGCATGATCATGAGAACATTGTGCCCTACGAATGATATACTGGGACCACAAACCCAAATGATGGTAACTGAGAGTAATGTTAAAGTCCTAAGCTTTGGTCACACTCTCACCTAAGTAAGAAGCTGAGCAAAAGGGGAGAATTGTTAAACAGAATTATGGGAGGCTATTCTTTTATATGGAGTTCCTCTACCAGGCTCCAAAGACCAGAGCAAACCACTATTGAGTCACTTGGAACCTATTCTGTGAATCATTCTTTGCTTAATTAAATTTAATTTTTAATTAATTTAACTATGTTGAATTTAATGTGTCAAAAGTTTTTCTTTTGCCAAGGAAAGTACAATTACACAATTATAAAAGCTTTAGATCATTACAAAGATATAACTATATAAACTTAAATGAACCTTATAATGTAGCCAAAGTTAGAAAAATTAACACGACCACAAGGAAAAAATTGAGAAACCTACTATCAAGTAGCAGATGTTATTTGATATATAAATATACATACAAACACATATATATGCGTAATGTATATAATCATATATACATGATAAATAATTATTGTGTATATTATATATACAATTATATATTGTTTAAAAATAATTCTCATTAAATTTTAAAGGATTGGTATCATTGAAATATTCTTTGATCAGAATGCAATTGGTTTAGAAATGGATATTTAAAAAAAGAAAAGATTTTCTTTTTTTAAATATCCATTTAAAAAAAGGGGAGAAAGGAAAGGTCTTTAGGAATTTTGTGAGTCAAAGATAAAATCATAATCACAATTAGAAAAGCATTTAGAACTGGACAGTTAAAATACTGTTACACTGAAAGTGCATGGTTCATATCTTCAGCTATTGTTTCTTCCAGTTACATTTTGTACAATAGTTGGTCAATTCTTCCAGACTGCCGTGATAGAAGAGCATTTCCCTAATCCCAACATGCCTTCTGTTTTCTCTACCATTTTTTCAAATACATCTTGAATATCTATAAAAAACATGTACACACACAAACACAGACACACATGAACAATGCAGTCTAATGGAGAGATGTATTATATTTCACATTTTAGATATCATATATTATACATTATTAATTATATGTTATGCATCATGTATTATATAATTTTATAGTATAAATTATGCAATATATAATACAAATTATAGGGTACATATATTTGTAGAGATTTGAAACATATAAAATCTTTTTTTTCTTTTCTTTTTTTTTATTTCAGCATATTATGGGAGTACAAACGTTAAGGTTATACACATTGCCCATGTCTTCCCTCCCCCCTTGAGTAAGAGCTTCAAGTGTGTCCATCTCCCAGATGGTGTGCATCACACTTACTATGTATGTATACCCATCTCCTCCTACCCCCTCCCACCTGCCCCACACCAGACAAATGTTTGTTTTTCTTTTTTCATTAACATTTTGGTTACATTTTATATCTCTGCCTCTCCCTAGCAAGGGTTACAGGTATGCCCTTCCCCTCCACAATGTTCACTACATCCCTCAGTTGTGGGACAACCCCTCCAACCCCCGAACCCCTGCTGAACACCACCACCCTCTGAGCACCATAGTGTTAATCAGTCAGAACCAATTTGATGGCTAGTATATGTGGAGCCCATTATTCTGATCTTGTGTCACCTCACTTTGGATAATGGGCTTAAGCTCAATCTAGGATAATATAAACGGTGCTAGTTCACTGTCTTTTCTTAGAATTGAGTAATATTCCATTGTAAACATATACCACATTTTATTAATCCACTCACGAATTGATGGGCACTTGGGGTGTTTCCATGATCTTGCAATAGTGAATTGTGCTGCCATAAACATTCAGGTACAGATGTCTTTGTAATAGAATGTCTTATACTCTTTGGGGTAGATGCCTAATAATGCTATTGCTGGGTCAAATGGTATTTCTATTTTTAGCTCTTTGAGATATCTCTAAATTCTTTTCCACAACGGTTTCACTAATTTGCATTCCCACCAGCAGTGTAAGAGTGTTCCTATCTCTCCACATCCTCCCCAGCATTTGTTGTTTTAGGATTTCTTGATACAGGCCAATCTCACTGGGGTTAGATGATATCTCATTATAGTTTTGATTTGCATTTCTCTAATGATTCGTGATGTTGAACATTTTAAAATATGTTTGCTGGCCATTATTCTGTATTCTTTAGAAAAGTTTCTGTTCATTTCTGTTACCCATTTCTTGATGGGGTTGTTTGATTTTTTCTTGTTAATTCTTTTGAGCTCTAGATAGATTCTTGTTATCAAACCTTTATCGGAAGTGTAGAGAGCAAATATTTTCTCCCATTCTATAGGTTGTCTATTTGCTCTAATGATAGTTTCCTTGGCTGTGCAGAAGCTTTTAAATTTTATCAGGTCCCATTTGTTTATTTTTGTTACTGTGGTGATTGCTTTGGGGGTCTTTTTCAAGAATTTTTTGCCTAGGCCAATGTCTGAGAGGGTTTTCCCAACCTCTTCTTCTAGGATTCTTAAGGTTTAATGCCTTAGGTTTAAATCTGTTATCTATCTTGAGTGGATTTTTGTAAGAGGTGAGAGGTAAGGATCCTGATTCATTTTTCTGCATGTAGCTATCCAGTTTTCTCAGCACCATTTATTGAAGAGAGATTCTTTTCCCCATTGTATGTTTTTGTCTGCTTTATCAAAGATTAGTTTACCATATGCAAATGGTTTCATCTCTGGTATCTCAATCCTATTCCAAAGATCAATGCTTCTGTTCTTGTGCCAATGCCAAACTGATTTAATTATTATTGCTTTATAGTACAGCTTGAAGTCAGGAAGACTAATGTCTTTCAGTTTGTTCTTTTTACTTAAGATTGCTTTGGCTATATGAGGCTTTTTCTGGTTCCATACAAAGTGCAGAATTATTTTTTCTAGATCTGTAAAGAATGATGGTGGTACTTTGATGGAGATTGCATTAATTCTGTAGATGACTTTAGGTAATATTGACATTTTAATGATATTGATTCTACCAATCCATAAACAAGGTAGATTTTTCCATCTGTTTACATCTTCTGCAATTTCTTTATTTAGTGTTTTGTAGTTCTCCTTGTATATGTCTTTCATATCTTTTGTTAAATATATTCCTAGATATTTAATTTTCCTTGGGGCTATAGTAAAAGGAATTGCGTTTTTTATTTGAGTTTCGGTTTAATGGTTCTTGGCATATATGAATACCTCTGATTTGGGTATAATGATTTGGGTATAATGATTTTGTAACCTGAGACTTTATCGAATTCATTTATCAAGAGACTTGAATAAATTCATTTATTAAGAGACTTTTCTAAGAGTCTCTTTATAAAGTCAGCATGTGACATTAAATAAGGTATTACATAATTTCTTGGAGCTCTTTAATCACCTCAGTTTTTACAATAGTGATTGTGCTTTTAGTGGTTATTTGTAATCATGGTAATTATCTCTCTCATTCTCCATCTTCTATCTTCCATAAAACATTTAAGATTTCTTATAAAAATAAGTACAACACTAAAAATTAAATAAATAAGGGATCTGAATAAGGAATGGACCATAGTCAAGGAAAGCTGAATGTGCACAAATTTTTCATAATGCCTAACACATTGCTAAAGTTTGACTATACATTTGTAACTTTACTTACCCAAAGCACATATGATGATGGAGAAGCTCAGATTTTCTGGAGAAGCACAGTTTTCCCATGATTTAGGGAATAGAGAAAAATGTCTAAAATGCTATTACAACATATTCAAAGCATCTTAAATTATGTTCTCAACTTAGTTTAATGTGACATCTACTCAATTATTTTATGTTCCCCTGAAGAGAATAGGCTATGAGAGTGACTGTCTTAGAATGTCTGTACATTCTTAACGGTGAAATCACAGAGTGTCTATGGCTGTGACACAGAAAGGGAGGAATGATTAACCTTCTCCTAGGTTTTCTGTAGGGCATTGGTCTATACAGTGTGGAATGGTGATAAAGTGCAGGAGGAAAACGTTGTTTATATAGGTATTTCAAAAATCCAAATTGAGATAAATTTTTAACTTTAGAGTAAGAATTGTCAGAGGCACCCTCACATTAATCAGATTTCAGATGGTCACATATAAAGATATTCTGAAGGGAGAGTGTATGTGGACGGTGCATTCACACATTAGCCACTTTTATTGAATAGTGAAATGTCATATTTTTACATAGGTGATGCTATTTGCATATATTTATAAATTATATTATATAATTTCAATTAAAACCAGTTAAGTATCAATATATCTCACTGCATTTTAGACTAGGCCCATCCTGAACATTTGGGAAACTATTGTGTGGCATAACCCAACATATAGCATTCAAAATTGATTATAGAAGGTAGCTTAATAAGCTGTGGAGAAACAGTGAAAAACTAAATATAATGATTACATATTTAGATTGTGAGACCCTAATTTCATAAAATGTACACTATTTTCATCAATTTTACAATGAATGAAGCCAGTTCCAGATTGCTAGAAAGTTGCTATCGGATACCAGTATACCTCCCTCATTAACTCATTACCCAAAAGGATCCATCTACAAATATTTGGGATCCTTGAAGGGGCAGCTCTCTGTGTTTTCATGGTAGTACTTCTAGCTTCAGTTTAACTCACTATTCCACATTTTCTTCTGCCTCAGTTTCCTTTTCTCTTAAGTGAAGTTTTATTTTGGGTGACAGCCTTAGTTATATGCAATATGTCAAACAACCAGCTTTTGTGCATGGAGACACTGCCATAATGCAAACTGACAAAATCACTTAACCACAAAAATAACTATATGACTAAAATAGTGAAAGGTTTACATCTTATGAAGATAGAGCTACTATGACAACAGGAATTCCCATTTGGATCCTATAACAGATTGGAGGAAAGTCAGATGGTCTCCTAGATTAAATTAATATACAGCTTTCTGTAATATGCTGCTATCAAATACTTTAATTGATTTTAACAGTTTCCATAGGAAATTTAATTATCTAATATTTATCCCATTTCCCAATAAATTCAAACACACACATATCTTTCTTATCACTAGATTGATGTAGATACAGAATAGGTACTTCATAAAATGTTTGTTGAATGAATACATTAATTACTTAATATTGTTTGCCATCCTCTTGTAGTGACTGAAATCTGACACTCTTTTTATAGAATTTTGATTTCTGGTGTTTAATATAATAATTCATATATTTATGTTGTATAGAGGTAAGTAATATACCCTAAGTTGAACTTGCAGTTAACTGAAACGAATAAATTCTTTGTTTTTCTTCTCATAAATTGTTGCTACATTTTTATCCTTAGATGTTTCTATACTTTTTAAATATAAATTACTGTGTTGTTATTATATTTTAGTATTATAATATTTGATCCATTTGGAACCCAATATTGTCATTCAAAATTAAACTATTTTTGTCATCTTTGTGATATCTGAAACACCCATTACAAGATCATTATCGAAACAGAAAATATGTATTGAACAGGTTAGAAGTGAGGGCAGATTCTAGAATGTGCAGTTAAAAGTCACTTTCCAGTTAGCTATCTGCACCTTTCTTAGCATTACTTGAATACAGGTATTCGGCCATTGCAAATTTGCCTGACGAAATGCTCATTCCATCCACATTTACCCAGGTGATCCATAAGAATTTCAGAAGATAATCTGATAACTGTATTTGTAGTTTCCTGATTTGGAACATTATAGACTACTTAAGTTAATTAAGTTAGGTAGGAGAGTGAAGCCTTATTAATCAGATTATTAAGAAGTTTTTGACAAATAACTTGAAAAACTATTGATGACAATAGTGTAAAGAGCATCATCTTGTATCAAATCAGTAATCACCATATAGGATGATATTTCTTGTTAAAGAATTAACTCTCTTCTGTCTAAAACCTATATAATATAAATATTTTTCTACTTATGTCTACATAGCACTTCCTACACATATTTTAGTCAATGAACATTTTTCCTATATCTCTTCACCTGTTATTATAAAAAATTTTTTTATAAAAAGAACTCATTTTGGTTGACTGATCTATATACAGAACTACATTTTCTTTACACTTTTAAATGTACTGTAGGTAAACATCGTGATTCTGCCATATTAAAAAATATTTTACCATTAGAGAGATCCACTGACTGAAATATGTGTATATGTCTGGGTGTTTGGTAACTCCCTAATTTTTTCCTCTTCCTGATTTTGTGTAGTCAAAATTGCATTTTTTTAAAATTTTCCAATCCACTGATCCCATAGCCTTTTGAAGTTTTATGCTTTAGAATCATGGAAACTTTTTAAAATTGCCTATTTTCCTATAGTTCAGAGCACACAAAAGCAATGAGCTATAGTTAAATGCAAATGCAGCCACTTTATTTAATCATTATTGCATTATCATGTATCTTTTCTAGGGTAGTTAACTGTACTTTTCAATTGATTTCAGCATTTAACAAATCAGATTGCAAGCACAAGCCTATGCCAAAGGGGGAGAAATTGCTAGAACTAATTTGCTTTGCTTTGTTTCATAACTGATATTTTAGATGTCCACAAAAATTGTGTCCTTATCATACCCCCCCATTTTGACTTTAGATCTTGATATTACTTTGGTTTCAGTTAAATAAAGTGCACCATACATCAAGTCTCTTATGTATTGGATAAATTGTTCTGTTATGCTGGGGTGAATGGATAAAGCTTGGATAAATGTTGTGTCTTTGGCATGATTTTGATATCATTTAAATAGAAGGAGATAAATCCAATAAAGTTGTTATCCTTCTCAAGTTCAGGAGCTCTTAGGGCTGAAGTCTATTTACATATCAGTTCATTTGGTAGCTTGTTTGTCTTGTAATACATGTATATTAAATACCAGAAAATGTCAGAAACCCTTAGGATGTGTACCAACTAATTAAAATAATAAAAATAACAGACAAATAAGAATCTTAGTTTGCAGTGATGAAGGGGGAAATGCTAATCAAGGTAGATTAATTTGATGGACGATAATTCTCTTATGGAAAAGAATGAATTTTCATTTCCAGCAAGTGAAGAGGATATGCCTACTGAGAACATAAATAAGAAAAATCAACTGTTAAAAAATTGAATGTGAGGAATATTTGTTCTTACCAGATAATGAACTAGATCTTAGTGATGCGAATAATAATGATTCTATTGCTGATGCAAAGAAAACAAAAGGAATCTTGAAAATAGGCCCATCAAATGGCTTTCTTATGAAAGGAGGAATCCATAAATTTTTCAGGAAAAAAAATAGGAAAATCTTCTAAGGATAAAATAAATGAATGAAACCTATAACAGTGTCTTGAGAGAAAGATTGATATTTTTAAAAGTTTTGCTATTATCGGCATCAGATATAGAATTGGTATGATTAAAGAATCTCTTTATTATTTTAGCTCAGATCTGTACTACTAATCTCAAGTACAGACTATAGTAATAAATCATGAGAGTTTCAAAAAAGCTTGTTAAATGAACCAACTGCTAATATTTTATTCCTCAATGCATCTACTAATCTTTTTGAAAAATTTGTTGGATATATCTCTAATTTGCCTAAACTGAGAATTCTTAAATCTAAGAAAGTATTATAAGTTAGCATACTTTTTAAAGTGAATGTGTTATTTAAAAAGAAGGCACAATATGAATATAGGTAAATGTCAAGTGTGTGTACAGATAGAAAAGAAAAACTAAGTTTTCTTCTCTCTTTGAGGAAAACAGGGGAAAGGGTTTCTATTTATATACTCTGAACTCATGTATTGTTTTTGCTGTTTGATGTTTTATTTATGAAAGACAGGTAGTGAGAAAATCCTGAGAAAATAAAGCAAGGCTTTTCCTAAATTTTAAAAAGGTGAACATCAAAAACCTCAGTAGATGGATAGCTAAGATTTCAAAGTTGATGTTATGTTCAGAATGTTGAAGAATATGGGAAGATCAAAACTAGTCTTGGCAAGGCCAAATTTTGAGACCATCTGGAGCAGCTTCCAGTTCAGGTACAAGATATTGAATGAACATACGTGCCCATAAATACATGACAGGATGACAGGATACAGAAGATGTGATATATATATATATAATTTGGATATATATATATAATTTGGATATATATATATATATATATTTGGATATATGTATATATAATGGAGTATAACTCAGCTAAAAAATAGAATGAAATAATGGCATTTGTAACAGCTTGGATGAAACTGGAGACCATTATCCTAAGTGGAGTATCTCAGGAATGAGAAAAACAAACACTCATGTTCTCACTAAGTGGGAGCTAAACAACAGGTGCAAATGGGCACAAAAAATGTAAAGGATGTTGGAAACTAAGCAGAGGAAAGATAGAGGGAGGGGAGGGATAAAAACTTACCTATTGGGTGCAATGAACACTCTCCAGATGGAAGGTACACTGAAAGCCCTGACTTCAGCATTATGGAGTGTATTCATGTAACAAAAATTTTGCATCCTCTTAATATTTTGAAATTAAAAAAAAATCAGACTCGAGAGGGGCTCAATCCAATTCAGATCTATCCATAGTCTATGATATTTGAAAGAAGTTTAAACTTGAGCAGCACCTAAGTGGACACATAGGTACTACAGTAATAGGGTATTGGGCAGGGGGGCGGGGGGGGTGGGTATATACATACATAATGAGTGAGATGTGCACCGTCTGGGGGATGGTCATGCTGGAGACTCAGATTTGTGGGGGGAGGGGGAAAGGGCATTTATTGAAACCTTAAAATCTGTACCCCCATCATATGCCACAATAAAAAATAAAAAAGTAAAAAAAAAAATTTAAAATAGCCCTTTTGACATAACACTTCCACCTGTGCAAAGTAATAGTCAGATGTTTTTTATGATACTGTTAGTAATGTTGAAGACAAGAAAAATGGAGATAGTCTACATATGTGTCTATAAAAATAGCTCTGATATATATAAATTATGATATATGTATATATTAAAATAATACCTATTCATTTTTAAATGTATGGATAGAGGACTTCTAGTTCTGTCCAAGATGGAGTATCCCCTTCTCTCTAGTATTTTCCTTTACAACTAAAAAACTCTGGCTGTAGCACAACAAACAATATCGGAAGACTCTGAAAGGTGAAAAGAAAACAGCAGACTGCCTAGGGACTTCATAAAATTTGGCTAAGAACTGAGATGAAGTAGTTACCTAACCTCTGGTTAATGGATATTTCCCTCAATTCTTATTGCATGAAGACATTTTGGTAGATATAAAGTGTATTTTCTGGAAAAAAAAAAGGAAAAATATTCTTAAGAATAAATGGCAAAGTCAAATAAAAAAAAAAGATACTTTTAAAAAGAATGGTTGAACCTACATCACATACCATTTAAGTTTAGCATAGAAGTATACGGCTAGTTATGGATCCTGTTCTTTGGATTCTGATACCAACTTCTAGTTTTGCCTCAACCAGGAACTATGGAGAACAATTAATTGGTATCTCTGTTTTGATCTGACATGGATTCTCCTTCTTTCAGGTTTAATCAATCCTCTACTGTGTGAACTGCATTGCTATTATTTCACCAGATCAGCTCTGGTAATTCTAAGGCTCTTAATTTTATTTACAGACTATTATTCTCCTTTAATATTGTTATTGCTTGAAGTTTACTTTAATTACTTTGCCCTAACATTGATTTCTACGAAGGTTAGAATCTTCCAATGATGCAAATTTTTGACTGAGAATCTAGGCTTAATGCAGTAATTGGCATCTTTGTTATTTTTCTGCTCTGTGAAGGATCTTTCCTGGGCAAGAAAGCCATGTGGCCCAGGTCTGGCACTCATAGAGCCTCAAATTTAGTCATTTGTTCTTATCTTTAATAAAACTTTCTAGCAGATGACAAAATTTCATTGCACTTTGCCTTGTCCATATCAAGTGCATGATTATATAAATGCAATCATTTAAAATATCACACTAGTGTAGACCTCTGTTTTATTATTTATTTTTGAAGCTACCAGAAAGCTTTAAGAATTGAGCATGTTTACTCAATTGCAGAGAGGCCCCTGTGGTTCCATAGTTGTGCATTCTTCCCTAAGTTATAAGATATGCTACATGGACAAGAAGGAGAAGGTTATATTCTACCCATTTAAGTGAGAAATGTGACTTCCTATTTGGATTCACTTTTCTGAAAAAGCTTTGCCATTAAGCAGTGTTAACTACATTCCTTGAAACTATTCCATTTTATGAGTTACTGATGGATTTCTTGCTTGATCAATTTATACTCACAACATGTTGTTGGTATCTAAAACAAAATTATTCATATCCCTTTTTGCTTACCTCTTATATCTCAAGAAAAATTACCTGTACATTAAAAATCAGAAGTTAAATATTGAAAAGAAATTAATAAAGCTCGACATAGAGATGTTTTTATTGTTCCAACTGGAGTTTTCTTTACATTAAACAAATAAGATAGAGATATATGTAGATGTAAATATAATATGTTATTTAACATAGAAATTCAGACAATACAGTTAAGCAAAAAGAAATCACATATATACTTCCAATTTCAACCCAACACTCCTGTAATTATTCTAGTCTTCCCCTTCCCATTTTGTACCTTTCTTACCTGCTTTGCCTCTTCTACAATGAAGGTCCTGACCACGGGGCCTTCTCCTTGGTTTTGCAGCCATGCAGGTCAAGTTTTTCTAGCCACTTTGAAGGGCAGCCAGAGAGTTGTTGTTGTTGTTGTTTTAATTTACTTTGATGGACTCTTAACTACAGTTTACCCAAATTGCAGCATGCTTGAAGATGCTTGATGCTTATTAATCAAAGGAACTTGAATAGGTGCAAATTTCTTGAATCATTCTTTCTTTCTCTTAAAACGTTTTAGACAATGGCCCAATAATTATATGCTTTTGTTTTTTTTCCTATTCCTTGTTGGATTAGGTGTAATAATTTCTTGCTTTTGTCTGTTTCTTTCTGTATAACACAGGATTCTTTATCCCTAAAATTCAGTTGAATTTCACTAAGCTACATCTTATATTTGATTATTATGCATCAAGTTTTCCTAAAATACAGTATTTCTCCTTGCCCTTCAAATTCAAGCATTTATTTCAGGAAAATTTCTTTCATTACATTTTTTTCATATATGTTTTATATTTCCATTTTCTTTTTCAGAAAAATAATTATACATGTATTAAAATCCTTTTGGTCATCTTTTATGCTTATCATTGTCTAATTAATTTTATATCTGCACTTTGTCTCTTAATATTTTGGTGATTTCCTCAGGGTGCTTCTTTATTTCTCTATATTCGTATTATTTTGTGTGGTCATTACTTATATTATTGGCATTTTTAAAAAATTTCTTTTGTGAGCCACTTAGTCATAGTAGCTTCTTTCTCTATTTTGTGTTGATTTCTATGTTTTATGTAATAGCATTTTTTTTCTTATTATTTTAGCCTCCCCTGCTTTGTTGGAGAACCACTTGTATTTATTTCTGGTTTTCTATGGTAATTAATAATCTAGATTTATAGAACTCTCGAGATGTACTAGGAAGGGTTCAAATTACTTTGCACGTATTATTTAAGGAATATTTATAATAAACTTATAAGGAGATGTACTATTATTATACTATTTTTACAGATGAGGTAAATTGTTAATAACTTGCTCAGTTCTAAGGTCCTTTCAATTTTGATCAGATACTTGTAGAAAGAGTAGAGTGAAGTAGTGTAGGTCAGAGCTTTGATTCAGGCTTTATGACTCAAACATTCTCTTATTAAATATCATTTATTCTGGGAGCACATCTCTCAGTTTTGCTAATTAGCATATGAAAGTGAACAAATAGAGGCTCTCTGTATTTCAATTTGGGGACTACTGCTTTTCTTTCCTTTTTTATCCTGTCTTTGCTATTTGCATATTGTGGTGTATGTATGATAAAAATGCTGTGTCAGCTGTCATGATTCTCTATTGTCTAGTACTAGCTCTTTCCTTCTCTCTGGGTAGATGTTACATGTGCTGGCTTGAGTTGGAAAAGCCATGCCAGACCAGGATTTGAGAGACATATATTGATGATGGCAGTTTTAATCACTGGTCCATGGGGCCATCAGGTCTGCTCTTGACTCTTAGGCTTATTGATGAAAAAATCAAATATCTTGAAATTTTATTGTTAAACTTATAGCTTTTCAAGATTCCAGATGTTAATTTACATATTGTTGAACTTCAATAAAGAAATCACTGAGTTTTGAAAGGAAAACATGGTAGAGAGTGCATACAAGATTTAGTCACATAAATCATAATGACGTGTAAGATATTATTCTGCACAATATAGTACATGTTTCAGCAACTTATATGATGATTACTTAGAGATTTTTCTTAATAAGATGTTTAATTTGAATCTACAAATTTATTTTAAGGGATAGAGAATGTGCTGGAGGATAAAGCGGTTGTCCAAACCCTCCTCAAGTTCAATGATTTGCTACTAGAACTCACAGGACTCAGCATATAGTTGTATTCATGGCTATTATTTATTACAGCAAAAAGATACAAAGCTAAATCTGCAAAAAGAAAATGTACGTAGGTTAAATTCTGAATGAAATAAGACTCAAGTTCAAAAAGTCCTCTCCCAGTGGAGTCACATGAAACATACTTAATTACTCCAGCAATTAACGTGACAAAATGTGTGAAATATTGCCCACCAGGGAAGCTCATTAGAGACTAATTGCCCAGGGTTTTTATTGGGAACTGACCATATAAGTATTTTTGGCCCTAGAATGTAGCAAAATTCCAGATTCTCTGATGAACAGCGGGTGATCCATACAAACTATACTGTTTGCACAGACAATCTAGGTACAGTGAGCTATTGCAGAGTTCTGGGAATACTGGTGACCAAAATTCAAGTTCCCAGATGCCAGCCAAGAGCTGACCATATAATAAGGACTTTCTGAGGATAATATTTTCTATGTTAACTTTTTTCTTCATAAAGATAAGTAGCAAAGGACCATGTGTTTGACCATTTCTTTATTACAATGATCATTTACATTTTAATTACATATATTACCTCCATTTTATTTGACAAAATTGCCTTTTAGTGCACTGTTGAATCCTAAACATTTGTGATAGTGACATATTTGGTAGGGATTCAATAAAATTTTGTTCAGTAAATGCATGAATAAAAATGAATGAATTTTATTGTTAGTATTAAAATAAATTTTCATTCTTATATTTCAAAAGAAAATATCAGACATGTATTTTGTAATTCAATTGGCCACTAGTTTGGAAATTATCAGATTCTTGATTGCTTTAAACTTTGGGGAATTTGTATCTTTTCAAAGACTTTATTTTAAAACATTTTCCAAATCAAATCCACATAAAATGTACCTATTGGAAGGGGTAGAATATGTAACTACTCTTATTTTGATTCAAATGATGCTGTCACTCTATGAAAACTTTGGGGTGCAAACTGAAGGGGAATTGGATCAATTTATTTCAATTGCCTAATTCCTGATTCCTGAGTTTAAAGGTAAAGAACTCACCCCTAGGTAATGAGCATAGCCTGACCAGAGCCTTTAAATAATCCCAGGAAGAAAGGATAGTCTAAACTAGTGGATCAGGCTAATGCATTACCCTAACATTTGACTGAAAGACGATTAGTTCTGCCTCATCATGAGTCTGAGACTGGCAGTCCCTTTAGAGCTCACCCCACCTAGTACTGTGTTCTGCTTTGGGGAGCAAGGAGAAGCTGATTATAAACTAAGTGACTTGCAAACTGAATCCCAAATTTGAGGAACTCTTAAGTCTAGGTATTGATATAGGTCATCAAGGGCTCATTGCAGATTATAAAAATGCCCATGGGACTATGCAGTTCCAACTTTCTGTAGTCACAGAAGCGAGTCTCTGCCCTGTCATTTGGATTGCTTAAATTCTACATTCCCAAACAATGGTGTGAGTAGGAAGGAGTGGATTAAGAGAGAGAAACAAGACTTTGTTCAACTAATACTGGTGGATTCTTAAGCAATTGGACATATGAAAGAGATGTGAGCATACTTATTTAAATTGATGAATTACATGGTTAATAGTGTTACATATTAACAGTATGTCAGATAATGTTATATGTATATAAGATGAACTATAAGATGAACACTTTTAATGGGTAAAAATGTCTTTCAACCTAAAAAATAAAAATCTACAAGGAGTATGAGTAAAATATGTCATAAAGATACTCACTTTTTGTGAATGTAGCTTACATTATTGTGCTAATCATATGTTAACCTTATTTGTATTTTAGGTGAGGAAGAGATTAAACATCTGTTTTCTTCTTTATGTATACTTAAAGGCCTGCATGAGGCCTGTCATGAGGAACTCGAAGAAGGTAGTCAGTTATAATTTAAGGCTCAAGTATAATGAAAAAGGGAGAAATTACAATTAAGACAATCACTCCTAGTCACTATGGAGCCTATTCCTAATGACTATATAACTGGTGTAACTGTTGAATTTCCTATGTATTTTTTCAGGTTATTACAGGAGGTCTGCAGCATTAGGCAAAATTGCACCTGAATGAAAGTGCTGAATCAGTTGTGCTGTTTTAATAGTACATCCAGCCAGTTGAACAACTGCCAAAGTACTTTAGTTTCCAAGGAAAATCATAAATATTCATCTTAGACTGAGTCTTTGCACACAAACTAAATTAGAGGATTTAGGGTCATTACTTGATATTTCAGGCCAGAAAAGAAAATAAAAACAGAAATTTCCCCTCAATATCAGATAATATAGACCAAAGGAAATATTTTCTCTTGAATTATCTTGGTCTTTTCTTTCATCTTCTATTTCAGGGGCAGGACAATTCAACAAACATCTTCCTATTGTACAAGACATTTAGCTAGATGCTGTGGAGAATGTGAAGATAAATAAGACTCAATATTTGCCTGCAAAAAGATGGGAGCAGGGATGGAATAGAAATGGCTACTGTTTGTTGAGCAAACACTATGCAATTATAATTGTATTATCCACCATTCATATATTTTATTTCCTTAAAACAGATTTTTTCCTTCATAAAAGTCTGTATTAGTTAAGTATTATTTTTCTGCTTGTCCACAGCAGAAATATGAGAACCAGAGAATTTATGTAACTGAAAAAAGAAATTCTTGTCAAGTGACTACAGCAGGATTCAAATTCAAGTCACTCAGGTTTCAGAACTAACTATGAAAAGTGAATGTCTATTAGTGGAAAAGTCAATTGTATGTGGCTGCATCTTTAGGAGGAATGGTCATTGGATAAATATTTAATTAGGACTCATCATACTAGCTCTTCTAATTTATAAAACTTATGAGGAATGTGAACAATATATAATCACTTTATGACAGTATTGTTGCTATTGTTTATATTTCAATGATATACCTTCAGAAAAAGTTATGCACAGTCCCAGAGGTCTATGTAATTCCCTGAGCACAATATACATTTTGTCTATATTCCCATTTTATTGCATACCATATGGATATTGGAGAACTGTAACTAATAAAATCAATCATTTTCCATAAGTACATTTTAGGGAGCTTAAAGTGAGGTTTATGGGCCGAATGACAAAGTCTGGAGACACCCTTCTGAGTTATATACAAAAATGTTTTGCCCAATGAATAAATACATATAAAAGAGTGGGACAAATGGATCTAACCACAACTATACTCTCTCATTGTGTAACTATTTCTATCAATAGTGCTAGAAGTAGTAGATCAATTAGTTACAGTTATAGAAGCAGAATGAAAATAATTATCAAATTTATTTCTTCCTAAGTTTAATTTGGATAAGCTTTTATCATGAAAACAAGGCATTATAAACAATCACAGCCAGAACAGAAAAGTGTATAAATAAGGCAGACTTCTGATTTCGATTCACAATGATCTCACTCCAAATGTGGGCAATTCACTTTACCAATGAAATTATGTATGCAACCTACACATATACGGACTTGGACATTCCTGATAAATATAATCTTTTGAATAGCTTTATTACTTTCTTCATCTCTAAAAAATAAACATGTTTCTTTGTTTGTATGTGTGTATCTTTATTACATAAAAGAAAACAAATCACCCACAATGTGACTGTTTACAAAATTAACTGTCCTTAACATGTAAAACAGTAAACAGTAAACCTGTAAAACAGTTTTGACACAAGGGACATGTTTTTATTCCCAAAAATTTCAGTAGAAAACAAATAGCACCAACACAACTACATAAAATATGAGCAAGAAAATGATTGTATTGAATCAATATGGACTATAAAACATCAATGTTATGTGTTAACTCAACACAAAGTGGAACAAATAATGATTTTGGCACTCCTGGTCTTACATTTTCTTGTGTCATGGTGGAAGTTCCACGTATTCATCAAAGTCCAGCTCCTATGTTTCCATAGTGTTCAAACTATCTCTAGGTACATGGTATACACCTAGAATATATTCCATAGTCTCATTTGAAATTAGGTGTTACTGTGTGACTAAAGTCACCAAGAGAATGTGACTGGATGTGTGATGTGCTTTTTTGGGCCTGAGTCTTTAGTCCCAGCACACATCTATCCCCCTCCTGTTGGTAGTGATGTGTTTGAAGCAGCGTCTCAGCTTCTACCATGTGGAAGATGACAATATTAGAGGTGAAATTGGAACAACAAATGACAGAAACCTGGCTCTCTGACAAAATGTAGCAGTGGTTTCCTGATAATACAGGCATTTCATGTTAAAAGCTCCTATAGAAAAGATTAAAAAAAAATTTTTTTTATTGGTCTTGTATTTTTTGCGTCTCTATTGTGGCAGTTTATCTATCACTCTAACTAAAGTACATGGGAAAGAGCCCTGGTTTCTTCATTGAGAAAATAACAATGTTGGACTGGGTCTCTAAAGTTTCAATCATACCTAACATTCTATGACATTGATTATTTTAGTCTATGACAAGTTATTGTTAAAAAGCTGGAAAATAAAACCTGAAAGATATTCAATTAATAAAGCAATTATTATACAAATATGTTAATCCATGATAAAAAGAAATTGCAAATTTTAAAAACTCTAGTATAGATAAGTATTTATATGGTCTTGATAGACTTCAGTACATTTATATTTCTTTAACTTAAAAAAAAATCCTATAGAAATTCCACAGGGAGACAGATTTCAAATGATTACTAATCACTGTACTTCTCCATAATGCTATAGGAAATTGATAATGTGGTGCTACACAGAACTAATTGGAGAGAAATAAGAGATAACTAAGAGTGAAGAGTTTATATAATAATTCAGGAATGAGACATTCAAGTCAGGAAAGGAAAAGTAGTATCAGAAGAGATGTCACTTGTGCTTCCAGGCCAGATAACACACATTGATACACCGATGATGACATATTGGTAATTATGTGATATTGTGCACATTGTTCAACCTTTCCAAATCTCAGTTTCCTCATTGGTAAAATGGGTGTGAAAACAGAATCCACCTCACGGTATTGTAAGACTTAAAGGAGACAACACATGTAAAACACTAAAGTTTCTAGCAATAGTAAGTGCTTAATAAATGCTAGTTATTTTGTTATGTTAATAAATATTGTCATTATTGTTTGTAGAAATAGTCTCATAAGTTGCTAAAGATACTGTTTGCTCAAACCTTATAGAATGCAAACATTAAGTAAAACAAGAGAGGTTGTCTTTAAAGAGTGTGCAATTGACATCATGAAATAAGACTTGAATATGGAATGTTAATTAATAATTAAGTAATAGATTATATGCTTCTGCATAGAATTGCAGTAAGTATTCTAAGGAAGAAGGCATTGTGAAGTGGAGTAGGCTTATTGGAGGAGATAACATTGAAAGCCTGTGATAAGTGTAAAAAGGGATTGAGGCTTCCTAGTTTTTGAATATTATTCTAAATGCTTTATGAACTTTGCTTCTTTGCTTACCTAATCTTCACAATAATTTTATGAGTGTGTACTTTTATTATCTCTACTATATAGATAAGCAAATTGAGGGCTAGAGAGCTCAAATAACTTTCCCAGAGTTGGTGGTACACAATATAAGCTGTAAAAGAACTGGCAAACTGAAACTTGGGTTAGATTATTGAAGCATGAAATTACACTAAGTTCTTCTAAGTTCTAGAAGTTAGAACTAGTTCTAACTTAGTTAGAACTTAGTTACACTAAGTTCTAGAAACGATAAATCAATGAATGAAAAGGCTATATCATTTCAACCGGTGAAGAAATACACAAAGTCAAGGAATAAGAGTTTGAGTATAGCCTATGTCTGAATTAGAGAGGAAATATTGGAGCAGTGGTTGAAATATTTATGAGTACCTAGTTAGATAAGGAAAATTGTATTTTAATATGAGGATATGCCATTTTTATAGAAATCTTGAAACTGTAGTGTAATCATTGACCACTGCTGTTTATTTGTTTATATAATTGTATTAACATAATTCTAATCTTTGGGCTGATGTAATATTAAGAGAAATGTAATTCTCTCATTAGAATTCTGGGCTTTCTGAATGGGTAAAGAATCAGGCCAGGGAAAGGATAAGTGTACATTCTGCTCTTTAATAGAAACGATGTTAAAATATTTCCCTCTGTTTAGCCAATGGCCTATTTTAAAATAAATTTTCTACATGAATAGCATACATTCTAAAAAGGCAAGAATTTTATTTGAAGAAAAATTAATAAGCTCAAAAAATATTTCACAAGTTTGATGTGAAGTATCTACTGGTATAGTGAAATCCTCACCAGAAATGCCTTACTTTTAATTTAAGTTAATTTTATAAATCAAATACACTTTAAGGGAAAGAAAATAGCACCCAATGTCATTTTTTCAGCAATAGTTTTACAGTTGAGTATTTAAACAATGAGTCTTGTCATCCAGAAAAGAGTTTAAACATTAATTTTTTTTCTTTAAAAAGTTGACAAAATGACAGTTGGGCTGTGGTAATTCTGCTGACTTTCCATGTAAGAAATATCATTAAGTGAAAGAGGTCTATATCCTTTGATGTCCTTTATATGCTGCATTAATAATGTGAAAATTGTATCTTATTTAAAAATTTTCTCAACTAATGGGTCATCTTGGTGGAAAACATGTAAATTGGTACTTGATACCTAGATTAAAAATATAGTCATTTTAGAAGTAATTATGGTTATGTTGGTATGCTGAAAGTCTTCTTTAATTTATAAATATAAACCAGAGTACTCAATCATATTTTCAGAGTAGACTTACTATACATCAGCAAACCACTGTTAAATTTAAACAAAATATTGATTATGTCAAAACAATGTTCATATTCTTAGTAGATTAGTTTTCATAAATTCAAACAAATATCAACATTTATCACTTTCTTATAATTTAAACAAATGACATATTCTATTCCATCTTTATTCTTGTTTTTGCATTTAAATTGTCAAACAAATCTTGTTACTATCATTCTGCTGTTTACAAATAAACTTGTATTTTCAATAGAGATAAATTCATTCATTCAGGAATTTTATTAGGCTCTAAGCCACAGAGCTGAACAAGAGAACTATGATCTCTGCTCAAATGAAGTTTATGATCTACTGTGAAGAGTTCTTTTAAACAATAGTAATTATTAAAAATTGAATATGCCATAATGATGTAGTTTGAATTACTTTAACATAAATGTTCCTAAATCAGTTTTACATTTTACATTTCCAAAATTTTAATAGGGAACTATGATTAAATTTTTTTATATGGTTATTATTATTTACTTCATTTTTGGATCAGAGAATTAGGGTTTTGAATCTTTCCTACTCTGATTTCCTTTTATGTCAAGTACCTGAATATAAAACTACCTAGAGAGACATAGATGTTTAGATGGGGGCTGTTTCTGAGTTCAGTTCAGAATCCTGTAGACTTATTGAAATTTATGAAATGCACATATAAATACTGAATTCTTATAACCAAGAGTAAGAGCTCAGAAAAATCCTTAGCACTTTGAAAAGATGTCAGTCATGTACCTTACTGCTTATAGATATGTTTCTATTTACATTATTTCAAACAATGGAGAAAAATAGACAAACTAAACTTTATCTGTGAGTAAATTTCAATAATTCTAGATGGTCCTATTCTGAATGGATTGTGCATTTTAAAAAAATAATTCATTTTTAAAAATTTAAATTTAATTTATATGTTCAGTATTTCAAAAACAATTTCTATTTTCTCTTCCAGATATACTGTTTAAGACAATTTATTTATGAAAAAAGTTGATTGATTTGTTCTGTGTAGAAAGGAGGGGATGGCTGATCTTTATCATGACACAAGAAATGGACAGAAGGCTTCAAGAGTGGGACAGGGAGTATATTTGCCATGGGGTCCCTTTGATTACTGTCTAAATTTTTGGCAAATCTTCCAAGCAGAATTTGTCCTGCTTTCCTGCTTCTAAGGGTTTCTCATTTTACTATTGTCCTGTCTTTCTATCATTCTATCTGTTATCCATATAACCATCCTGAAATTTAATGACCTTTATTATTCTCCAATTAAGTTATGTGAGGTGAAACTCTAACTCAATTAACATATATCATGCAGAGAGCACTTTATATATTTCAAACACCGCTAACATTCTCCTGTTCTATGCTGATTCATAACAGAGTAGTCAGCAAGTCTTAAGGAGTATGCTCCTGAGATCTATTCATCTTTTTTCTTTTTTTCATGAGTTTTTCACCCAATAAAAACTACAAAATTATGGTACAGTTACTTCTAAAGACTGCTTTTCTATAATGAAACAGGATTTCTTTTGTCATTTGGTCTTTTTAGATTTGGGTATGTTACATAGATTTTTAAAGAATTTAATAAGTTTTCCCCTTAGCTTGGTCATAAAAATCTTGAAAATTATTTAGAATGAGTAAAAGTGCTTCATATAAGAATAAAAATGCTAAATTTTAAATATGCTCAAATGTAAAATATCAGAAATAAATGGATGATTAATGAAAATGAAATAAAATAAATATTAAACATGCACAAATGCTCCTTGATTTATAATGGAGTTATGTCCATATAAAATCCCTTGAAAGTCAAAATATCATAAATAAAAAATGCATTTCATCCCTAGATAAACCCATCATAAAGTCAAAAAAGTATAGGTTGAATCGTAGTAAGTTGGGGACTGTTTATGCTTAGTAAGAAATATAAAAACATAGAGACTAAAACATCTAATTTGGTGGGTGGGAGAAAGTTTTAGATGGTTAAGAACCCATCCTGAAGCAGGTGGTGAGAGGTGAGTCCCTGACTCATGAGTCCATGGATGAGTCTCACTGTATCACTGGCTTCACAAACAAACAAACAAACAAACAAAAATAACCCCCAAACTTCACAAATTCAAACATAAAATTATTAACAATCTGAAAACAGCAACCTCAGAAAATTAAACCCCAAGAGAGGGACCCTTCTGAGCCCTATCACACTATTTGAACACCCATGAAGCAAGTCCTGGTGACTACATAATTAATCCAAACTAGGGATATTTTGAGAATAAAAGGGGCATTTTTAATAACTTCCCTGGGTCAAGAGGCATAAACCAGCCTTATCTGAAGCAAATTGTGATGAATAATCACCCTACAGAAAATAGAACTGAAATTTGCCTTTAAAAATGAAAAATTTCCTAGACACTCATGAGTGAAAGTCCACTAGTGAGAATGGCTTAAATATTAACATTAACTTACTCTAATAATTCCTGTTCCATTTCTGTATGAGTCTCTTTGCTCTTCTTCATGTGCTTTCATCCTGACACGAGTATTATGATACAGTAGTTCCAAATCTCACATCTGGTTAAAACAGTGTCCAGAAGAAGAGTGAAGTTCTCTACCACCTGATCCCAGGCACTCTCAGAGCAGAAAAGGCCTTTCTAGAAGTCTTCAAAAACCTCTCCTTGAGTTGCATTGACCTGAATTGAATCACATGCTGATTCTTGAACCAATTACTGTCAAAAGAGACTGAATTAACTTAAGCCAATCACAACCACTCTGAAGATAGGAATGGGCTCCATTCAAATGTGTGGATATTGAGGAAAATCAGGTTTGAAAATTTCTCTCAGCAAGTGGAAATGGTGAATATTATAGAAGCAGAATTGTGACCAAATCATGACAACATAGACATACTGATTTTTCCTGAGTAAACAAAGGAAAGCCAGTGATATGAGCCCTGACCATACCTGCAGTGACCCAAGCCAGACAGACAAATATTCAGACAAGTTTGATCTTCTTCTTTTCTTTCTCGGTCCAGTGTTTTTTATTTATTTATATTTAATTTTTAAATTAATAATTGACACATAATAATTGTACAATATGGGGTACAATGTGATATTTCAATGCATGTATGCATAGTACAATGATCAAATGGGGTAATTATTTATCCATCATTTTAAATATGTATCCTTTCTCACCTGATCTCACTCATACGTGGTATCTAAAAAAGTCAATTTGGTAAAAGCAGTGAGGAGAATAGTGGTTACCAGAGGCTGGAAAAGGGAGAGGTTAGCAGGGGGCAGGAAGACTTAGAGAGAGTCATCAATGTATACAAAGTTGCAGTGAGACAAGAAGAATACCATTTGGTGTTTTGTGACATGGTAGAGTGACTATAGAAAACAATACTGTAGTGCACATTTCAAGATAGCTAGAAAAGATGATTTTTGGCTGTTGTCACCACAAATGAAAGTTTGGTTCAAAAGTAATTGCCGTTTCAGACTGTGAATTTTAAATCATTATAACTAGGCTCGAACACATCTTTGTTAAACAAAATAGGAACCATTACAATCAGCACATTTTTGCCGACAACAAATAAGTTTGTTTATTCCTGTAGCATAAAAATCCGTGCTTGATGAACTCTTGGAAAGCATTTTCTCCATCCTGATGGTTATGGAATCATTTACCCTGCAAAAAGTTGTTGAGATGCTTGAAGAAGTGGTAATCAGTTGGTGAGAGGTAAGGTGAATTTGACAGATGAGGCAAAACTTTGTAGCCTGATTCAGACTGACAGGAGATTACCAAACAGTGACCATGACCTTTCGTTGGTGCAAGTTTGGCTTTGGGAAGTACTTTGGAGCTTCTTCTGGGTCCAAGCACTGACCTGATCATGGCAGGTTGTATAAAATCCACTTTTCATCACACGTCACAATCTGATCTAGAAATGGTTCATTGTTGCGTACAAGAAGAGAAGATGACGCTTCAAAATGACGATTTTTTTTTTATTTTTGGTCAGCTCATGAGGCACCCACTTATTGAGCTTTTTCACCTGCTGAGTTCTTTGGCAACTTCTAGTGTAGTTGTAAGAAGATTAGCCTCAATGATTGCTCTCAATTGGTCATTGTAAACTTCTGATGGCAAAGCACTGTGCTTCTCATCTTCCAGGTTCTCCTCTCCTTTGCAAAACTTCTTGAACTGCCACTGCATGTACGTTCCTTAGCAGTTCCAGGGCCAAATGCGTTGTTGATGTTGCGAGATGTCTCCTCCTTGTGACCCACTTTGAACTCGAATAAGAAAATCACGAATTTGCTTTATGTCTGACATAATTTTCATAGTCTAAAATAAATATAAAATAAAGAGCAAGTAATAAGTCATTAGCAAAAACCATACAGGAAGAAATTTGCATTAAAATGATGTATAACAAAAACAAATTTATTTAAGAATATATTTCGATGTTAAATGACAAATTTCAACAATGCTAAAACCGCAATTACTTTTGCACCAATCTATAAAAAATTTGGTCTTCTTAACAGGTCCTTTAGGGTCACTTATGACTTTTATTTCTGCTAGTATCTGCAGTACACAACCAACAAACAAAGGAATCAGCCATCAAAAAATACTTTAAATGGTCCAAATGTGTGGTGCTCTATTACTTAGTGTTGCATCCCACGTTCCTAGCACTTACTAAACATTTAAGACATACCCACGAAATTAAGAAATGATAAAAGCATTAGGGCTAGAAAGCATCATTACATTTTTATAAATGTTTGGAAAAATAAAAACATTTCAAACTTACTTGTATCTAATAAAATAGTTAAAAATACATAAAGAAAAACTGATACAAGTACAGGGCAATTAGTAAATTTATAATCATAGTGATGATCAAATCTCCCCAAATCTATAGATTGAATGTCATTCAAATGAGATTCTCTCAAATCTTATTCCTTCTAAAATGTATATGAGGAAGCAAAGGGCCAAGAATAGCCAAGACACTATTGAAAAAGAGCAAGGAAAAGTGACTTGCTGTATCAGATATCAAGGTTTACTCTTATTATGGTAAGGAAGTAATGATTTAAAAATTGACCAATGTAACTGATTAGAATCTTTATATTTGACAATGGTGGTTTTGAAAATTCATGGTTATGACATGAACCTTTTTATTAAATGATGTTGGGATAACTCATTTTTCATATGGCAGAAAGGGATAAAATTGAGTGCTTATTTTATTCCATATGTAAACATCTATTCCAGATGGAATATGGACATAAAGACAAAACTTTAAAATGGTTCAAAAAAGAGAATATTTTTATTTTAGAATTGGAAAGTATTATGTAAACAATTTACAAAAGAATGTATCATAAAATTTTGACAAATTTGTCAAATTGAGAATTAAGAATTTCTGTTTACTAAATGACTCTATAAAGAAAATGAGAATACGGTTTTTTTTGAGAATATGTTTTTAATAAAGAATTATTACTTAGAATGCATAAAGGATTCTTATAAATCAACATGAAGATAAACAATCAATAGGAAAAGGAGGTTAAGACATGAACATATATTTTGCCAATTAGCAAAATATGAAACGTGAGCAAACTTTAAAAGAATGTCTAATCTCACTTGTTATCAGAAAATAAAAATTAAAATGAGATGAAATATTATTTTTCACCCAGTACATTGACTGCTATATAGAGTCTGGCAATACCAACTACTGGAAAGGATGTTGATCAACTGTTATATATTGTTGATTACTGTGAAAATTGACTTAACTATATGTAAAAGATATTTACTATTAATAAAATATTAACATTTTATACTGTCTTATAAATTAGAACATATGGATACTGTATGAGAAACAGTTTCATATGTGTGACTTACAATAATGCTCACCCTCACTGTAATATAAAAACCATGAAAAGTGGGAACTTTTTGGTTTGTTTTCTTTTATTATTGAAACAATGCCTGGCACCTAGATGTTTAAAACATGCTTGCTAAATGAAATAATGAGGAAAACCACCAAAACTTTTCTTCTCGGAAGAATAGATATAATAACGTGTATTCAGAAAATGGGATAAATATCAAAATAAACTATAGCTAAATAATACTGTATTCAAAAAATAACCTTAGGAGAAAATAAGCCCCAGAAAATTACATAAACTATGTCACTGTTGGGGAATTTGAAAGCAAAAAGAATTAACTTATTTTTTAGGGAAGTAAACTTACATGATAAAACTATTCGTTAAAACTTCAAAAGAATGATAAACAGAGGTGAGGAGAGGCAGGGTAAAGAGGTGGAAAGGAACACATATATGAATCTAAGAGTACTGGGGCCGGGTGTGGTGGCTCACGCCTGTAATCCTAGCACTCTGGGAGGCCGAGGCAGGAGGATCGCTTGAGGTCAGGAGTTCGAAACTAGCCTGAGTAAGAGCGAGACTCCGTCTCTACTAACAAATCCTACAGACATCATAGGCTAATAGGCTTTATTATTAATAATTTTATATCAACGTATTAGATAACTTAGATAAAGTAGATAAATCCATTGTCAGACATAAATTACCAAACTGACTGAAGAAGAAATAAAAATTTGAACAGCCTCATATCAATTTAAAAAATTGAATTCGTAAATAAAAACTTTTCCATTAGAAAAAAAAAATAGAAAGAAATTAATTGGCATCTAAAAATATAGAAAAAATTAGCCGGGCATGGTGGCACGTGCCTGTAGTCCCAGCTACTCGAGAGGCTGAGGCAGAAGGATTGCTTGAGCCCAGGAGTTTGAGGTTGCTGTGAGCTAGGCTAACTCCTCGGCACTGTAGCCCAGGCAGCACAGCGAAACTTTGTCTCAAAATAAATAAATAAATAAATAAGAGTATGGAAATGCTTTAGTTATCAAGTTGAAGGGGGTATTCAAGGGTATTAGTACTATTATTATGACATTTAACTTATATATACTATATACTCCTTTGTATTCATTAATTATAAAATTAAATAAAAATTGAAACTTTAGAGAACAAGTGGAGAAAACTCATTTTTAATATGTATACATAATTCTCCACTTGAAACATGAAGACAAAACCTGTAAAATCTCTTTGCAATTGTAATGAGCCAATTGCACATCTGGCACAGGGACAGAGTTTTCCACTAGCTACGTTGGTACTGTTTCAAAAACTACATACCTTACAATTTACTGGATTGATAATTAGAACTTCAAAAGATTTATTTTTAAAAAACTAAAATGAAAAATTTTAAGAGTTTAGAGCCTACTAGTTTGGAATTGGCAACAATTCTGAATGAACCAGGTTAATATTTACCTTTTCACTATTTAAAATGAATTGGTGCTCTAAGCAATTTCATTGTATTAAGACTGAAAGTTTTAAAAAGATGTTTACCTTTTTAGTTGTTTAAATTTTTCATGGATATAAAAAATTACTGATTTACCTCTAAATAATCACTCTTCGAATCACACATGAGGCTTATCTGTTCAGTTGAGTAGGATCTGAGAACTTTGTTCAAGAGGCGATTTTCCTCTAGAAATGTATTTTATACTGTAATGTATAAAACCTTAACTGCTTATAAGATCTTCACAAGCCTTAATTTCTGATAATTCCAGCCAATTTATCACTTTGTAGTTAAAAAAATAGCTTTTTATATACAATTCCCTTTCTAAAAAGATTAGTTTAGGAATTAGGAAGAATTCTGGGATGCTTGCAAGACAACATCAAATACTCCCTTATTCTAAATTCTACAACCTGGCTTGACTGGGATTTAGTATGGTTTATTTTGACTTAATCCAAAAATAGCTACAGAAAGGACAATTGGAAATGTTCCAGATGAATAAGAATGATAGTAAGAGGAGGGTAATTAGGCTAATATGTTTAATGTTCTGAGAAGAAAACACATGGAGAAAGATTTCTTCCTATTCCCAAGAACAAAGTAATCTCAATGTTGAAGATTTACTAAAAGAAATGTTGAATAGTCTAACTAGTGAAAAAATATTATTTAAATATAGGCACTTAAAGGACAGAGTATTTAAGAAAGTGTATTTAGAGTATATTGATTATGGCCATAAATTTAAATACTTCTTGTGTGGATAAATTCTTTACCATGATCCCTTCAAAATTACCATTTTAGATGGTATTAACTCTATATAGAATGCTAGCAAACTCAAGTGAAGCTGATTTATTCAAGAGAATTATTCATTTAATTTCCATCATTTAGTATTTATGTTCTGTTTCCATTCATTTATTCATTTCATCTTTATTCATTTATGCATTTATCAAATATTCATTTAAATGAGTTTCATTATAAGTACAGAAACTGTAGGGTGAGATTTGTAGTAAATTTATTCTTTTAATAGGTTTATTCTTGCAAAATGCTCTGAGCAGATAAAGGCTGCTTGACCCATCATATTCACATCTTAAATTTTTACAATTTATTATCTATCTCATTTCTTTTATTTATTTGGATATTTTCCTTTAATTGCATGGAATTTCCTAAAATCACCTTAGTAATCTAATTAATATTTTGACATATTAAATATTTACCTATATAATGAATATATTTATAGGTTATATTATAGATTTTATATAGTATTCATTGAGGAAATTTTACCATTCAAAAGTCGAGCAAAGTTATTTCACACTAGACAGTATAATAGTTAGAGAGCTTTCCCTTGTTTCCTATTCATACTATTCACTAACGCTATCCATGGTCATCTGTGATTTTTTTCTGCTTCATAATGCGTTTTTTGTTGTTGTTTTTCCACTAAAGCTAAACTTATTATTTATAAAAAATAAACTCATTCAAATTTACATTGCTAATGGAGTTATTCTCTGTTTAATTTTAATTGTGTATCTAGTCTTGCTAGTCTGGTGGAGCTTAAAGTACTCCTTTCCTCTGAGTTTTGGTTTGGCCATATGGCTTCACTTTTCTGCAAATAAGCATTTTTCCACATGGAGAGAGAGAGAGAGAGAGAGAGAGAGAGAGAGAGAGAGAGAGAGGGAGGCTGGAACAATTTTCTCAACTGTCTATATTTATAATTTGATGTTCAGATTTTTTAAGGATAGTCACTCAAGAGGTAACTCTTTTTTCTTTTTTTGTTTTTTTTCCCCGCCCTTGTCATCTCTGTGCTCCCATCTTCTATATTTATTTCTGCCTGTCCCATGTACCCTATTTCAGCTGTCTTTTGTGTGTTACTGATTTTGACTTTTTGCTTAGTTTTGTGTTTTAACCCTTACTCTGAAAATCTGAAGTGAGAGTTTCTCAGTCAGGCAGTTGTAATCCAATAGAATAATGATGAGAAAGCCTAATTCCAGCCCAGAATAATTCTCTCTTCCAACTTTTCTTGTTATAATTTTGGAGAATAATGTAATGAAATTTTTGTTGTATGTAATTGCTCAACATTTTTGTATGCAATTGCTTCCCAATTCAAATTGCTAGCTACTGAGTAAGAGTAAATGAGTTAGCCAGCATCCCTCAGACTAGTCTACATTTGGGACACCAGAAGGTAGGAGCACCAATATTTATTGTTTACTTTTTAAGGTATAAGGCATCCTATTCATATGGTTAGGTATTAGGCTTCTTGTTAAAGGGTGGGGGGAAAATGTATGAGACCCAAAGGTAGCAAGCAATTGTCATTGTCTTCTTTTTGAGTTTCAATTTTTATTTGAAGTCAGAGAGCTTGAAGAGATTTGAGTCAGCCTTTTGAGAGAGTGTGTTTTGCTGGTTTGGTTTTGTTCACAGGGAATAAACATTATATATAAACTCCCACATGCATAAACACATATCCCTCACGTTTTATTCTTGCTTCAGTTACAATCTCTGAGATAAATTCTTGTTACCCATCTGTCACCTACCTTGGGCCATCTTCTTAATGCATCACTTTAAAAAAATCTTTTAATTCTTTGTCAGTTTTAAATTACATGCATAGTCCCTAGGACAATCCTTTACCAGGCACAGAGCCTATCTCCAGATTTATCTTGTCTTGAACATATCTCCTCCATTTCAACAACTGAATCTGAAGAAAATAGCATTCTTTTAAAATATCTTTACACCTGTTGTTCCATTGCGTAAAAATGTCCACCCTGCTCTGACTCCAGGGGGAAAAGGGGAGAAAGAGCAATATACCTAACCTAAACATTTGTACTCCCATAATATGCTGGAAAAAAAAAAGTCCACCCTCCCTTGCCTGTCATCTCTTTCATTAGGCTTTCTTATAATTAGTTCCCAAAGTTAGTCACTTCTTTTCATTGCTCCAACATTATTTTGTTCACATTTTTAATAGTGTTATTTTATACAATGTGGGAAGGGAGACACCATGGTGGCTAAGATCACAGCTACTAGAATCAGACTAAGGTCAATCCATGACTCAGCAATTCCCAAAACATGACCCAGGGTAAGTTATGTGAGCACTTCAATTTTATCAAAAGAGAGGTAATTACTAGTAAGTTAAAAGTGATACAATATTTCTTGCTTCAGCTGTGACACATAAAGAATTTGAAAGTTGCATGCCTTTTCTCACAACAACAACAAACAAAAAACTGACCCTGAAAATCAATGGGTTTTCTTGGCCCCAACAGAGAACTGAGATTGCAGGGCAAACAACTACCCTGAAATCTAGAGAGACAGGCTCATCCAGAGTCAGAGCAGAGCTGCTTACTTGGAGTAGAAGGCGTGAAACAATAAACAGGTTGGAACAATTAAAAGATACTTTGGATGGAGATTGTGAAAAATACCTGAGGTCAACTGTCATAGGGACCATATAATTTTTTGGGCTTTACCTAGAGGAACTCGAGTTGGTTCTCACGGTGAAGATCAGTGATTCCCTCATAGCTTTGGCAGTGGGAGGATAAGAATAATACTTGTGAAATGACCAGAGACTATTCTACCAAAAAAAAGACTGTACTCCAGGGGTGAAGACTTGTGGATTCATCCTATTGGAAGAAAGGCATTCTCCCACTCCTTCCTTTTCTAGCCTACGGTGAGGGTAGTCAATAGAGTTTCAAAAAAAAATCATTGGGATTCTATAACCAGGGAAGGTAGTATGGAGCAGGAAGGGGAAAAAAACAAAAAACAATACCCCAAACAACTACATCATTGAAGAACTACATGTGAAGGTCACAATTCTAAAACATAGGACTATTAAACAGTGCAACTTAATCAAAAGATTATAAAGTGCTCTCCATTCCCCATACCTTATCATCACACCCACAGGCATCCAGTTATAATCATAGTGGATTATAACTTAAAGGCAATGTAACACAGACTCTTTAAAAGCAAAGTACTCAGGGAAGCCCAAAGTCAAGAGTGGGGACAAAAATAAGACACAAGAGGAATTTGAAGCTTCTGGCACCTACCACTATGGTAAACATTAAACACAGCCCAAACCATATTACCATAGATCCTCACAATCAAGGCTTATTTACCTCAGTTCCTATTATCCAATGCAACATGCTCTTAGCTTTCAATAAAAAATTGTAAGGCATGTCAAAATGCAAGAATAACACAGTCTGAAGAGTTAAAGCAATCATCAGAACCAGACTCAGATATGACACAGATGTTGGAATTATCAGATAACGATGTTAAAATGATTGTGATTAATATGTTAAGGGCTCTAATGGAAAAGTAGACAACATTCAATAACAGATGGTTAATTTAAGCAGCAATAGAATAAAGGGAAATGTTAGAAATCAAAAAACACTGTAACACAAATAAAGGATGCCTTCGATAGGTTTGATAGTGGACTTGACACAGCTGATGAAATAATCAGTGCACTTGAAGATAGGACAACAGACAGTTTCCAAGAAGAAATGCAAATAGAAAAAGGAATGCAAAATGCAGAATAAAATATCCCAAAAATGTGAGACAATATAAAAAAGTAGTAGTTGAAAGACCAGGAGAAGAAAGGGACAATGGAATGGGCAAATATTTAAAATAATAATGGCTGAAAACTTGAAATTAATGACACCAAAGTACAGATGCTGGAATTTCAGAGGATAGCAATCAAGATAAATACAAAATGGGGAGAAATTGGACCATATCTAAGAATGTCATACTCAAAATGGAGTGGGGAATGGGACTCTACCTATAGATTGACAAAGATAAGAATTTCAAAAGGTTTTACACCATAAAGCATGCAAGCAAAAAGAGAGTGGAAAGTAAAAGGCCAAGAAGGCTGACCAGAGACATCAGCCGACAGATCATCAGAGAAAGAAGGAAAAATTTTAGATGCAAAAAGAAACCCATAAACATAGATTGAGTGTAATTCTGAGGAAAAAGTGCCAGAACCTACCAGAGATTCCATGGGAAGAATTGCTTAGCAGAACAAGAAAGAGCAAAAGAGATCAACCATGAGAAGCTTGGAGAACAGCAAGTGTGGAAAATGGGAGGTTTTGTTTCTTCTTCCCTCATACCTATGAAAGTCAGGGTGCACCTGAACTTCTGGAGAGCCTTTCTACCCTCGCAAGCCCAGAGGCTGCTGCCACCAATAATCTGGGAAATTCCTGAAGGCAAAGCACCAGGCTCCCAGCCTCCTTGGGGTCACTTCCTATTACTGCAGACCTGAACCAAAATAGCAGGTGCCATATTGCTTCTCCACTCATTGTGTGACTTTTTTCTTCCCAGGGAACCTCAATTTTTGTCTCGCTTACTCCCACACAAACAATTCCTAACTCCAGCCCAGACTGGGGAATCCACAGGGGCCAATGGATCCCAAAGGATCTGCAGATCCTGACCCCAGAGTTTGATCATTCCAGGTGGGCCGCCTTGTGGAGGAAGGAACAAAATGACCAGAGTGCTAGTTAACCTCCTTTCAGACTCTTTCCTCCCCTGCCCCTTCCCCACCTGTTGCTTCCAAGAGATACAATTGAGCCAAGATTCTAAGAAGCAGCTGTTTCCCCTCTGTTGGTGTACCTTAACATGGAGGTTCCCACAGAGAGTGGGGCTCACACCTTTCCTCTTAAAGGCCTGCAGTGGACCACGGGGTGCTCGGTCTGTGAGCTCCATGCCTGCTGGCTCTTCTATGTGCTGCTTGCTTGGCTCCTTCAGCAGATCAGGGAAAACCCTGAAGTGGAGGGACATGAAACCTACTAAAGCACTCCATGGGCAACCTGGGAATAGCATGCTTCTCCCTGGAACAGTCAGGGATTGATATTCAGGGACCTGGGAACAGGTTTGCAGGCCACATCTCATATATCCAGACCTGGATCGTGTTGCTTGGGGGTACAGAGGGGAGATTTGTGAACTAATCTAAGGAGGCAAGGGAGCCCAAGTGGGCAGAACTGAGAGGAGAAAGTGCAGTGTGGGCCCATGCAACAGTGTGCCCACAAGAAAGCCATGTTCATGGCTTGGAGCTAGATCCTGTACAGAGAAGCTCCCAGCCTGCAGCACTATTGCTTGTGAGCTCACCTAGTTTTGGCTCCTGCCTGTGGCCAGATACCAGAAGGAGACCATAGGGAAGAGGCCAGGAGAGAAGAGTGAAGCCCACTCCTGACAGCCAGGTTGTGAATCTCAGATGGTCCTGTTCCCACATGTAGATTTTCTGGCTTGGTGGGGATGCTTCAGCCCCTCCCTGGTGATTTTCCCCAACAGCATAGGAGAAGACCATTGACTCCTACCAAGACAGCTCCCTTTGTGGAGCCTGAAGGCAGGCTCACTTGGCCCAGACCCACCTAGCCTAACTCCTCCACCCACCTCTGCTGTGGTGGAGATTAAGGATCCACTTGGAGACTCCAGGGCCCTGCCCACCATGTGAGCCTTTTGGCTGCCTCTCCTGAGGGGCCAGACCTAGTCATAAGTTTCCCCAAAAACAACATTGCAGATGATTTTTTTCTGGTAAATTCTACCTACTGGCAGAAGTTGTACAGCTCTTCACAGCATTTACTAATTCAATCATACAGGATGTGGCTGATTCTTACCCACAAACACAACCTACTATCTCAGAGATTAATCTGGGTATCCCAATATAACTTACATCATGGTTTTCCCCAAGACCACAGGGCTTGGGAAAGAGATAGGATTTCAAAGACCTCCATCTTTCCTCATCAACAAGACACAAGAGATCTGCCCACATACAGAGTTCACCACCAGTATCAATAATATCAATACTTACTCCAACAATATCAATAATTCCTTTAGATGTGAATGGTCTAAATAGACCAATTAAAGACAGAAATTCCTGAGTGGATAAAAACAAAAACAAGCTATATATCCTTTGCAATAAATAAAAAGTTGCAGATAGGTTAAAAAGTAAAGAAGGAGAGAAGAATACAAGAATCTAATGCTAATACTAATCAAAAGAATACCTAAGGAACTGCATTAATTTCAGATATAGCAGACTTCAGAAAAAGAGACAGTATCAGGGATAAAGATCTTTATCTAATGATAAATAGGTCAATTTTTCCAAAAGCCATAGCAATCCTAAATGTGTATTCCTCAAAACAAAAGAACATTAAAATATATGAGATAAAAATTGATAGAACTGAAAGAATGAACTAATTAAGAAAGAAATTTAAAAATATTTTGGACTAAGTGAAAATGAAAACAAAATGTATCAATATTATGTGAGATGCAGTAAAAACGATGCTTACAGTGAAACCTGTAGCATTGAATAAATATATTGGAAAAGAAGAAAGATCTAATATCCATAATCTAAGCTGCCCCTTAGGAAACTAGGGAAAGCAGAGCAATTTAAGCCTAAAACAAGCAGAAGAAAAGAATAATAAAAATTAGAGCAAAAATCAATGACATTGAAACAGAAAATCAATAGAGAAAATTAATGAAACCAAAGCTGCTTCTTTGGAAAGATCAATGAAAGTGATAAACCTCTAGTGAATCTAACCAAAGATAAAAGAGAGAAGATACAGATGGCCATTATCAGAAATGAAGGAGAGGTTGTAACCAGTGATCCATGCATATTAAAAAAGATAATAAAGGAGTACTATGAACAAATATACACCCACAAATTTGATAAATTAAATGAAATGTACCAACTCCTTTAAAGAAACAAACTACCAAAACTCACACAAAAGGAAATAGATAATCTGAAAAAAGTATTTATTTATTTCTACATTATATATATGTAAAATAGATTATCACAATAACTTTCCAAGAAAGAAAGCACTAGGACTAGTATGGCCAATGCTATCAAACATTTAAGAAAATAATAATACCAATTCTCTATAATGTTTCCAGAAATTAAAACATAAAGGAATACTTTATAACATATTCTATGAAGACAACATTACTCGAATATGAAAACTAGAAGAGACATTACAAGAAAGGAAGATTGCAATTATATTAATCAGTGCAGAAAAAGAATTTCACAAAATTAAATATTCATGATAAAAACTCTTAGCAAACAAGGAATAGAGGAAATCTTTCTCAATTTGATAAAGAGCATCAACCCAAACACCTTAGTTAACATTGTACTTCATGGTAAGAGCTTAGAAGCTTCCTCTCTAAGACTGGGGACAAGATGCCATTGTTCTCTCTCACTACTCTTATACAATAACATAACAAAAACAAATAAAAGATACACACATTGAAAATAAAGAAAGAAAACTCCCCCCACACACAGGTAATATGATTGTTTATGTAGAAAATCCCAAACATCTACAAAATCTCCTGGAAGTAATATGTGAGTATAGCAAGAATTACAGAATACCAGGTTAATATACCAAAGTCAACCTGTATTTCAGAATACAAGGTTGATATACCAAAGTCAATTGTTGAGCTATACACCAGCAATGGACAATTAAAAACTGAAATTTTAAAACCTACCATTTATAATAGTAATCCCCCCCAATAAATACTTAGATAAAAATCTAACAGAATATGTACAGGATATATGTTCCTAACTACAAATCACTGCTGAAATAAATCAAAGAAAATATCAATAAACATGAGATATTCACAGTAATGGATTTGAAGACTCTGGGTGGTTAAGACATCAATTCTTCCCAGCTTGATCTATAGACTTGATACTATCCAAATCAAAATCTCAGCAAGCTATTTGTAGATATTGACATATTGGTTCAACTGTTTAGATGGAAAGGCAAAAGGCTAGAATAGTCAACACAATACTGAGGAAGAACAATACTAAAGGACTCACACTATTTTAATTTTAAGATTTACTAAAAATCTGTAGTGATCAAAACACTTGATGATATTGGAGAAAAAACAGATGAATAGATCAATGGAACAAAATGGAGAGTTTAGAAATACATCCATGTGAATACCTTCATGCCCTGCATAATGATGTTTCACTCAACAACAGACTGCGTATATTATAGTGGTCCCCTATATTTTTGCTACACTTTCCCTGTTTAGATAAGTTTGGATGCATAAACACGATTGTGCTACAATTGCCTAATAGTATTGAGCACAGTAATATGCTGTACAGGTTTATATACTAGAAAAAAATCGGTTATACCATTTAGTATAGGTATGTAGTAGGTTACACAGGATAGGTTTGTGTAATTACACTGTATGATGTTTACACAATGATGAAATCACCTAACAATGCATTTCTCAGAGCATATCCTATTATTAAGCTATGCATGACTGTATATTTGACTGATATTTAACAAAAGAGTGAGGGAAATGCCATGGGAAAAAACAGTTTTTTTTTCAACAACTGTTACTGGAACAATTGGATGTTCATATGTTGTAAGGAAATGGCCTAGACATAGACTACGTATCTACAAAACTTAACTCAAAGTCATAAATTTAAATTTAAAATGCAGAACTATTAAATGTCTAGAACATAGCATGTGAAAAAAATGTGTGTGGCCTTGGATTTGGTGATGAGTTCTAGATGCAACATCAAATGTGTTATATCTCCTCTTATGAAAGAAAAACATTGATAAATTGGGCTTTATTTAAATCAAAAACCTCTGCAAAAAACACTGTTAAGAGAATGAAAACACAAGCCTTACACAGGAAGACTATATTTGTGGAATTCTTTTCTGATAAAGGACTAGTGCCCTGAATATACAAATAATTTCTAAAACTCAAAAAATGAGAAAACAAATCAATTTAATCAATTTAACGGTAAACAAAATATCTGATAAGACACCTCGCTAAGGAAGATACACAGGTAACAAATGAAAATATGGAAATTGCTCAAGATTATTTGTTATTAGGAAATTGCAAATTAAACAATGATATATCACTATATACCTACCAGAATGGCTAAAACATATCAAAAAAACCTTATAATGTCCATTACTAATGATGATGCAGAGCAACAGAAACCCTAATATATTGCTGGTGGAAAGATAAATCTTATAGCCACTTTGGAAGACAGTCTGACAGTTTCTTACAAAGGTATACATAGTCTTACCCTATGACCCAGAAATCATGCTATGGGGTATTTAGTCAACTTATTTGAAAACTCATGGTCACAAAAGTCAGCTTGAAAATGCTTGTAGCAGTTTTGTAAATAATCTCCAAAAACTGGAAGCAACCAATATGTTCTTCAATAAGTTAATGAATAAACAAACTGTGATAAATACATACAATGGGAATGCTATTCGGCAATATAAAGGAATAAGCTATCAAGGAATACATGGATAAAACAGAGCCATGGATAAAGACAGAGTCACAAATAAGCCTTGAATACATATAATATTATTAAGCGGAAGAAGTCATTCTGAAAAGACCACATATGGTGTGATTCCTATTATATGATATTCTGGAAAAGGTAAAAATGCTCAGTGGTAAAGTTCTTTATTAGAGAGAGAGAAAGTAAACAAGTCGTTGCAAGGGGTTTGGGACTATGGAGGACAGAGTTGAATAGGTGAAGCATAGAGGCCTTTTTTTTAAGGATATGGAAATATTCTGTATGATACTATAATAAAGGTGGATACATGACAATATGCATCTGTTAAAAGCCATGAACATCTACAGTGCAAAAATTGAATCTTGATGTATGCATATTTTAAAAAATCCTTTAGAAAGTCAGAGAATACACAGATGCAATGCAGAATGTAACAAAATAATGTATTATAAATGTATAAAACAACCTCTCTGAAGGAGATGGAGGAAATGTACTGACCAAAGTAACTGGAAAAGAGTGAAGTCTGGAGTCTGTAAGACAAAAGGCAACTGTACTTAGGAATTGTACTCCAGTTGATAAAGTTATTTCCCACAGTGGTACAGGTTAACAATTTTGATAATGCATCCATATGTGCTAAATTTGAACAATTAAGTGAATGGTTGGAAGATGATTGAAGACAGGTTTTTCATTGTTGGAGTGGGAAGATACAGATATGCCAGAAGAGAAAGCTAGAATGATTTATGTGCTAATGAATTAAGAATATCAATATAAACTAATGTTTAGTTTAATATAGATACAAATGTTTACATATTGAACTATTGATAGGCATATGTATATACAGGCATTACTGTACACACATATATTTCCTTGTTCTGTCAGCTGAGAGCATAGAAGCAATGACATCCCAGTAACAGTGAATCCATCTAATATCAGATCTTAGTTTCTAATATGTTTCTCCAACCAGGGCTTCTTGGGCAAATGATTAATTCTAGGACTGAGGCAAGAAATATACAAGATGAGCTGAAAGTACCTATTGTGCTAGAAAGTAAATAATTGCTCAAAAACCTACAATATTTGGGGTATGTCAAAAGAACAAAGGAATCTACTTAACGAGCCCCAAATGCCCAAAGATGGAAAAAATCGAGCAACAAAATAAAGTAGTATTGGATTATAACCGAAAATAAATATACCTGGATTCATAATGACATAAATAAATGATTGAATAAATAAATAAATGGTGGGGAATAGACAAATCTCACCTGCATAAGAATTACAAATAATATATGTAGACACTTTGAGTGCAACTAATTAAGTATTGGCTTAATTTACTCTTCAAAAGAGTACAGTATAAAAAATGGAGAGAAAGTAACTTTATAATGAAGAAAACTGAAAACCACTATCTTAGGTGATCAAGGTTACTTTCAACAATGTCAGTCATTTTGATATTATGTACCTTTGATATGACATGGTAAAAATGGTACTTTACTCCTATTTCCCTTTTGATAGCATGTAACCCCAATCTAATCATAAGAAAAACATTAGACCAATTCCAATAGTAGGACATAAAACCAAATACCTGACCAGTATTCCTGAAAATTGTCAAGGTTGTCAAAAATAAAAACAGTCTGAGAACCATCAAAGTAAAGAGTAACCCTAAAGGGACATGATGGCTAAATGTAATGTGGTAGCCTAGTTAAGATTTTGGAATCAAAGAAGAACATTAAGTAAAAACTAAGGAAATATAAGTATGGACTTTAGTTAATAATAATATATAAATTTGTTCAATAATTATTACAAATGGTCCACACTGTGATGATTAATTATATGCCAGCTTGACTGGGACATAGGATGCCCAGATATTTGGTTAAACTTTATTTTGGGTGGGTCTGAGAGATGAGCTAAAGGACAATTTGCTCTCTTTGTCTGATTGTATTCAAACTATAACATCAGTCTTGTCCTGCATTGGGACTGATACTTACACCATAGACTGTCATGGTTTTTAGTCCTTCATGTTTGGACTGGAATTTACATCACTGGTTCTCCTGATTCTGAGATCTTTGGACTCAGTCTAGAAATGTACTACTGGATCTCTTGGGTTTTCAGCTAGCAGACTACAGATCATGGGACTTCTCAGGCTTCATGTCCATGTGATCTAATTCCTTATAATCTATCTATATATCTATGTCTATCTACTTATAGATATAGAGGTAGATAAATGGAGAGAGAAATTATAATTATACATACATATATACATACATATATACACACACATATATCTGTTTCTCTTTCTCTAGAGAACCCTAATACACACACTAATAAAATAATAGAACAAATGGTGTGTGGTATATGGCAATTCTCTATCTCCTATCTTTGCCATTTTTCTGTAAGTCTAAAACTATTCTAAAATGAAAATTTATTTTCAAAAAAATTGAATTTATTAATGGTTAGTCAAATACTACATATTTGAAATATGATATACATGTTTATTTTAGCATTTTTTTGCTAGACTGCATTTTTTTATTTTCATAGATTTAGGAGGTACAATTATAGTTTGGTTACATGGGATATATTGAGTAGTGGACAAGTCTGAGCTTTTAGTATAGCCATTCGCTAAATAGTGTAAATTATACCCATTAAGTAATATCTCATCACTTCCATCCACTCATCCTTCCTAGTCTCCAATGTCCATTATTCCATCCTCTATGTCCATGTGCACACATTATTTAAATCCCACTTATAAGTGAAAACATGTGACATTTGACTTTCTGAGTTATTTCACTTAAGATAATGGCCTCCAGTTCCATCCATGCTGCTGCAAAAGACATGATTTTATTCTTTTTAGTGGTTGAGTAGTATTTCTGATGTGTGTGTGTGTATGTGTGCATATATATCTCTCTCTCATATTTTTTATCTGGTATTTCCTTGATGGACACTTAGGTTGATTCCATATCTTGCTATTGTGAATAGAGCTGAAATAAACATACAAGTGAAGGCATCTTTTTGATACAATTACTTTTCCTTTGGATACATACCCAGAAGTGGGATTGCTGGATCAAATGCAAGTTATATTTTTAGTTCTTTGAGAAATCTCCATGCTATTTCTATAGAGGTTGTACTAATTTACATTCCATCAACAGTGTATAAGCATTTCTTTTTCTCTGCATCCTCACCAGCATCTACTGTTTTTTGACTTTTTTAGTTAATAGCCACTCTGACTGGTGTAAGATGCTATCTTACTGAAGTTTTAATTTGCATCTCTCTGATGCTATTACCTACTTTTGGACTTTTTTTTACTCTGCCTTCCTCCAAATAGAGCTAATATCATAAATATGAGTTAACAAGATAATAAAGAGAAAGAGACAGAAGTAATAGTGTGTGTCCATCATGTAAATAACTCTCCCAATTACACATACAAACTCCTGGAAAGAAATGTTGAAGGACTGAGTGATCTGAAGTCACACAGGTATAGCTTTAATTTTCAGCCCTTGCAAGCTGTGACTTTTAGAAAGTTTCTTAAACTCTTTGTTTCAGCTTATCCTATTTATAGATAAAGATAAATGTGCAATTGTTGTGAGGAATAGACTAAATATTAATAGATGAAGGAGCTAATGTAAATAATGTGTGCTCAATAAACAACCACTGATATGTACAGTAATTTCAACAAGAAAAAATTCTTTATTAATCTTGAACCTTGGGTATTGAAGAAAAATTATATCACTGCATAGGCAGGATGTTACTGAAAACATTCTATAATATCCAATTCTCATGTTGTTTTAAATGAGTAGCACCAAATTGCTTTCTAATTAAGGGATTTTTGGTGGTCTTTTTCCTCTATCTTTCTATTTTAAATAGAACCGTGGCTTAATATTGCACCTATTACGATCATTATGCCCCTGAAAATATCCTTCTTTAACTATACTTGTTGCCTGAGCTTAAAAATGAAAAATTTGTGGAAATATCACTACATTTATTATGTGGCTTATTTCACCTTTGAAATAATTTTATTTTTCATTCCTGCATTATTCCCCTGTCATTAATTTTCTCCATCCCATTTTTGGTGTTCCATTATTCTTGTCACTCTTATTTCCCTTTTATCTATATATGACTGTGTATATGTTAAGACTGTCATCTTTTATTGCCAATTTTGGGTATGAAGTACATTTTCTATCTGTTCAGATTTTCCCTCACAAATTACTTCTGTTTTATTTTTGTTTTCATAAGCTGTATGTTCTTTTCTCTCACAGGTTTAATGACATTCTTAGGCATAAAATGATTTTCTGTCTCTATTGGCCTCATTCCTAAGACATGCAACTTTCAGATGAATCTATTTTTACTTAACCTCTTGCTCATCATTTTGTTTCTTTTTCTAAACATTGATTTTTTTTCAAAGTGTCCCTTAAAATTTTGGTTACCTATCATTTCTTCCTACATGTTAAATTTTTAAAGAAATGGCCATGAAAAACACATTTAGTAATTGCATAGAATCATTTAAAAAGAAAACACCAGAAAAAAACTTTGCAATTTTATTTATAAAATTTTGATATTAAACTGGTAGCATAGCATGCACAGCAAGTTTCTATGCAGCTCAAAGAAGAAACTCTGTTTTACTGTTGTATTGCTTGAATCAGTGTCAAGAAATTTCTAGTTCCTAATAGCCTTGTTTCTCAGTTTGAAGATGATTGTCTATCAGGGATAATATGTATACTAAATCGAAATCTTCTAAGCCTTTAGATTCTTTGGATGAAGTTGAAGTATAAATCAAAATAATAATTATTTGCATTGATGTAGGAGACGAACATTAAAGTGTAAAGACTCATCATACACTACCAAGCAGAAGTTACTGGTAGGGTTTTCTGGGGCTTCTCCCATAGCTCAGATATAAAATAGCAAAACTCAACACAAACATTTCTTCAGCTCACTTCTAAATGGAAGGGAGAGTGAGTGCTCTTTCACGGGCTGGAAAGGCACTTATCATGTTGAAAGGACTAATTTAGCACTGAAGATTGCTAAAGGGGGCTGCAAGATGAGTCACAATTTATAAGCATTCCTGGCAGAGGGTTGAAGGTTTTATGGCTTAGAGAACTGGGGGCCAAGGAGCTGTGTCTTAATTTAAGTGAAAATAGCAAAGATTTAACATCATTCCTCTTTTCTTGTCAAAGAGTAAAGTTTTACTTTTATCCCCATGGAGTATTGTGTGTGTGTGTGTGTGTGTGTGTGTGTGTATAGCTCAGCGTGGTGACATAAAAAATTCCAGAGGCCTCATGAATGTCCCTGAGGTGGGTGCCTGCCCTGAGGGGGCCTGCATTGGTCTGATGTGTGTCATGGAGTTGAGCCCATCCTGACGTGGTGTTTCTGAGGTCTAGTCCTCTGCTGGTCTCACATGGCTACCCAGACTCCCAGGAAAATAAACCTAGGCTTCAGTGAAAAACTCTTAGAAAGGTTTGAAATTCTAAAGTGAAGTCTTCTGTTCTCTTTCTTTTATTTATAACCTCAGAGGAAAGATTATATTAGCATCAAGCATTATGGCATACTGTTGATCGAGTACCTGTTATGAGTTAAGGACTCCTTCGATGTTTTACATACATTAATTTATTCTAAGAGGAGATATTGTTATGCTTATTTTGTGGATGGTATAAAGTAACACTTTCTAAGGTCGAGTAATGTACTTATGATCCCTCAGCTAGTAAGCAGGGGAGACTGGATTTGAACCCAGATTGCTAACTCTTAAAGCTTGTATCATTAACCAACTTTTCACTTTATTAAAGCCTAAAATCAGAACTGCAATTTCTGCTCAAGAAGTACCTGGCCCTTAAGCTTTAGTACCTAAAGCACACTGTTTTGTTCTTCTCTTTGCATGCCAAAATAGCTCTATTAAGACATAAAGGGGAGAAACCTTCTTCTTCCTAATTCTCTTTGTCTGACAGAAACATCTGCACAACCTAACCAATCATGATCACTGCTTCACACAGAGTTGTTCAGAGAACTAAGAACCTCAGGCACACAAACACACACACACACACACACACATATATATATATATACTGGTGCTTCAGAGGCTGTGTCAGTGTCCTACTAAATATACTACCCTGGGAGTCTGACCCTACATGAGTATTACTTGACCCTACATGAGTATTACTTGAGGTATATAGTTTCATGTTCGGTTTCTTTCTTGTCTCTAGTAACATTCTGTGTCTGCTCTGAGGTAGCCTCTGAAGACAAGGACAAATAAAATTAGTAGTTATTTTGAAGAAATTAAGTCAATTTCATCCCTGCTTACCTTTTTTTTAAAAAAATTATTTTTTTTCTTTATTTCAGCATATTATAAGCCAAGTCTGCTTCAGACTCAGTGGAACACTCTCAAGTTACTGCTAAAAATAAAATTCCAAACCACCCATATTTTTTAGATCCTGCACTTAGGTTTTTTAAAAAATGTTTTAATTTCAGCATATTACAGGAGTAAAAATGTTTAGGTTAAATATATTACATTTGCCCCAACCAAGCCAGAGCTTCAAGTTTGTCCATCCCCCAGAGAGTGTGCACCACACACATTAGGTGTATATATACCTATCCCCCGTTCCCCCTTCCATCTGCCTGACACCCGATGAATGTTATTACATGTGCATGTAAATTTTGGTCAGTTAATACCAATTTGCTGGTACATGTGGTGCTTGTTTTTCCATTCACTTAGTAGAATGGGCTCAAGCTCTATCCAGGATAATACAAGGGGTGCTAGCTCACTATTGTTTTTCCTGGCTGAGTAGAACTCCATGTTGTGTGTGTGTGTGTGTGTGTGTGTGTGTGTGTGTGTGTGTATATACCACATTTTATTGAGCCACTCATGTATTGATGGACACTTGGGTTGTTTCCCCATCTTTGCAATTGTGTCACTCTAAACATTCTAGTGTAGAAGTATTTTTTATAGAATATCTTTTGTTCCTTTGGGTAGATGCCCAATCATGAGATTGCTGGATCAAATGATAGTTCTACTTGTAGCTCTTTGAGGTATCTCCATATTAATTTCCACAGAGGTTGTACTAGTTTGAAGTTCTACCAGCAGTGTAAGAGTGTTCCTATCTCTCTTATCCATGCCAACATTTATTGTTTTGGACTTTTTGATAATAGCCATTCCCACTGGAGTTAAGTGATATCTCATTGTGGTTTTCATTAGCATTGCCCTGATGATTAGTGATGTTGAGCATTTTTTCAGGTTTGTTGATCACTGGTCTGTATTCTTCTTTTGAAAAGTTTCTGTTCATGTCCTTTGCCCACCTTTTAATGGAGTTGGTTTTTTTCTTGCTGATTTTCCTGAGTTCTATATAGATTCTAGTTATCAGCCCTTTATTTTATGTGTAGCATGTGAATATTTTCGCACGTTCTGTAGGCTGTCTGTTTGCTCTTGTGATAGCTTCCTTGGCGGGGCAGAAGCTTTTTGATTTGATCAGGTCCCATTTATTTATTTTTGTTGTTACTGTGATTGCCTTTGAGGTCTTCTTCATAAATTCTTTCCCTAGTCCAATGTCTCTATGAGTTTTTCCAATATTTTCTTCTGGAATTTTTATGGTTTCATGTCTTAAGTTTAAGTCTGTTATCCATTGCGAGTTGATTTTTGTGAGAGGTGAGAGATGCAAATCCTGTTTCAGTCTTCTACATGTGGTTACCCAATTTTCCCAGCACCATTTATTGAAGAAGGATTCTTTTCTCCAGTGTATGTTTTTGTCTCCTTTGTCAAAGATTAGGTGGCCATATGAGGATGATTTTATATCTGAGTTCTCAGTTCTGTTAAATTGGTCTATGCCTCTGTTCTTGTGCCTGTAACATGCTGTTACAGTTACTATAGCCTTGTAGTATAGCTTGAAGTCTGATAAAATGATGCCTCCAAATTTGTTCTTTTTGCTTAAGATTGCTTTTGCTATATGGGGTCTTCTCTGCTTCCATATGAAGTGTATAATTATTTTTTCTGCTCTTTGAATCATATTTCTCATTCCTATTTTAACCAGTTGAGCTTCCTTTAGACTGAAATACCATTCTTCCCTCCTTTCTTCTTCCTGCCTCTGAGTAAATCCTAACCAACTTAGCCTCTTAATAATTTCAATATTCACTAATAGAGATTGAAGATTCTCTTAAGCACTGGAAGGAGAACTGGATAATTGAAAAAAAAAATAGGACATGTTACAGAGAGTAAGCAAGCTCATTGTTGAATGATTATTATCTTTTCAAGAATAAAAAAGGCAAGAGTTTTATGAAGAAGCTGAATAACACAGAGTAGAGATGAAGACACTTAGGATGTAGAAGAACCAATTTAAACAATGTGTTGCAAGAGCTATAGCACAGTCAATGAGAGACTTGGATTCAGAGTCAGGCAGTCTGGGCTCAAAGCCAGTTTTGCACTTTCAGATTTTGTGACTTTGGATGTGGTATTCAACTTCCACAATCTTTATTTTTTTCTTTGATAAAGTTAGGATAATATTAACATCTATACCTATGAATTATTGTGAGCATCAAATGAATTAATCATCATAAAATCATTAACTTAATGTGACATGCTAAATAAGCAGTAGCTATATTCAGTTAATGAAGAATTCCCAAGAGTACAGATGGGCTGTGTCTTTACTTATCTTGGTGCCTGACACATGTAACAGGCACACAGTAGGCATTTAGTAAATGTTGGCTTAATGAAAAAAATCGTGTATTCAGCAGAATGGATTAGAGAGTAGAAAATGAAAGAGAAGTGTTATGGACTGAATGTTTGTTGAGCTCTGCCCTTAATAGGATGGTATTTGGAGATGGGGGCTTTGGAAGGTAATTAGGTTTAGATGAGGTCATGGAGGCAGGTACTCCAACATAGAATTAGTGTCCTGATAAGAAGAGAGAGAACAGAACTTTCTCTTTCTCTGCCATGTGAGGACACAAGGAGAGGCTGTCTGCATGCCAGAAAGAGGGCTCTTTTTTAAGCACCAAATATGCTGGCACCTTGATCCTTGACTTCCTGGCCCCCAGAAATGTGAGAAATGAATGTCTGTTGTTTAAGCCACTCCATCTATGGTAATTTATTATAGCATCCCAAGCTAACTGATACAGGGAGAAACCAAAAATAACTTGGATATAATGGACAAGTTAAAAGCAAATCAATTTATTGAATATTTTTATTGAGATAAAATGGGATACTCTCTGTACATTACTTACTAATAATCAATGTTGCTACCCCATACTATCTACACCTTCTTTGAGATCCTTCACACAGTTCCTAGGAATGCTTTGTTGTCAAGATAAACTTCATGTCAGGCTTAAAGGATTTCCCTGGGAACAACCAGGATTTCTCTAATTCATGGTACTATTTATGATATATTCTAAAAGAGTTTGCCCTATGACACTGGACATTTGTGTTTTTTAAACTGTGACTAACTTTAAAGCTATCTCATTGGGCACTTGTGATATTTTCCATAGGAATTATTATTTTTGCAGGGGGAAAGAAATCGGTCAATTTCCACAGTTAGCTCAGTTTCTGATGTCTGGGAGTTAAAATTCTTTGTTTAAAAATGTTAGAAGAACATTTGGAGAAAGCACAGCCCTGCTGACACCTTGATTTTAGACTTTTGACCTCCAGAACTGTGGGAGGATAACTTTCCATTGTTTTAAACTACCAAGCTTGTGATGATGTGCTATGTCAGCTGCAGGAAACTAATATACTGGTTACATAGGAAGTATTCAAGCCTTTCAAGGCCTTCCTAGTGGCCAAATCTCTCGAGGGCATTTCTCAGTCAGTGCTGCCTTTAAGAGAAGATAAGGTGTTTTAGTTCCTTGTCTTGCTCACAGAAACAGTGAGCATTAGATCACATTAAAAGTATTACATTGATCCAACCAATAACTTCAGCATTTTACTGTAGGGTATTCACATGTAATTTCAGGTATGAATTACTGTTCTCTAATTATGACTCTAATTATCTTTTTATACTCTGGGTCAGTTCATTAAAACTGTGCAGCTCAGTGACTACTCTTTTATCTTCCTTAGCATATCCATTGTCACAACCTTTTTCGCCAAATGCTCATCTTCACATACTAAATTGAGGTTTGCCTGCAGTCTGCAACTGGCTCTTTTATACATTTTTAGACATGTCTTTAGTCTAAGTGCATTGGCTGTACTTTGAGAAATCTTTAAAGACTTTAAGAAAATAATTGTAGCTATTACCAGCAATACTAAAGTGCATTTCAACACTATTGAAAAATGTAAATCTTTATTTCAAGGCTTAAAAGCTTTTTCCTAACAAGAAAGCTGCATAGCTTAGGATATTCATCTATCTTAAAATAATTTGAAAGTAAGAAATATCATAGTAAGAAAATTTGTTTGGTCTTGACATATGTGTAAAAGGAGGTACAAAGAGAGGGAGAAGGGGCAAAACAATAAAATAATTTTGAAAAAACAATTTCTAATTTTATCATTACTGGTTGTACTGGGTTGAATCGTGGCCTTCCAAATATGCCCCCTACCCTAACGCCTAGAACCTGCAAGTGTGATACATTAGGAAAAAGGGTCTTTGCAGATGAAATTCAGTTAAGGATCTTGAGAGGAGATTATTTTTGATTACACTTGTGGGCACTAAGTCCAATGGGAGTATCCTTATGAGACAAAAGAGGAGAACACACGGACACACAGAAGAAAATGCACGTTAACAAGGCAGAGATTTGTGTTATACAGTTGAGGAAGCCAAGGAATGGCCACAGGCATGAGCAGCTGGAAGAAGCTAGCCAGGATGTCCTGTAGAGCCTTTGAAGGAAGCACAGCCCTGCTAACACCTTGATTTTAGATTTTTTTTTACCTCCAGAACTGTGGGAGAATAACTTTCTGTTGTTTTAAACTACCGAGCTTGTGATAATGTGTTATGTCAGCTACAGGAAACTAATACACTGGTTATACAGGAAATATCCAAGGCTACCCCTGACAACACTTTGACTCTGTGATATTGGTGGAAGAATAGACACATAGATCAATAGAGCAGAATAGAGAGCCCAGACACAGATCCAGACAGATACGCCTGTCTTAGTGCATCTAGTGTTGCTATAGCAGAATATCTAAATAATTTATAAAGAAAATAAATTTATTTGGCTCACAAGTCTGATGGGTGGAAAGTCCAGAGCATGGCACTGGCATCTGCTTGGCTTCCAGTGAAGGTCCTGTGCCCCATCAAGACATGGAAAAGAAGTGGAAAGGCTTGGGGCATTGGAAAAAATGAGGGGACCATGGACACTGACCTGTTTTGTAATGACCTGCTCTCACAGTTACTAATCCAGTCCCAGCAAGAACGAATTCACTCACTCTTGAGAGACTCCATTAATCCCTTTATGAGGGTAGATCACTGGTGACATAAATATCTCTTAAGGTACCAATTCCTAATACTGCCACCTTGGGGTCCAAGCTTCAACATGAGTTTAGATAGGAATGAACCATATTCAAAACATAGAAATGCCCAACTGTCCTTTGACAAAAGTGAAAAAAACAATTCAGTGGAAAAAAACCTCACCTTTATAACAAATGGTGCTGAAGAAATTGTATATCTATACACACACACACACACACACACACACAATTCCTCAACATAGTTCTCACAACTTATAAAAAAGGTCTTGGACTTAAATATGCGATGTAAAGCTATAACACTTTTAGAAAAAGAGAAGAAATATCTTTGATATTTAGGACTAGATAAAGAGTTCTTGAACTAGGCATAAAAAGCATGATCCATAAATGGAAATATTGATAAATTGCATCTCATCAAAATTTGAAAAATTTTCTCTTCATAGACCATGTTAATAGGATGTAAAGACAAGTTTCAAAATGGAAGAAAATGTTGGCAAACCACATATCCAACTAAGACTGATATACTGAATATATAAAAAACTCAACAGTAAAAAATGTTATCTTATTTTTTATTTTTATTTTTTTGAGACAGAATCTCACTCTATTGCCTGGACTAGAGTGCCATGGAATCAGCCTAACTCACAGCAATCTCAAACTCCTGGGCTGAGGCATCCTCCTGCTTCAGCCTCCCAAGTAGCTGGGACTACAGGTGCAGGCCACCACAGCCAGCTGATATTTTTATTTTTAGTAGTGATGGGGTCTCACTCTTGCTCAGGCTGGTCTTGAACTCCTGACTTCAAGTGATTCTCCTGCCTCGGCCTCCCAGAGTGCTAGGATTACAGGCATGAGCAACCACGCCCAGCCAACAGTAAAAAATAATAAAAGACTATTATAAAATGAGCAAAAGACATGAAGAAACATTTCACTGAAGGCAGTGTACGAAAAGAAAATAAGCATATAAAAATGTTCAGCATCATTAGCCATTAGGGAAATGCAAATTAAAACCACAATTGGATATGTATCACTATATGCTTATTAACAGAGTGAAATAAAGAGTAAAGTCATGTGCTGTATAATGATGTTTCGCTTAAGGATGGGATGCATATATGATAGTGGCTTCATAAGATGATAATAGAGCTGAAAAATTTCTATTGCCTTGACATTGTAGCCATCTTAACATTGTAATACCACTCATTACTCATTTTTTTGTGGTGGTAAACAAATCTACTGCACTGACAGTTGTATAAAAGTGTACAGCAATGTCCTAGGCCTTCACATTCACTCACCACTCACTCACTGACTCACTCAGAGTAACTTTCAGTCTGTAAATTCCATCCATGTAAATGCTCTATTAAGGTTATTAAGGTGTACCATTTTTTTTTGCAAAATCTATTATACCACATTTTTACTGTACTTTTTCTATGTTTAGATAGGTTTACATATACAAATATTTCCCATTATGTTTCAACTTTCTATAGTATTCAATAAACATGCTGTATAAATTTGTAGCCTAGGAATAATAGGCTATGCCATGTATCCTAGATGTGAAGTAGGCTATATTTTCTAGGTTTATAAAGTACACTCTATGATGTTTGCACAAGGAAAAATCACCTAACAATGCATTTCTCATATTATATTCCTATTGTTAAATTATACATGACTGTACTAAAAACACTCATGTGCTCACACACACACACACACACACACACACACAAACCTGTTCAGGCATATATGTATCATTATTATTATTTTTTTTTTTTTAGGTTAGTATGAGTTTGAATGTATCATTATTTTTAATGGCTCCAAAATAAAAACAACCTGCATGTCATTCAATGGGTGATTGAGTTAATAAAAAAATAAAACAATCATAGTGTAACCATATCATGAAGTATCACTCAGCAGTAAAAAGATATGAAAAATTGATATACACAACAACCTCAATGAATACCTCAAGAATTATGCTAAATGAAAAAAGGCAAACTCAAGAAGTTACATACTGTATGATTCCTTTGAGATAACATTCTTGAAATGATAAAATTATAGAAATAGAGTAATGATTAGTGGCTTTCAGTTGCTAAAAAGAGAGTGAAGGAAGGAGGAAAGTGGGTATGGTTATTGAAGGACAGCAGAAGAGATCCTTTGGTAATGGAACCATTCTGTGTTTTGACTATCAATGTCAATATTCTGATTGTGATATTATTCTATAGTCTCGCAAGATGTTACCATTGGAAGAAACTGAATAAAAGTACATGAGATGTTTGTTTATTACTTCTTACAACTGCATGTGAATCTATAATTATCTCAAAATAAAAGTTTAATCAAAGAAATATTGAAAAGAAGAGAATTTAGGAACTAGTCAGAATATGGAAAAATCAAATCATAGTTTATGTATCTAATAAAGTTTCTATTAGGAATACACAACAAACTCCTGGACATCAATGAGGAGAAGACTGATGACTCAGTAAAAAAAAAAAAAAAAATGGGCAAGAAACTGGAATATGTGAACATGTCCTTTACAATCAGGATAGTAACATGTTTAATAAACATATAAAAAGTTCTCAACTTTATTAATAATCAGGCAAATGCAAATCAAAATTCTAATTATTATGCCAACATACAACCAGAACAGCTAAAATTAAAAAGCTTGACAATGCCAAGCATTGGTGAGGATGTGGAGCTAGAAGAATTTGCAACATTGTTAGTAGGAGTGGAAATAACTATTTGGTAAAGCCATTTAAGGTCACTAACTGTAGTTGTAATGATTTTCCTTCTAAGTATTAATTCCAAAGGATGAATGCAAATGTGTACCAACATAAATAAATATATGATTATTTAGAAGATCATTTTTGTAATCACTTTAAACTAGAAATAACCTAAATGTCCATCCATGTTATGATAATCTATTTATGATATATTCATTCACTGAGACCTAAATATTTCAGCAATTATAATGAACAAGCCATGAGAACACCTAATATTATATGGAGGGAAATAATCATCAACACAGATATATCATATTCTTTTTAGAAAAAGGCCAAAATGAGGCAAAATTAAATTATGGCATAAAATCCAGTCTAACAGTTACCTTTGGTGTTTAGATAGAGATTGGAGTAGCATGAGATTATTATTGACAACATCAATACTATGTTCCTGAATAACTCTAAAACATGGACTCATTTGATAAGTCTCTAACTAAATTCAATGACAGAATAGACACTTACTGCTCTCTTGCACCAAAAAATCAGAAACGTATTAACTCAAAGTGTTTTCTATTTTTATGACAGCTCCTGTGATATTGCTGAGTTTAGTATTTATCTATACTCAAAATCCCATTTTGTATGCATGATAATATTTATTCCTCTATGTCTTTCAAGTATTTGTATATTGTTTTCCTTTAAATGTTGCTGTTGATAATGCTTTTAATTTGTGAGGTTCTACATAACTTTATGTGTAATAGAAGGAGCTTAAAATTTACATATGGACCCAAATATATTCCTTTTTTTGTTTATCAATGGAAGACTGTTTGTGTCATTTTGACTGAAATTGCAAGCCAAAAATTGGCTTGATTGTGAGTAGATGGGATCTTAATATGGGCTACAAAAGAAGTATATGAGCCTGACTAAAAAGGTTAATGCTTCTTCTAGAAGAAAATGTCCCTCATTCTTATGGGTCCTGATAGTTAAAACTTTGTCTCTTCTTTTTAGGCACATAAGACCTCATGTGGCAAGGCTTGCCATTCAAATGACCATATAAAGTTGTTTGTGTGTCTGTGTTTAAATTAAAAACATATTCTTTTAAATCCCCCCCCCCAAATTTAAAGTATCTCTAAATATTCAAAGCTTAAAAACAATTTTGACTCAATTTTGACTTGTATTTTTATGGTGATATTTGTGCCTACTGTTTTAGAAATGGAAAGGTTCTATTGATGTGAAATCTAATTTAACATGAGATGTTTGCTTCTTAATATAGATTCATAAATTTCTAAAATGTTACCTAATATTAGTCTATTCTATCCTTTCTTTTCTTAAAAGTCAGGTTGTTTTAGATGATCTTTAAAGTTCTTTTCTTTCTATCTTCTAATTTGTAAAGTTTTTTATTTCTAGGTTTTTAAAAATATTCAACATTGTTTGTACATTATTTAAATATTGTGTGTGAATGAGAATTGCTTTAACCAATAGTTATCTGGCATATAATAAAAAATGGAATAACTTGTGTATTGAAGAACTATGCTTTCAAATATTTGAATAATATCCATAGCTTAACATCTTAATTCTTATATTTGGTCACTAAATAATGCATGACTAAATACTTTATTAATACCATAATTTCAGACCCATTTTCTACTGGACAAAATACAAAATAAAACAAAAGCTTTTCAAAATTAGAGTTTTATTCTGTAAAAGACATAAAACTTGCCTTTTTTTCCATGGCAGTTATTGACCTTTCTTACAAGAGATTATTAGCTAAAGGTCACCGCCTTTTTATTTTGTTACCTTAAAGCTAAAGAATTTATTATCTCATCCTTAATACCATGGCAGATCATTTTCTTCATGGGCTGTGTAGTACATAAATAATGCAAGATTTAAAGTCTTAGAATTCCTTTATCAGCAGATAGCAAAGTACTTTAAAAAATCCTTTTCTGGCTTGAGGTAACAGACTACTTTTATGCTGAATCTACTCAAGCCTTTGTGAACTGTTTCTATACGGGAGATAAGCAAGTGGTATTAGGCAAATCTGAGGGTAGAACTGCCACAGATTGAATCTAACCTCCATAAAATTCACCAGCAGAGAGAATTGATGGAAATGCAATTTTAGAGTTTAAGATTATAATTCGGATGAATCCACCTCTTTTTATTTCCATTTCTGTTACTCTGGGACAGAATATTCTGGCATGGCTATTAGAACAGGAAAGAAATTGGAAAACGGAAATGGAACTATGCAGTAAAAATGGGGGAGGAGGAAGCCCTCCTGCTTCCAACTGTGATGCTCAGTAGAAATACTTTTGCAACTGGAAAAACAATTACCGTATTTATTTTCTTTAGTACAGTGTAAGTAAAAAAAGGTGACAGGAAGGACCCAAGAAATATAATACATTTCTCAAATGCTACAAGTTCTATTACCACCCAGAGGAGGAAAAATAAAAGTCAATATTACATTTTTCCAAAATGCATGCCCTGGAATACTGCCAAATAATTATGTGGCAATTTTTGACCTTTAAGATGGTTATCAACAGAGGGTTCAAAAGATCAGCAGTTCTGCCTCTAGAAATTCAGAGGCTTAATTAAACTTATTTATATATTCTAAAAGTCACTTTTATTTTTAAAGCACTATTAAAAATGAGCTTACACATTTGATTTCCAGGCCTAAATTTGACAGATGTTAAACTGCTATAACCCAGATAAAAGCAAAATTCTTCAATTGACCTGTATCATTTTCTGCATTAAATGTTTGATCATGAAAATAATTCAATTAGTTAGTATTAAATAATAATGGTAAGAAGAACAAAATTTCAGTGTAAGATAGTATAAATTAAATCTCCTACTGGTACAGTATAATGATTGTAGGTATTCAAGCACAAATAAAATGTTATAATACGAAATTAAATTTTTTTGCCTCACTTCTCTTTATTTCATGTCTCATTGTAGATTCAACTAATAAAGATATAAGGAAAACTTCTGACATATTTTTCAAAACCTTCAACAAATGCTAAAAACAAAAAATGACTCTTAGTTAAGCTGTTATTGAAATGAAAAAAATCAGCAAACAACTATACACTATATTATGTAATATTTTTACCTTTTGTCCCTTTTCTAAAGTTTTTTAGAGTATAAGAAAAATGGAGTCACCAAAGTTCCAATTGAAGTTAGGTATAGTTAAAGTCTTTTATCTGATTTAACTAATTTAACATTCTGATTTTAAAGTAAAAGAAAATAAACTCAGTATGATTTACCTCTGTACACCTATTAGTATCTGCAATAAAAATTTTAAGTAGCTCTACATTTGCTATCACAAAGTGTAAGATAGATATTGTATTTTGAATAATTTAATATAAGAAAATTAAAATGATATTATGGGGAAAATGCTGCAAAGTCTGTCAATAATTAATTTATTTGAAAGTATTTTTATTATAATAAAATATAGCAGGTATTTGTCTAGCACTTAGTATAGGAAGATGAAGTCTGGGAGATAAATAAGACAGGTATTGAGTTAAAGAAACAGTCCAATAAAGATAGACAAATACAGTTATGAAAAAACAAGAGATAAAGATACAAGTAATATGGTAAAAGGATTTTCTGAACAAAAAGTAATTTGATGGAGGTGAAAGGGATGTCTATGAATGTTTAAATAGCTTTATGAATATTGATTAGCTGTATATTTTTTATTTGTGGGTGTATAAGAAATATACTATAATAAAATTTATTGAGACAAACAATGATGGACCTAAATATGGGCTTTATGGTTTGTCAGATAGAAAAAAATAATCCATTTGTGTTTATACATGGAAATATTATCCTACTAGTATAACATCTCTACTGGGCCCATTAAAACTTACTGTGTCAATCTTTGTTTCACACGATACTGACAAAATAGAACATAACCCTTCTGCTCTAAAGGAAATACATAATGAAGCTATTAAAAAACAAGAAAAAAACCCATGTTTTCTCACATAAATATGCTCTTAAAAATTTTGAAGAAACAGATCATTGACTTGGTGCAAAAGCTTTTCCAGCCCATCATGTAAATATGCATTTAACTGCTTAGTAAATTTCAGAGCAGTGGTCCAATAGACCAAAAAGTCTTGGAGCTGTTAGAGTGCATCCTATAAATGTATATTTAGGGAATTTAAAAATGATTATTGACTTGATTACTGATGCAAAGTACCCATTACAGTTTATCAGATAATTAAATATTCTATCATAAAAAGTGCATGTACATAATGAAGTCATAATTTACAAACAGAATTAAATGTAATTTCACTTTTACAACTATTTGATTGATTTTGATACCTCTTCTTTTCTTCCCCATGTTTCTTCCATGTATAAATATGATTGACTCTAACAACTCTATAGACCTGTGCAAGTTCTTGACAAATTTCCAGTAAACTACATAAATGAAGATTGTCAAATATTTTCATTATGTTATGACTTTATCAATTATAATCCAGGTAGTGATTTTGGATGTATTTCTCTAATATGAAATAATTTCAAATATTTTGTTTTGAATATTTCTTCAAAAACACTCATATATTAAAATTAAAGGACTTATCTTTTCTGTATTGCTTGAGAGTTTAGTATGCTCACATGTTATAGCACTCATAACCTTTATTTAATTTTGCCTTGATGGATTTTTTTATATAGTTGCCATTATACCTTTTAAGATCAATTTCATTTATTTAGGCAAAAATCAGTCATTTAACTGAAAACTATTTTATTTATCAGAAATCCTATACTAGTAAAAGTAAAATTAAGGAATGATATTTTATAAAATGCCACCACCTTAGAATAACATTTGCTATCTGTGTCAGTTTTATTTTTTAAATACATATTTAATATTGGGGCTAGTGTGTGCAAACTCTAAATTAGACCATGTTTGATATATTAGTGTTTCAAATAACTATAACAAAAAAGCTATTTTCATCAAAGATATTCTTACATGTGATAAGAACAAAATCTTTTTTATTATTTAAAATAATTGAACAAAATGAAACTATTGACATATTCAAATCAAAGAAAATTTTAGGCCAGGCACAGTGGCTCATGCCTGTAATCCCAGTGACTCAGGATGCTGAGGTGGGAGGATCATTTCAGCCCAGATTTCGAGGCTGCAGTGAGCTATGATCATGCTGCTTTACTCTGGCCTGGGCAGCAGAGTGAGACTCTGTCTCTAAAATAAAGAAAAGAAAAGGAAATTTTGAACATATTTATCAAACACCTTCTTAAGCTTTAAAATCAATATTCAATTTTCCACATGTTCTACTTGGTGGATAAGAGGCCCATATTTTCAAACATTCCTTCCCCTCCCCACACAAGCACATTTCAACTATAAAACATTTTTTTTTCAAAGAGTGGTATTTGAATGTTTTGTTGCTTATTATTACTTTGAGGAAGAACTCCAAATTTTGTGGAGATCATGATTATCTGAATTCCTTTAATATCTGGTATTTAGTTTACCTTTCCTACCTAACCTACTTATAGGCCTATCACAAATCCTGTGCAGACCCAGCAAGTCTCAGAAGCTAACATGCCATCTCACTCAATATGTCTGTACCTGGAATAGAATTAGAATTCAGGATTTTTAGGTGAAAAACTATACTTGAGTGTGCAAAATACGGATTTTTTTTTATTTCAGCATATTATGGGGGTACAAATTTTAAGGTTTCAAATAATGCCCTTGTCCCCCCTCCCCCCACAAGTCTGAGCTTCAATTATGACCATTCCCCAGATGGTGCACATCTCACTCATTATGTATGTATATACCCGCCCCCCTCCCACCTGCCCAATACCCAATTAATGTAATTCCTATGTGTCCACTTAGGTGCTGATCAGTTAATACCAATTTGCTGGTGAGTATATGTGGTGCTTATTTTTCCATTCTTGGGATACTTAACTTGGTAGTATGGGTTCCAGCTCTATCCAGGAAAATACAAGATGTGCTATATCACCATAAAACACGGATATTTTAAAATGAATGAGATGACTGCATTTAACTCTATAAATTTGCTATGTATTTTCTATTTGTCCCAAGTGTCCAATATTTGTTTCAGACTCTTTAAAATTTCTTTTGCATTAAGTATTATTACAACTGCTTGTTCTTATCATTGCCTTTAGTAAAATAATATTTTACTTTCGATGTAGTGAAGACCCTGGAGATTACAAAATGCCATGCAAATTTATTAATGACTGATAAAATTGTACTGTCATCATTTTCCAGACAAATAAAAAGACCTTAGACTACTTTAGCTTCAATTGTTCCCACATACTTTCATGTTAATGTTAGCATGTATCAGCTAGATAGATAGACAGAAGGATAAGTAGACCAGAGGAGGGAAAAATATCTTTCCTTCTACTCATCCTAGGGTATGGCTGGGGCCCCTTTGACAAAAAAATTACAAATTTATTTAACATAAGCTTTATATGACATGAAGCCTTCATAAAGAAATGAAGACCTGAAGAAACAGTTAAACCTAAGTATCTTTATCCTAGGTTTGGTGTAGAATGGGGAGCTATGAAGAAATATGATACGGATGAGTAGTGTAGTATACAGAGTTGATAAGCCAGACAAAGGGATGATTCAGGAAGCATATATATATATATATATATATATATATATATATATATATATATAATGTTTCCAAATCTGTGGTAGGCAGAACAAGGGACAGAATCCACATATTCTTATCCCTAGAATAATGCTTTTATCACAACACATGGAAGCAATCTCCTGACATCTTTTCTGTTTCTGAAATGGTGTCAAAATAATTATTTTGTAGATATTCTAAAAGTACTTTTTTTTAAAGGTACCTATTTTCCTTTAGAATGCAAACCTCCTTTTAGTTTATCTAGATTTACATTCTTTCTTGCCTTCTTATTATATCTTCTAACACCACAGAAGAAAAAAATAGCTTTGAGAAAATTAAAGTGTTATCCACCCTTCTCTTGAAATAGTGCATCTTGATTTTATGTTTGAAGATTTTAAAAATTCATGTTTGAATACACTATAAATTTAGTGGCTTCTTGTGTTAGATGTAAGAGATAAGAAATGTTTTTATGAATCCCAGGGTTCCTATATTCCTATAGGATATTTAGAGTTTATTTGAAAAAAATCCAGGGGGAAAAGTATTGGCAGTAATGTTAGCAGCATGACTATATTGTGACTAAAGGGTGAATATTGGTTAAAGCCTCACTACAGAAAATGCCAATAATAATATTTTGGAGTTAAGGTATTTCATACCATTTAAATAATATACTAAATATCAGTGATTCATCACTTTATGCATTAAAATTACCCGGAAAACTTAGAATAACAATAACTGATTGGCCTCAGGTGGTCCTTAGCCATAATGGGTCAAAAGTGCTACTCAGGTGATTTTAATGTGTAGCTAAGGGTAAAAGAAAAAAACTATTTCAAATTTTTTTATTGCCTATAAGTTACAATTCTTTGATGCTTCAAGAAAAACATTGAATTTGAATATTCTGCCATTTCATAGCAATTAGTGCTTTTGTTCACTGCTAGCTCCTCAGCAATATAATAATGCCTTGCTTGTAGTGAGTACACAATATTTACTGAGTTTTTAAAAAGTATAAATGAATAAATACATCACACATCCTCAGTCTATAACTATGAAAGTTATTTTAACAATCATGTCTTATAAAACAATAACAGCACCAGGTTTCATGAGTTTGTGAATCATGCTTTTTGTGTTCTTCTTTTACTCTAATTTAACAATTCTCAATCTTTAATGTATTCCAGAATCACCTGGAGGCTTGTTGCAACACAGGTTGCTGGGCTCCAGCTCCAGAGTTTCTGATTCTGTAAGTCTGGGGTGAAGCTGGAGAATTTGTAACAAGTGCCCAGGGGACACGAATGCTGCTGGCCTGGATGCCACAGTTTAAGAACTTCAGCTCAAACTCATGAAATCCCCTTTTTGGATATATGCAGCTTACTCAAAAACCTTCACAAAGATCTAACATCTTCTGCCTGCTTGATATGCTGGCATCATTTGGCTGTCATCTTATTATTCTATGAAAACTGAAATACAAGAAACTCACAATAATATTCTGGCTACTGTTACTGCTATGAGTAATGCTGTCCTTTGTCTCTGACCCAGGAGTCTCATGCCTTCTGCCAGTATTCATTAAGCTGTGAATTTGCAAGTAGGGTAAAATCTTTTATCAGTCACAATTCTTGACAGTAGATATTAAAATATAAAGTCAATTTCAGGACTTTACTTTTTTTACAGCATAGTGAACAAGTAATTCTCCTGGCATATTGTAACACTAACATTGAAAAAGATCTATAGCATTTTTCACTGGTAGCCCTGAAGACTTTCTTCTCTTCAGAAATTCTCAGCTTTCAGTTTAAGTGGAATTCTTAGAGCTCATAACTCCCACAAAAAGAAAAAAAGAAAAAGAAAAGAAATGTGTGATTTTGGTTTCAATTGAGCCAGAGGAAATGTGCTATGTCTGACTTTTCTTAGAATCTAGTCTTTCATTCATTTTAGGCCTGTTTCTATAAACAACAATAAAAATAGATCAAAATGGTTTAAGTAATCTTGGCAAACAGAATGGAATATCTGAGAGAGTTTATGGCTTGTCTGAGATAAATGCAGCACACAACATGTGGATTAGTATCTATCAAGCTTTAGAAGAGAACTGGTGTTATTTCTTTTTGAAATAAACAAACCATTTGAAGCAAAAAAGATGATCAATTAATTTCTACTCTATTCTTAAACTCTCACGATACATTCTAATGGAAAAGAAGACAAGCCTCTTAAATTTTTTTCTTGCACTTCCATCTTCATTTTCTTCTTATTAGCCATTCATAACAGCCAGCTTGATCAGGAGGAAGTATTATAGCTGACAAATAAAAATGGTGAGAGATAGCTTCTTCATTATTCCCTCACTAATCCCATCCCACTTCCTCTTCTTCATGATGAATGATAGGCAGAGAATCAGGTTGTTAACCCATGTTTAAGTATCCTTCTTTTGCTGTCTTGTTGATATTGAGAAAATTTGACATCATTGATGGTGGTTTTCCATTTCACAGTGACTCTAATGCTTTTCATCCAAGAGCATCAATTTTTTATCCTTGGAATTTTGAATATGTTACTTATAATCACAATGTTTTGTTATTCATATAAAATAAGTTAAAAAATTTGAATTCATTTTTATTTCAAATGAATCTTTCAGAAAATAATTGATTATTCTTTAGTATCTATTAATGCTCTAATAAGCAGTAGAAAATAAAATATATAAATATATAATGTATTAAAAACTAAATTTCTATGCTATCTAGTATAATCTACCTCCCGCCTTCAATTTGACTTGATAATTTACAACCTAGCACATATAATATGGGCTTTCTTTTTTTAATTGAATTAACTGCATTTCTCCCCTCAGCGTTGTCTCTGTTTATCCAAAAGTCAAAGGAAAATCCTTTAAAATATATAATTAAATTATAATTTATTGTAAAATATATATTTTTGTTTAAGTAGCAATTAAAGTAAGGTATATTAAAGACGTTATAAAATTTGGCACATATTTCCTTATTTTTGGTAGGTTTCAAGAGGAAAGATAATCAAAATCTACTTAGCCCATATTTCTATTATCAGGGCTAGGTCTTGAATGGGCATTATATGGTCAGAGCACCAACAAATCTTTCACCTCAGCCCCACTTAATTCCTCTTTAAATGCCAATTTCTCTTTTACCTTAAACTCTACTTTTATTCTTAGCATGTTACTTCTATGACTTCTTATGCAAAATTTTGAATACTTTCATTGAAGTTATCTAGGCTCATGTCTTAGAATCTGTTCCTAATTTTTTTTATGAGTTTTGAGTAAACAGAACAAAGAAAAGGAAGTGGCACATAAGCTTCCATCTATAATTAATAGGGTTGGATAAAATTCTAGACTTTATTTGTTCTCATTAATGCTATGATGCAGACCATTACAACATGTCTACCAATATGGTCATGTAAATTTGCATACTTAATGATTCTGTTGCTTCAGGTTGATGAATATTCCAGAGGAAATCGTTTGTTTGCTTTATAACAAAATTATAACCAAGCAGTATAAGAGCCACTAGGGCAATAATTGCTTCACAGTAAGGGGCATCTACATCTCAAATTGCTCTGCATCTGGCCTCTAAATCATCTGCGCAGAAGATGATATTCCCAGACAAAATAGCAAGAAAAGAATGGCTTGTTTATCAATATACAAGGCACAATGTGTTTTGTGGATCTATAATTTATGCATATTTTTCAAACAGAAAACCTAAGGATACTATACCAGATTTGACAGTTTAAAGATACAATAAAATTTATGATTCTGAGACTGTGCTAGGAAATCATGGTGCTACTGTCAGCTAGAGTAAATATTACTGTTTTAAGGTTTTTCCTAAAACAATGTAGAATATTAACAAAAATGTACAAAAATAAGAGATAACCCCTATTTTTGCCTACTATATGTTAAGTACCCAATTATGTATACTATGTTAGGTACTACCTTTTAAAAATACTTTATTACTTTTTTATTGTGATAAAATACACACAACATAAAATTTACCTCTAAACCATTTTTAAGTGTACAATTCAGTAATATTAAATATGTTTATAAGGCTGTGCCACAATCACCACCATCCATCTCCATAACTCTCTTCATCTTCTAAACTGAAATTCTGTACCCATTAAACAATAACTCCGCTTCCCTCTTCTCCCCCATCCCTGAGAACCACCCTTCTAATTTCAGTCTTTATGATTTTGATTGGTCTTAACTACCTCACATAAGTGTAATCATACAATATTTGCTGTTTTGTGACTGGCTTATATCACTTAGCACAATGTCTTCAAGGTTAGAGCATATGCTTCCTGTAGGATATGTCAGAATTTTCTTTCTTTTTAAGAGTGAAAAACATTCCATTGTATGTATATGCCACATTTTGCTTATCCATTCATCTATTGATGGACTTGGGTTGCTTCCACATTTCAGCTATTGTGAGCAATGCTGCTATGAAGATGGATGTACAAATAACTGTTTGAGGCCTTTCTTTTAATTCTTTGGAGTATATATCCAGAAGTGGAGTTTTTGTGTCATATGCTAATTCTATTTTTAAATTTTTGAGGAGCCCTCATACTGTTTTCCACAGCAGCCGTACTGTTTTATATTCCCACCAACAGTGTGCGAGGGTTCCAATTGCTCCACATCCTTGACAGCACATTATTTCCTGTTTTTCTGATAGTATCCCTTCTTCCATATTACATTTTATCCTCACTCCAAATCATTGAGATAGAGGAGATTGCTCTAATTGTATAGATGAGAAAACCGAGGCTCCAAGAAGTAAGGAAATTTGCTCAAACTTACACTAGTATGTTGTCACTATGGAAATCAAACTTTGTTGACACTGAAGTATGCTTTTTAATAACTGGGATATTTACCTATATTTTTAGGTGTGTATGAATTGTATTTACAGAAAGAATAAGTGAAAGTAAGAATGTTTCCTAAAGGAGCTATAAAGAACTGTGTACTGCATATGGAAGTGTCGTACAATAAGGAGTCATTTCCAGAAAACTATTGGCTATCATGTTATCTTTCTCTTACTGGTTGAGAAACTCCAATACTAAGTATTATAAATGTAAGTTGAAACAAACAAACAGACAACAAATAAAGGTAAGGGATGTCATTAAGTAAGTACTAGGGTCAGCTTATTTAGAATGGATGGGGAAATAATCCAAGGAACATGCCATTGAGAAAAAAGCTAGCCAATAGGCTGAAAGAAACCAAATAATCAAAATTTTTGCAAAGTATAATAAAAACTCTAACAGAGGATTTCTCTCTCTAACCACTGAAACTCTATAGCTCATGAATATATTTCTACCGAAAGTAAATATAAATTTTCTGAATCCATTTTTCACACAATAATAGAATAATTTGAAAATTTTGCCAGGTTTGAAGAATAATTATAAACAGAAATAAGGAGATTGGTGATTTCCCTTAAAGGAGCAAGAGTCTCGGCTAATCAGACAATGAGCTATATTCTTGGAAAGTGTGACTAAGAGGTGAGAGAGATTCCCCCAAGGATAGGAAACTACAAACTCATTAACCTTTTACCCAGCTTGGCTGAAATACATGGAACAAATATTAAAGCTAGAAAAAACCTAGAGTCTGTCACTTTTGGTTGTCCCCTATTAGGCATAAAACTGAAGGGCATGGAGTACAGGTGGTGTATTCATTTTTTTCCCCCTTTTGAAGGTCATACCTTTAGAAGAGAAAAGAGGATATGATAAATGAACAGCTGGTTGCTTCAATGGCATCAAAGAACAGGATTTGGCTTTTTTGGACTATGATTATGTTAACAAGATTAGTAATGCCTACAGAGACAAAGTGCGTCTCATGGGTCTAGAGAGATCATATTTTTCAGAACATTCACTGACATAATCAAGAAGATTCTTAAATACGAAGAGAGAAGTGGATGCCATAAGGAAAGGGCAATAATAAATATGGTGAGTATCAAGCACAAATATAGAGAGGAAAAGCAGTGATGCAGAAACATTCTTCTCCTAAGGTCTGTGTATTTAGAATGCAATTTTATATTTCTGTGTAACAATGCTGGGATTAAGGATAATATAATTACTATGAAATTTTAACATGAAGAAGGAAAATGGCTGAGGCATAGATCTAAATGGCTACTGGCCGTTAGTGGATAGAGGCCAGAGGGACTGCTAAACACCCTACAATGCACAAGACTGCCAACCATGACAAACAATTATCCAGCATAAAATGTCCATAGAGTCAAAGTTGTGAGCAACCTTGCTTTAATTAATAACATAGTTCCATGAATATGTGAGATCATAAAAAAATAAACTACAAATTACTGTAATGAGAAAAAGGGGGAAATATCAAAAGAAGCAAATCTTGGCTACAAGTGAACCTCCCTGTTGAATTTGGAAAGTGATTTTTATAGTTTCAAAAGAGCCAGACTTCTATTCAGCATGCCTGATACATAGTTCTGGTTCAGCCACATCCGTTTATATCATTGAGGTGGAAGTAACTCTGGTGATTATGAGCGATAGTTACAGAATAACAAAGTAGGATTCAAATCCTAGTTCTGACAACTATTAGCTGATGACCTGTGTAAGCTCTTTTTATGAGCCTTATTTTGTATTTTTTTACCTGTAAAATGTAAATGAAAAATCTGACTCATAGTATTTTTTGTGGGTATTGGGTGCAATAATGAAATTAATGTACTTAATAAAAAGCTTGTAAGATTAAATGTGGGGTAAATAGCTTTTTTGTATCACTATTTATTTGCTTGTCTCTTATATTCTTAATTCTGTAAATTAAGGATACTTAATTGGATGATTTCCAAAATATGATTTAAGAACCAGAACTTCTCTTTATTTCTTAAATCCTATGAAAAATCAATAACTAAAATTGAAAAGGAAAGAAAAAAATATATATAAGTGATCTATTAAAAAGGACCCATTCAAATAGTGACATAATGTATAATGTTTTAAATTCTAAAATATAGTAAATTTTAAAAATAATACTAAAAAAAGACCAAAAGAGTTTTTATATTTTGTTCTGGGTATGAACACAAGAAAACACAAACTTGCAATTTGAGGATGATAAAAGAGGGGAAAAGTTGAATTATGCAATTTGTACTCTGTTTTAACTTAAAAAAATCAAACATGTTTAAGAAGCTCACTGAACTGGGACAAAACTAGAATCAATGTTTGATTTGTTGAGCTAAAATCTGCTGACTAGGGCATTGAAAACAAAGACGAGAGACAAGATGCTGAGCAAGAACCAGACTTCTTTCAAATGCCTTATCTCTAGTCCTAAACAATGAATGGCTTTCAAGTTTACTAAGTAGTCTCATGGAAGTATTCAGAATGCAACTATGAAAAAACATAAAGAAAAAAATGATCTAAAAAATATCATTCTGATATTTCTCAAAGAGATCTATAGGAAGATTCTAGAAGCTCTATACTAGTATTTCCCAACTGTCAGGACTTGTTCAGTCATTTCTGCATACTATCAGTATTTGTTTTAAAAAGAATGTTTTATTACTTCTATAAATGGAAATCAAGTATCATTTACTACTAGTAAAATATTATAATGAATACAAAATCATGTTTTAATATTCTAGATGCTCCTGCCTGCCAAAACTTTGAGTCTGATATCTCTTTTTTAAAATAAGAGTATTAGCAAGTGTTATTAAAAAATGTTAAATAAATACCAATATCAAACTGATACATCCTTCTTGATGGGATGTAATTTTAATGGATATCATTTAATTAATATAATTAAAATATTCAATTAATAATTATTTAAGTCAGTATACCACATAAAATATTTTGAAGTTCAGCTAAAGTCATCTTGGACCCACAGTACTATTATGTTTTGCTTTGGGAAAATATGCCCTAGAAACCACAACCACCAGAATCACCTGGGGACTTTTTAAAATATACTGATGATGCTCAGGCCCCAGGAATAGAGGTTCAGACTCAGTTGATCTGGGTGAGATTTTGGCTTTGTTATATTTCCCAAACTCCCAGGGAATTCTAACATACAGCTACAACTGAGAATCCTGCTCCAGAACAACTGACTGAATAGAAAAGATTATTTATCAAATGGTTTGGAGAGCTTAGAAAACTAATTATTTAATATGAAGATCCATTTCACTTCATTTTATTTTCTGATACAATTTGTAGACTAATAATAATCAAGGCAAGATCACAAACATGCCAAATAATTTCAACAAGGCATTGCACAACTATTGATTATAATGCAAAAGATTTAAAGAAAATGAGTGCGACATGGTAATAAAAGTAGTTTAATTTATATATGGTTAAACTAATTTCCAAAATATATACAAAGACTCATTTGCACGTATGTGTTTGTGTGTATGTGTCCCATATAGTCCAACCCCCTATTTTGATAGTTGAAGAATCTTTTGGATGATGTGACTAGGAGGCTGACTTGTAAAATTGATGGTGACACGACGTTAGGCAAAACATATGATACCTGACATGACAAAAGTCTACTTTTAAAAAGACCTTAATACTGGATTGCTAATGGTAATATTTAATTGAGGGAGAAAAGCTGACTCCTAAATTTTGGGTTAAATTTGGCTGTGAAAGTACAGGAAAATGGTTTTGTGGCCAACAATTTATATATTAAAAGGTATAGGATTTCAGCAGTTGCCATGTACAATACGAACCATTGGAATGTTGTGGCTATTAATACAAGTCAAAACAAAGCAAAACAAAGCAATCCTCTTTAACATAAGTTTAGCTGCATTAAAAGAAGAGTAGTCACCATTACAGAACATTTAATACTCTCATTCCACCATAGTCATACTGATCTTGGAATTCAGTATTCTATTCTGGATGCCAATTTTTTTAAACTAATGTTAAACAAGAGTTTATCCAAAGAAGAATAAATAGTATAAAAAAGGATTTTGAAACATTATGATTTAAAAAATGATTCAATGAGGTGAAAAATTTTGAGCTTGTAAAATAAACGTATGTGAGGAGTCCATGATAGCCTATCTTTAAAGGGCTCTCATGCCAAAGAGGATTTTTGATAGATTTTTGTGTGGCTATGGTGAACTAAATCTGAAAAAAATTACTGTTGGTCAAAATCTAACCACAAGTCAAGCCTCAAATTATTCACATGTAATGATGTGTCCTTAAGGTAAGGGCTCTCTTACAACTGGAAGGTTTCAGCCAAAGGGAGAGTGATTTCTTCAGAGAAATAGCATAGGTTGGGTGCTGACATTGTGGTGAACATTTGGACAAGTTTTCTATTGGCAGAGGGGTAAGAAATTTGTTTGAGATCATGAAACTACATAACATCAGAAATGGAATTATAAGTAATGTTTTCTAATTCTCTTCCAATATAGGCAATTGCTTTTTTTCTGGGACAAAATGGTTATATATGCCAATTTATATATTTTTCACCATTCTTCTTCTATGTTCTATTTGAAATGGCCACTCAGAGATTATGAAGAAGGTGGAATTGTGTTTTCTGGCTTAAAATAAAAATTGAATGTATGTTATCAATTTTCAAATCATAAGTGGTTCAGTCTTAACTACCGAACTCAAACTAGGAGTCATGTATGGATGCATATAAAGAGTACAAAGTATATCTTATAACATCTTATAACAGCCTACATTTGATAGCTGTGAGAATATTTTATGTTATCAGAATATATTAGTCTGTCACAAAATTAGGTTTAGAAAGCATGGCTTTAAGCGAGTTCTTCTCTCTTTGAATGAATGAAATATAAGATTGTTGAAAATAACATCCGAATGACTTTCTTTTATTTTTGAAGTCCGTAAACATGCTGGGAAAGAGAAATAAGCTTCAGCATTTCTCTTCAAAAATTCTTCAACTTACAGATAACTATGTATAAATATTGCCCTAGTAAACTAAGCAGGAAATAAATGTTTTTTCCATCACTGAAGACCTCCTGACCGTTATCAAATTGAATGAGTGAAAGATCTATAACCACCATCAGAATTTAAATCCTCTACCTCTCATAAAATGCCTGGTATGTGATTATAAAATGAATTAACCATAATCTTTACTGAGGTGTCAGTTGCACATATTTAATTTTGCATGTTTTAAAGGCTAATAAATCAGGTGAACAAAAATATGTGCCAAATCCATAATAATTTTTACACTCAGGTGAGGTGTGTTTTCTGTTACTTCAATAAATACTCATTTAGCCAAAGTTTTTGCCAGGGAAACACTAAAGTTCCTGCTAACACCCTGAACAAAATGTTTAAAATTATTTGTATCTCTCAGTAAATGTTCACTATATATTAAATAAATGAATGAGAAAGCATGAACACTGAAATAAGATATGTTTGTATATTCACAAAAATAAAGTCCTGCAGCTTTCTATCTTATTATTTGTGTGATTTGGCATGCTACCTTTTTGTTCATATTTTCTTAGCTGTAAAACTAGAATGTTAATAATAATACATACTGCACTGGATTGTTGTGATAATTAAATAGAATAATGGATATAAAGTGCTTAAAATAGTCCTGGCACATAGAAAATGCTCCATAAACCTTAGTTACTGCTGCTGTCGCTATTGCTGCTGTCATTGCTGTTAATGGCTATTCTTCTTCTTTTGATGTATATTTAAAGTGTGTGGAAGATATATATTTAGTAAAAGGCTCTCTCTTTGCTTTTTACATTGAAATATAAGACATTTCACTCTCCTACCCTTATACATGCACATAGTTATATATAAAAAGGTGAGTATCCAAAAAACGTAAGAGGCCAAGATGAGACCTTTTGTAAAAACAGCATTGATTCACACTAGTTAAGTGTGTCCCCTACTGTCAACAGAGCATGATCATTCAAGCTGTGCTCCTAAGGCATCACTTCCCACAAGCAGAATCTTAAAACATCCATTACTTTTAAAGAATGTCACATGAATGCTTTGAAAAAAAAAATACAAACAAACAAAATATCACAAACTTTCAATGTCAAATAAACTTAGGAAACAGCATGTATGAAAATATTCTTGGAAATCCTGTGTTGTAGTGACTTTCGTTATATTTACAGTTATCCAGAATTCCCTTTCTTTGGAAATACCACCTTGATCTCTTTCTTATAGTGACTAATCCTCTATTATGTGCAGTACTGGTGGAACCGTGAATAAAAGTTGCCCTTTATATATAAAAGTGGCAAAGAGGTAACTCAAACCAGCCAATTGAACTCTTATCTTCTATAGGTTTATATCAACCTGAGTAACCAAAGAGCTAAAACAATCAATTAAAAGGCAATTGGAGCTCATGCATTTCATCGTGGCCCCTGAACGGATTTTTGCTAAGTTCCTACTACTCAGACCCAGGGTTCAATGTTTTCTAAGCTATTCTCTATCTTTCATATCAATTCTGTGAGCTACTAGATAATACTTCAATTATATGGTTCTTGTTCTTAATTTACACAATGTCTTTCCTTTGCTTCCAATTAAAATAATCTAACTGATATACAGAAAAAAAATAAACAAAACATATATGATCTTCCAAACAGCCAGGAAGGAAAAAAAATATATTTATAAATATATTTTATATTTCTATCTATATCTACATCTATCTCAGTATTTCTCAACTTGATTTGATCAAAACATGCTTCTCCCACTTCACCATATTGTTCCCCAAACATCTGTTATCTCCAATTAAAATACCTTGAGCAACATGTTGTGATGCATTAACTACAACCATGGGCAATGTCTTAAATTTGAAGAATTGTGTATGGCATTCCACAGTCCATCACTGCTTTTGTTACATTCATTTCTGCCTCTTGTGCATAATCACCCCCATTGCATCTAAGTGATTGAATCACATTTTTTAAGTATTGAAAAATCCACACCTACACAACAAAACTCACTTTAAATTACATCATCTGCACAGGAATGTAAAGAAGTCCCATCTTTCATGTGGTTAAAAAATGAGATAGAAACTTACCCGGCATACTGGATTTTTTTCCTCGCCTGCTTTCATCTGTATTGGCTGAAGGCAATTAATCAATAAGCAAGGACAAGGGGTGAAAACATATGGTCCTTGATATTTAATAAATGGATTAGTGGAGTCCCTTGCTTAAGCATATAAATTAATAAGCATTAGGTCCTTTCCTTAATGAGGAATTTCCTTTTTAAAACCTGAATGAATTATCGAAAAGACCATGGCATAAATTCAAAGGCATTTTCTGACCTTCTTGTATTCTGGCCGGCATGAATTTTTAACAAGATGCTGTATATCTGGAAGGTCTATTAGAAATTTTTCATATGAAAACTGCACTTAAAAAAAAAGACCAAACCAGGGAAGCAAAGAAAGTAAGAGAATATTTAACTTATGGGAGATAGCAACAGAATATTTAACCTTGAGAGATTAAAATTTTGAAAAAAGTATTTATAATCTCACGTTTTGCACTAAAATATTAATTAGGTGTGATAAAGATTTTCATTTTTAATGGTGATTTTTGTCTCAGATTCTATTTTAAAATGTTCAACACTGTAGTATATAATGAAAATATAACTATCAATGTATATTGTAAGGATAAAAATTACAGTTAAAATGTTTTCTATGATTTTGTATTATATATTATTGGTTTCTAAAATTTGTTCTTTGAAATATGTTTTTCAAGGTTTTTAAGTCAATAGAAAATTCTTATACCAGAATGTGTTACAAAAGATCGTATTTTTATGTTAAAATGTATTTTAATGAAAAAAAGTCAGAAAGGTTGATATAGTCTCCTAACACTTAATCTAAACTCCACAGCTTTTATCTCAGCAAAGGTATTATGGGCCTTTTATTAATTCTATGAGAAAAGCAGCTAATAGGCAGCTAGCCTTGCTATGCAATCTAGGCACTTTTGATTAAGAAAGCAGGCTTCGAACTGCAAATCAACTGTGTATGAAGGCTATGTACTCCAACAGTTACTCAAACGTCTTTCAGTACACAGGTGTATAAATTTCCACCAGTCCCCTCCAAAAGAGAAAAATAAAAACAATACAGTGAATTGCCAAGAAGCAAAGTGTACTCAATACAAATTATAAATCATAAAAAAATGCTTTTTTAATAATAAATGCTTTTTCTCCCAATATTTTTTCTACTAAGTTTTTGAGTTAAATAATGTTTATAAAAACATTTTATAAAAAATGCTTTTTTTCCCAATATTTTTTCCTACTAAGTTTTTGGGTTAAATAATGTTTATAGTTGATGATGATTATTGTTTTCTTAATGTCCTTAATTGACGAATGTTAAAGTTGGCATCTCCAATAATTTTTAAACTCTTTGTGAACTCCAGAAAACTCAAAATGATGGATTTAAAATGACCCATAAGATTCAGAAGCTTTACAATTTTAGAATTTTAATTAAAAGTTTAACTAAATATAGGTAATATTAAATAAGGTAAAATCTTAAAATATTTAAAATTAAATATTAAAACCTTTCTCTCCAATTCTTGACAGAAATAAATTTTAATGATTTGAGGCAAATGCAATTTATTAATATGAAAGATTTCTAATAAATCAATTTCATGATGGACTATTTTACTGATTTTCAACAAGCAAACATATCTTTTTAACAATCCTTGATCCTCACTTCATTCATTTCTAGAGATTGTTTCTAACAATAAATCTGCCCATATTTCCTCCCTGATAAAGAAAAAATATTGCAGAATACAACTTTTAAAATACTACATTAAAAATATACTGCTCTAGTTACAGTGTACACTTAAAAGTAGTTAAAAAATAAGATCAATGTTATTGACTAGAAAACTTTTGGGAATTCCATTCAACCTTCACAGAAGCAATTAGAATCATTCCTTCCACTCTCAGGTATTGCAAAATCTGCTTGGTTCTCCAGTACAACGCTGGGAGTGAAGGATGAAATGGCGAGTGCATGAACATGGTGGTTGACAGAGGAGATGTCAAGAAAGTTAAAGAACCAACTAACCAATGCCTCTTAAACTTAGAAATAAGAGCAGACTGTTTAGAAAAGAACCTCTTAAGGACTCCCACTTTTAACTTAATCATTTTATATTTTTATTTGAATATGTTTAACCTAAAGCTAATTATAAGCTCATACTTAACAGTTTTAAAGATTTGTATAAACAAAATAAAATTACAAAATAAATATAAAATATCTAATATTCAAAACTGAATTAAAAGTAATGATGTTAATTCACTGTGACAGGTGATATTGTTTTGCTGAAAACAAATAGCTGATTACACTGCAAATGCGGTAGTGACTGCTATAAACAAGGTTCTTTTAAAATCACAGGACTTGGCCACACATTACTATGCAAAACTCAGTTTCCCATTCTACACCATTGATTGAACTAGTAAAAATCTGTATTGGTACACTGAATTAATTGTAACCCCCTTTTCCCTTTTCTTAGAATGAAGACATCTTTTATTTATCAAGTCAATCTCGGTGCTTTTGCTGTTTGCTCTCAACAGTTACCAGTACAGAAGAGCTACATTTGGTATAAGTAGGATCTTTACTTAAACCTAAATCCAAAGTGTGACTGACACTTCACGATTGCGAAGAACTTTTCCTTTTAAACCTAAATGTATTAGATTGACATAAAAATTAAAAAATAATTAAACAAATCATAGTAAATAAAAAACTTTGTGCATCAATCTTCAAAATCATGACTGGTCCATTCATATCTCTTGTATTATATTAATATTATGAGGACAACTTTAGATGCAGGTGTCTTTGCACTGGAATTCCTTCCTTCCTTCCTCCCTTCCTTCCTTCCTTCCTTCCTTCCTTCCTTCCTTCCTTCCTTCCTTCCTTCCTTCCTTCCTTCCTTTCTTTCTTTTCTTTCTTCTTTCCTCTTTTTTTGACAGAGTCTTGCTCTGCCACCCAGGCTAGAACATAGTGGAGTCACCATAGTTCACTGCAACCTCAAGCTCCTGGGGTCAGTCAATCCTCCCCCCTCAGCCTCCCGGAGTTCTAGGATTACAGGCATGAATCCCTGTGTCTGGCCTTTCGCACTGGAATTTTCTAATAGACTTAAATAAAAGAGAAAACTGTGACAAAAAAAAATTTTTCTTAAGTCACAAAATGAGAGTATTGGCTGGGGTTTTGCAGTACCACCTAAGAAAAACCATCATGAAAAACGAGAGAATAACTGAGAACATTTATATTGCTTAAAACCTTGATATCATATATTTATAGTTCTCTATATTCCAAAATACACATATATAAACATACATGTACATATTCACATGCAAATGTATAACATACATGCATCTATTAATTATTTTAACCCTTACACTTGTATGTTACAAATGGTATAAGCACCAAAATCAAAAAACGACCTACACACTTATCTTGAGGAGTAGCAAAGCAACTGGAAACTGAAGAGATAGTACAAATTTTAAAAACTTAGCCAGGTATGGTGGGACATGACTGGAGTCCCAGCTACTTGGGAGGCTGAGGCAATAGAATCACTTGAGCTCAGGAGTTCAAGGCTACAGTGAGCTATCATGACGTCACGGCGTCACGGCACTACTGCACTCTAACCTAGATAATAGAGTAAAACTCTGACTCTAAAATAACAGATGTATGGTGCCATTCTTATCTTTGTCCCTTTGTATATGATTTGTCTTTTTTTTTCTTTTGGGTACTTTCATGATTTTCTCTTTATAAATGATTTTAAGAGATTTGATTACATTGTGCCTTGGTATACTTTTCTTCACAATTCTTATGTGTTGGGTTTCTTGAATTTTTACATATGGGTTTATGATTTTTATTAAATTTGCAAAAGGTTCAGTCCTATTTTACACATGTTTTTGTCTCTTTCCTACTTGCTGCTCCTTTGTGTACTCTAATTATTTGTATTTTTGGTGACTTGAAGCTTTCCTACTGTTCACTCATGCTATGTGTATTTTTTTACTAGTCTTTTACTCCTCTGTTTGAGTTTGCACAATTCCTATTACTTTGTCTTCATGTTTATTATTTTTTTCTCCATAGTACCTAATCTACTATTAATTATATTGTTTGTGTGTTTTATCTAAGACACTCCTGTTTTCAAATTTACAAGTTTAATGTCAACTCTAAACATATTTCATGTTTCTTCTGGCCATATTCAATGGTTTGCTTAGTTTTTTTGAACATATAGCATATAGTTAATGTGACCCTTAATTTAAGTAAATTAGTAGACAAGTGTGCACTAATTCCATAATCTGTGTCATGTCTGGACTTTTCTCTTAATTATAGATACTATTTTCCTGTTTCTTTAGATGCTTGGTGATTTTGAATTGGACACTAAACATTGTAGATTATATCTTGTTTGGTGCTAAATATTTTGTATTTCTATAAATATTCTTGATATTTGTTCTTCTAGGTCACAATAAAATTATGTGGAAACATTTTGATTCTATCAGGTCTTGCTTTGAAACTTATTTAGATCCATGGATCATGGATTATTTAGATTATTTAGATCCATGGATCATGATTAAGTAAGTGTTTAGTCCAGGGCTTGCTTTGAGTATTTTTCACTCTGGCTGATGGGATAGAGGACATATGCACTGATCAGTTTTCAGCTGAAGTCATAGGGGGTTACTCTGCAGATCTCCAGGGCTCTTGATTTGTACAGCCCTCTCTTCTTCTATACAAGCTTACCTTAACAGCGCTTTGTTCCACTTCACAGATATTACGTTTTATACAAATCGAAGGTCTGTGGCAACCTTGCATCAAACAAATCCATTGCTGACATTTTTCTGGCAACATGTGCTCCCTTTTTGTCTCTGTGTCACATTTTGGTAATTCTCACAGCATTTCAAACTTTTTCATTACTTTCATATCTGTGGTAGTGATCTGTGATCAGTGATCTCTGATGTTACTATTGTGATTATTTTGGAGCATCAGGAACCACACTCACTCAAGAGGGCAAGTTTCATCGATAAATGCTGTGTATGTTCTGACTGCTGCACTGACCAGCCACTCCCCTACTGCTCTCTCTGTCCTCAGGCCGCCATATCCTCTGAGACACAATGTTGAACTTAAACCAATAAACAACCTTAGAATGGCCTCTACATTTTCAAGAGAAAAAAAAAGTTGCATGTCTCTCATTTTAAGTAAAAGGCTAGAAATGATTAAGCTTAGTGAGGAAGGAATGTTGGGGGGCCAAGAATAGCTGAAAGCTAGATCTCTTATGCAAAACAGCCAATTGATAAATGCAAAGGAAAAGTTCTTGAGGGCAATAAAAATTTCTACTAGAATGAACACATTAGTGATAAGAAGGCAAAAGAGCCTTATTGTTGATATAGAGAGTGTTTTATTGATATGGATAGAAGATCAAATGAGCCACAACATTCCCTTAAGCCAAAGCCTAATCCAAATCAAGGCCCTAACTCTCTTCAATTGTATAAAGCCTAAAAGAGGTGAGGAAGCTGCAGAAGAATAGTTTGAAGGATTGTTTCATGAAGTTTAAGAGAAGAAGCCAGCTCCATAACATAAAAGTACGACGTGAAGCAGCAAGTGCTGATTTAGAGGCTGTAGCAAGTTATACAAAAGCATAAGACAACTGATGAAAGTGGCTACACTAAACAACAGATTTTTATGTAGACAAATAACCTCTTACTGGACAAAGATGCCATTTAGGATTTTTATAGCTAGAAAGAAGATATCAAGGTCTGTAGTCAAAGCTTCAAATGACAGGCTGACTCTCTTGCTAGGGGATGATGCAACTGTTGAATTTAGTTGAAGCCAGTGTTAATTGACTACTCCAAAAATCCTAAGGCCCTTAACAATGATGGTAAATCTATTCTGTGCTCCATAAGTGAAAGACTAAGCCTGGATGACAACACATGTGTTTATAGCATGGTTGACTGAATATTTGAAGGCCACTGTTGAGGTCTACTGCTCAGGATAAAATATTACTTTTAGAATATTACTGTTCATTGTCAATACATCTAGTCACCAAGAGCTCTAATGGAAATGTACAAGGAGATTAATATGGTTTCCATGGCTGCTGACACAACGTTCATTGTGCGGCCCATGGATCAAGGAATAATTTTTACTTTCAAGTTTTATAATTTAAGAAATATATTTGTAAGGTTATAGCTACCAAAGATAGTGACTCCTCTGATGGAGTTAAGCAAAAAGTAAATTGAAATCTTTCTGGAAAGAATTCAATATTCTAGATGCCATTAAGAGCATTCATGATTTATGGGAGGAAGTAAAAAGAGCAACATTAACAAGAGTTTGGAAGAAGTTGATTCCAGCCCTCATGATGACTTTGAGGGGTTCAAGACTTAAGTGGAGGAAGTAACTGCATTTATGGTGGAAATAGCAAGAAACTAGAATTAGAAGTGGAGCCTGAGATGTGACTGAATTGTAAAAATTTCATGATAAAACTTGAACCAATGAGGAGTTGCTTCTTATGGATGAGAAAATAAACTGATTTCTTGAGATAAAATGTACTCCTGGTGAAGATGCTGTGAACATTATTGAAATGTCAACAGAGGATTAAGAATATAACAATATTACATAAATTTATAAATTTGCTTGGTAGAGCAGTGGCAGGGTTTGAGAGTATTGACTCCAATTTTGCAAGAATTCTTCTGTGAGTAAATACTCTCAACTAGCATTCCATGCTACAGAGAAATCTTTTGTGAAAGGCAGAGCCAGTTGTAGCAAAATTCACTGTTGTCTTATTTTAAGAAATTACTACAGCCATCCCAACCTTCAGCAGCTACCATCCTCATCAGTCAGCAGCTATCAACACACAGACAAGACCCTCTACCAAAGAAAAGCTTATGACTCATAAAGGCTCACAAGATCATTAGCATTTTTAATAAGAAAACATTTTTAAATTAAGGTATATACATTTTTTTAGACTTAATGCTATTTCAAACTTAATAGACTATATTATAGTGGAAATATGACTATCACATGCACTGGGAAGCCAAAACATTTGTGTGACTCATTTTATTGTAATGTTTGCTTTGTTGCAGTGGTCTGGAATTAAACTCACAATATCTCCGAGGTATGCCTGCACTCTATCTTGAGAACACTAGCTACCTTAACTTCCTCAGGGTCTAAGCTCTGTCTATTTTACCCCTAAGGAGAATGTCAAATTATGCCTGTGATTTTGCTCAATGTGCTCCAGCCTGGAAATTCTCTAGGCACTAACATGTGCCAATCATAGGGCTAACCTCATTCGTTTCCCATGCGGGATCACCACTTTTTGTTGCCTCATGTAGTTATTTATCTTAAAGACATCCTTTCATATATTGTGTCCAACACTCTACTTGTTTGTAGCAGGAGAGTATATTTGGTGCCTGTTACTTCATCTTGGTTGGAGTGTTAAGTTCCCATTTTCAAATAATTTTACTGAAAGTGGTATTTATCACTTTATTTTTTGTATACTAAATAATTTAACCTTGTTCTGAATGAGGAATGGCATTTATCCTGACTTCTGAGATGTAATCAATAAGCCCTTGGAATGTCATTCCTGATAGGAGTGTCATTATTTTTCTGGTGGCCTTGGATCACCAGATAGTCTACAATATGATTTAGGGTGCAGATTTGCCATGCCAGAAGAACTAATGATATGATTTAAGGATTTGGGTGATTTGGTCTCAGCTGACCGCAATAGGAATTGTGGACTGAGATTAGCCTTGTGGGCAATCCATTTTGCCTACATGATTGAGCACCCCCAAAATTTTGAACACTGAGGCTTAGATTAGCTTCTCTTGGTGATAATGATCTGTGCTTATTTTCATACATCAATGCTGGTGGATAATGTCCTGACTCCAAAAAGCCTCATGTTTGGAACACTCTTAGACTCTGTCCTATGTGCTCTTCCCTTGGCTGATTTTAATCTGTATCCTTTCCCTGTAATAAATGATAACCATGAGTATAACAGCTTTCAGTGAGTTCTATGAGTTCTGTTGAAGTATGGACCCTGAGGGTGGTTTTTGGCAATTCCCCAAACTCTGTAGTTGGTGTCTGATCTGACAGTGATCTGTGTGGATTGTACTCCCTCTAATTCTGCAGTTGGTTAAACTCTCCAATTGCTATAGTCTAAAATTCTTAAGAGAATTAGAGTCTACTAATTACATCTTTAGAAATCAAGAATTTCCTAATTTATATTACATATCTAGCTTATGAAATATGAGTTGAATATTTTATTGAATATGAGAATGAATATTTTGATTTTATTATTTTCAGTTTGTTGTCAATTTTTATTAATTTAATTTTTAGGTTTATCATTTATACATGCAACAGAATAATGTAAACAGTAATACATTAACATTATAACAAAAGATGACAAGTACAGGATAGTAAGAAAAATCTTCTGGGACAATTAGCACAAAGAAATACATGATGTGGAGTAACTAAAAATTTGCCCTAAAACAATTTTTGAAGGCCGGGCGCGGTGGCTCACGCCTGTAATCCTAGCTCTTGGGAGGCCGAGGCGGGCGGATTGCTCAAGGTCAGGAGTTCAAAACCAGCCTGAGCAAGAGCGAGACCCTGTCTCTACTATAAATAGAAAGAAATTAATTGGCCAACTGATATATATATAAAAAATTAGCTGGGCATGGTGGCTCATGCCTGTAGTCCCAGCTACTCGGGAGGCTGAGGCAGAAGGATCGCTTGAGCCCAGGAGTTTGAGGTTGCTGTGAGCTAGGCTGACGCCACGGCACTCACTCTAGCCTGGACAACAAAGCGAGACTCTGTCTCAAAAAAAAAAAAAAAAAAAAAACAATTTTTGAGCTTGCTAAATGCCAAGGAAAATAAAGTATGATCTTTTATAAGAATCAAAATGTCTATAAAATAAAAACATGTCCTTTCTCAAATAATTGAGATATACAAGCTATGTGTACTATGAGTCTCCAGGAAGACAGTACTCATCATTTATAAAGTTTGTCACATTTTCTATATTTACCATGAAATAAATTATTATCTTAGCATTTTGGTAATTTTGAAAAATAGAGCCATAGTAGTTTTAAGCAAAATGCACCACTTTCTTTAAGAAGAAAATATTTACTACAGCTCATGAAGCTTTAAAAACAATCATTAATGTTCAGGAATTGTCCTGAGGGAGAAAGAGAGTATATTACAGCAAAATCTGAGAAGGTAAAAACAAAAGTCATAAAAACAATTAATAAAGGAGATTAAATTAAACAAATATTTGCTTAGCATAAATACCCACATTTTTTATTTATGAAATAATTTATTTTACATACTTGCAAATCTCAAATAGAAAGAGAACAACAGATTAATGAGGTTCTTACATATGGAGCAAAAATATAGGGGAAAACCTTGCATATAAAAGTAACATTGTAGCTTCACAAAATGCAATTTAACTTCAGATGAAGATCATGGTACTGGCATAATTAGTGAGGTTTCATAAGGACAAATGTCTGCCATTGCTATTCATATTTCCAACATGGTTCATATGAACAGATGAATGGAAGGGCTTAATGCCTGATTCTTAATACAGACTTCATAAATGTTTGTTGAAATAAATGCCACCTCTTCCAACTCTTCTCCCATCATTTCTTCCAGAACAATTTTAGGCTTAGCAAAAGTTAAAGTAAAAGTGAGCAAAATAGAGATTGCCGGGATGGTGAGAGAGAAAGAAATGATAGTTCTTCATTGCTTCCCAGGACTATTTAAGAAATGTATAGGTATAAATATTTGTATTCTGACCTGTGTGATAACAAATTTTGTATTTAGTCTGAAAAGTTGCAGGTTACTGACATACTAATATATACAAATTATTTGCATAAGGCATTATGTTAAGAGAATAAATGAAACAAGACTCCCTCCTGTGGCCATCAGGGGTGAATGTGCTAACGATAATATCACTGTTGGTGACATTACATGACTCTACTTGCATGGCTGCTCTTTCCCTGGTCCTATACGTACCCAGAACATATTCCTTGCATGTATTACCATGGCACATACTTTTCCTAGCTTACTCACACATTGAGAATTATTTCATGTAGCGAAATACAGTGAATAGTGAAAAATGAGTTCGTGGTTTGGTGAAAGTCTGTCAAATTGTAAAAAACACAATTGAATCACTGAGCATTACAAACATACCCTACAAAATCTCACATATCGAACAAACAAACAAACAAAAAAGCCAGAGTCAGTTGACAAGTGGAGGTTAAATCCTTGCAACAAATAGCAATGCAGGCTCTATGTTTGGTATCTGAACTTCTCAAAAACTTTCTGGAATTTCACCAAGTCTGTCTCATCAGAATTCATTCCCCCTGCCAAAGCATTCCATAAGTGTGGAAGAGATAAAACTGCAACACAGAAACATATGGGCAGAAGATAAAAGGAGATCAGTGAGCAGGAAAATATGTTTCTTAAAATCTGTGCTGCAGTCATTTTTCTTCTCAGTTTTGTTGTTTGTTATGCCTTTGAATGCCCATAGCCAACATTAAGAATGTTTCTACACAACAGCAAAAGAATAAATCAATTCAGACCAAAAAGAGTCAATTCAGTTAAGAAACGAACAACAAAAACCAACAACAACATCAACAAATGCAAGTCAAGTTGTTTGGTATTTGATAATAAATTGGTTTGTTTGTTTGGGTGTTTTGTAGGCACAGCCTGAATGAACAGTGACAAAGATCAGTTCTTAATTTAGAATTTGTTTTACTTGCAATCATAAGTACTTTAAATATCCATGTTCCATTTTGCTTTATGCAATGTCTATTGTCATGTGTCCTTTGCTTTCTTTAAAATATTATATGGGTAAATTGGGTGAGTTTCCATAAAGAGCAAAGTGTTGTTTGAGAAATAGTCTAGTGTTTTAACTAGGTAGGCTTCCATGAATTAGTGATATGGAAAATAAATATTTATCTTAAGTACAACTTTTCCTAAAAATGTTTCTTTTCTGTGGTACATATAATGTTAAAATCATAGACTTAATCTTCTCTCATATTCAATTTTTCCCAAGAACAAACTTTTCAATTCTGTTCATCTAAGCTATTTTAGTATGCTACAAATGGTGAGACAAATTCTCCAACCTGCTGCTTGGCATTTGGGGTAGTACTTATTGGTCTGAAGTCCAGATTTGCTAGGACAAACCTACTTAATCTATTTTGTCATATAGTGCCAGTACATTCTAAATATTCTAACAATCTACTTATAAAATAAAGAATTGAACTAAAGAATAACTGAATTAAATAACCAAGAGCATTATTAGAAATGTACAGGTCAAAAGTTTCTGATAAAAAATATGAAGAAACTGTTTGAAAAAGTTTCCAATAAAAAGTAAACTTGATCATCTGGATCATCTGTATTATTTTAATTATATACCTAAACACATTATTTGCATATTAGCTGTGCTTGTCAAATCTTCAAGAAAAAATTGTAAAGAACAAAACTAACTTCTTAAGTGAATGGAACTAGTTGGGCATGACCTTAAAACAAACTATCCTTGAGGACAATTTTAGCTTCCAGAAACTTAGCCAAATCATGAATGATCAGAGAGGTTTTTTTTCTTTTCTTTTTCATTTCAGCATATTATGGGGGTAAAAATGTTTAGGTGACATATATTGCTTTTTCCCCTCCCAAGTCAGAGATTCAAGCGTGTCCGTCCCCCAGACAGTGTACACCGCACCCATTAGGTGTGTATATACCCATCCCCTACTCCCCCTTCCCACCTACCCAACACCTGATGAATGTTACTACTATATGTGCACATAAGTGTTGAACAGTTAATATGAATTTGATGGTGAGTGCATGTGGTGCTGTTTTTTTGGTTTTCTTTTTTTAATATAGCATTTCAAGAGAAGTGACAAACCAGAAATAAAATTAATTCTATTTCTAGTATTTGGCTTTTTAATTTCAAATCTTCAGATTCACCTAGCAATCTGAAAATTTGGAGCGACCTGTCTTATGCATTGCAAAAGGCAGACCCTCAGAAAACATCTATTTATTGATTGAATGAATGAACGAATGAATATGCTTAAAGCTGAATGTGCAATAACCAACTGAAAAAAAAATAACATTGTCTAAGTCTTCTAAGACTGCTATAACAAAATATCATAAATGGGGGGGAGGGCTTATAAACTACAGAAATTTATTTCTTACAGTTCCAGAGGCTGGGACATCCAAGACCACTTCCAGTGAGGCCCCACTTTCCAGTTTATAGATGACTCCTTCTTATAGTCTCCTCACATGGTAGAAAGGGCAGGGCAGCTCTGTGGGACCTCTTTTATAAGGCTACTAATGCCATTCAGAAGGGCTACACCTTCCGGACCTAATCACTTCTAAAATTCCACTTCCTAATATCTTCACATTGATAATTAGGTTCTGGCATGAATTTGTGGGAGAGGTGAACTAACATTCAGATCATTGTACTAATAGGTTCTTTGGTATTAGAATTTTGAAATATAATTATTCATAATAGTTACTAATTAACCAATGAATGTTTATTGCGACTCTGATCCCTTGGTCCTAGAAATATTTTTTTTTTATTTCGGCATATTATTGGAGTACAGATTTTAAGGTTTCAATAAATGCCCATTCCCCCCCTCCCCCCACAAGTCTGAGTCTCCAGCATGACCATCCCCCAGATGGTGCACATCTCACTCATTATATATATATATATATATATATATATATATATATATATATATACCCAAACCCTTCCCCCCTCACACCTGCCCAATATCCTATTACTGTAGTACCTATGTGACCACTTAGGTGCTGCTCAGTTAATACCAATTTGCTGGTGAGTATATGTGGTGCTTGTTTTTCCATTCTTGGGAAACTTCACTTAATAGTATGGGTTCCAGCTCTAACCAGGAAAATATAAGATGTGCTATATCACCATTGTTTCTTAGGGCATCTCATGTATTTCCATTTGGGGGATGGAGGGGAAGGAAACACATTTTCTGCATTACTTTGTCTTTATCAAAAATGGAAATACATGAGATGGCATCAGAAATGATTAAGAGCTAAACAGAGAATTCAACCAAGATCATGTGCTGTACAATGGGATGGCCTCTTACAGTTGGTGACAGTAAGCTGGAATCTGACTGCTCAAGAGAAAATAACCATACAAAAATTGGGAGTATACCATGACAGGCAAAATGAAAAGTTAATGAAAAATCAATTAGATTATAATGTGTTAGGTATGTGTAATTGCCATGCTGAATAGAAAGTAAGTCAGGATATGTATAGGTTAAGCTGACAATTCATTACAGACGGCAGGGTTCAGATCATTTAAGGACTTTTTAAGAAAGAGGATAGGTGGAATAATTTTCATTAAACAACTAGAGGAGTTTAAGAAGAAGAATGTCATTAACATAATATATATTATAGAATCAATATTATTTAATATGCTATATGTTATATATTTTATTTCTGAATCTGGCATTCTTAGAGAATTTCAGGTTAGAAACAAAGACAGTTGAGTCATTTGCATGTACAGTAGATACTTAAGCCATGAGTCTCTGGAATTTAACTGAGAGAATATAATAAAAAAGAGAAAGACCAGGTAAAGGAATCTTCGGGGGAAATTAAGAAACTGATCACAATCCCAAAGTGTAGAAAAAAATTGATGATTTGACATGTTTTTTCATTTTCCACTGATTTTTTTAAATAAGAAATAGAAATTACAAAATAAAATTGTCATAGTGTCCTTTGACTTATCTGGTGATTGTTGCTACGGAAAGGTGCATTAGTAGTCTTGACATATAGGTAACTACATAGAAATACACAATATTATTGACTTTTCTTGGGCTGTGGGGTTTTGTATATTTTTCAGTAGGATATTCAGAATACCAAGCTATTATTTTAGTTTGGTTTCTAAATCTCTGCTTAGACAAAGTCCTTATGAACAAAAAAAATTCTGAAAAATTTGATATCCATTTATTGTTGCATTGGTTCAATTATTATGATGCAAGTTCAAGTAAGTAAAATAAATGTCAATAATATTTTCTGATTTAATTGTGAAGTCTTTTTATTGATTGAGAAAATTGATTATTTGAGGTTCTATAGAGGGAGACAAGATAGTTTTTCTCATTATTTAGGTTAGTTGTTCAGATAATCATGTAATTTGGACATGTCAAATAGATAAATTTTTAAACTAAATTTAAGCTGATGCCTAAAAATCACTTACAAAAAATCACTTTTGTGTTAAAATTATCTTGGTAAGAAATGTTAAATAATATTATAGACAATATTTTCTAACTGAATTTTTTTTAAGTATTAATAAATATATTAGAGACTTGTTAAGTATTCTTCATTGATAAAACTTCCAAATTATGTGTAAGTGGAACCATGAAAAATGACTTTAATTGTCTACTGTGATGGAAATTGCCATATCACCCACATAGTCAAAGTATATTTTCTTTATGTCTAGTGGTTTGGTATAATTTAGAAACCACCCTGATATTCAAAGCATATGTTCACTTTATATAATGTAATGGACCAACTAGGGAATCAAATTAATCATTAGAACAACAATAAGTGAACACATAGTATATGTCAGTTTTGGTCATATCTGATCTTAAAAGTGAGTACATTACATAATGTACAGTTGGAAATAAGATTGATAGAATACGAGAGAGATGATTAAGCATACAGTATTTGGTTATGTACTCTATATAAACAAACTTTGATCTTATATTTTTAAGTCTTTCATGGTAGTTGTAAGAAAACTTTCAAATCATCTAAATTTATATTTCAAAGCATATGGAGTTGCCATCTGCATTATCCTTGTTGTGGGTGTGCACATAGTTGTTCAGACATTGAGTATTGGCAAGTGCCAAAAAAACTGATTTCTCGGTAGTAGCCCATTCTATTTCTCAGTAACTGGATACAGCTCGTGTTAATTTTATCCTTGTCTTATTAATTTGTAATAGATTTTAACTTGGTTTTAACTTTCCTGGGCTTATTTTTACACAATGTTAAGAGTTTTCTCCTTCTGTGTAATTTAGAATGTCAATTATAGATTGTAACTTGAAAGCAATAGTAACTACATCTTTTTGGTTTAATCATGATTTAAAAATATGTGAGGAGGTATACAAATATTTTATATATTTACAGTGTTCATTTTGTGTATAATTTTATTTCTTTCCTACTTTCTATGTTTGTAAAAGATAAGTGCTATGTTATGCCTATAATTTAAAACATATTTGTATTTTCATACCTATGTCTGTAAAGTGACCAAACATCTAATTCCAAGGAGTTACACACAAATTATTTAAATAAAGTTCAACTGAAGAAAAAACTACAATTTGTTCAAACTTACAAATCTATTTTTTTAAAAAAACATTTATTGCGTTAGATTCCCAGCACTTACATATTGCAAATTTGGGATCTTGCTGATTTTTTTAAATGAGGAAGCTGTACTGTTTGATTTATTGGCTACATCATTAAAGAATTGATGAAACTGCATATGGAACAGATTATTTTTTATTCTTAATTTTATATTTTTGAGAATTATACCAGATTTTTAAGCTCCCAAGTGTTTATGCAATCATATGTCAATAGCCGTAAAAGAAACAGCTCTTGCAACTATACATAAATGGATTTATTTATTGGTATAACATTCAGAGAATATGGGGCTATTGTGTGCCAAAAAGCTGTAACATTTTCACAGAAAATTTAGTGTTCCTTCCTGCTGACTACTGTAATTGATGTGATAAAAATAGCAGGCCTGAACTTCAGCCTATGTACTCGGAGAGGATTCTTCTATGGAACTACATTGAATGAGGTTGGAGCCCAGCATATTTATCATCACAGTAATGGGAAGATATGATCATATTCCTGCCTATATTAGATTGCCAAAATTCAAGAGGCAGGGCATTTGCTGTATATTCATCTGTCAACCCGTCAAGTGGCTCAGAGGAGACAAACAAACATGTATGACCCAGATTTTTAGCAGCTTTTCTATTATCTACTTGACATATCTTTGAGAGGACAGGAAGAAGAAATGAATTGGACAATACAACATTTTAAATTGAGAGCATTATAATTTATTATCTATACCATGACCTCAGTATTATAATTAGTAAGGTACTTGACTCAGAAATGCTGATATGGACCATGTTATTTTAAGGAATACATTGGGTATTTTTATGGTCTCACCTATGACATTCCTGAGGACAAATTCAAGAATTTTGAAAAAGTTAGTAACATATTAATACATTTTTCACAGTGTATTTTTTTTGCAGATAAAATTCATGAGCTTATTTGATGTAGGAACTTTAAAAAAATGTTTCTTATTGATTTTTCCACAATATTTTCACTATCTATCCTATTACCTATGGTATTTATATTTAACAGAGATGTAGTCCCTAAACATATTTATTTTATTATGATGTATGCTTGGGAAACTTTGTAAAAATAACATTTCATATGTTCTTCTAACAGCCAAATAAAATGTGAGATAGAGACAAGTTTGTTGTAGTAACAAAGAAGGATTTAAAACAAGGAGTACAAAGAAGCAATTGAAATATTCTCAAGATAAAAAAAAAACTCTCTGAAATTTTTAAAAAGTCAACTGCAATTGCAATCCATTCCGTTATCATCATATTGAGATGGCAAGAATCCTTAGGGGAGAGTGCTGCATGCATTGCCGGGTACTGCTGTTATCCAAATGGCCTCTCTGCTTTGTCAAAAAGGCTTTGAACTTTTATCAACTATGGCCCAGAATCCCAAATTCTTCCTTGATTATTGATCTCTTTGTCATCTACATATTTTCTCTGACAGTTGTATTTTGCAACAGTGATTTCATTTTCTTATCTCAAGTATATCCTAGCTATATGTCTTTTTGACTTATATGATATAAAGGTCATGATTCTCCAATAGAATGTCTACCAGATATTTCATGTTTAATGACCTGTAACTTTTGGAACTCATCTAAAATAAAAATAAAATTGATGATTTTGCATGCATGTCTATGCCTTCCTAAGACCAGGTTTTTGCAGTCAAACCAACTCTCAGGGTAAGATTCACTGAAAGGACTGTGCTATTATTCGTGAAAAACATTCAGACTTGGTATTTGTCTCTCAATCTGAGTAATACCCTTCTACCTACAGACCTAGTAGGATGATCTCATTAGTCTTCTAATCTGCATGTGAAGAAACTGAGTGTAAGTAAGACTAGGTGAATTCCCATGAGTTTACAACGCATAAATGATAGATCTGTGATTCAGTTCAGGCTGTTCTACCTGGAGGAAGCATTCTTTTTCTCCATGCATGCTGCACTGGGTTTCACTCAAAGCGTGTGAAAGCCAGGCTGTTTGGGGGGTCCTGAAATCTGACTGGTTTCTTAACTTTCCCATCATCATCCACCTTCTGTTTAAATGACTATTGTGTTACAATAAGATTATTTCCCTTGAGGGGAAAAAAAAGAATACCAATTTTGGATATAAAATTATGTGAATAATTTTAAACGAACAAATAGACCTGAAAATGTTTAAAGAACATTTAAAGTAGAGCTATTTTCAATATCCTCCAGGCAAAACAGTAGAACCACATTTGTCGTTGAGCAAGTTGAGTTTATTACTTGTTGCAGCAGACAAATGCTGATATGGAGATGGAAAGATTGTGTATGTAAGATAGAAAATTGCACGAGGAAAACAATGTGTTAGCACAGTTCAGTTTTTTGGATTCAATCAATTGCTTAAATAATTGAAAACATATATTATAGCCTTTATTTCATATATTGAGTAAGGTCCTAGCTATCTATAATCGCTTTGGTTTAAAATATGAAATAACCTCCTGATAGCTTTTTTTCTATTAATATTTTTATTTTAAAATTACCTTAGAAAAATTATATCTAATTTAATAATAATATGATAAAACAAAACTTGCCCAAAGATTGACGATTAAGAGCAACATTATTTTTTTTTATTTCACCATATTATAGGGGTACAAATGTTAAGGATACATACATTGCCCTTGATTAACACTATGGTGCTCAAAGGGTGGTGGTGTTCACCAGGGATTCAGGGGTTGGAGGGGTAGTCCCACATCTGATAACTTTTATGTACAAATTTTGGCTTGTGATTAAGATAATCATAAAAGTTTTGTGTATCTTATCTATCACTCTGAATCATAAACACCTAGCAACTTTTGCCCTTAACATCTGATCTCTGAAAAAGAGAAATCACTGTGTTACAAGCCTGCTTTCCCATTAGTAATTGTTCTCAGAGAGTATGAAATAGAAATTTAGTGGAAAATATTGATTCTAAAATGCTACTTGACTAAGAGCATCTATTAAGGATTCCAATTAGCAAAAGACTAAACAAACTGACAAAGAAAGTAATAAAAACTACAGTAGCTAGGGTACTAAGTATTTGACACTGTAATTAATTTGAACATTACCAACTCACCTCTGAGGGTATGGGTAATTAAAGATAAGCTAAGGGCAGATTTCTTTATTCTGTCACTGTAAATCATTTATTAGGTAGATCTCATTATTTCTATTGTCCATACCTCCTGGTCCAATTCCTTAGCCTCCATACCATAATCTTTACAAAGTTAAAAAATCATTCTTCTAGGTTTTTAAACCAATTTTTAGATATTTGGATATGGGGAGATTTTAAAATATCAACTAGTCTTATGATAAATAGGTCTTTGTTCAATGATTCTAAGAAACAAACTCAACTAAGAGATTCTTAGAAAAATATTACCATGAGAAGTGACATTTAATGTTTCTAAAATCCTGACTTAAATGATCAGAGGGCTACTATGGTAGAGGAAAACATATATGAATACATAAAGTATAAGAAAACATACTATTCATAAAAGAAAGACCTGAAGAATTTCGTCCATATACAGTGAAGATAGGATCAGACCCAAATGAACCGAAGTGTCTACTCACAACCATTCTTCCTGAGAAGATGGTTCCTTAACCACAAGAACAGAATTTGGCCAAGGTGTTCTACATCTAGCATTTTCTTTTCGGCAGGGTGTATTTGGATGATAATACGATGAATATGCAAAAGGAAAAACATAGTTCACTTTCCTTGGAGCAGCACACAAGCATATATAAGCAACTGCATTATTCTTTCCCAAAACAAATTTGATCATCTCTAATAGAAAGCATCCTGAAGCACAGATTTCGCCTCAAAGACTTTGTAGTATGCAAAGCTGAAAATGGCTCCATAATGTACCAAGTATGGAAACTGGACCAAATAGAAAAACTGTTTTAATTATATGATAAATGCTGTATGCTGGCACAGTGCATGGCTTCCTTAGATGAAGGGTAAATAGAAAAGTTCCACTCCTGAGACTTATAGAGCCCATCTCCTCAGCATCACTAGTGGCTGGATCAAAGAATTGGTAATAGACTTTTACCTTAATTAATCATCTAGTCATACAGGTCAAAGACCGAAGGCCACAAAAAGGAGGAAGGGTCATTGATATAGTGAGAGAAATGGGTTAATATATCGACAGTGAATTTTGAGGTACGTGATCATAGAATAGAGAATAATTCCTCTTATTACTCCTGGAACATTACCACATTTTGGTTACATTATACTCACATATCTAAAAACTCAATACGTATGAATAATCAACCCTATAAGTCATATATTTTGGCGAAAATATAATAAAACTGGAAATTAATATCATAAAATATGAAACAGTACAACTCATACACATAAAAAATTCACTTTTAAAAATTCCTGTAAATGCTAACCTATTTAGAGTTATTACATTCAATAAAAGTATTACATATAATAATGTCCTGGATGTAGCTAAATCTATAATCAGAATAATCAGCTATAAATAGTTTACTTATTAAATATGAAAGAAATGAGTACTCAGCTGAAAAAAGTATACGATTATAATAAACATAATGTTAGAAAAGAAATTAATAAATATGGCTGGACTATAGAGGAAAGAATTAATAGACAAATCCAGCAGATTGAAGGATTAGAAAGGAGAGAATTAATAAATATATCTAAGAGCTTTGAAATGGCCAATATAAAACACACAAAAAAGTTTTTCCAAGATTAATCAATAAAAAAGGAAAACAGAACACTGAGAATAAGAAAGAGTTTAAATTCTAAAATGAAGAAACAATGGAAAAAAACACATTTAAAAATGTAATTTCTACTACTGGTACTACGGAAGACCAAATATTCCCAAAGATTCTTCCTCAAAATTTATCTAAATCCTGGGTAAATTACAGCAAATGTACATTTGTAACACTCTCAGCTTTCTAGAAAGTAAGGGAAATGTCTCCCACCCCCAAAGAATATTAAGCTGCAAACGAAGCAAGAAGTACTATGCGATAAGCCAATTTGAAAGGTGGTTTTGTGTTTTGGGCAAATGCCTACACCTGAACTAAAATGGAATTCTATGCTTTGTGCCCCCAGAAAAGAGTTTGTGTCAATCCTAGACTGCTTTATTTTTGGAACTTCAATGGTGGGTAGTTGTTAATAGCAATCTATGGCTCAAGGAATATAATTAAATCCTTGCTAGAAGAAGACAGGATATAGAGGCTCAGAATTACCACAAAATAAAGCTCATAATTTTAAAAAATGCCAAACACACAATAAAAAGCCACTTAAGTGGCTATCACTAATTGGAATGCAAATGTTACAACCCCTATGGAATTGAGTTGGACACTATTTATCAAAATTGCATATGCATATAACTCATTCTACTTCTAGCAATCTATCTCTAAGATACACTAACAAAATATGTAATGATACATGCACAAAATATTAATTATAGCTTTATTTATAACAAAACTAATGACTGGAAAACAACCTAAATTTCATCTAAATGAACTGATGAAATAAAAACTGATATATCTGCAAGTATATTATTATAAATCTATAAAGAGGATTGAGAAAAATCTTTATATATTGCCATGAAATAATCTCTAGGATATTTTTTTATGCAGAGAAAACAGCAAAATGCAGGACTTTTATAGAATATTTCATGTAAAAGTTCCTTTTTTTGTTTGAAATGGGAATATGTGTGTATGTGGTTTGTATGCATATGTGTTTGGTATTTGTGCATACTTACTGATTTGCTTATATTTTCCAAGACAAATGATGGTAGAATGAACTAATAAATATGTAGCTATATGAGGAGGGAGGAAGCAGAGATGGAAGTAAGATTTCTATGAATTTAACTTGTTCTATAATTTTGACTTTAGAAATGCATTAATGGTTTACATAATTAAAAATAAATTGAAAAGGAAATAAGAAAATGCCTACAAATTGAAAATGAATAGAAAAATAAATGAATCCAAATGTATTTGAAAATGATTGAAAATTATTTTCTTTACAACTTTGAAGAAAATTGACTTACTTCTATCCCAATTTGATTTTCAAACCTTTATAGAATAATGTATCATGGTCTGTTTCTTTTTTTCTTTTTTTGTATTCATTGGTGGTAAATGTCTTCATTTTTGAAAATATTCATATATATATATATAACATTCTTTCTCATTGGCTTTCTCAGTTTTATCCCTCTGCAATTCTGAATATCCAGATATTATATTCCTCTAACAAGAAATCATTGCCAAAAAATCATTGCCAAATTTAATGTTATGAAACTTTCCCCCCATGTTTTCTTCTGAGAGTTTCATAGTTTTATTTCTTAATTTAGATCTTTGATCTATTTTTAGTTAATATTTGTATATGGTGTAAGGAAAGAGTCCAACTTCATTTTTTTTTACTTATAGATATCCAGTTTTCTCAGAAAAAGAACTATTTTAAGTAAATACTTTCATAAAAATTTTGGTTGTCTAACACTCCATTTGCTAGAATTCACATTATAAATTCTCAGACAATAAAGATTTTCTATAATTTTTATTTTGTAGGAAAAAACTAATAGAATATCTTTCCCACAATTTTATCAACCATTCAGTCCTCCATGCAACAAAATACTCCAGTTTCCCACAATGTGATCTGTTATACAGGAGACTAGGAAATAATACAAGTTCATTGACTCTATTTAGTCAGACTCTTAGTTCAATGTTCATTCCTCTACCTCACACTAAATTTCTTGTTATTATTTTATTGTTTCTGGTTCATGTTCTTGAAGAATAAAATATTATCTGAGCTTTGCTCCTGAGAAGTGTACTAAGAATAGAGTTAATTTCACAAAGATGCCAATTTCAAGTATAAAGCAGGCAACATACTGTATCTAGGGTTTAAAAGTTTAATGTGGCTAGAAGAAAGATAATTAGGAAACTGTATATACCTGGCACTAACATTCAGCCATCATTGGAATAGAGTTCTCTTCCTTTTTAGCATTAAGATTCTAGTTAATTTTATTGATGCATAAAAATATTTTACTAGTAATATATAATCCTTAAAAATACTATATTTGGACATTATTTGTTTACTTTTGATGCCTTTGGAATCATTAAACTATGGGCTTTATGAAAATTACAGTACTTGTAATTCTATCATCACCTCATTCACTAGAATTCTGTAACACAGTTACCTTACAGAATTTGGCTGATTGCTTAAATATCACATCAAGTAAATGAAAAATAAAAGCAGTAGAATCAGTTTGATTTCTTCTATACGAGCTCTCCAAATGTCATGCCATTAATGAGACCACTTTAAAAACACCATAAGAAATTATGTGTTAAAAATGCAAAACTAACCAAAGGCTAGGGGAATTGTTACTGAAAATTCTCCCTTGGAAGAAAAGTAATGGGTGATCTTAAATAAATATATGTGGGCAGACCAAGGCAGAAGAATAACAAAAGAAATACTCTCCAAAACTATACATTATCAGACAGGCAGGTTATACTCTATTACAAAAAGGCCTCATAAATCTTAAAAGAGACATTTGTGAAGTTTGTGAACTGCTGTTCTACTCAGGTTTGTTAGGATGTCCACAAATGGAGTCTGAATATTGAAATGATGTCTGTATTTTCCTTGCACCTGGATGGGGAAAATCAATTGGGTAAATCCCAGAGGCAAGAGAGAATGATTTTCTCCCTTTAATTCAGAATAATATAAGGGGGAAAACTGAAATACTTATATACAAATTTTCTGTAATAAAATAATATGCACAGAAAAGCAAACATTTTCATTTAAGTTCTTTTAGAAAGGCCATGTAGGAGGAATTCTTCATGAATAGAATTAGATGTGACTTTTGGTACCATTTTAAGATAAATCATTGTTCCCAGATGAATGCTATACTGAATTAAAAGGAGAAACTGAACAGAGTTTTAAAAAGAGTGAAGAACAATAGGGTAGGAGGAAATGTGATTCCTCCCAGCACTGAAAACAACTGATTCTGAAGAGAGATTGCACAAGTGATGCTGTTGCCTGCACCTTGAGTTCTCTAATTTTCTTGACAGCTTGGTATTTGAAGATCAGGTAGCAGATGATTATATTTCCCAAATCCTCCTAATACCTGGCCTTCACATGTTTTATTAGTTGTTAAAGAAAGATGGCCATCAGGAAAGACTAAATAGTAATTAGATGGCAAAGAAAACCTGACAGGACCAGGTTAGACTTGCATTAGTAGAAGCATTTATTTATCATTAAATGTTTATCAAGCATTTTATATACATTAAGGAAGAAATGTATTTATTATCTCTATTCTATAGGTGATGAAGCTGAGGATGAGTGAGGGTGTGTAACTTGGCTCTCTCCACATTGCAAAATATTAGAGAGAGTGTTTGAACCTAATAGTCCTGACTCTAGACTGGAAGAACTTACAAGCCTACCACATTACTTCTCTCCAAGCTCTGCTTTGCCTCTCACGACAGAGCTCTTGAGTAATGCATACTGTTTCTCACAGACATTCTCAGCACAAAGGATTTTTACACCAACATAAAAATGACTTAAGCACACAATGTACCCCATAATGTCACTCTGGGTATATAATCAAGAGAAATCCAAACATATGTACACCACAAAGATGTATAAGCATGAGCAACAACACTATTTTGCCACAAGCTAGAAATTACCCAAATTCTTGTCAACAGAAGAATGAATAAATAAATTGTGGCATATTGCACTGTGGAATACTATATAATGGTAAGAATGAATGAACTACAGCTATATATTAATAAAACGACAGGGATGGATATCACAAGATGCTGAGCAGAAGGAACCAGACACAAAAGACTACACATCCTGTATGATTTCATTTTTATGTGGTGTTCAAAATAGGCAAAATAATCTATAATGATAAAAATTAGAATAGTGGCTACCTTTAAAATAAGTAATACCTGGAAAGGAGCACAGAGATGCTTCTGGGGTTCTAGAATTACTCCCTGTTTCTTGATCTGGATGCTGATTACAAGACATATTTGACTTTAGAATATTCATCACGTTGTTCACTCTTGTTTACACATAGTTTATATCAATAAAATCTTTTAAAAATATGGTACACCATCAGACAAAAAAGTATGAGTATGCATAACTTATACACATTAGTTAATAGATATTTTATTTAAAATTAGCATCCCAGAGGCCTGTTCAGTAAACAGCCTTTGTCTTTAATTACATTTCCAACTTCATTCTTAAAAAGATGTCTGTATTTGCGTCCATATTTTAGAAAAGAATTTCCTTCTTAAAACATTGCTTTCAATAATAAAACTTGGAAACAAAATAAATATTCATTATTATGGAATGGTCAATGAAAATACATACACACTAAATAGCCATTAGAAGAAAGTGGGAATTAATAAGAATGTGATACAAATGCACACTATCATGGGAAGATATCAATGATATGTGCGTTTTTTAAGTATAAATTACAAAATAATATGTACATGATTTATTTTTTATAAAACAAAATGTGTATATGTGTATACATGTATGTTTGTAAATATTTTATCAAAGTATAGAAAATAAATCAAATTAATATATGCCAAACTCCTAGCAGTATGTGGAGTAGGGCAGGTTTGGGTGGTTGGACTGAAGTTAGGGGATTATCATTGGGGTATGGAAGGTCTAAAGATGGAAATTTACTCTCCTTTAAAACTTTTTAAAAATGTTGACTTTTTACTGTTTTGTATTTTTAATAGTTTAAAATTTTTTCAATAATGAAAAAATACACATTTGAATTTTTAATAATCTCTTAGTTTTTTGAGATAGTTTCTTTCTTAAGAAACTATCCTGCTATCCCAATATTTTATCCTATTTCCTATCCTGCTATCCCAATATTTTAACTTTTCTTCCCTCTTTGTTTCTTTCCCTAAGCTTAAAAAACACATTCAGGTCTCCTACCTAATAGAAAGAAGAAGAAAAAGCCATCAATTCCAAATGACCTGTGAACAAACTATCTCATATCTTTTTTCTGCTTTTATAGTCAGATTAATAAAACATAAACTGTACTTCTCTTTTTCTGCCTCCTTATGTTTTAACCCACTAAAATTAGGCTCCTATCTCTATTGATTACATTTTTTATGAAGTTCATCAATAGCCTCTTAATTAATCCAATGGATTACTTCTATCTTCACTCTATTGAGATTTGACGGCCTCTGTCAGTAATGGCCCTCCCTTCCTCTGAAGTCCCTTCCTGAGCTTTTGAGTTAACAGTCTCCCACAAACCCCTTCCTACTTCTCTAATGATTCCTTCTACATCACCTTCATGAACTGATTCCTTTCAGCTGCTTAAATGATGGTGGATCAAAGGATTCTGTTCATGGCCTATTTCGCTCTCACTTTGCACAAGTCCAGGCTTGGAGTGCAGGGCTTCTGTGAGGACTACTCACTGGATATTGCTAGCTGGATGTCCCCTGTGCAGGTCAGAGAGAACATGTCTCAAGCTAGTCTGCTTTTCTCCTTTATCCCTAGCTTAGTTACTATCACAGGCTTACTATGTTTCTAAGCTAGGAATTTGGGTGTCTGTCTTGAATTTATCCTTTTATTAATTTTACCTCTGCATTTCATCCGTGGACAAGTTCTGTGGATTCTAATCACACCATGTTTTGTGTGGGGATCTTCCCTCTGCATTTTCGCTATTGGTGATTTGGTTAAAACTTGCATCACCTGTTATTGAGTCTATTGCTCTGACCTCCTGACTCCCCCCATCACCTTGTTTCCACCCTTCATTTGCACACTGCTGCTGATATGTACAATGGTTTCCCTTGTCCACAGAATATCCCACCAACCATTCTTGCTTTTTGCCATGCCTTTCCTCTTCACATACCTATAACTGGTGGTAAGCTTAGCTGATTACAACTACTTTAATGTACCATGTTGTTTCATACCTCTGTGCATTTGTCTGCTGGATGGACTAAGAATTCCTACCTTTTCCACCTACTTAGTTTCCTGGCATCTTTTGAACAGGTTTTCAAAGGATCTATTGGTAAAAATTATGTGATTGCTTTGTGTATCCCTGATATCCTAAGATTAACTCCAGAATTTAAATTCCCAAAGAAGCAAATATCACCATCCAAGTGCACCAGTTTGCATTTTACACAATCTGCTTCCAAGGCAACTAACTGCTTAAGATGGCAAATCTCATCTCTGTGCTGTGGTTGGACATCTTTGTTCATTTATATGCTAATTCAAATGGAAAGCAATATGTTGTAACGATGATGGTTATTCCAGAAGACTGTGCATCTAATACCTTTTTAACACATAATTTAATATTATAATTCAGGGACCAGCAGTAAAACTTGATTCCTTCTGTTGTTTTGCAAATCTGTTGATTATTTCCTTAAGGAAACAGTGTTAAACATTGACTTCTCAGTTGAAGGGGCAGCAAGGTCTTAAAATCTGTTCTGGCTCATTGAGCTTCTTAGTTATACACACAAATGTTGAAGAATGTTAAATGACTATGTAAAACAACAACAAAAAAAAATGAATGATGGGATATAAAGTGGAATTCTGCCCAGTAGCCATAGAGCAAAGTATTCATAAGTGAAAGAACCACTCTTTAATTATAAGGTTCACTAAAAGAGTGATTATTTTGGTTCTAGAGAATGTTTTAATAACAATCCATAGTCAAAGTGGTTAATTAGTAATTCTTTATAGCATTAATGGACTGATATTTTTATTAAATTACTTTATAAACATGAAATTGATTTTAAAACCCTGCCTATGCAGATTGTGAATTCCATTATTTCCATTTACTAAATAAGGATTAGATATTAAAAATTTCAAGTTACTAGAAACACTAGTTGCTTATATGTGGATGGATAGATTCCCTTATGTTTTGACTCAATCTGTGTTTCATAGAGTAAAACTGAACAAATATGCCTCTGTATTTTAGCATTTCTTTACTTTCATGTTTCCCAAAATTGAGTATAGTTTCAGTGGCAGTGTTTTAAATTTATTTATTCATTTATTTTTCAATGAACATGTAACTTTATTTTAAATAACTTTGGTACGTGATACAGATAGATTTTGCAGTTTTTAATAAACTAAAGCAGAAATTTCTAAATGCAGTAGTGTCTACCTGTGCAACAAATATCTGTAAGCTAAAATAAGGTATTTGATAAAAGAACATCTCCATGAACAAATCAGATGAAAAATCTGAAAAGGTTTCTATCTATCTTCTAGATTAACAAAAAACAAAATTGTTAATGGCTCAAGATACTACATTGCTAAAGTAAAAAGAAAAAAAATATCTGAAAAGGCTGTAGCAAGACTACACATGAGTTCTGCAAGAGAACTCAAAGCTTGTGTGGAAACACAAAAGTGTATGGAGATAAACCTACTTTTTCCCAAAAACCTTTGAAGCTAGAGATTTGAAACAATTAAGGCACTTGAAACCATTAGCTATATATACAAATGTCCAAGTAAAACAAACTTAGCAATTTGTCATTTCTATTATAAAATATTAAAAACCAAGTACTAAACTCAGCCACTATAGGCTAAAGAAACTAAAATTTAAAAAACTTGAATGACCTAGAAAAGCCGAAGCCCATTTTAAACTACTAAAACCTCTGAACTAATCCAATGTGTTAAAAGCAAAGGAAAAGTAACTCTCTAAAAGTGAAAAAAGAGAAAAACTAGTGCTTTACAAGAAAACTATGTAAATAAAAGTATGCATGTATAACCAATTACATTGGTTATATCTGTTGTTTGAAAACTTAATATGGTTGGCTTATTTAAAGTGTTAGTAAATGACTGTAAAACAACTAATTTTTTCTTGCCTCATGAAAAAAATTACTTCCCAAGAAAGCTTGGTAGAAATCCTTTTAAGGTATAATAGTGTTAGGATACGTTTTTGAAGTATTAATACAAAGTAAAATATAATTAAATCAATTTTACCTCTATACTTTTCAACAGCCATTAAGAAAAATGTTGGGAGGTTCAATATATGAAATCTTTCAATTCTGTATAATATCTTTTAGCATAGGTTTCTCAGCTCTGAAATAAAGTGAATAAATTTTCAATTAAATATTAATAGTATGATATCTAAAAGCAGGTTTACTACTGCTCTTGTCAACAATACATCCTCAGACCAATCTTCACCTTCTTTAATGTGAAAGAACAAATCACAAGCATTAAGCTACAGCTTACTTTCAGTCTGTCTTTTAAGGTACTGTTCTTTACTTTCTCAATGATATAAGTATGAACAATAACATGGTATATATTAACGGTTAGTATCCTTTCCATTCATTTCTTTAAATCTGTAATGTAATTCTGTGGCATCTTACTTCTAACGCAGAAAAAATAATTTACTCTAAGGATACAGTTTAATACTACCAAATATATAAATTTATTCCAATTTTGAAATTATGGCCCCAAACCAACCTGATTCATACTCATTTGGTACACTCTTCTCAATTCTGTTCCCTAAATTACATCTTGAGTTAAGATGGAAATAATAGAAAGTTACATTTGGCATTTCAAGAATAAAAACATAATCCCACAGTAGCAGCCATTGAAAATAAAGAAGATAGCTACAGGATTCATGTAGCATATTTTAAATATTCCTGCTGAACAAAAGAATTTAACGATTTTTCTTCAAGGACAATGCTCCCTAATATACTACATGCTTTAAAAATGTAAAGATTCTGGAATAGCATCTTCCATGTGGGACATCCAGTAAAATATTTTGGTTTCAGTGAGTAACAGGAATGAATCTCCAGTTCCTGTTAATTTAGTGGATCTGTTTACAAAGTATGGTAATTTTGTTCTTTAGATTTGCAGAATTTATAAGGAAAGAAAATTACAGCCCACACACCCATGGCAAGGACAATTCCTCCAATGAAATTAGCAGTATCAAAGGTCAACTTCTGCACAGGTTGTAAGGTTGGAGTCAAAGTGGTATTTATCGTGCCTGATGTAGTAACTGTGGCGGAAGTTGCCCAATAGGAAGGCAGAGTTGTGGCTTTAGCTGTAGAATTGGTGGGTGCCAGAGTGGTGGTGGGCACAGAACAGTGGTCTGCTCTGTTCACCACAGGACAATCACAATTTGTCCTATGGCGAACAGGATTTGTACTGTTGATTTGTACTGTTCATTTATGAGAATAGTAGCTCTCATCTTTGCACCTTATACCAAAGCAGGTAGTATTAACAGTACTAGCGTTAAAACAGGAAACATAGATGTTGTGGCCTTCACAGGTTTTTGGTGCTGGAGTGGTGATTGGCTGGAAGGACGTCACTAGCGTTGGGGTTATCTTGGTGGTGGGCTCTCCAGTCTTCCTGTTCTGGGCCAGAGTGGTGTTCTGACCCGTGGAGAGCAAGCAGAGTGCAGCCAGGCAGGTGGAAGCCCAAAGCAGTAGTGGGAGAGCCCAGACATCGTTGTGTCCTCAGTGCTGTTATCCAGGAAAAAGCTGCGGCACACAAAGCTTTGTCAATCCCTTTGTCCTGTGGTGGCATTCTAAATTGAAATGATTTCCTGTCCTCCAGTGCACATTCAATATCAACATTATTGCAAAGATAATCTTCGAAAGGGGCTGGAAGGTAATCCATAGTGACCAGCCATAGCACAATGATAAGACCGCTTAGCCATCTCATTCATGAGTCACCTATCTTACACTACCTTGTTCTATGGTCATTAACTATAATTTGTCTTTGTAATGTTAAGTGTAAATGCCTAAAAGACAAGGCTTATGTCTCATATATCTTGGTGCTCCCGAAGCAACTAGCATAAAACCCTGACATAGCATGCACAGACTAAATGTTTATTTGTTGCCTGACATGCAGAAATAATTAGAATAATATGGCTTTGTTTTGATAGAGCTGAGCTTTAATCTAATATTTAAAAGGAAAGAGATGTTTAAAATGGTTGGGAGATAGAAAGAGAAAATTTTAAAGCAAAACTACAATTTAGTGGGCAGTGCATGCAATCAGATTGCTTTGCAAGAACAAAACCAGTGCATATGTTTCGAAAGTCAAAAAGTATAAAACAAAGTCACAGAGTATAAGAAACTCCTAAGTGGGAACTCTTAACCAATCTTTGAAATTCTATATAGTGATTTTAGGAAGTACTGGAAAAGAAGAATCAGTAGAAATACATGACTGTGCATATGGGGTGTAAATGAAAAGACTCAAAAATTGCATCCAGATTTCAGTCCTAAAAGCCTAAGACTCTGGGCCTTTCAGGAATTGGACAACTGGGACCATCCTGATCCAGTGTTCAGAAGTGCTCTTGTTGTCAGGCATATTGCTGAACACAGAGCATCTCAGAGAATTAGAGGAATTAAGAAGCCTATTCCATATTTGAGAATCCTGATGTATTAATGAGTTATGTAAGTATCAGTCAGAAAAAAACCTCGGGAGCATACAACAAGAAGCACTTATTTCTCACTCACATGTCTGTGGATCAGCCAGCGTCACTCTGCTTCATGTCTTCGGGTTATTCAGTCAACTCTGCTTTAAGATGTAGGTGTGTGAGTGTGTTGGGATGGTTCTGCTTCAAGTGTCACATTCTGGGTCTCAGGCTGGAGGGTCAGTGCCTACCCTGGATATGCTCCTATGTTGGCAATGGTAGAAGAACAAGCAGGCAAGCTCAATTGCACAAGCACATTTCAAACCTCTGCTCACAAAAAATAATATTCCATTGGTCAGAGAAAGTCGTATGAACAAGCCCAATGGCTGGATGTGAGGAAACACACCCTCCTCACCAAGAGGCTATGCCAAGAACACAGAAGTATAAGACTACAGGGGAGTAAAGAATCAGTACTATAATTCAATTTCTCATACCAACTTCATTAAAAATGCCAGAAATTCTGGAAGCCCATTATAAAATTTTAATGTTTTAAATGTTTATATTTGATAAATTAACATCTTTAATATACATAAAAATATAATAATGGCTTATATAAGCTCATTTAGAGATATTAAAATTCAGAATATGAGAGTTTATTTGAACGTATGATCTGGATCAAATAGGCCTCTATCTACCACCACTCACTTCTGAGTTTGCATTCCAAATAGAGCAACTTTGACACTTCAAACAGCTTAATTGTTAGTACAGTAATGCTATGGGAAAAATTAAGTAGGAAAATGTTATTAAAAATCATTGCTTTTGCACCAGCAATGCAAACCAAATCTTAAATATACTCATCGTATTCATGACTTGTGGGTGTATATGAAGTCTGTGGATTTGAATGTCTTATAGTGAGCTCACTTTATTTATCATATTTGCTTATGATGTGATAGATATATAAGTCATGGAGAGCCATACAGAATGTAATTAATGTAAGAACAAGGATTCTTTGAGGGTAAGAACGTATCTTTCTTTTTTTGTGTACCCAAAACCTATAGAACTTCCTATAATATAAAAGCAAATGATGGTTTGCATAAAGAATGAATGAATAAATGTAGTTTTGCTTTGGTATACTTCCTATTTACCAGGTCAATTGTTTTTTAAACAAAAGTGAATTGGAAAAGGACAGTGTCGATAGTGCAATTTCCTACTGGACTAGATGTTTGTCACCAAGGGTGGAGCTGACGTTGCTCAGTTCTGGTCAATCTTTAATTAGAGTCATTTTATGATATATTAGGATATTTGGGGGATTATAATATATATATATATTTTCTTATAATTTAACCCAAATGTTTTAAGGCTTGATCAATCTGTCTATGAATTCAACAAGAAATTTTAAGGACCTAGACTGTTCCAGATAAAATTAAGGCACTTGGGCACTGTAATGAAGAAAATGTCAGAGAAGATCTTTTCTTTTAGGGAGTTCCATATTTGAGGAAGAGAAAGACAAGAAATTTTCTATAAAACAATGTAATAAATATGGAAATAATTTAAAGGAATGATGCTATAATTAAAATTAAAATAGTTTGATGTGTTGGAGTGTAGTGTAGCTGGCAGTTACTTTTGATTTCATGATTATGGAAGGCAGCTTGAAAACCTGATATATAAATTGAGACCCGAGAGAAGAGAGCCAAGTAAAAATTACAAGAAAAGCATTTCAAGCAAAGGGAGCACTTTCTGCGAAGGCTGTGAGGTGCAAATGAGCTTAAAGAATAGACAGAAGGCAGGGTGACTGGAGCATATTGGAGAGGGGAAGAGTGGAAAATGATGTGATAGGAGACCAAGAGAATTCTTTGTCATGTAGAGCTTTAAAAACCCAAATAAGGAGTTGACATTTTATTGTGTGATGAGAAGACCTTTGAACAGAGAAATGACTTGGTTAACATTTTAACAGGATTATTAAGGATGCTCTTTGTGAAATCAATTTTAAAAGGACAGGAGTAGTCTGGAAGGATGATGATCATGACTTTGACTTGAGTCATTAGGAGTATATATGGAAAGAAATGTATAGCTGCAGAATATGCTCTATATGTGAAGCCCACAAGATTTTCTGTTAAAACTGATAGGGCATATTAGTGAAATTAAAAAATAGAGATTAATTTTCAGATATTTGGCTTCAGCAGTCGGATATATGGTTTTCTGAGATAGAGACAACTGGGAAGTGAAAATTTGAGGCAAGGTTTTATTGTTCATTTTGAGATGCTTATTGGAAGTACTGTGGAAATACACTCCAGATGGTTTGATATTCAAGATCTGCCCTTCAGAAGATGGCCAGGGCGAAAGTGTTATTAACATACAGATGTTATTAAAATGTCACAAGATTGAATAATATCACATAGGCAAATATGTGTTCTACATTCCCTATTACATAGGTAATAGAACTGGTCCAAGAATAAGCCATAGTGTACATTAATATTATGAACCTGAATAGAAGAAAAGGACCTAGTACAGGAGACTTAGAAGAAATCAGTGGATTAGGAAGAAAAGAAACAAAGTATAGAGTCACAATAACTAAGGGAAGAAAAGGGCTCAAAAAAGAAAAACATCAAAGGCTATAAAGATGACAAGGGAGAAAGGAATAGGAAAGTGACTATATCAGTTAGGGTCTCAGCAAGATGCATGTGGCATGTACAAATTATGATAATTCAAGAAGTTTTAATAAAAGGACTTTCTACAAAGGTATTTTCCAGAATCTTAGTTCATTTTGTGCTGCTATAAACAGACTAGCACAGACTGAGTAATTTATAATAAACAGAAATTGATTGGTTCATGGTCGTGGAGGCTGGGAAGTCCAAGGCACCAGCACACAGTGAAGCCCTTCCTACTGCATCAGCCCTAGGTGGGAGGGTGAAGAGAACACAAGAGAGAGGCAAAAGGGGGTCAAACTCATTTATTATAAGTAACCCACTCTCAAAATAAAGAACTCACTCTTAGAATAAAGGTATTAATCAATTCATAAGGGCAGAGCCCTCATAGCTTAATCACCTCTTAAAGGTCCCACCTCTTAATTCTGTTACAATAGCAATTACATTTCAACATGAGTTTGGGAGAAGACAAACATTCAAATCATAGCAGCGGGTACAGGAAACCACAAGAAATAGTAACAGCAAGGTTTTTACCATCCTTATATCCAAAGAACCAGAGGATAAAGTAGTTAATAGAGGGCAGAAGGAGCTTTTTTCAGAGAAGACTATTTAAAAAAGCAGCATTGTTCAAGAAATACAATCAACTTTCAGGTCCCTGCAAAAAGAAAGATAAAGAATTAGATAGTCTCATCTAACTCTCGTCTTGGCCTCTGGTCTTCTGCTAATTGTTCCTATTGGCAGAAGACAACTAGAGACTAGAAACAAAGAATCTGACTATCATCCACACAGGTCAGCTGCCCAAGGCACAGAGCTGATGGAAGAGGACTGGGAAAGAACTAGAGGGCCAAATGGAACTATGTGGCCTAGTGACCACCAGATTTGTCAATAATCACATGTGACTGACTGTCATTGGAAAAATATTAGTACATTAGTTGGAACAGAAACCAAGCTGAAGTGAATCGATGAGAGAAATTGACCTGAGTGTGAAAAAAAAAGACCCTATAACTCTCAATCAAGAAATATGACTGTAAATGAGAGCAAAGATGTAAGAGGTATGAGAAATTACTAGAGTAAAGTTTGGGATCTATTCAGGATTCCTTCTTGCTGTTTTTGCTTGTTTCATTGTTGCTGTTGTTTTAGATTGGATATAGCAGAGAATATATGCTAAGAGGAATGACCTAGCCCAAAAGGAGAAATAATTGATAGACAGGGAATGATTATAGAAGGAGGGATCTTGAGAAGATCAGACAAGGTAATCAAGAGAAAGGGAAGATTTGGTCCCAAATAGAAACAAAATCAACTTATGTATAGCAAAAAAAAAAAAAAAAAAAAAAAAAAGACAGACAAAAGGAATGTGCATGGTTATGTACAGGCTGGTTCTTTGTAGAATGAATGAGGCAATTAGGGAAGTCCTATCTTATTTCAACATTTTCCCAGTCATTGGATGTGAGAAAGGGATGCAGAGGATGAGTTAAGCAGAGGAAGGGGAAAATTGAAACCTCTTTTAGATAATGGGAAAATTAACATAGTAGGAAAATGCAATCAGAATGCTTAGAGATTATGAGTGCCTATTTAAAATACATGGCCATGAATTTAAAATAGGACAGTCAGCAATTTGTGTTCTCTCTAGAGAAGACATTCAATGTCTTAGATTCAGGTCCTAAAGAGAAAGAGACTTATATTTAACCGAGGAGATAGAGACTTATAGGCATTTGACACTTGTGTTCAATAAAGAGAGAAGATAAGTAAATGCATTTGTAGGGAGAGTCAAATAAACCATAGATATTCAGCTTCTAAGGAGAGACATAGGGATATAAACTTGGTTATTGAAAGGGGGCAGAAAGATCCTCTATTTTCAGGCATTTTCTTCTCTTCTTTCCTTCCATCTTTCTCTTGTGCATGTTCTTATTCCCTTCTGCTGTTCTCTTGAATACCTGTTCTCTTCAATACCATCTTTGCCTTGAACATCAAACCATGCAAATATATATTTTGGAAGTCACTTGCCAAACACATCTGCTTTTTGTTTAGATTCATGAAAGTTTATCAAGGAGTTAGTTATTTGACCAAGATACCTAAAAAGAAAAATACATGCCTCATTTGTCTTATGTTTCCTTCTGATTTGTTGCACATGATGGTGGACATAAATAAGTTATTGTTATGCATTATTTCTTAAAGCAACTATGTAACAAAGATTTTATTAGGATTTGGAATATATCCAACTATTTTCCTCAACATATTTTGCTATCCTGATAGTGATCCCTACTAAGAGGAATTGTTGGGGAGAAAGGAATGATAAATGAGTCCAATAAGCAACAAACAACATATTTCCTAACTAATCATCAGAGCTAGATGAACCTGATTTAGTGGGAATTTTAACACTTTATTAATTTATTTTAACTTTTAAGTAATTCATGGAAATGAGATATTTATGCAATAAATAACACAAATGAACATCATTTTTAAATTAAATAAAATAGAATCTATTAAAAATAATCCTCAAATATCAATGAAATATATTTTTATTATATTACACATCCAGATTTTTTAAAACAATAAAAGATCTGATATAAATGTAATTTATGCTATGATCTGAAAAGAAACTTATGTTCCTTAATTTTTTCTAGAACTCTAATTGTTATTAAATTGACATAAAATAATAAATAGAGGATATAAAAGGAAGTTAGAAGCATAATTTTAATCTAATAATTCAGTGAAGCTGTGGAGAATATAAAATCTTATGTATCTGACAAAGTTATTTAACTTGATGTGTCTTTTTTTTCCTATTTACATGTTGAGTTAATACTGTTGACATCTTCACAAGGTTATTGAAAGATATGAGTAATATAAAAATTGTAAAGTAGTTTAGAATTACAAAGTGCTATATAAATGCTTAAAGATGGCTATGCTTCTGTAAAGAAAGCGCAAATTTCTCTGTATTTCATCAATAAAAAATGAAGCACTCTAATATTACATGAGTGTTATGAGAAAGAAATCAAATCCAAATTTTCTACATAATGAAGAAATAGTTGATTTAAAATGAATGATGACATGAAATTTACATATTTCAGCAGTTACCTGACCTTTTCATATTATCTAAAATCTTTGCCTACAATAAATGGCTACTTAGTCATCTAGAAAATCAAATTTAGTTGGACCAAATACTTCGTAATAAAACTGTCCCATAAACTAAACTTTCCTCTAAAGAAACTATTCATGAAAAGAAATATAGGTATCAGTTGAAATATTGTCCTTGGGGGAATAATTTTATACAGAGAATTATTTTATTGATTTTTACAAAAACTCTTCAGTCAGTTGACCCAGTTTGTGACCCTAGCTGAGTCCTTGAATGCCAAGTCTCAGCTTCCACAACCATAAAAGCGAGGAGGATAGTAATATGTGCCTTAAACCTCAAAGGTAATTGTAAGGTGATCAGATATATTGGTGTTTACTAATCCTATTTCTTGCATGTTTACATGTAAGGAATAAGGATGCTGAAAAACTATGGTTCTTGCTTTTTAAACTTTTTTTGACTTCAACTACCTTAGGAAGAGCAAAATATGCAGTTGTGCATCTACCTTACCAGCTCCCTCTTTCCAGAGACAAAAATTCAATAATGGCAACATTTAACAAAGAAATACATTTGAATTGTTCTTTATTTATTTGAAGAGAAAAGAACAAAAAGAATTAATTTGTAGACAGAGATTTATGTAATAAAACAGTACAACCCAGTGAGATTATTGTGGTTTCATTGGTGGTATGTTGCAAATTGTGTAAACATTATACTTAGTTTTTAACTAATTTGTAGAGAGGTTTAATCACACTGAGGTTTAATCACATTCATTGGCATCCCCAAGTTCTGTTTATTCTGCCACCCTTACCCATACATATAATTGCCAGACATGGATCTTTATTAACTGACCAAGGCAAATATAAATTTTTGATATATATCTCAGTAGCCAATATACAATTGATATATGTTTCCTGAGTAAGTCTTATTTAAAAATGTTAAGTCAAATAATCAAACAATACAGGAAGATATAAAACAAAGAGAAGAATCATCCTGGGACTGTGGATGTAGAAGAAACCACTGTTAAGCTTGGTGTATGTATACATGCTTGTGTATATGTGTTGGAAATACTATTATTTTGTTTATACAAAAATTGGACTGCATTATAGATGTTGCTCTGTTACTTTTTCATTTCACTGCTCATAAAGTATCTGTTTATCTATCTATGTATCTATCTATTGTCTATCCATCTACTTATTTATCTCCATGATGATCTCTCACAATTATCCTTTCCATCCAAACTTCTGCAGTGGGTGGAATACGAAACAGTAGATCAGGGAATCCAGAAATGTCAATACTCAAAGTCCAGGACAAGAAATGGGTATCAGGAAAGTTTGCTAGCAGACAGCAAGGCCCTAACCAGCAAGCTCAATATTGTGGTCAATTGAAGAAGGTAAGAATCAGAGTAGCCCAGTGGTAGAGGATCTGGAGTTTTTGTTTCCTAAACACAAAAAGTTGGGTAGGAACCGAATTATCAAAACTCAGGTCTGAGGTTGTAAACAAAACAGAGCAGGGAAGAAAGACATTGGGATTCTGGAACAAGGAAGAACTCTAACAAAGAAAATTTGCACTCTTCTATTTCCTCAAATCTATCAAGCTTTTCCTCAACCAAAGCTTTCAAACATGCTTTTCCTCTGTCTGAATATAATCCTTCTGCCATTTTTTGGTTGACTTTCTCATTCATTTGATACTTTCTTCAGAGGAGGGTTTCAGGACTCCATAAGATATTAGGTTTCCCTATCATGCTCTGTTATTAGTTAGTTTTGATACATAACAAAATATACCAAATTTAGTGGCTTATATAAGAACTATTTATTTCACTCACAATTCTATGAGTCAGTATTTTGGGCTGGGTTCAGCTGCATGGTCCTTCTGCTGGTATCAACAGGGCTCACTCACATCTCTGTGCTTGGTTTCTGAAATTAGTTGGTGGTTGGCTTGGACCTGGCCAATGCTGAATGGCCTCATTCACATATTTAGGGGGTGGCTGTTGGAAAATGGGACATTTTAATTCTCTTCTATGGTCTTTCGATTTCTAGCAGATGGCCTGATGGCATCATGGTCATTTCAAATTCAAAGATGGTGGAAGAGCAAACCTCAATGTGAAAATACTTCTTTAACTATTTGCTTGCATCATTTTTACTAAAGTCCTATTTGACCAAAGTAAGGCAAATGATCCAACTAGGTGAAAATTAGACTTCATCTCTTGATGGGAGGATCTGCAATGTCATATTACAAAGCATGAGTACAGAAAAAGAAACTATTTATGATTGCTTTTATAATCTATTAAACACACTCTCAGACTATCCTAAAATTTTTCTTCATAGCACCAATATTTATACTTATATATTTATTTACCCAATTATTTTTAACTCATCTGTTGCCACTTCTAGAATATAAAGCTACACATATGTATAGAAACTGTGTTTATTTTTCCAACATTCTATTTTAAGTTCCAAGCCCAGGGTCTGGCTGATAGCAAGCCCTTTGTAATTAGTAATAGAATATATGCATGAGTGAATCAGAACTGGGGCATAAAATTAAGGTTTGAATTATAGCATTGGTAACCCAGCAATGAGTTTCAGAGTGCTGCATCAAAGATGCATACACGTTTCTTTCTTATGGTTACTTAGTTTATATAGGAGAAAAATTAGTTCATTCTTGCTTAATCCATTTATGTTTTGTTTACAGTAGAATATGAGTCCTAATTGATTGGTACAGAAAATATGTAACAGTGGTTACAAATAGATCTATAAAAATTATGATGACAAACTTCATTTTGGTGATATGACTATTTAGGCTTTAACACAATTGTATAGGTTGTAAATAATCATACAGATATAGCAGCAATAAAGTTAGATTTTTTCCTAAAGTAGTTGTTATCCTTGCTTTTAAAAACACATAATTAATCTTTCTTAGTTTTTTATCATCAGACTGAAGAATGAAGTTTTTGCTGCATTAGAAAAGTAGGCTTCATTTATTAGCTTACTGAAATTTTCTGATCTGAAACTTCAAATAAGTTGGGTTTCAATAACCAGATTTTTATAACAGTGATTTATTTCTCACCTCAGCATATTCTTTAATAAGAAATTGTTAAGTGGATGTCTCCATGATATTGGTTCAGTGTCTTTTAAACTTTTATTTCATTGATCCACTCATGTATTGATGGGCACTTGGGTTGTTTCCACATCTTTGCGATTGTGAATTGTGCTGCTATAAACATTCAAGTGCAAATTTCTTTTTTTATAAAATGTCTTTTTCAAAATAACACTAGATTTTCCTGTGGCCTGCCCAGACAGAGCATCTAATCACATGAGTGGCTGGCTTACCTATGCTAACACTCTGTGGCCTCAGTTGATCCTGAGGACAACTGGCATCCACATCACTCACATCACTTTAACTAACATGAGAATGGAAATCAGTTAAAATCTCATTTTTAGCAGTCTCTCCTGTTGCCCTATCTGAAATATATTTTCATAATTTTAAGATGAAAAACTGCAAGATGTAGTTGTCAATATTTTCACTAGAGGCCTAATAGCTCTAAAATACAGTTAGCTTTTGCTAGTCTTAGTAAAAATATATATGTTTTTAAAATTCTCTTGAGTACTTGAGATAGTAGATTCTCCTGTTCAGTTTTATTTTAAGAATCAAGTACTTTCCATAGACTAAACTGCTCCATTTACAATTTTATAATTATTTATAAATATAAACTTATAGTTTTATAATTATTTCATACCTCTATTTGGATATAAATATGACTAATCCAATTTTTTAAGTATTAAAAATGTTTGGAAAGATCAAACTGAATTTTCAAGTTTTTCAAAACAAAATAACATCAAAATATACATTTCTGTCTTTATCTATTCAATTATTATGTTCTCTAGATGGCACTAACCTCTAATTTGTAGAATTATTGAAGGCAAAGAAAAGGGATATAAATTTAATATTGTACAGGATTTTTTAATACAATTTATATTGAATGGGAATTATATCAACCAAGAACAATAAAGATAAAAGTTTGAAGTTTATATTATTTTGGCTTTTCAATTAATCGAAAACATGCTAATACAACATAATAAGGATGAACCCTCAATACTCCAGGATGTTAATAATATAATAGAGTCTTTAGACAATCACCCAGTACCCAGTCTCTTTTCTCAAGATTTCATAAATATTTAATTATCTATAATTCTTCAAGATTCCTTAAATAAGGGGGCTATATTTTTTAAAAAATCTAATAATGGAGGTTGGGCTTCATCTCAGTTTGAAATAAAGGAGAGCAGACAAAGAGAAGATCTCACAAGGAAGAGAATAGTCCTGGCATTTGTGGAAAGCACAGTAACATTAACTAAGATAAATGGATTAGGATATTTCAATGTTTTTGCTGAGGACAAGAAAGTCAGGAAGGGGTTAGCTATGCTGCATACAGGAGGGGAGAAGATGGGAGATAGGGAAGGCATATCTTCATTCATCAAAGGGTAGACAACAGCAAGCCAGGTCTGGAGACCTTTTGGGTGTGGCAAAGTGATTAAGACCAAGAGCAGGTGGAGAGGAGATCAGATATGAGTTTAGAGAGGAAATGGGATGAGATCTTGCATGTCCTCTATGCTAACAAGGAGTCAGTGTTCTCTGTGAGCTGGGAAATCACTAAAGAGTGCTTCCCAGTGATGTGATTTACCTACAATTTTAAAAGAAAAGTTCTAGCTGCTGGTATGAAAATATGTTCTTTAAAAGATAAAATTAGAGGAGCATGACTTAAGAAAAAAAACAGGATTAGAATTATATCAGTTAAACTTTACCTCATTAATTTTTTTTTAATGTTTAGGATCAATTTTACTTAAATATAGCTTACAAACTTCTATTTATTCTTATTTTAAAAGGCAACTAAGACTCAGGTAATTTTTATTGATTAGTACTTTTTCAAATTTAAGAATCCAATATGAGAAAGAAACATAAAAAAATAGAAATTTAGAAATATTGTCTGTTAATACATTAATTTTTGTGTTTGAAATAATTAAAGATACAATCAATTAAAATCTTGTAATTGATTGATAGTATAAAGGCATTTTGAATTGAGTGGTGAATAAAGCTGCTTCAAAGAGGAAGAATAGAAATAAAAGTAAAAGAATTAAAACTTTTATAGAGCTCACTATATTACTTCTTGTAGCCAGGTGATATTTTTGAGAAATTACTTTGCTGAAAGCAAAAGCATCAAATAGAAAACAAAGTGAGATCATTTATGTCATATTCAGAGACACATCAAAGAGTTCAAATAATTATCTAGGAATAATGAAATTCTATTTGGACCTGCCATAGAAATTCTAGCCAAGTTATATCTTTTTTACTTCCAAATCAGAAGATCTAAGATTTATTCACATATAATAAATTATGTAATAGATGAAAATAATACTTTCAGCTACTAGATAAGCACAGCAAAAACTTCTTATGTACATTTTCATTCTTTGCTAGTAAACAAAAATCCAGAAAAAAGTAAATTTTTGATATTCTAGTTATTAATGATTCCTTTCTGAAAACAGAAAATTTTTTTTGATCAAGTGTTTTGGAATAATAAAAACAAAATAGGTGCAAATTCAAACTCTTTAAAGCTGTATAGTTTTGTGCAAATTATCTAAGCCCTCTAAGTCTCAGTGTTTCCATCTACACAATGATAATAATAATGGTCATATCTACACATATGATTATTATAATGATTAAATAAGATAATGTTTTAAAATGCCAGCATAAAACATAAATAATAAATATTATTTTTTCTAGTTGGTTTGTTTATTATAAATATTGAAAGAAGAACATCAGAACAAAATGATAATCTAAAAATTATGTCACACTTTTGGTCCTGTAAAGTTTTATTTAGGTTTTTATAAAGGTCTAAGCATTTTATTTTATATCCTCTAACTTTAAAAGATTTTAATCAGAATTCTATGCTCTTGCCACAAAAATCCACATATTTTAAGGCACTATGATTCAATATTGTCATAAAATTTAAAAATTACATTATTTATTTAAATATTAAAACAATGGCAGGAATTGTCTGTATATTTGTTTCTTCTGTGTTTGATTAGGTTAGGAATATCACTGAAACTCTATAACAATAAAACTTATGGAAAACAGTAGCTCTTCACATCTGTCATTTTCATTACATTAAAAAGGGAAGCGTGTTAGGGCCAACAGATGATACAATTTTTTCCATTTTTTGTCCTTTCCACTTTTGTCCTCTTTCTCTAGAGAAAAAACCATATGTAGGCACTCATGTTCCTTCAATTATAGCACAAATATACAATCTAGGCTCATATGTTATACCCAGTGGTCTTGTCTCTCTAGTCTTAATCTAAAAATCTTCAGTCTTTCCTTGAGTTTCATGCTCTTAACACATTTTTTAAATTACAGAGCAGTAATATTATAGAATGTCAATCATTAGACACAGGTTATACATGGACTACTACAAAAATGATGCTTCTTACTGCATCTTAACAGGTGGCATTGGATATTGACTTGTCCTGCTATTGGTAATATTAAATTTATAATTTTATTTTGTTGATGCCTGAACATTTTCTTCATTATTTTTTCCTTTGTAATTAAAAAATAATTTGGATAGAGATGCTTTGTGATTGTATAAATATTATTTCTCATCCTGTTTTAGCACCTGTTAGTGTTTTTTGCCTGAATTAATTATTGTTATGAAGATTGCCAAAAGGTTTTGCCTGATTACATCATTCTTTCTACATGTATTTTGCTAAAAAGTGAAAAGAACTTTACTTTATCCCCCTTTTTTATTTATATATTTATGTATACCAGCATGGACTTATAATTATTTATTTTTCTCAATAGGTTGTGGTCTTTTCTTATCGTTATTCATTCTGATTCTAAAATTGTCTCAAATGTGGCCAGTGAAAAGCCCGTCAGGGTAGATTGTCTTCTGTGTTTTTGTGGCATTTATCATTCATTGAGCACTTCCTTATCTTAATCATAACAAAATTGTTTAGGCTTATCCTACACTCTTTTTCTACCCCAGCCCTGGAATTAGCCAGTTTTCCAAGGAACCCTGATTCTTTTTGAGGAGAATATATTCAGAAACTAACATCTTGGCACTAGATGTGCTCATTGCTATAAAGGTCTTACTGTTCTCATGCTAGTGTGCTAATTTGTACCGACTTATTTCTGTATCTATCTGTATGCATATTGTGAAACATGACTTCATGCTAGTACTTCCAAGTCTAGTCCAATACCACAAAATTCGTTCCTGATTTCTCCCTTTTTTATATTTGTACCTCAATTCTCCATCAATAAGAAGCCTGGATTCCATTATCCTCAATATATTTAATTATATGCTCAATCTCTTGTATTTAGCCAGTCTCCTGATCATGTCAGGCTGCCCTTTCCACACAGCTTAAGAAGCTATTCTCTGTGGGCCACCACTGCTGGCTGCTCCTGTACTGCCTTGTTTGCCACTCTGAAGCCATCCCCATGTAGACTAGTTATACAGGCTGCCTCTGGGGTTCTCGTACTCCTGCTCTAAAGCTTTTACTGCATGGATCAGGCATGCTCAATGACTCTTAGATTGAATTGGGAAGGAAAGGAGGCAGGGAGGAAAGATGGAACTGACAAAGAAGAAAATGACAAAGGGAGATAAAAGGAAAAGGCAACATGTGATAATTATAGCTTAGTTTATCTATAAAGAAACAGGTATAAAAATCAAAGAAAATCTAAGCATTATTTATTTTATAACTTATTTACAATAGTTAAAATCATTTAAATTTTCTTTAAATGTACAGTTCAATATTATTAGCACATTAAAAATAAAATTTGTTTTATTTATGTTTAACTATAATCTGCAGATGGTCAAAAATATCCATTTATTTTTAGTCTATAAAAGTTACACCTTTTATAGTGGTAGTAAATTAAGAATTGATAATGGAAGTGATTCATTTCTTTAAACAAATGAGAAACAAAGCATACTCATTTTACTTAACAGCATATCCCTCATATGTTGAGCTGGGTTTTGCAGCCATAATTGATGGGGAATTGATAAAACCACAGTGTGTTATTCCTATAGATACTTTGGGTAATGAAGGATTGAAATCATCAACACTTAAGTGGCATTTACAATTACGTCAAAGATAGCTTCTCTGAATATATCTTTGGTTGGCATTTTCTTGTTTTGAAAATATTGTACTGCTCTAGCCTGGTTTTGTATGCTGATTTATATTTAGAAGAGAAACCAAGCTGCACTTATGCTAGCCCAACTCCCTTGCTCTGGAATGTTCTCCAAATTTAACCATGCTGTAGCCGTGATCTCATACCTCATCTTACTTGTGTATTTTATACTGTCAGAGCTCTAAATCTTATCACTTTAAGTAAAGACTCCTGATATCTTATGTAATATAAATGTGATTTTCTGGAATCTGTTTTAATAATGAAAATATAATGATGGTTTATATAAATGTGATTCTGTGAAATTTATTTTAATGATGAACAAAATATAATCTATAATCTAGAGCAAAATATAATTAAAGACTAACAAGACTCTTCCTCCATGTCTTTGTTTCAAGTCCTTTCATTGTGTGAGTCGTTTCCCTTGAAGATTTTCTTTTTGTCCCTCTTAAAACACGGTACATAGTAATTCTGCAAAATTTTAGTGAAAATTGCAGAGTGTAAATTTAGAAAAGGAAAAAGGAGAATATAGAGTTAAGAAGAAGGAGTATGGGCAAGAAGCTAGAAGAGAGTTTGAAGAGAAATCTGCATATTGACAAGTTTTGGTAAGAATGGTGTACATTATTATGTTAATTTTCTGAAATACTTATCTGTTAAGTATACTAAGTATATTTCTTATCCAGCTATTCAGAGACAAAATGTTAGAGATATCTATTTAATACATATAAGACTAGTCAAATTCTTCCTAACTATTAATAATTAGCCTAAATGCATTTCTAAAATGCGTAAGTATACATTTGACTCCATTGGCATTTACTTCAATAAAAGACTTCCAGAAACCCAGGTGTATCAACCATTCAACTAAATTTATACTTCTGAAAGAGCTGTTGAGTTTTAAAATAGTTTTTCTTCTATTATTCCTAAGAAACTTATAATTTTTCCATTGACTATTTCACCATTTATCTATCTTGTAGAGGTGAAATCTCTGCAGACTAAAAGCTTTTAGTAAACAGCAGGAAAAGTCTCACCATGGCTCTGCTGGTATTGGAGCAAGACCTGAATAGGCTTACCTTTCAAGGTTCAGTTAGAAATCCACAATCACAAAGTACATTCATTATAGGTAATCAGTGTGTCCTTTGCCGCCACTATGCATTGCCTGTTCAATCAGAACATTGGTTGATAGCAATAGGCAGAAAAGCTACCCAGGCTTAAGCTGATAGCAAGAAAATGAAATGAAGTGCTTGTGGCAATTACTAGAATAAGCCAAGATTAGGAAAAAAAAAACCTGTGAGAATGAAAAGATAAATAATTCCCTGATTTGAAATACCCAGACAATTAAAGCTAAAATTGTAAGTGGTTTTTTGTTTGTTCATTTTACTTTTGCTCTGAAATGTACAGAATATTGTTGCAATATTCAAGGTCACTATATTAGTGAAGATATATATTTGTATAAGAATTTGATAAGAAATAAAAAGTTCTGTGCTGCATTTGAGTTTGAAGGAATCATAAAATGATCAAATGAACAACATTCTATATGTAAGAGAATTATAGTAGTAAAAAAAGAAAGAAAACCATTATAAAATAGTCTGTGTTCACTACATCACAGGGCAATAACATGAAGTAGAGCTAAGTCCTCAAAAGTTAAAGCAAAGAAATGTGAATTCTAATTTTGGATCTGGCACTTGCTAAACTTACATAATCACTGACAAATCATGAGCTCTCTTTCAACCCTGGTTTTCACATCTTGAAACTGGGAATTAAAAATAACTTCTCCCCAAAAGCCCCATACAGTGTTGTGAAGATTTAATTTTAAAAAGGGGGTAAAAGAGGCTAATAAATTATAAAGTTCTACATACATATTGCAATTAATCAATGGTAACTCTAAGATATTTAACACATTGACTGCCACACTAGAAAACATTTTTTTTCCCTTGGAGCCATGGTGTTTTAGAATAGAATAAAACTTTCAAAATAGAATAAAATAGAATAAAAACTTTATAGAATAAAAAAATAGAATAAAAACTTTCAAAACAGAATGATCCTTTCTAATTTAATAAAAAAATTATTATTATTTTTTTTTTAATTTTTTTTTTATTTTGGCATATTATGGGGGTACAGATTTTAAGGTTTCAATAAATGCCCATTTCCCCCCTAAAAAAAAAATATTTTTTAATTATTTTCTGTGTGTGAGTTATATGCAATTAAGTTGTCAATATTAACTGTAACAATAAGAACATCAACAAGTAAGATTTTCCTGAACTAACTGCAGGGCTTTCCCCAGTGGGCCACCAATCACATAACATATATGCTACAGCATGACAATGTGAGTTGCCTGCACATTACATGGCTCCCGAGGCAAAGAGATGTGTGAGTTACATGAGCTTCATGAGGCCCTAGGCTTAAAACTAGCATGAGCTAAATACAATACACATGTCAGTTAATGTGTTAATCTTGAGATTTTTCAAATCTATTAAGCGTAAACCCTTTATTTTATGCCATCTTTATTATCCTCAGTGGAATTCATGTAGGCAAATAACTTACCTACATACACAATTATGGGATTGCAATTACCTAACTATAATATAAAGATTAAATAAAAGAAATAATTTGTAATCAAATAATATATACTTTAGTATGTAAATGTTAGGACATAACATTTCTAGAAGACATAACAAATGATGCATACAGTGCAACTATATGTAGAATTACTGAGAAACTTATAGCTACAAATGCAACTGACCCAGTGAGTTTGTATAGGCTATTCCAAAACCACAGGCAGTGCTATTTGCATTAATGTGATTTTATGAAAATGTGAAGGATTCTTGTATATTTCTGAACAAAGAAAATATATACCTCTCTCTATTCGTAAGTTTGCAGCTTTCCTTGAAAATTCCATATTCTTCAAATGGTACAAAAATAAGTTAAATTTATTGATAATATAGAGTAAATCTCTAGACTAAAATGGTTTTAAACAGCCTTTCATTACATGAAAATCTGGTGAGTCACTAAAAATTTGTGCAGAATATAATTCTGTCTGGTGTAGGCCTTTTGTAAGTATTACAAATATTGTCTGGTATCTCTGCCATCTCCCAATAGCAGCCAATATTATGCCTTGAGCAATTTAGATAACCAAAAACATATACACTTTGCAAATACCTTCTTAGGATATAACCAGCACCATTGAAAAACATTAGTCTCTAGACCAGTAATATCCAAGTTATTTTTTCCCAATAGTAAGCCTAATTTATAGAAATCTATCATATTTTAATAATGACAGATGGTTAATTTTACTCCATGTTTGATTGAAATGCCACTCAAATGCATGTGGAAACTTTGTTCAATATTATTTTAATTTTTGTCCATCAATCTCCAGATTTAATTTGTCCTACACACAATCCATTAACATTCTCAAATCCTTTTTTTGTAGTTACTGTATGTTCTCTGTCAGTAAATGGGTTTCCCCTGACTCTGCCTTCTCTTGTATCCCCTGTTTCTAATCAACATCTGCTAATTTAACATCTTTACTACTGTCTACATTAGAGATATTCTCTCCATGTACATTTAGACTACACATATTCAGGTTCTTACCATTCTTCACACGAATTTTTGCAATAGTTTCTTCCATAAATGGTGAGTGCTTTAAGTATGAGTCTGAGAATATTATTGTCTTGGTTAAACTTTTCCAGTTTCAAAATAGAGTTATTTATGCTGCTAGGCACTCAAGACACTCCAAGATCAGGTGTTTTGTCCACATCACCAATTTCATCATTTATAGATTTCTTAGCAGGTTTCCTCTTACATCCTAATTCTTTTTGACAGGAAAATAATAATAAAAAAATACAGTTTTTTTATACTCTAGGTTGATTTATACTTCTGTGCCTTTATTCACAATGCTAGTTCTATGTGGAAATAGCTGCCCTCAATCTCATTTCTACTGTATTCCAGATTTGCCTTCAATGAAGATTAAATCATCTTTTACAGAATAGCTATTTTAGTCCCTTCAGGTTGCTATGAAGAAAATCATAGATTGTGTGGCTTATAAACAACATAAATTTATGTATTACAACTCTGGATGCTGAAAAGTCCAAAAGCAAGGCAGATTCAAGTGTCTTGGAAGGGTCAATGTTCTGGTTCACAGATGGCCAACTTTTCAGTGTCCTCACATGACTGAAAAGATGAGGTAATTCTCTGGGGCCTCTTTTATAAGGTCACTAATCTTATTCATGAAGGCTCAACCTTCATGACTTAATCACCTGTGAATGGCCCCACCTCCAATTACTATCACAGTGGGGGTTGGGTTTCAACATATAAATTTTAGGCGGACACAATGATTCAGTCTATAGCAGTACCTCAGTAGTCACATTCTCTAATTTTCTCATGTAGATTTTTATACTTGAATCTTACTCTTTACAAATAAGCTAGTATCATAACACTTCTTATGAGTAATTGAAATACAGGCATACATTATAAATATTGCAGGCTTGGTTCCAGACTAATGCAATAAAGTGAACATTGCAATAAAGCAAGTCACACAAAGTTTTGGTTTCCCAGGGCATATAAAAGTTTTGTTTATACTGTACTATAATCTATTAAGTGTAAAATAGCATATCTAAAAAAATAAGGTATATATCTAAATTTAAAAATACTTTATTGTTAAAATTGGTAAAAATCATCTCAGCCTTCAGCAAGTCATAGTCTTTTTGCTGGTATGATGTCTTTCCTAGAAGTTGATGGCTGCTCACTGATCAGAGTGATGGTTCCTAAAGGTTGGGGTGGCCATAGCAATTTCTTGAAATAAGACAATAATACAATTTTCTGCATCGATTGACTCTTTCGCAAAAGATTGCTCTATAGTATGATGTAGTTAGTCCACGGTAGACATTCTTTCAAAATTGGAGTCAATATGAAAAAATGCTCAACATCTCTAATCATCAGAGAAATGCAAATTAAAACCACAATGTGATATTACTTATCACCAGTGAGAATGGCCTTTATCAAAAAGTCCCAAAACAATAAATGTTGACATGAATGCGGAGAGATAGGAACACTCATACACTGCTGGTGGGTCTGCAAACTAGTACAACTTCTGTGGAAACTAATATGGAGATACCTCAAAGAGCTACAAGTATAACTCCCATTTGATCCAGCTATCCCATTACTGGGCATCTACCCAAAAGAACAAAAGACATTCTATAAAAAAGACATCTGCACTTGAATGTTTATAGCAGCACAATTCACAATTGCAAAGATGTTCAAACAACCTAAGTGCCCATCAATTCATGAGTGGATTAATAAAATGTGGTATATGTATACCACGGAGTTCTACTCAACCACAAAAAATAATGGTGATCTAGCACCTCTTGTATTATCCTGGATAGAGCTGGAACACATTCTATTAAGTGAAGTGTCACAAGAATGGAAAAACAAGCACCACCTGTACTCACCATCAAATTGGTTTTAACTGATCAACACTTAAGTGCACATATAGTAATAACATTCATCGGATGGGATGGGGAGGAGGAGATTGGTATATATATATACACACCTAATGGGTGTGGTGCACACTGTCTGGGGGATGGACATGCTTGAAGTTCTGACTCAGGTGGGGCAAAGGCAATATATGTAACCTAAACATTTGTACCCCCATAATATGCTGAAATAAAAAAAAATTGAAGTCAATCTTCTGGAACCATGCCACTGCATATCAACTAAGTTTCTGTAATAATCTAAATCCTTTATTGTCATTTCTGAAATGTTCATAGCATCATCAGCAGGAGTACATTTCATCTCAATAAACTACTTTCTTTGCTTATCCATAAAAAGCAATTCCTCATCCACTGAAGTTATATCATCAGATTCCAGTGATTCAGACACATCTTCAGGATCCACTAGTTTTCTTGCCATTTCCACCACATCTGCAGTTATCTCCTCCACTGGTCTTCAACCTCTCAAAGTTATCAATGAGGGTTGGAGTTGACTTCTTCCAAACTCCAGTTACTGTTGGTTTTATGACACCTTCCTATGGAGCGTGCATGTCCTTAATGACATCTAGAATGGAGAATCCTTTATAGAGGGTTTTCAATTTACTTTGTCCAGATGCTCCCAAGGAATCACTCTATACAGCAGCTATAGCCCTATAAAATGTATTTTCATAAATAATAAGTCTTCAAAGTTGAAATTACTCTTTGATCCATAAATTAGAGAATGGACATTGTATTAGAAGGCATAAAAAATTAATCTCCTTGTAAATTTTTATCAGAGCTCTTGGGTGAACAAGTATATTGTCAATGAGTAGCAGGTCTCATAATAGGGTTAAAATATTCAGTAAACCATTCTGTAAATGCATGTGCTATCACTTAGGCTTTGTCATCCCATTTATAGCACAGGCAGAGCATATTTACCATAATTCTTAAGGGTCCTAGGACTTGGGGGATGGTAAATGAGCATTGGCTTCAACTTAACATTACTAGCTACATTAGCCCCTAACAATAGTTACCCTGTCCTTTGAAGCTCTGAGGCCAGGCATTGACTTCTCGCTAGCCATGAATTGCCTACATAGCCTACATAGCATCTTCTAATAGAAGGCTGTTTCTTTTACATTGAAAGTCTATTCTTTAGTGTTGCCACCTTCATCAGTTATCTTAGCTTCTCCTCTGGATAACTTGCTGCATCTTCTACATCAGTACTTCTTACTTCCCTTTGCACTTTCTTGTTATGGAGGCACTCTTTTAACCTCAGACTTTTCTTCTGAAGCTCCATAATCTCTCTCAGCTTTCATATAATTGAAGAGGGTTAGGGCTTTGCTCTTGATTAGGTTTTGGTTTAAGGAAATCTTATCACTGGTTTGATCTTCTATCCTGACCACTAAAACTTTCTACAGAACAGCAATAAGGCTATTTCACTTTCTTATTATTCAATCATTTTCTGGACTAGCCCTTTTAATTTCCTTTAATAACTTTTTCTTTGCATTCAAAACTTGGCTCGCTGTTTGGTACAAAAAGTCTAGCTTTCAACATGTCTTCTTCATTAAATTTAATCATTTCCACTTTTTGATTTATAGTGAGAGCTATGTGACTCTTTCAGTTGCACACTTAGAGGACTTTTTAGGGTTATTAATTGGCCTAATTTCCATATTTTTGTGTCTCAGGGAATAGAAAGGCCTGAGGAGATGGGGCAAAGGCTGGTTGGTAGAGCTGTCAGAACACACACAACAGTCATCAATTAAGTTTGCTATCTTGTTGATAAATTTCTATCTTTTGGGGTGGTTTGTAGCTCCCCCAAACAATTATAATAGTAACATCAAAGATCTCTCATCATAGATCACCATAATAGATATAATAATAATGAAAATCTGAAATAGTTCAAAAATTACCAAACTGTACAGAGACATGAAGTGAGCACATGGCTGTTGGCAAAATGAACCCAACAGACTTGCTCCATGCAGGGTTGTCCCAAACCTTCAGTTTTTCAAAAAATTCAATATTTGTGAAGTACAATAATGAAAAGTATAATAAAATGAGATATGCTTACACTTTTTTACAAGTGAATTTCCCTTTTTGGTTTAAGTTGCTAAAGGGTGACCAGTGATTATTTCTTACTCATCTGAATCAATTATTTCTTATTTATTTGAACTAAACATTAAGTCTAATATACAATTAATAAATAGTTATGAAAATATATAAATGAATTTAAACTGGTATTACATAAGTTGTTGTGCCTTAAGGACTAATTAGCAAAAGTATTTGTTTGGTTTTTTCTTTTATACAAAAAACTCAAGTGAGATTCACTAAGCCAGACTGGTTTACAGAGTACGAGCAACATCTCCAGGGTTCAGAATTTGACTGATGTTAGTTGAATAATATTAACATTTCTTAAGAGTGATCTGCCAGCACTAAAATCTCTAAAGAGCAAAAATCAGGTGACTTTTCAATAAAGTTTGCTACTTATGCCTTTTAAGTAGCTTATGTCCTACATTTTTCTGCCTAATCTCATTAAGCCAGGCTTTAGTAGTTTAGTGAAAACCTTTTTTTTTTTTTTTTTTTGGCTTCTCAGAAAAACATCCACATAATTATTGTCTGTAGATACAGCCTCAGAGAAGGCAGGAAAATATGTTTCTGATACAAAAAATGATTGTTGTATTATAGTTACTGGTAGATAAAATAAGCTTTTAGGGCTTGCCAAAAGCACCGATAAAGGGTGATGAGTCCAACAAGTCAAGACTTCCTTGTCAGCGAATTAAATTCAGATCTCAGTTTATTAAAAATATCCATGATGATAAATTATGGACACCAGAGAACTATTTTAGCTGCAGTTTGTAACTGTATCAGATATATTACATATTCATTAAAAGTAATTACATTTTTTATAAATTTGAAATTAACTCATACAGAGACAGAAAGAGGGTATTCCCTTTCCTTCTTATCCTAAAGGGTCATGGTACACACACCTGTAACAAAAGTCTGATTTCAAAGAGAAAAGCAAAACAAATTTATTGGCTGTACACATGCACAGAGTCCATATAAAATATGAAAACTAAAAGAAAGGGTCACATGGTTGACACTTAAATACCCTCTTCACTGGGGAAAGGAGTGGGCAGGAGGCTGTAAACGAATGGACATGAAGACCAGAAAATGACTTGTAAATGATTCTTTCTGGGAATTGAGTGGGACCTGAGAGCAGATAATACTTTGAGATGAATTTTCTTTGAGTTCTAGGTGTGATGTTTAATTTTCAGTCTCTTTCCCTTTGATATGAGTTTTAATCTTCTCTGGTTAATAAAATTTCAGGGAAGGGATCAAAGGCAATTGTGTTTCTCTTTGAAGGTCTCATTTCTAGGTAAATAAAGGAACTTGAGAGAACAGCCTCATCCTGTGCTTTGGAAGAGATGGAGGTTTGAGAGATTTGGTGGGGCATGGCATCAGAGAGAACCTGAGGCGGCTTCTTATTTCAATATGTCAAATTGGCATATTAAGGGGTATTGTTTTCTGAGTCCCAACATTCAATAGACTGTCATCCAAATCAGAATGACAGAGTAATGGGATCAGTCTTTATTATAAGCTTTCTTGAATTCAGACTGATCTTCAAATTCTCCATTAGGGAATTAGGCATTTGAAATGGGCAAGAACATGTCAGTCTTATTTGCTTGGACATATTTATTTAATTATATCCTAGATTATTGAATTTTATATATGATTATTTATTCAGATTACAACCCATATAATTTAATTATATATATTTTAATATATTATATATTTGTTTACATGCATATATTTATTATATATATTTATGTACCATACACAGATATTGTATATTATACATTTATATAATGATGTATGCTTATGCAATATCTATCTATCTATAATTTTTTAGGATTCCCTGTAACTACCAAGTTTACTGCTTCTGAACACTGTACATATCATAATACAGATATTTAATCCTTAAATATGCTTATATTAAAAACTTTATTAGGCTGGAAATCTTCTCTATTTTGTTCACCTTTGAATTCCCAATGCCTTCAGTATAATAAATGACTGACAAATATCTATCAAATGATAGATGAATCAACATGGATAACTTTGTGGGACTTGGAAGAGGATTAATAATTTGCTTATTATTTTACTTAGACATACTGCTGGTTGAATTTTTTTAAAATGGTACATGTACTAATTTAATAATTATGACTATTATGAAAAAGAGGAGGAAGAGTGGGAGGCAGAAGAGGAGAAAAAAATAAGAAAGAGGAGAAAAGGCAGATAAGGGGAAACAGAGTGAAAATGGAGGGTAAAGGATGGAATGGACTTGAAAGGAGAAAGGAATAGAAAATGTAAAACACAAAGGAAATAGGCTTGACTTGAATGGTGGTCACTGAGAGTTCACGCTATCACTATTCATTAAATTGTATATATGTGTGGAAAAATAGAAAGTATAAAAGACAAGGGAAAAATGAGGGAATTGGGAAAAGATGATCTAGTCAATAAATGGAGTTCTAATAATTGTTCATCTGGGAAATAAAATTAGACTGCTTTTTCACACTTCATATACCAAACATAAATTCCAGACTGATTAAAGATTAAATGACTAAAAAGAAACTTTCAAACATTTAAATGTACCTATAGAATATTTTATAGACTTGGAGTAGGAAAACTTTTTTTAAATGCACATACACATTCATAAGAAACAACAAATTATTTCATCAAAGTCAAACAAAAAATTAAAATCTCCATGTGACAAAACATCATTAGAAAATTGAAATACAAGGAACAGACTAAGAAAACATATATGTAACATATGTAATAGCCAATAAATTTAGATCATTGATTAGCTCTAAAACCTGTGCATCAATATGAAAAATAATTGTAAAAATGTACAGAGGGAAACAGGTAAGTTATAGAAGAGAAGAAAAAAAGAATGTCAAATAATAATATAAGATGATTATATTACCAGCACTCAGAAAAATGCAAATTAAGAGAACACTAATTAGGTACTTTTTCACTTCCTCAATGTTGAAAAAGGTGGAAGTCTGATCATACCAAATATAGTAAGAATATAGAATAACCAGAACTGCTCTCAGAAGTATAAATTGAAAAGCAATCTGTCAGTATCGAGTAAAACTCATATGCATGCTGCAGCATGACAATTCCACCTCCAGGTATATGCCCCATGGAAATTCTTGCTTATGTGTCTGTGAGCAAGTGCACATGCACAAGATATTTAATAAAGCATTTTAATAATAAAAGTTGAAAATGACCTAAATATCTATCAATAGAGGAAAGCATAAATGTAACAGAGTTCTTTTCTAAATCAAAATATATCAGTTAAATTTATGTGCTACACGTGGAGAAATCTAAAAACACATAATATTGATAGAAAAAGTAGTTGCAGAGGATGTATATGTATATAAACATATGTATGTACGTAAAAATCACATGAAAGATACACAAGTATATGTATACAATAAATACAGAAAAATATAAGTGGGATATATAAAAATTGTAATAAAAGTTATCTTGTGGTCAGAGGTACAAAAGGAATTTCAATTTTATTGGTAATCTTTTTCTTATTTGCTCAAGAGGATTGTTTTTCTGTTTTGTTTTTATTTTTGAAACAGAGTTTCACTTTGTTGCTCAAGCTAGAGTGAGTGCCATGGCATCAGCCTAGCTCACAGCAACCTCAATCTCCTGGGCTCAAGCGATCCTACTGCTTCAGCCTCCCAAGTAGCTGAGACTACAGGCATGCGCCACCATGCCCAGTAATTTTTTTGTATATATATATTTTAGTTGGTCAATTAGTTTCTTTATATTTTTAGTAGAGACAGGTTCTTGCTCAGGCTGGTTTCTAACTCCTGACCTTGAGCTATCCACCCGCCTCAGCCTCCCACAGTGCTAGGATTACAGGTGTGAGCCACCGCCCCAGGCCAAGAGGATTGTTAATATCAAATTTTAATAGGATAAAAATGTTGTCATTGTTATTAGTGGTAGGTATAAGAAAGCTTATTGTGTAGATTTATTTTAATTAAAGCTGTTTTTAAAAGAAAAAAACATATTTTCCCCAAGACCACAATGCTAGTAAAAATGGTAGAATTACAATCCATAACAAGATTTTTCTGTTTCTAAAACCTGTGGTCATACTATACAATTCCATCTCAAACTAGGTTTTTTGTTCGCTTGTTTGTTTGTTTGCTATTTTGCAACCAAAAATAAGTTAAAATTCTCAATGGAGTGTGTCCTATTTTTTTTTGTTGTTGTTGTTTTTGCAGTTTTCCCTTGGTCTTTAAGTGTGAAAGCTGACATTTTCCAAGTGCTTTAATTTGTGCATCCATTTTAGCAGATAGAAACAAATGCATGGCTGTATTTTTTGAAAACTTCAATGAAGAAGTTGAGGCCTTCTTCATTGCCTCTACTCATAAGAGTTTTTACTTATACGAATTCATTAAATAATTGTGCTTATTAATAGAAATGTCCAAGCATTTATGGACTCAATGTGCCTTGTATGCAATCCAATATCAGCATTACCTCCTGTAATCCTCTGAATAACTGTATATTTTAAAGCCTTAATCTGTTTATTGTTACCTAATATATATTCTCTACTTCTTCCTCTTAGAAAAAAAGCCCTCCAGATTTTAACTGGGCACAAGACCTTTCAGCTGGAGAGGCTTTCTCTCAGGCTCCCTTGGAGCCACATTGACCTGGGAACCAAGCCAGGAGAGTTGCTTGCACACTGTGTACCACATCCTCAACATGGAAACTGCATATCCTCCTTGTTCTTTCACTTTCCAGTGGCTGCAAATGATGATCACAGGTCTTGATTCCAGACACAGAATCCATGTCTTGAGGATTACAAAGCCACTTTGTCTTTCCTAGACTGCTCAAGTCTGGACTGTTTTCGTGAGAAAAAATAACCTTCTTGCTTATTTAAATCATTGTATGTTTGCATCTTTTTGTGATAGCAGGCCAAGTTGAGCTTTTCTCTAACTAAACTAATTAATATTCATGCTTACATATCATAGAAGCATAAACTGATACTTAGAGAAATTAAAAACCTTGCCCATGATCAAACAGGATGTGGGAAAGTAACGTGTAAAGTGGTTTCTGACTCCAAAGCCTGTGTTCATTTTTTTTTTTTTTTTTTTTGAGTCAGAGTCTTGCTTTGTTGCCCAAGCTAGAGTGAGTGCCGTGGTGTAAGCCTAGCTCACAGCAACCTCAAACTCCTGGGCTCAAGCAATCCTTCTGCCTCAGCCTCCCATGTAGCTGGGACTACAGGCATGTGCCACCATGCCCAGCTAATTTTTTCTATATATATATTAGTTGGCCAATTAATTTCTTTCTTTGTATAGTAGAGACGGGGTCTCACTCTTGCTCAGTCTGGTTTCGAACTCCTGACTTCGAGCAATCCTCCCGCCTCGGCCTCCCAGAGTGCTAGGATTACAGGCGTGAGCCACCGCGCCCAGCCAAAGCCTATGTTCTTTACACCTCACTCCCAGGCAGAGAAAGTCTAAACCAAGGGCATAAATTCTCAACTGTAGTTGTAAAGGACAGTCTCAAAGTGACTGATGATTAAAACCTAGAGCTCATGGAAACTCTAATTAGGAAATATTTGGTTCTTTTGATTTGTTTTAAAAGGTATCAGACATTGTTCTAGGAACAAATCTTGGGGTATGTTTGGTGATTTAATCTGCTTTGTGGGTGATGAGGAGATTACAAAATATGTTTCTCAGTCATTCCACCAGATACACCCTAACAGGAACATAAAATAATTTTTTACCCTGATGGGAAGTTAGTTCTTAGAAGTCACAGTTAAATTTCCTCTTTCTCAGCCAATATCACGTAAAGTATTACCAGTGTATTAGGGAAGAGACTGATAGAATCAGTTTAATTTTCTCAGTGGCCTAATGAGGAAAGTCTCAGTGAAAAAGTTCACTAGTTAATATCCCAAGCAACACTGACTGTAAAATTTTCCCACATGGAGGTAGAAATATAATGAATCTAGGTCAAGAAGAGTTATTTGGTTACTATGCAGTGACTTGGAACCAAGGCAGCAATTCTCTCAATCTAAAAAGGAAAAGGATTTGGCGCTTGCAGCTGATTCAATTAAAATAAAACACATGAAAATATTAAATTCTCTTTTTCTTGGTGCCAGAGTTGCAAGAAGTCTAAGGAGATACTTAACCTGAGCAATATTTCAGTCATAAAAACTAACCTGCTTTGTTAGTGCAGTGTTCAGGGAAAAATTCAAACCCACCAAGTACCTTAGCGTGGCCCAGATGCACGGCAGATTCAAGGAGTGCAATGCAAACAGCAGCTTTCATTAGAAGATCTCCTTAGTGTCAGAAAGACTGTCACCAATAAAGACAAAATATTTTAGAGGAAACTGGACAGTTAAAAGGAAAATTGGATACTTCTGTTTGCCAAGAAATGTATTTACAATGATGCTGAGCAAAATAAAAAATGTTAAAATTTCACTCCCTTTTATGAAAATTACATCTGCATTATATGTATATGTATTATATGTGTGTATATTTACATCTGCACATATATATATATACACACATAAATACACACACATTTAAGAGAATTGGAGTTAGTTGGGAATATAGGAACTTTCAGATAATAAATTCACTATATGTTTTAATAAATGTGCTTTGGTATTAATAGAATTCTGAATATTTGTATAAGTTATAATTTTGAGATTGAGAATAACTAACAGAAAAAGAACTGTGAACTCTTTTAACAGCTTTAAGGTATAATTGAAATAAAACTTACTGCATATATTTAAAATGTGCAATATAAGATATGATATACATACGAACCTGTGAAACCACCAGGACAACAGAAATATTGAACATACCCATAACCCCAAAGTCTTAATCCGTTTTGTGTATTTCATTCCTGCCTCTATCTACCCTAGCCCTCAGGCAGCCACTGGTTTGTTATCTATCTATATAAATTATATTTTCTATAATTTTATTTTAATGGAATTATTGATTATATGTGGTTATTGTTGTTTGGAACCAGGCTTTTCTCTATTAGTTTATTTTTTTTGAGATAAATCCATAATGTTGCATGTTTTCAATAGTTTATTCTTCTTTATTGCTGAGCTATGGGCATAGCACAATTTGTTTGTCTATTTACCTTTGATAAACAAATTAACCTCAGTTTCTGGCTATTACACATGAAGTTGTCATGAACATACATGTACAGGTCTTTGCTGTAGACATACATTTTGGTTTCTATTGCATAACTACATAGGTGTAGAATAGCTGGGTCATATTCTAAGTATATGTTTAACTTTTTAAGAAATTTAAAAACTACTTTACAAAACAAATTGCTCCATTTACAGTACCACCAGCAGTGTATAAGAGTTTCAGTTGGGCCGGATGGTGTGGCTCATGCCTGTAATCCAAGCACTTTGGGAGGCTGAGGAAGGAGGACAACTTGAGGCCAGGAGTTGGAGACCAAAGTGGGCTGCATAGTGAGACCCTATTTCTACTGAAATAAATAAATAAATAACGGCATAGTGGCACACTTCAGTAGACCTAGCTACTCAGGAGGGTGAGCCAGGAGGGTGGCTTGAGCCTGGGAGTTGGAGATTGCAGCGAGCTGGGCTTGTGCCACTGCACTCCAGCCTGCAGCCCAGGTGACAGATTAGGATTCTTTTTTTTAATTTTTAGGCATTCTAATACATGGGTAGTGGTATCTCATTGTGGTTTTGTTTTGCATTTCCCTAATTAATAACAACGTTGAGCAGCTTCTCATGATTTTTATTTCCTGCTCATATATCTTCTTTCATGAAATGTTCCTTAAAAAAATCATTTTTAATTGGGTTGTATATTTTATTATTATTGAGTTTTGAGGACACCTAGATCCTGAATACAAAAACTTTATGAGATAAATGATTATAAAATATTTTCTCCCACTCTGGAGCTTGTCTTTTCATTTTCTTAAGAGAATCTTTCAGAAAGCAGAAATTCTTAGTTTTGGTAGAGTCTGATTTATAAATATTTTCATAGAATGTGCTTTTAGTGTTTTATTTAAAAAATTCTTTGCCTAATTCAAAGTCACAGTAATTTTTCTTCCACATTTTCATCTAGAAGTGTTATAACTTCAGGTTTTCCATGTAGATTTATGATTCATTTTAAGTTAATTTTTGTATGTTGTGTGAGTTATAGAAGTCATTTTTTTGGCATGTGCATATCAATTGTTGCAGCACTACTTGTTCAAGATGCTATACATTCTCCACTGCATTACTGTTGCACAAAAATTAATTGATCATATATATGTAGATCTGCTTCTAGATTTTCTGTTACAGAATTGTTTATCCATCTTTATATCAGCAGCAATTGACTTTGTTACCATGGCTTTATAATAAGATTTAAAGTAAATAGTTGCAGGCCCTTCAACTTCACTGTTTTTATCAATGCTATTTTTTCATTACCATATGAATTTTAGAGTAAGCTTGTCAATTTCAATGAAAAGTCCTTTCTGGGAGTTTTAGTGATATTATTTTGAATCTATACATAAATTTGTCGACAACCAACACATTAACAAAGTTGAGTTTTTTGATCCAAAAACAACATATTCTGCATTTATTTTGTCCTTAAATTCTCTCAGAAATATTTTGTAGTTCTTGATGTATAGGTTCGCAAATCTTTGGTCAGATTTATACCTAAAATTTTTAGTTTTTAATATTATTTTATATTGCATCTTTACATAATTTCAATTTCATATTATTTATTGCTAGTATATAGAAATATGATTTATTTTTGTATGTTGATCTTGTATACCACAACCTTGATAAACTAATTCTAATTGTTCTTTTGTAGATGCCATTATATTTTAAATAGATAATTATGTCTTTTGTGAATAAATAGTTTTGTTTCTATCTTTTAAATCTGGATGCCTCTCATTTTTTTCCTTCATTATTGCACTGACTGGAGCTGGCAATGCAATGTTGAATAGCAGTAGTGAAAATTGAAATCCTTGCATTTTTTTTTTTTTGTAATCTTAGGCAAAAACCATTTCTTTCTTCACCAGTAAATACAATGTTAGCTATAGGTTTTTTCATAGATGACCCTTATCAAGATAAAATAGTTCCTTTTTTATTCTTTCTCTGCTGAAAACTTTTAGTATAAATAGATACTGATGTTGTGAAATGCTTTTCTGCATCTACTAAGATTATCATAAAGCTTTTATTTTTAGTCTATTATTTGTTGAATTAGATTCATTAGTTTGGGAATGTTAAACCATGCATTCCTGGAATAAACCCTGCTTGTTCCTGTGATATATTATCTTTCTCCTTATTTTTGTATTTAATTTCTTAATATGTAGTTAAACTTTTTTACATATATATTATGATGGATATCATTCTATAATTTTTTCATAATGTTTTCTTCTGATTTTGGTATCAAAATAATATTGACCTCAGAATGATTTTTTAAAATTTCCTCTTCTTTAATTTTCTGGAAGAGTGTGTGCAGAGTTGGTATTATTTCTTCCATAAATATTTAGTATAATGTCCCATTGACACCTTCTGGGACTGGAGTTTTCCTTTGTGGAAGGTTTTTAACTATAAATTCAACTTTTTCAATAGATAGAGGGATATTTGGGTTAACTATGTCTTCTTGCGTCAACATTATAGTAGCTTGTGATTTTCAAGGAAATTGCCCATTTTAACCTATTATAGAATATACTTACATAAAATTTTTTTCATGGAATTATCATATGTTTTTTTTAATATCCATGGAATCTATAGTGATCTTGCCTGACTCATTTCACGTATATCTTTTTTGTGTCTTTTCCATTTGTTCTGTTTAGTCTACTTGTCTAGAAGTTTATCGCCTGTATTGATCTCAAAGAATTAGTATTTGGTTTTATTGATTCTCACTCTCTCGCTTTCTCCTTTGATACTTGTGAACTTTTAAAATTAATTTATATTTTAGTTGCTGTATTTTTTTCTGGTTTCTTAAGGCTTAGATAATTGATTTGAGATACGTTTTTCTTTTTTAAGACATTTAGTGATATAAACTTCCCTTAAGTACTGCATTAGCTGAATGCCACTAATTTTGACATGTTTTACTTTTATTTTTATTCAGTTTACTTTCCAATATTTCCTTTAGATGTATGCTGTTTTTTTCCAAATAAATACTTGAAGAATTTTAATATCTCTTTCTATTATTGATTTCTGACTTAATCCCATTTTTATCAGAGAAAATATATTATGTGATTTGATCCTTTTAAAGAATTTATTAATATTTATTCTGCAGGCAAGAAAATGTTTTATGTTAGTCAATGTTCCTTAGGTACTAAAAAAGAATTTTTAGGCTGCTTTTTGTTGGATGAAGTATTCAAGTTTATCTATAATTTCTGTTGATTAGTTCTGCCAATTTCTGATAAGATCACCCCCCCACCTTTTCCTCCATCTAGCTGCTTTTAAGATTATCTCTTTATCATGAGTATGGTATGTCTTGGGTAGTTTTCTTCATTTTTCTTGTGTTTTTAGTTCATTGAGTTTTTTTCTTCCTTTTTTTTCATCTGTGGTTCTATATTTTCCATCAAACTGGGAAAATATAGGTAATTATTTATTTTAATTTTTTTAGGTACCATCTCTCACTTTCAGGGTCTCTTATTGCATATATATTGGGCTGTTCAAGTTTTTTATTTTTATTTTTATTTTTTTAAGGAACTGGTATTTATTATCAAAGTCATATTTGATGTCAACAAGATGCCACCACTACAAAAAAAATTGCGCACATTGCAACCTCAATGCAAACAGTCAAATGGAAACCCAGTCATTTAAAACGTAATTCAAATTACCCCAAACAGCAACTGAATTTTTTAAACATCTTTATACATCCAGCCAACAAATTAAAATGGTTAACAAGAAAAAATACAAATTCAGAGGTCTGGTATCGATGTTTTAAAAAGGCAACTGCTTAAGCGTTTCTATCGATTCGCACGTCAATCTCCCGGCCACCCAGCTTCTTGCCGTTCATCGTCAGGCAGGCAAGCTCGGCCATCTTGGGAGACTCGAACGTCACCACTCCGCACCCCTTGGACTTCCCGTTCTCCATCTTGATGTCAGCGTACAGCACGTGGCCACATTCGTTGAATTTGTCTCTTCCATGTGAAATCAAAAGGGAGATTTCTCACAAATATCTGGCAGGCCTTCCTAGCCACCCCTGGAGCATGGCCTCCAGCTCCACCAAAGGAACCTGCGAAGCTTCTTCCAAAGTTGCCACGCTCCCTCTCGATGGCGCGGTCAAAGCTGGCACCGCCACCGCCACCCATGGCCGGGCCCATGCGCTCAATGCCAGCACCCAAGGCCGGGCCCGTGGCAGGGCCCATGCGCTCAAGGCTGCCGGCGCCCGTGAGCTCCAGGTCCATGCGCTCCAGACTGTTGGCGCCTGTGAGCTCCAGGTCCACACACTCCAGGTTGTTGGCGCCCACGCGCCAACAAATGATTGGCAAATCATTTGTTTTGGTCTGTCTGGTTCCATTCTTGTCATTGTACAAACCTGGCTCTATTCCTTTTGATCCTTTCAGTTGGTTCTTTTCCTGGGTATGGGTAGTTTTCTCATCCATATTCAGTAATCAATACTCTGCTGAATACGCATGCTCTTTGTAATTTTCTTTTAATTATTTTTTCTGTCTCTATTACATTTTGTATATTTCTGTTGTTATGTCTTCAAGTTTATTAATCTTTTCTTCTGCAATATATAATTTGTCATTAATACCATTGATGTATTTTTTTTTTAATTTTAGGCATTGTATTTTTCACTTCTAGGAGTTCAAATTGTATCTTTTTTACACCTTTCATTTATTTACCTAACCTTTTAAACATATAGAGTACATTAATAAAATTCTTCTAATGTCCCTTTCTGCTAATTCTAACATCTGTGTCAGTTTTCAATCAAGTTACTGATTAAAATATTAATTATTCTCCTCTTTTTGATCCATGTTTTTACTACTTCTTTGCATGCTTCGTAATCTTTAACTGGATGCTTGACAAGTGGTTAAGTTACTTGGACACAGTGTGATACTTTTGGATCCTTTTTAATTTTTTGTTTGGGAAGTTAGAAGCAGTAGTCTGTTTAGAGTAATTATGTCTTACTGCTGATGCAAGGTATTCCTGAAAGTTCTAGTCAATGCTTCATAAATTATGAAAGTTTTTGGTCTGTCTGGTTCTGTTCTTGTCATTGTACAAACCTGGCTCTATTCCTTTTGATCCTTTCAGTTCGTTCTTTTCCTGGATATGGGTAGTTTTCTCATACATATTCAGTAATCAATACTCGGCTGAATACTTGAGGGAGATCCTCTGTAGATTGTCAGCATTCTCTTTGTAGTTTCCTCTTCTTTGGTACTTTGTCTTCTAAATCTAGACACCTTGTTCACCCAGAACTTTTAGCTCTGTCTCATCAACTTACGGTGTCCATTATGATATGCATGGACTCTCTCTCCCTACAGCAAGGATAGGAAATTCTCAAGGCGGTAAGCTGGGGCTATGATAGGACTTATTACTGTCAGTAAGAGAGTTTGAAAAGCAAAATATTTTGTACAAGGTTTTGCCTACAGTTACAGACTGTCTAGCTCTTTCTCCAGACAATAGCACTTTAAATACCTGAAGGCAAGTGTCAAGTTTCCAAAGTTTTCACTTATTAAATTACATTCCCAGTTTCTCAAATGCAACTCATAAGAGTTTCCAAATAAATTACCTTTCTGATCTCTTTTTACCAGGTTTTAAAGGTTTATTGAAGTTTTTGTTACTGTTTGTTTTATTAGTTTATTAGTTTGTTTTGTTTGTTTAACATAGATTGAAGAATGATATGATATGTCATGGATAAAGTGATCTTGATAAAATTACCAAAGCATAACAAATGGATCATATTTGTTATTTAGTCCTGAATCACTGAAAATTTATTAAGAATATTGACATCAATCATTGTTTATTTTTCCCTAATTACTTAAACACATAACCTATTTAAGCAATAGTTTTTAATGTAACTTGTTTTTTCCTTTATGCTCTTTAAAAATGGATACTACTAGATATGTTGAAGAAACTTTGTCATTTTTTGTACCTTACAATATATATTAATTGCACACTAACTACAACTTTTTTTCATAGGTTTCTACTATACACACTCCCTTAGATACAGCTTCTGTGAACTGACAGAAACAGATCCATATATTGAGTCTTATATTGTCATCTAATGAGAAGCCTCTTTCTATCCAAGAAGGTGTCAAATTTTAGAAAGAAGGTTTCAATCTTACTAAAACATGTTGATGGGAGACCAATTTGCAGTTCTCGCTGTGAAGGCAAAAAATCCATATTGAAACAAGTCGGGGTGCCTTAGCGTGACTTCAGTAAAAGTTTTCCATAAAATAATCCTGAGTGTGAAGACAACATGCAGCAATCTGGTATATCTCTATGTCGTGCAGTCACTCTTGCTAGCAAAAGCATGAACAGAAAACAATAGTAACAGCAACAAAAATCTGATTGTGAGAGGGCTGTGAATATCCTTTAAAAGTGTTTTGTTTGGGGCAAAAAATATTTGGGGAACATTTAGACAATATACAGCAAAGGTTAAATTTTAAGGTACTGAAAGACACTATTGGAATTATAAACTATATTTTATGACAAATATGGAGTTTCAAAAAATGTTTTATAAGATTTGATAACAATGTTAAGAAGAATAATTTCAATTGAAGATAGCAAATGAAATGAATATAAATGGCTTTGTTTCTTGACTAGTAAGTGGAGCATTACATAATTCATCAGAAGAGCCACTTTTATAATCCACATAAATGAGTTTTATGATGATAGCAAATCACAGGTATGTGAGAAATATTATAATCTGAGTCAAAATAATTTTACCATTAACATCAGGTTTAGTTTACTGATAACTTAAATTTATTGTACTGTAGGCTTCCAGAGATGAGGAACACATGGCAGTCAATAAACATTTTGAAGACTAAAAACAAACTTAGAAGTCATTGGAGAATAGTTCTTTGTTTTCTTGGAGTGAATATAAAACTCAATTTAATGAATCTTATAAGGGCAGAGAAAGGACATAAATGAAAAAGCATTATATTTTACCAAATAACACCTTGGTAAGTTCTAACAGATTTTTTAGTAACGATAAGATTATTATTGTTTCAACAGTTTACAGTTTAGAACAAGGCAGATGATAGTGAGTTATAAGAAGAAAACTGATGAGAAATAGCTAATGAAACCAGAAGAGTTACAACAGAAATTGGGCTGCTCTCATTGGCTATAAAATTAGAAGACACTTTGAAAGGGTAATAAATATATGAATTATGTTTTGAGAGACTCATGCTAGAAGTTATAACACAAACACAGTAAGAAAAAAGACCTTGGGGTTGAAATTAATCACAATTGATGAAAGTTATCTGGCATGGTTTTCCTTTTTACCAAAAACTTTTATTTATACCTTAAGATTAAAGTTGATGCTAGAGTTTTAATCAGGCCCAAATTATATCTATCCTTAGTTCTAGTGCCTCCTATTTAGTTTCTTGAATAGGAAGGCAGAGAAAACATAGGAGATCGACTGAAGGCCTTGCTTTATTTATTAAAATTTTTAATATATATCAATAATTACATTTTATAAACTAAGACAATATAATCATTAATTATCATAGGTTTGAGCCCAGACTGTTACATTTTACTAATTAATTATATGAAGCTATTTGGTAATCTGTTTCTTGCTTTCTCCTTCTCTGATAATGGGTTCAAATTAATATCTACTACTTATTTTTCTTTGCCTGAATAGGTAACTCTAAGTAAAATTTAATGTTAGTTCTTGTTATCATTCTTCTGTTGCGTATCTAAACCTATGCTCCTGCCTTGCCCTCAGAAAGTCATAAGTATGTCATGTACTATAATATCTGGTTAGGATCACAAAGCAGTGCAGTTATTTGATCAGACTGTTCTGAAAATCAGAACATAAACAGTTGTCACTGGGCTGGAGAGCTGCAATGTGACAGCAAGTCCACAATTCTTGTAACAACATGCTTCCACCAAACCTGATGTGGTCACCCTCAAAAAACTCAAACATCTATATGTCTTATTCGATATCCACCTCATATTCCCCATTGACAAGAGGGGAAATAAAAGAAGAGTTAATGATATGATTTTATTGGAGGATGCTATGATTTGTATGTTTGTTCCCTCAAACCTTATGTTGAAATTTGAACCCCAGTGTTGGAGATGGGACCTAATGGAAATCGTTTGGCTCATAGGGGTGGATCCATCATGAATGGCTTTGTACCATCCTCAAGTTAGAGGCAATGAATGAGTTCTTGCTCTATTAGTTCCTGTGAGAGCTGGTTGTTAAAAAGAGCCCACCCCCTACCCGCACTGTGCTTCCTCTCTTGCCATGTGATATCTGCACAGGCCAGTTGCTCTGTGCCTTCCTCCATGAGTGGAAGCAGCACAAGGCTATCACCAGAAGCCAAGCAGATGGTGGCACCATGTTTCTTGTACATCCTGCAGAACTATGAATCAAATAAACCTCTTTTCTTTTAAAATTACCCAGCCTTGGACATTCCTTTATAGCAACACTAACCTGACTAGGACATAGAGACAGATTTCTGACCCAGGTTAATTTCATCTTCTTGGTAAAAGATAGCAAAAATATCATATCACAAGTTAACAGACTTTTCTCTATTTGGGGCCCAGAGCAGTAGGGGTCTGAATAAAACACTACATAATAAATAATGTAGTATAAAAAATATATAGTGAAAGCCATCACAAGTGGTCCCTATCATAGCTGAAGGAACCTGATTTATCCAATTAGAACTTTACATTGTTTATATTTTACACATGGCAATGGTCCCATCCTCAGATATTTGTGAATTCCTTAACACTGCTTTGTGCTCCTGATTCTCAAATGACCAAAGGCGATCTCCTTGCAACTGAGCAAGACCTCTTTCATGCACACTTGTTTCCATAGTAAATGAACATCTAAAAGTAACCACTACTGAATTAATCTTATTTCCTGAAAGCCTAGTATAATGCCTCACATTTGCAAAATAGAAACACATCCACTGAAAGAAAGGAATAGAGAGAAAGAAGTAAGAGACTTAAACTGCCAATATTTTGCAGCACATGTCAATTCACCCATCTAACTTTGACCCAGTTCTGTGGTCTATTAGTGACAGGTTGGTTTGGCGAACTGTGGCTTTGTATAAAACTTGAGTCACATATTTGATGAGGAGGAGCCATATAGATATTCCATTTTTATTCAATATGGCTCCAGAAATTGCAAGCAACTAAGGGTAGGGATGGAGGAATAGCACTGGTCTCTGATTGGGCAATAAATACCAGCTCTTTTTCTTGAGTCCATAAATAGATGCTTTGGAAGGAGTGGTTATCTCTACTGTTTTCTAGGGGAGAGGGAACAGATGCAAACAAAAATATAGCCTCTGAGAGAGGCATGCATCATCATTCTTAGAGATAACTACTCCATAAATTGAAGATGGAGGCCAAGTCCTTTGTTAAATTATTCAACAAATAACGAACATTCCTCTAGGTGATAAAGATATGGCAGCAAAAAGATACAAGGTCCCAGTACTTGTGGGGATTAAATTCTACTTTTGGAGACATATATTAAATAAAATGAATTATAAAAATATATAAAAATTTGTATAATGGTGAGTGCTAAGGAGAAAATCAAAGTTGGGAAAAGGCATAGAAATTGTTGATGTGATAATGGAAGTTTGAAATTAAATAAGGTGGGAAAGGCAAGTCTCATTGAAAAGATGACCTTTTAAATGAAGAAATAAAATGAATGAAGGAATAGCCATTGCAGCTATCAGGGAAGATCATTCCAGAAAGAGAAAATAGAAAATAAAATAAAATTTAAAAACCTGAGGCACTAGGGTCGCTGATGTGGCTGTTGAACAGAAATGAGGCTAGTATGGATGAAATAGAATAAACAAGTGACAGAGTAGCAGAAGATAAAATATAATAGGTACAAAGGTAACAGCTATATAGAAGCTTACAGGCCATTGTAAACCCGGACTGTTACTATCAATAATATCAGAAGCCATTGGAGGGTTTCGAGCCATGATTGGACCCATTTTTTCAAATTGGTTACTATGGCTGTTTAACTGAGAATAAACTCTAGGAAGCATGGCCAAATCAGGGATCACAGTTAGGAGGCTATTGTCAAAATCCAAGTAGGAAATAAGGATAGCTTGAACTCAAGGAGCAACATGGGCAGTAATATAAAAGTGATTGGATTTCGTACATATTTTAAAGATAGAGCCAACACAATTTACTGAAAGATTGGTCATAAAACATGTACAAAATAAAGCAATCAACAGTGTGGCATCAAATTCTTTGGCCCACACATTAAAAAATGGACTTGTCATAAACAGAGATGAGAAATACCAACAAAGAAGCAGGTTGTGGGGGAGGAAATTAGACAATAACAACAAGAAAAATTTTGCAAGATTGAAGCAAATTCAGAAAGAAAGAATGGAGAGAAGTTGAAAGAGTGGAATAGACGACTTCTTCAAAGAGTTTTGCTATAAAATAAAGGAGAGGGATAGGACTAGAACTGAAGGTGGAGATGTAGTTAATGTTGTGTTTTGTCATGTTTCAAGACAAGAAATGCAATTGGGTATGTGTTTACAAAGGGAAAGTCTAGCAAAGAGTTAAAAATGATGATGTAGATAACAGGAAAATTACTAAAATGCCATGCCTGATTAAATCCTTGGAATAATAAAGTTGTCATGATATGATATATAGTCTATATATTAATTAAATATTAATACATATTTATAATATTATTATAGTTTAATTTAATATTTATTGCAATCACATTATAGTCTATAAAATTTGAGTAATAATATTAATACTCATGCAATAGTCTAGAATTATAATAAAACTGACAGTGATCTAAGAGGTACTAGAAAATGTTCAAATTCTACTCATTTTCCTATTAACTTTTGGAAAGCAATATAAGACAAGATAACTTTGGTGAATTATCTGCCTAAAATCTTTTCTAAGTTCTGAGTTAAAAAGTGAAAACAAAAACAAATTTGCCAAATAAATGCATCTCCATATTTGTGCTTACCATATCAATTTAACATCAGGCAATAAATCAGTCAGGTCAAGCAGGGCCTGGTTACACTGCAGTAACAACACACAATTTTAGTATTTTATCACAAAATTAGTTTATGTTTTGCTCTCATAATCTGTCCAGTCTGGGTTAACAATGGCTGTTGCTCATTGCTTGATATGTTTTCTTTCAATTATCTCTTCATTTCTCAATCTGCATATGACTAGTGATAGTTTCGTGGTGATGAGGCTTTAAGATCTGGGATAGGGTCATAGGAATTTAAAGCAATTTTGGAATTTCTCAGTTTTATGAAAATCTCTATTCTGAGCTGGATTTGATTCTGTTTAGTATCTGATATCTAGCATGGAGTATGATATAAGATTGTTATTAGTTATAAACTGCTGCACAAAACTTAACAACTTAAAAGAAGATGCATTTGTTATCTCATAATTTCTGTGGGTCAATAGTCTGGCCTGACTTACCTGAGTCCTCTGCTTTAGGTCTCTTAAAAGGCTGCAATCAAGGCTCTGGCCAAAGCTGCAGTTTCATCTGAAGGCTCAACTGATGAAGGACCCACACTTAAGCTCATCTAGGTTTTTGATGTGATTCAATTCCATAAGGGATGTTGAATTGAAAGTCTCAGTTCCCCTCTGGCAATTGGCCAGAGACCTCCCTCAGTTCTTTAGCACTTAGGTCTCATCAGATTGCTTCATCAGACCAAGCAAATGAGAAGACACAGTGAGAGAAAACAGAGAGAGAGAGAGGCCAATATAAAAATGTCAGTCTTTTATAACCTAATCTTGTAAACAATACCTCATTACTTTTGCCATATTCTATTTGTTAGAAGGAAACTAATGGTTCAGTCCACACTCAAGGATAAAGGATTATATGAGGACATGAATACCAGGAAATAGAAATCACTGAGAGCCATTTTAGAAATCTATCTACCACAATGACACATAAAATCTTCAAAGATTTTGTTCCTCAAAGGATTTTCTCTTAATTTAGAGTACTATAGTTAACCAAAACAACTGGGGGAGGGGTAATATTGAATAATTAAATGACAAAAATCCAAAAATAAAGATTATAATTGATTTGTAAACATTAATCGTGTCTAAACTAAAAAGCCATTTTAGGTTTTGATCTGGCATAAAGATAAAACTCAACATCATCTGAAAACCAAAATTTTCTACTGCAAAGAAAAACCAAAAACAAATGTAGGTTAATACTTAACTGAAGTAACCAGCTCCCTTCCTGATTCCCTTACACTTTAATGAGACAATATGGTGATCCCAATTCAAGGCACATTTATTGCTGATCTAAGAAACTGAAATATGTATAATCATCATGCTTCTACATTATCAGTTATTATGTATTTCTTCAATGAGAGTGCAAGAATTTTGTAGTTTTTTTTTTAAGGCATTTATAATGAGAGTAAAATGTTTCTAGAGGCAAGACTAGGTGTTAATAATTAAGCGTTTGAAAAAAGTGGTTCGAAGCACTGTGACAAAGTCCTCTTTGGCAACTAGTCTGTTATTTACTGGTATATTCATTTATCTAGAAAAAAAACATTTATTATGGAAAGACACTGTCCTTGGCTTGAGAATGTAGTTGTAATAAGGCCAGGCTTTAGCTAATAGGGATTGTGCTTGTTTAGAAAAGAAAATAGAAAAACAATGGTGATAAAATTTGATGTATGTTGGCCAGTTGCAGTGGCTTATTCCTATAATCTCAGCACTTTAGGAGTCTGAGACAGGAGGATTGTTTGAGGCCAGAAGTTCTAGACCAGCCTGAGCAACATAGGAAGATCCTGTCTCTACAAAAAATAGAAAAATTTGCCAGATGTGGTGGCATGTGCCTAAAGTCCCAGATACTCTGGGAGGTTGAGGCAGGAGGATCACTTGAGCCCAAAAGTTTAGGTTGCAGTGAGCTATGATGATCCCACTTCACTCTAGCCTGAGCAATAGAGACTCTGGCTCAAAGAAAAAAAAAGAATATCCTGACATGGACAATCGGAAAAAAATAGCAGAATCACTTCACCTCCTAACCTAGTTACAGGGTCAGTACAGTGAAAGGGATTACAAAGTCAAGATTACAAAGATCAGAGATTACAAAGTCAAGGAATACTAACGTCAAGGAAATTACAAAGTTAAGGGGATGCTTAAAGACATAGACCTTTCCCAATGCAGCAGGCCCCTTTGATTTATATTTAGGTTTAATCATAGTATTTTATATTAAAATGAAGCACTAATATTTCAGTCATCACAAAAGTGTTTCTTTGGATTTCAGTGACTAACACTCAGGAATATTACATTATTACTTTGGTTAATCTCTATTGTCATAGTGAGGCACCTGACATTTTTAAAAATATGACATAGTGTAGACAAGTAGTCAAACTTCTGACCATTAACTAATATTCTAATTCTAAATATTTTTTAATTTATGAACTGCCAATACTAAAGGTATTTTATTTCTCTGGACTTTAGTTACTTCAGTATTCACTTATTCTTTCTTAGAAAAATACCCGGAAAAGCATAATTTACAGTTTGAAATTGATACCTTTCTGTTCTCATTGAGGACATGAGGCAACAGTTCTTCACCTGTGAAGTATAACTTTTTATTTCAAGCAGTAGTCCATAACTATTTCCGCTATTTCGTTAGCATCAGCATATTGTTGTTAGCATCAGCATATTGTTTAACCTTGAGGTTAGCTATTATGAGAGACTGGATCAATGTGAAAATCCTCTATTTTGTAATGCAGAAGTAACATAAAAATATCTTGCTCTCAGGATTACATTGTTATTGTTTTATACCTATCCCTTGTGATCTATGAAGGATTTTAGTGGATTCTATAATTTCTTGCTAAAATCAGACAATCGTGAAGGCAGATGGTAGGGCTTTTAATCAAAGAGTCACAATACAGTAAATAGCTGGCCAACATCTATGCTTTTCTTTTTTTTTTTAATTTTACCATTTTATTTTTAAGTGTACAGTTCAGTGGCATTAAGTATATCCACATTCTTGTGCAGCCATCATCATCATCCATCTCTAGAACTATTTCATTTCCTCAAACTGAAATTCTATGCCCAACCATACTTACTTTCTTAATTGTAAAATGATGTCTCCTAATAGTAGGAAATTCAAATACTATCAAAGTGCATAAACTAAAAAGTGTAAGTTCTTCTACTACCCATTTCATCAGACTCACATTTTTCTCCTTTTATTTTATCATATTATGGGGGTACAAATATTGTTAGGGTTACGTATATTGCCCCTGCCATTCCTCCCCCTTTTCCCCCACCTTACCAAAACATCAAGCGTGTCCTACTCCCAGGTAGTGCCCATCGCACCTATTTTGTAAGTATATATCCTTCCCCTCCTCCACCCTCCCATCTGCCCACCATCTGATAAAAGTTTTTTTGTTTGCTTATTTTTTTTTTCCTTTTGGTTATATTGTATATCTTTGCCTTTCCCTAAGAAGAGTTAGAGGTATTCCCTTCCCCCCACACACAATGCTCACCACAATCCTAAGATGTGTATCTCCCCCTCCCCCAAACCCTGGTGAACACTACCACCATTTGAGCACTCAACATGAAACGGCAATCACCTCGTCACACGAGACAAAAACAACATCTATGCTTTTCAATGTCATGTGCAGGTTGGGAGAGAAGCAGTATCTCTGAAGTGTTTGACATTAAGTAGGGATCAATAAATACTACGAAAATATTTAGCTAAATAAAATTATTTAAGTAATTAATATCAAAGGCACTGTCCTTCATTCTGGAAAAGAGGAGCATATATATTTCATGGGAGGTAAAAATCACCACTATTTTACTAAAGAGATTGGAAAATCTACAGCCTGAAAATCCAATTTGTCTCAAGGGAAATATTCCAAATGTTTCACTTGGAATTCCTTACTTATTTTGTAAAGAACAATGAAGACAAATGCAAACATAGCAGAAAATATTCCATCTATACAGAACCAACTGTTGATAAATTACCCAAAGGTGTTGTGGACACAATAAAAAAATTCTTAGAGAAATAGGATTTACTGTTTAGCAAGTGGCCTAGGTAAGATCCCAAAGTTGCATCTATCAGACATGTTAAAACTTGCTGGTGTATCAGTAACTATGCTATCCAGGTCTCTGAGGGTTGTGGAAGAAAGTGGAGTTAGATGATGAGAATTTAGGAAGTAGGGAAGAATTTCTTGTGGAAGTCTCTATCCTATTGCCTCTCTCTCTTTCTTTTTAAATATCTGGCTCTCTTTGTATGTATATATTTTTTTCTGTCAACTTTCTTCTTATTACATATTCTTTTCATTCCTCTTTCCATTCTTTCTCAATTTCTTTCTTATTTTTCTGTTTCTCTTTTAACTGCATGTTGGCTCAAAATATACATTTTTGTGTTTATTGAATAATACCTCAAAATTAATGGCTCTTAGTTTCAAGACCAAATACCTGTATTTCTTTCATTCAAAAACCCTCTCCCTAAAGTTAATTATATTTTGTTTTAATTTGTGTTTGTGGTTTTCCAGTGATTTTCTCCTATCAGCAGCCCTAAATACACACAATAGATATTTTTCTCTCAGGACCTAAAAGCAAGATATAAAATCAAACATTTTAGATAATCTTCAAATCTTGACATTGGAGGTTATTACTCAAGACATGTAATCTCACTTCCTTCTTTTAGGAAAAAAATAAATGTATAATTAAAGAAAAATTAAAAAGTCCTTGGTACATATCCTAGCTGGCCTGATGGATTATCAAGGTATTTTCTATTTTTACTTGTGCTATCTACACAGGTCTGATGTAGTAACTATAATTGGGAGGATACCCCATGTGTGCAAAGGGAGATGGGGCAAAATATGTGTTGGGGTTTGAACAGTGTCCCCTCAAAATCCATGTATACTCAGAGCCTTAGAAAGCGATCTTATTTAGAAATGGGGTCTTTGGAGATAAGATCACACTGGACTAGAGAAGGACCAAAATCAATTGACTTGAATATTCATAAAAAGAGGAAAGGGCACACAGAAAAGAGAGCCAGGTGAAGATGAAGACAGAGAATGGAGTGATGCAGGTACAAGGCAAGGTATGGCAGAGATTTCCAGGAGCAACTAGAAGTCAGGATGTGGCAAGGAATGATTCTTCTGTAGAGTCTTCACAGGGAGAATGCACGTGTTGAAACTTTGATTTCAGATCTCTATCCTCCAAAAATGTGAAAGAATAAATTTATTTTGCTTTAAAAGCCACCATATTTGTGATATTTTGTTATGGCAGCCTTAGGAAACTAATGCAATGTGTTCTGCAAGCTTTGGAATCTATAGAAATTGCTCATTATAACCCTCCTGCTCAGAAAATATAAATTTATGGGGTGTTTCTTTCCACTTCTCAAATTTACCCAAGTGAGTAAACTGAAATTTAATCAGTCAATAATATTTACAGCATATTTCAGTGAGTTATAAACATTTCTTTGCACACTGCTGCTGCCAACTAAATTATTACTTCTCCACTATATGTATTATATTACTATGTGTATACTTACAGCCAATCAAAAAGTGTTTAAAGAAAAATAAGAGGGCATATGGAAAGCAATGGTGGAGTCAAAACAACCAGAAGAGAGATAATAGAGTCAGGGAGAGAAGAAAGGAAAGAAGAAATCAGAAAAAAATTATGAAGAGAAATCTAATGCTGACACCATTTAAATTGGGAATTGTTAGAATCACTTGGAAACTTGAAAGCATATATAGGGAAGTCTTCCCACAAGGAATAAACTGGAATTAAGATCAGCAGTGAGTAGATATATGGAGTTATATTAATAAGAGTAAATCTTATTGACTGCTTATCATGAGCAAGGCAGTATGTTAAGTATTAGCCACAAATTATTGTGCTTAAATCTTGCAACAAACTTCCAAGGCAGGAGTAGATGTCATTACTGTACTCACAGGGGGTCAAAATGTGTCTGAAATTCCAAAGGTATAAAATGGCAAGATTAGCACAGGAGAAGCAAGATGACTGACCAGAGACACCAGCTGCCAGACTGACTCACTAAGAAAGAGAAGTTTTAGGTGAAAGAGAAAAAATGAGCTGACAGACAACCATAGATCAGATGTGGGTCTGAAGGAAGGGTGCCAGAACCTGGGTGATGGACAGACTTATAACTTTGACTCAAGCTATACAAAAGCAACTCATGTAACAAAGACATTTGTACCTCCATAATATTCTTGAAAAAAACACCAATAAAAAAATGAAAATCAACACAAATGTCCAACATCAGGGGATTGGTTGAATAAAACATGATACATCCATACTGGGACATAATTCAGGCATTAAAATAAATGATGATGTAAAAACATATTTATTAAGGTGGAAAGATGTTTATTTTATAATGTACATTGAAGATAATATATTAAATAATATGCTTTCTTATATATGTGTTACATTATGTAAAAGAGAACTATGTATAAGATATGTACGTATAAGAGAAATCACATTATATTTGCAATGTGTGAAATTGGATATTATAATACATAAAACATGCATGTACTACACTATAATATATGTATAATGCATTATTTCTTTAGGAATTTTTTTTCTTATGTCAGATTACATCATACTCTCCTTTTGTATATTCTTCTAGCATAGTATTTCCCCTTCATAGCACTTATCACAATTATAAATAAATGTTTTATTGCTTCAAGAAAATATTAAAATTGCAAGTTTATTTGAATCAAGGACAGTGGTGATTCATAGTTGTTTTCTTTAACTCTTCTATCACTTCTCTTAATGTGGCCCTAAGAAGGACTCCATACTTTATTTCCATGATCTTCTTATTGGTGCCTTGGCTTTGGCACACTTTGGCCCTCCCACACCTACTTCTGGGCAATATTTTTCATCGTAAAACTTTTCTCCCAACTTCTTGATTCATTTGCTTTTCACTCTCTCTGCCAGTAGTATTGCTCTCCTCATTAGCATCAAATGTGAACAGAGATTTCACTGTATCCTGAGTCAGTCATGTCCAAAAATACAGTGTCCCATTTTCTTCCCAATTCCAATGCTTACAACTAACAGGAACAGCAATATATAAGCAGTAGTAGCAGCAGCACCAAGGCAACATTAAAAAATTATCATAAAAATAAGTCTCATTTTTTTCACCATATCATTAGTCTTCTGTGAAAAATATAATAACAAATGTAAATATTAGAAGTTTTATTTCACACTTAATTCTGCTGAGGACTACAGAGAATTTACCTCAAAAACTATTAAATTATAAATTCAGAAATGAAAGTTAATTTTAACCCTATGTGAACATAAGACTATGTTATTCTTTTTTTGATGATACTTAAATTGTATATTGACCACATCATCTTGGGGAAAAATTCTATGACATCTATATTCAAACTGAAGCCATGTTGGAATAATCCAGATTTTTGAGGTTAAAACATCACAGTCTATGAGCCAAAACGTAATACAAAATGTGCAGAATTTTTTCAAAAATATTATATTCAACCTCATTTACTTCAGCAAACTGTTTTCGTTTTTAGTCTATGATACAATGTTTTAAGCTCAAGTGGTATGATGAGATACTGGCTATAACTCATAGTAGCCACTACTATTTCTTTATATGTTTTTCAAGAACAACTTCATTTGCAAGTATAAGTGTAAAACCAATTTAAGTTTTGAAAATGACTGAACACTCTTGAAGCAGAGATGTTACTTTTCAGCATGGCTAGACCCAAGTCAAGTAGTTTCCAGGAAGTTTATGATGATCACACTTTCTTTTTAAGCAGCTCCTAATGGTTAGTTAGTATATCAAGAGAGATTTCATTTCTACTTAAAGTTTAGTTATGTAAATAAGCATAATGGACAGAGATCAGATGATGAAACCACCATATGAAAATTTTAAATATAAGTAAATTAGAAGAAAATGTTTATTGCTTATTTGTGTTTTCAGAGGGCATATGCTGTAGTTTCTGCTGCATAGCTTATTATAAGCCTTAATTATTAGCTTCAGTATAATTAACTGTTAAATCAAGAAAATATAGCCATCTTTGCTGATGAGAAGTTTAAATAGTGCTGTATTCTAGGGTATGAAATATATCTTTTCCTTAAATTACACTAATAATCTATTCTACCTTCATTCATACTTTCAGTAATACCTATTTTTTCAAAAAATGGTATTTTACAACAAATTAAGGATCCTGTAAGTGGTATTAGTAACAATATCTCTATGGCATAATCTATTTTTATTGTCAAAGCTTTTTATAGAGAAAGCATTTTATTGATGAACTTTTAAGGTTAGAAATTTTGCAACAGTCCTCCCCAAAACTGTGTTTATTAGTAAAATTAAAACGTGGGGCACATTTTGTTTTCTGGATACACAATAGTACTCAATATAAAAATAAATTAGGATGAATTAAAATTAAAGTCATTTGTATATAAAGGACAATAGTAGTGTGTGAGAAATGAAGCCATAGAGTAGGAAAAAAATGCGTGTTATACAAATACACAACAAAACAGTACTGACTTCTGCCCTAGGGCATTATGGTCACACAGCTGAACCTAGATTGCTCCCACTTTTAGGTACTGACCAAGAAACCAGGACGTGGTCAAAAACTATTAAAAGACATTGATCTACATGGATATTAAAATAACTAAAAATTATAACAAAAGCAGTATTGAGGGATTAACAGTAAATAAAGTACTAAAAGTTTCAAGGAATTGGAAGCAGTGAGTGATCAGAAATTTGTAGATAACTGCAATGAAGTGGGATTACAACTACAGACTGATGGCAAAAGCTACCCTGTAGTCTAATTGTGTCTCTTGGAGTTTCTCCTTTGTTTCATTTCTCAAGTATTCAGTGATACAAATAATTTAGTATGTATAACAATAATTTTCATAAGTGGAAACAATAGGAAAGAAGCATTTTTGTGTTCAAGATTTCCTATACTTTTACAAAGGTCACAATAGAAGTACTTAAATCTATCCAATGAGAGTAGATGCATTATAAATCAAGCTGACCAGTTGAACTTTCTTTGAGAAATGTTTTGATAATTAACATTAAATTGCATAAAAACTATTCTGGACTTAACTAATGACTGTAAAATAAGCATGTAATCACTACAGACTCATAGAAAGAAAAACAAAAGATTATTTGCAAGGAAGTAAAAGTATTTTCAAGGAAGTCCAATTGCCGTTTGTAAACATATTGTCAATTAGACCTTGTATCTGCAAACACCAGTTCTTTGTACCCATAAGTTAATAAATCTACCACATTTAATAATTGTGGAGCCCAGTGCAAATCCAACTGGCACAGCAACATAAACATTAAACAACATTATACAAAGAATAAATTTGGGTGATCAGTAAAATCATACAGGGGTTAGAAAACATGCTATCATTTGGGGAAATGGATTCTGATTTATAATGCCTATGTTTAGTGTTTCAACACACTTAGGCTCTGTTTATATATCACTAAGACATTAGGTCATTTTAATTGACCAAGCAGCTGGTTTGACTACATTTTGAATTGAATTGACTGAATTTCTAAATTTACTTAGTCACAGATTTCACAACACCATAAAATGGAAAAAGGATTATTTCCATCTCTATGTACTTAAGCAGCAGAAAGGCTTAGGAAATCACGTTAATATAATAAAGCAAGCAGAAGAGGCAAATCTGAGGCTCTCTGACATTTTTAATGTCATGCAAAGACAGAAAAATAAGGAATAGGACCAAGAGAGTTCAGGTTGGGAGCACAGTAAAGCCTAATTGACATAACTGAGACAGGGTGGAATTTATTAAATCAGCCATGTAAATTGGTGAATAGCCATGGCCAAAAATGGATCTGGTGCAGTAAAAGGATATAACAGATTTGGCTTTGTTGTTCTATTACATACCATGAAGCTGATGTGTAAGGTATTATTAAAAAAGTAAATACTGTTTTGTCAAGCTGGGAACACTTTAGGACTTAGGCAATTTTAGAGTCCATCCTTTCTGTGTGTGGCTTTTCCCAAGTCCCTGACACTTGTGACAGTGTTGGCCTCTCTTTCAAAGCTTGCTTCTCTTAATAAGGAATATTGTAGCAATTCAAATAAAAGTAATTAAACTCTTCTTTTAAACAGTTTTATTGATTTTTTAAACAATTTTATTGATTATAACTCACATACCACATGGTTCATCTATTTAAAGTGTACAATTAAATGGATTTTAGTATATCCATGGAGTTGTGCCATGATCGTCAAAAATTAATTAATTTTAGAACATTTAAGTCATCCCCCAAACAAACCAGGAAAACATTACCAGTCACCATTTATTGCATCCCCAGCCCTAGACAACCACTAATCTACATTCTGTCTCTATAGGTTTTCCTATCCTGGTCGTATCATAGAAATGGAATCATACAATGTGTCTGGTTTCTTTAACATAGTATAATGTTTTCAAGGTTTATCCATATTGTGGCATATATTAGAACTTCATTCTGGGTTCTTTTATCTGTTTGTTTTTCTTTTGCTACGGTTTTAGTTTTTTTCTAAATAATATTAATTTTGTGGAGATTCCACATTCATTCCCCCAGTGTATGTTTTTGTCTACTTAGTCAGATGACCATCTGAGGATGGTTCTCAGTCCTGTTCCATTGGTCTATGTCTCTGTTTTTGTCCCAGTACTATGCTATTTTTATGACGATAGCCCTGTGGCATACCTTGAAGTCTGGTAGATTGATGCCTCCCAGTTTCTTCCTTTTAAGGCTGCTTTGGCTATACAGGGTCTTTTCTGGTTCCATATGAAGTATAGAATTATTTTTTCTAGATCTATGAAAAATAATGTTGGTATTTTAATAGGGATTGCATTAAATCTGTAGATGAGTTTGGGTACATTAGACATTTTAACAATATTGATTTTGCCAATACATGAGCATGGTAGGGTTTTCCATCTGTTTATATGCTCTGCAATTTCTTTTCTCAGTGTTTCATAGTTCTCCCTATATAGATCTGTCACTTCCTTAGTTACACATATTTTCTACATATTTTATTTTCTATGATGTTACTGTGAAAGTTACTGTGTCTTTGATTTGATTCTCAGCTTGACTCTTGTTGGCATATATGAAAGCTACTTATTTGTTTGCACTGATTTTGTGGCCTGAGACTTTGCTGAATTTATCAATTTCAGGAGTCTTTTGGTTGAATCTTTGTGGTTTTCTACATATAATACCATATCATCAGCAAGGAGTGATAGTTGAACTTCTTCTTTCCCCATTTGGATACCCTAGGTTTCCTTCTCTTGTCTGATTAATTTGGCAAGGACTTCCAGCACTATGTTGAATAGAAGTGGTGATAGTCAGCAACTTTTTTCTGGTTCCAGTTCTAAGTGAAAATGCTTTCAATTTTCCCCTTTTCCGTGTGATGTTAGCTGTGGGTTTGTCATATATGGCTTTAATAATTTTGAGACATGTCCCATCTATGCCTATTTTGTTAAGAGTTGTTTTATGACAAAAATTTTCTTGTTAAGAGAGTTCTCACATGTTAAGAGTTCTTTTATGATATGAACTCTTATCATAAAAGAACTCTTAACAAATGCTGAATTTTGTCAAATGACTTGTAAACATCTATTGAGAGGATCATACAGTCTTTGATTTTGCTTTTATTTAAACAGTGAGTTACATTTATAGTTTTGCATATGTTGAATCATCCTTACATCTCTGAGATAAAGCCCACCTGGTTATGATGAATTATTATTATTATTTTTATATGCAGATGGATTTGGTTTGCTAAGATTTCATTGAGAATTTTTACATCTATATTCATAATGGATATAGGCCTGTGGTTTTCTTTTCTTGTTGTGTCCTTTCCTAGCTTTGGTATCCACATGATATTTTCTTCATAAAATGAGTTAGGGAGGATTCCATCCTTCTCTATGTTGTGGAATAATTTCTGCAGTATAGTTACCAGTTATTTGTAGGTTTGGTAATATTTGGGTGTGAATCTGTCTAATCCAGAAATGTTTTGTTGTTGTTGGGACATTTTCTTTTATTGCTGCTTCAATTTTAATAATTAATATTGTTCTGTGCACTAATTCTATTTCTTCCTGATTGAGTCTATGGAGGTATGTGTTTCTAAGAATTTTTTTCATTTCCTACACATTTTCAAGGTTTTGGGCATAGAGATTTTTATAGTTTTCAAAGATGATGTTTTGTATTTCCATAATATCAGTCGTGACTTCTCCTTTTTTGCATCTAATTGACCTTACTAAAGACCTTTACTTTCTGCTTGAAATCAATTTAGCAAGAGGCCTATCAATTTTGTTTATCTTTTCAAAGAATTTTTTATTAAGCTTTATAATATAGTTCTTTTGCTCTCATTTTTATTTAGTGCATCTCTGAACTTTGTTGTTTCTTTCCTTCCGCTGAGTTTAGATTGGTTTGCTCTTCCCTGTCCAGTTCCTTGAGATGAGTCATTGGATTTTTGATTTGTGATCTTTCTGTCTTTTGGATATGGGCATGTAAAGCTATGAGTTTTCCTTTCAGTACTGCTTTTGCTGTATTCCACAGAGTTTGATAACTTATGTCCCCTTTATCATTTAGTTCAAAGAATCTTTTGATTTCTATCTTAATTTTCTTGTTGACCAGTCTTTCAGCCATAGGTTATTTAATTTCCATGATTTTGTGTAGAGATGAGTGTTTCTGTTAGAATTAATTTCTAATTTTATTCCATGTGATCTGAGAAGATAGATGGCATAGTTTTTATTTTTTTTTTAATTTGTTGAAGTTTTTTGTGGTCTAGAAAGTGATTACTTTTAGAGAAAGTTCTAGGAGCTGAAAAGAAGAAAGAATGTATATTAAGTGTTATCTGAATGGAATATTTTGTAGATGTCTATTAGGCCCATTTGTTCTACAGTTCTCTTTAAGTCAGTTGTTTCTTTGCTTATTTTCTGTTTGGAGGATCTGTTTGTCTCTATCAGTGAGGTGTTGAAATCCCTGGCTAATAAGGTATTGCCATTTTTCATTTTGTTTAGATAAAGTAGGATTTTCATCATGTATCTTGGCACTCTTATGTTGGGTGTATAAATATTTTGTATTGTTAAGTCTTTATGTTTAATTTTTCCCTCTACCACTATTTAGTTACTGTCTTTGTCTTTCTTTACTACTGTTGATTTAGTTTATGTTATATGAGATAAGAATGACTACACAAGATTTCTTTTCGTTTCCATTTGCCTGAAATATTGTTTCCCATCCCTTCACCTTGAGTCTGCATAAGTCCTTGTGGGTTAGATCAGTTTCATGAAAATAGCATATACTTGGCTTATATTTCTTTATCCATTCAGCCAGGCTATATCTCTTCAGTGAGCAATTTAAACCATTCACATTTATTAAGAGAATTGACATTTGAGGTGGATTTCTGTTCATCCTGTTGGGTAGAACCTTACTGCTTTGTTTTACCTCTGGAGCCATTGTGAAATCTGGGTTCTGCACCTTAGCTTTTGGGTGATTTTATACTGGTGCATGTCTATTGTGTTGGTCAGTATATAATGGTGGTCTGAGTATTTCCTGCAGGGCAGGCCCTCATTTTGACACATTCCCTCAGTGATTGCTTATCTGGGAAAATTTTTATTTCTTTCTTATATATGAAGCTTAGTTTTTCAGGATACAGAATTCTAGGCTGGCCATTATTCTGTTTTAGAAGACTGAGAATGGGGCCCCTGTACCTTATGGTTTGTAAGATTTCAGTTGAGAAGTGTGCAGTTAGTCTGATAGGTTTTCTTTTGCAGGTTACCTGCTGTTTTCAACTTACTCTCATAGGAGTTCCTCTTTCATGTTTGCTTTGACCAGCCTAATAACTATGTGACTTGGTGATTATCTTTTTACATTGAATCTCCCAGGAGTCCTGTGTGTTTCTTCTACCTGCATATCTAGATTTCTTGCTAAGCAAGGGATGTTTTCTTTGATCATTGCTTCAATTATATCATCCAACCCTTCTATATCTTCTTCTCTGCCCTCAAGGATGGCTATGATTCTTATGTTTGGCCTCTTTACATAATCCCACATTTATTGTCTGCTTTATTCATGATTCTTGTTACTGTGTTCTTTCTCTTTGACTGATTTTTTTTTAGTTCATAGGTGTTACCTTCAAGCTCCGAGATTCTTTCTTCTACATGATCTAGCCTATTCTTAAAGCTTTCCACCATGTTTTGTAATTTCTTGAATGCATTTTTCATTTCTAGAATTTCTTTGGTTTTTCCTTAATACTTTGATTACTTTAGAGAACTTTCATTCATTCATTGTTTTTGTGGTTTGTTTATGTTGAGTTTATATTTTCTCTTGAATTTCATTGAAATGTCTTACAGTCCATAATTGAAATTCTTCATCTGTTACTTTAACCATTTTGTTTAAATTGGTATCCATTGCTAAGGAGCTATTGATTTCTTTTGGGGGTGACAATTCACTCTGATTTTTTGTGTTTCCAGAGTTCTTTTGCTGATTCATTCTTTTGTGACCTCTTTGTTGAGAACTGGGGGTGCTAAGGATAGTTTATGGCTCTATCTCCGAATCCCCAAAGATCATTCTCTTACTGTGCCAGTCAGAGGAGCTCTGGTCCTGAATTGCCTTTGGAGTGTTTTAGCAGGTTTGATGAACCTCTTGTATTACCTCTGACTTTTGTCTTCACCTCTTCCCAATGGAGTGTAGTGAGTTTGGTCCCCTAGCTTAAGCTCCAAGCTGGCGGATTATACTTATGTGCACCAATCCTCCATTCCTTAATAGCTGGTTGTTCCCACTGTAATTGATTGTAGTTTGAGTGGAGGATCCAGTTACTGAGATAATCTATTGTGGTCATGGTATATTCTGGTCCCCAAGGTGAGGTAAATGAATGCCCCAATCTTTGGAAAAGGCCTTGTAACTTCCAGGGGTCACTTGGACCCTGCTGCCTCCTGAGGTGGGAGGAGGAACAAGATACATCATGGTTGGGGTGTGAGAGCTTGAGTGTGTGAGTCTCTATGGTGCTCAGAGTTTGCTTATTTGGCATCTAGGAGGAGGCACTGATATGGAGTTCAAGGCTATTTCTCCAAACTTGTAGGAATGCTCCTGATGGCAGGGCTTACTCATGTGATTTCTGAGGCCCATAGCCAGGATTTTTCCATTCTTGTCCACAAGCCCAGGCACTTTCCCCTTTGTCCACTTGTGTTTCCTCTCTGCCCAAGATGGGCTCTTAAAGCTTCCCCACAGTTCATATGTCTGGCCTGCTTGCATGTATCTCCATGATGCTGGTGGATAGGGGGATATTCTATGGTGCAGCCCTTTTCTGCCATCAGACCCCAAGAGGCAGGTGGGCCTCCCTCTTCCCAGAAGTCTCCACCAGGGGGGAAGCTCCCGCCAGGGGAATAGCGGCAGCTCAAGGAACTCTTGGATCAAGCTGCACTCCCTATTAAGTGTGATGGTGGGGGCAGCTGTTCCAATTCAGCCTGTGGTACCTGAGGCGTTAGGTTGCCATGGGAACCAGTACTTATGCAAAGTAAGTCTCAATGCCTCAGTCTGCTCCAATATGGTGGTTCTATGGGGTGCACTTACAGCCCCCTGCTTTCCTGTGCTTCTCCACACCCTCCCTATGGGCATTGGCTCTCTCTTGCCACCCAACCCTGGAACCGGGATCTCTCCCCTATATCTCCCACCCTGTCATATTCACTATCAGTAGGTAAATAGGCCAAATGCCTGTGAGCCTGATGATCACAGATTGTAGCTGTCCTGCCAGCTTGGGGTGGGAACCCACATCTGATGCTCAAAATGTGTCACTCAGCACAAAGAATTCTAGCAGCTGCCATTGTGGGAGGAAGGAGCTGCATTCTTTCTGCACCACTCTCGTGTTTGGGGGGTACTGGTCAGCCTTCCTCTTGGAGCCTGGGCTGTGGCTATGCTGTGCTAGGCAAGCTTGGCTGGGAATGCATCTGCATTGCAGGAGCCATGTCACTCAGTGCAAAGCACTTTGGAAATTGCTACAGGGTGGGTGTGCCCACGTGGCTGAGAGCTAAGAGTGGCTTGAACCAAAATTACTTTCTGGGATGCCAGGAGTAAAAGAGGTGCAGAAGAGGAGGCATCCAGATGCAGGGATCCCAGCTCTCTGGTCCCTTGTTATATACCACCTACCCAGATGACAATCCTATATCCCCTTCCTGGCCCGTGGTTCCTGGGTGGAGTAGTGAGAAAAAACCCTTATACTTTCCCTGGGGTCCAGAGCTAACTGGATTTGGTTCATGCCAAAATTTTCTCCCTTCTATCCTCTTCTCACTCAGCTGCTTAGTTCCTCCTGGTTATATAACTGAACTCCACTGAGGTTTGTCCCTGTGGTCCACTTCCTAGCAATAATCACTCTCTGCTCTCCTCAGTCCAAGCCTTAACTCTTCTGCCAGGATAGTCCTACAAGCTGTGTTCCTAGTCAGCCATCTTGGCTTGTCTACTATAGGTGTACCATTTTTAATCTTTTTACTGTATTTTTACTATATCTTTTTTTGTTTGTTTGTTTGGATGCACACTTACCATTGTGTTATAATTGTCCACACTGTCCAGTAAAGTAGCATGCTGTGTGGCTTATAGCCTAATGTATAGGTATATAGCAGGCTATACCATCAAGGTATGTGTAAGTACACTATACAATGTGCGCCCAATGATGAAAATGTAACACATTTCTCAGGATATTTCTCCACCATTAAGTAATGCATAACTGTATATGATTTGAAAATATTTTCTACTATTTTGTGAGTTGTTTTTATACTTTATTGATAGTGCTCTTTGAAGCAGAAATATTTTAATTTTAATTTTGATGAAGTCCAATTTATCTATTTATTCTTTTACTTCTATTTTTACTGTCATATCTAAGTAGTAATTGACTGATCCAAAGTTCCAAAATTTTACTGCTGTGTTTCCTTCTAAGTTATAGTTTTACCTGTTATACTTAGGTCTTTGATCCATTTTGAGTTAATTTTTATACATGGAGTGAGAATGATATCTGACTTCATTCTTTTGTATGTGGATGTCCACTTGTCCCAGGATGATTTGTTGAAAAGATAATTCTTTTCTGATTGAATTGTCTTGGCATTTTTTTTATTGAATATTACTTTATCAAAATCATGTGGGCTTTTTTCTTGCTTTTCAATTCTATTATGTTGATCTATATGACCACCCTTATGCAAATGCCACATTGTCTTGATTACTGTATTTTTGTATTAAGTTTTGAAACAGGAAAGTGTGAATCCTTCAAACTTGTTATTATTCAAAATTTTTTTGGCTATTCTGGGTTCCTTTTATTTCCATATGACTTTTAGGATGAGCCAGTCAATTCTTCATACCAGCCATACAGTATTTTGATAAGGATTACAATGAATCTGTAGATAAATTTGGGAAATATTGGCATCTTAACAAAATTAAATCTTCTAATCTATGAACACAGGATGTTTTTCCATTTATTTAGGCCTTATTTAATCCCTTTCAACAATGTTTATGGTTTTCAGTGTACTACTCTTACACTTTTCTGTTAAATTTATTCCCTCATATTCTATTCTTTTTTATGAAATTATAAACAGAATTTTTAATTTTGTTTTCAAATTGTTCATTGTTAGTGTATAAAATGCAATTGATTTTTTGAAAATATTTACTTTGTATGCAGAAATGAAGTTAATTCATTTATTCATTCTAATTGTTTTTTAGTGGGTTGCTTAGGCCTTTTTTTTGGCTTCCTTATTATTATTATTATTTTGTATTTTAGCATATTATGGGGGTACAAGTGTTAAGGTTACTTATATTGCCCATGCCCCCCTCCCCCATCGAATAAGAGCTTAAAGCATGTCCATCCCCCAAATGTTGCACATCCTACTCATTGTGGTTGTATACACCCATCCCCTTCTCCCCCCTCCTACCCTCCCGACACCAGATAAATGTTACTCCTATATGTCCACTTAGGTGTTGATCCATTAATACCAATTTGCTGGTGAGTACATGTGGTGCTGGTTTTTCCATTCTTGAGATACTTCACTTAGTAGAATGGGCTCCAGCTGTATCCAGGAATATACAAGAGGTGCAATATCACCGTTGATTCTTTTTTTTTTTTTTTGAGACAGAGTCTCGCTTTCTTGCCTAGGCTAGAGTGAGTGCCGTGGCGTCAGCCTAGCTCACAGCAACCTCAGACTCCTGGGCTCAAGCGATCCTCCTGCCTCAGCCTCCCGAGTAGCTGGGACTACAGGCACGAGCCACCATGCCCGGCTGATTTTTATATTATATATATTAGTTGGCCAATTAAATTCTTTCTATTTTTATGGTAGAGACGGGGTCTCGCTCAGGCTGGTTTTGAACTCCTGACCTTGAGCAATCCGCCCACCTCGGCCTCCCAGAGTGCTAGGATTACAGGCGTGAGCCACCTCGCCCGGCCTCACCGTTGATTCTTAAAGCTGAGTAGTACTCCATGGTATACATATACCACATTTTATTAATCCACTCATGAATTTATGGGCACTTGGGTTGTTTCCATAGCTTTGCAATTGTGAATTGTGTTGCTATAAACATTTGAGTGTATGTGTCTTTTTCATAAAGTGACTTTTGATCTTTTGGGTAGATGCCCAGTAGTGGAATTGCTGGATCAAATGGTAGATCTACTTGTATTGCTTTGAGGTATCTCCATATTGCTTTCCACAGAGGTTGAACTAGTTTGCAGTCCTACCAGCAGTGTAGGAGTGTTCCTCTCTCTCTGCATCCATGCCAGCATTTGTTGTTTGGGGACTTTTTGATAAAGGCCATTCTCACTGGAGATAAGTGATATCTCATTGTGGTTTTGATTTGCATTTCCCTGATGATTAGAGATGTTGAACATTTTTTCATATGTTTGTTGGCCATTATTCTGTCTTCTTTTGAGAAGTTTCTGTTCATGTCCTTTGCTCATTTTTTGATAGGGTTGTTTGATTTTTTCTTGCTGATTTTCCTGAGTTCTAAATGGATTCTAGTTATCAGCCCTTTATCAGATATATAGCTTGCAAACATTTTCTCCCATTCTGTGGGTTCTCTGTTTGCTCTCTTGACGATTTCTTTGGCTGTGCAGAAGCTTTTTAATTTCATTAGGTCCCATTTGTTTATTTTTGTTGCTGTTGTGATTGCCTTTGGGGTCTTCTTCATAAATTCTTTGCCTAGGCCAATGTCTAGAAGAGTATTTCCAACATTTTCCTCTAGAATTCTAATAGTTTCACACCTAAGGTTCAAGTCTGTTACCCAGTGTGAGAGGTGAAAGGTGTGGGTCTTGTTTCAGTCTTCTACATGTGGCTATCCAGTTTTCCCAGCACCATTTATTGAATAAGGATTCTTTTTCCCAGTGTATGTTTTTGTCTGTTTTGTTGAAGATTAGTTGGCTATATGAGGGTGGTTTTATATCTGGGTTCTCTGTTCTGTTCCACTGGTCAATGTCCCTGTTCTTGTGCCAGTTAAAAGCTGTTTTAATGACTACAGCCTTGTAGTATAGTTTGAAGTCTGGTAAATTGATACCTCCTATTTTGTTTTTATTGCCTAGGATTGATTTTGCTATTTGGGGTCTTCTCTGGTTCCATACAAAGCATAAAATTATTTTTCCTATATCTGAAGAATGATGATGGTATTTTGATAGGGATTGCGTTGACTCTGTAGGTCACTTTGGGTAGTATAGTTATTTTAACAATGTTGATTCTGCCAACCCATGAACATGGTATATTCTTCCATCTGTTTACATCCTCTGCTATTTCCTTCTTCAGTGTTTCATAGTTCTCCCTGTAGAGGTCTTTTACCTCCTTAGTTAAATATATTCCAAGGTACTTTATTTTCTTTGTTACTATTTTGTTTTTTTTGTTGTTGTTTTTGTTTTTTTTTGAGACAGAGTCTCGCTTTGTTGTCCAGGCTAGAGTGAGTGCCGTGGCGTCAGCCTAGCTCACAGCAACCTCAAACTCCTGGGCTCGAGCGATCCTTCTGCCTCAGCCTCCCCAGTAGCTGGGACTACAGGCATGTGCCACCATGCCCGGCTAATTTTTTATATATATATCAGTTGGCCATTTAATTTCTTTCTATTTATAGTAGAGATGGGGTCTCGCTCTTGCTCAGGCTGGTTTTGAACTCCTGACCTTGAGCAATCCGCCCGCCTCGGCCTCCCAGAGAGCTAGGATTACAGGCGTGAGCCACCGGGCGCGGCCCCTTTGTTACTATTTTGAAGGGAATTGAGTCTTTCATTTGGTTCTCACTTCGACTGTTATTGGCATATAGTCATGGAAACTAAACAACCTTCTGCTGAATGATCACTTCATAAACGAGGAAATCAAGATGGAAATCAAAAGATTCTTTGAACTAAATGACAAAGGCGACACAAGTTACCAAAATCTGTGGGGCACAGCTAAAGCAGTTCTGAGAGGAAAGTTTATTTCCATAAATGCCTATAACCAAAAGTCGAAAAGATCACAAATAGACAACCTAATGAATCGTCTCAAAGAGCTGGAAAAAGAAGAACAGACCAACCCCAAACCCAGCAGAAGAAGTGAAATCATTAAGATCAAATCAGAACTAAATGAAATTGACAACAAGAAAACTATACAGAATATTAATAAAACAAAAAGTTGGTTCTTTGAAAAAATAAACAAAATTGATACACCATTGGCTAGACTAACGAAAAGTAGAAAAGAAAAATCTCTAATAAGCTCCATCAGAAACAATAAAGGAGAAATTACAACTGATGCCACAGAGATACAAGATATAGTATATGAATACTACAAAAACCTCTATGCACAAAAACTGGAAAATGTGGAGGAAGTGGACAATTTCTTAGAAATACACAGCCTCCCTAGGCTCAACCAGGAAGAAATAGAATTCCTGAACAGACCAATATCAAGTACTGAAATTGAAACAGCAATAAAAAAACCTTCCTAAAAAGAAAACTCCTAGACCAGATGGCTTAGGTCTTTCTATATAGAGCATCATGCCATCTTCAAAGAGAGATCACTTTACATCTTGCTTCCAATCTGATGGCTTTTATTTACTTTTCTTGCCTAATTACTGTGGCTAGAAGCTCCACTACAATATTGAATACAATGGCAAGACCAGAAATTATTGTTTTCTTCCAGATCTTAGGTAAGAATGTCTAATCTTTCACCATTAAATAATGTGAGGTGACATAAGATCATAAAAATGGGCTACACATGTACTCGCCATCAAATTGGTACTGACTGATTAACACTATGGTGCTCAAAGGGTGGTGGTGTTCACCAGGGATTTGGGAGTTGGGGGGGTAGACCCACATCTGAGGGATGTAGTGAGCATTGTGGAGGGGAAGGGCATACCTCTAACCCCTGCTAGGGAGAGACAAAGTTATAGAATGTAACCAAAATGTTCATACTTTCATATTTTCTTGAAATAAAATAACAAAAAATATAATGTGATAACTATAAGGTGATCAAATGGCTTTATTAGGTTGAGTAAGTTCTCTTCTATTCCTAGTTTATTGAGTGATGTTTGTGTTTTCTGGGTTTTAGTTATAAAAGTTATTGGAATCTTTCACGTGGTTTTTATATATCTCTTTATATTATCATGTTGTTTGTGTTCATTATTCTGTTTATATGGCATATTACATCAGCTGATGATTGGATGTTAAGCTAACCTTGCATCCCTGGGAAAAGTCTCATTTGGTCATGATATATGATCCCTTTTAATATGTAGGTAGATTTGGTTTTGCAGGGGTTAAGCATATGCCACCCAAAATATGCTACTTTTCAGATTGACTATTTTGAGATAAAGACAGCTTGGAAAACAGCAGGTGCAAAAAGTTCACTCTGACCTTCCTTCTGTTTCTTAAAAGTAAGATATAAAATTCCCAAGTGAAAGAAGCCCTCCTATACTAGAAGTAAAGTAACATACTTATCCTCAAGGACAGTAAGTTGAGTTTAAGAGAATTCTATACAGACCTTACTAAAATAATTCATCTTCTTTTAATCTCACTACCTAATTTTGCTATTTCTTCACAATTTATTACTTTGTCCAATTCAATATATAAATGCTCAATCATGTGTCTTTGGATCTTTATTTTTTTATGAAGGCCCCATGCCATTAAATAAATGTCTATATTGTTCTCCCGTCCATCAATCTTATGTCAATTTAATTCTCAGAACCAGCTGAAAAATCCTGAAAGGTTAGAGGTAAAAATTTTCCTCCCCTAATTTCATCTGTGTACCATCTTAATGGAAGAAGAGCTGAAACCTGGGGCTTCTACCTCAAGAAACAACAACCAAGGAAATAAATGTTAAAAATGTTTTTCTCTTGGTTACAAACATGAAGCAAGGGTGTCTTAGAAGATAGAAGTAAGGTCAGAGTGAGTTTAGATAGGCCTGTGGGGATTACTAAGGAAAACAAATAGATTAAGAGAAGAAAAAAAAAAAACAAAACTAAAATAAACCATTTGATGAGAAAAATCAAATAGGTTTAGTTCTATTAAGTAAACCATATGAAATTGTTGACATTTGACTTTTTGACCTACAATACAACGATTTCATTTAGTTTGACTTATAAATTCTTGCCAAAACTCCAAAAATAAAAGGGACTGATTCTTTTTATAACTGATCAGTAGCTAAAAATAGAACAGATAAGATTGTTCTTCAGAGAGTGATTCAACTTTTTATCTTGCTCCCTCGCCCTTATTTAACCCCAAGGATAATAATCTTAACATAATCTAATTAGAAAATACAAAAGTTTTACTGCAAATGGAATTTTCTTATTTTAATTTCTTTGATGAAGATTTTTGAATTCACTTGAACTTTCCCAGTTATGATAATCTTTGTTCTGATTGCTATTGCCATGAGGACTATCATTGTTAGTAGTAGTGTAAGTAGTTATTGTCATTGTTCTCATTGCTGTCAGTGTCATCATTGTCATAATAGTAACATTTTTGCTTTTGTCAAGGTGGGCATCAGACAGAAATGAGATTAAAATGTAGTGTGAGATTTATCTTCGCTATGCTTGCTAAGTTGCTATCTGCATTATATGCAATGACTTTGACCTCTCAGTTTCTTTAACTGAAAAGTGTGGCTTGTGCCAATTTTACAAGGTTACCAGAAAGGTTAATGTTTTCAATTTTTAAAGCTTCATTGCCTAGAGGTTTAGGAAAGGGAAAAGTATTATTCTGTGTTGTTTAGTACCTTCTGTCACAAGGCTAAGCTATGAATTTAGAATCTGATTAAAACATATCATTTTTCTCTTTACCTGTCAATTGCCCTCTTATTGAATAAATAAACTGAATACTGAACTCAGCATTTACTTAAAAATTCCATCAGATTCAGCCTCTTTTCACTGACTGTTCCAAATTCATTTGTTTAAAAAATACATTTTAGTGTGTCTGGACTGCAAAATACTGAATAAAATTACCATGAAAAATAACTACTGTCTGCATTAGATTGATGAAGTAATTGAATGATTGCAGTGAGCTTGAAATGTCTTCTGATGAGCATATACTTATGGTAATCATAAAAAGAAAATTTGAAAAAGAATTTGTAGCTGAACTTAAAATTTAATTAAAAAAATAGAAATGGAATAAACTTATAGAAGGAGTGACAGGTTGGCTTACTCTCTAGGTAACTTAAAAAGAATGTTTAACTGAACACAAGCCAGTTTCATTTTACACCTAATTTTTTTTTTTTTTTTGAGTTGAAAGTATTGTTGGTTCTTTGAAGATTCTGAAGTTTTCAAAAGTACTTGTGAGTCTCCTTAGGTATTAAAACCAGATTTTTTTTCTATAAAATTGAAACTTGTGAAGTTCATTTTAATATTTATTTTTCACCTAAGTTTCCAAATATCTGAGGATGTTTAAAGAAATTATGGTATAGTCATATAACTAAATACAAGTATTAAAAATAAAAACATTTACAAGTATTAAAAATAAAAACATTACAGTTTTCTTAGACAAATATCATTATAGAATAAATAGGAAAAGAAAATTTCCTATATAATAATCCGGATTCTGTTATTGAATATATATGCTGGAAAATATTTACCTATCTATAACTGGGAGAAACATAATCATCTGTTAAATGTGTTCATCAGTGTGGGTACTAGAAAGGCAGGTAGCTGAATTTATATGTTTTATTTTTCTGTAGTTTTATACTAAACAATTAAAGTTAAAAATACTTAAAATTAATAAATTACATATGGAAATATGTAATTTATAAAATTATTAACCTATGAGAATCTATAATCTTCTACACCCAACTCCTATAGAATTACACTAGAAGAAGGGAGGTAGTTTAATTCTAATGAGAAAAGCAGTAAGCATGGAAGATAGAATCCATTCCTTCCAAAACCGAGCAGCTGGGAGCTTCATAGGTTAGGATTATTGTTGCTATGAGTGCATAGTGTGCATACCATTATTTAGGAGTCCTGGTAGAGACAAAAGCCATAAAGGAAATGAAATTGTCTGAGAAAAATCCGCAATGGCGTGAATTCAAAGGTTTTTGTGGTTTGTGGAGTGAGACTCTCCAGAGAGTTCAGGGAACCTAAAGAATCAAGGAAAAAAATAATAAAGAACTTGTAAAATGTGGATTATGTCTTTTGATCCCATTTTAGTGTTCTTCAAAAATGAAAGCAAAGGATTTTAGTGATTTTAATATTACTTTGAAGACTGATCTATGTTTTTGTAAATTTGACCGTGCTCTCCTCGATCTCCAAATTCCATAGATGAAGAGATGGCTGTAGGTGTATGCATACATATCTCTGTATTCCACAGTCACAAAGTTCATTTTTAAACTATGTAGTTAGTGAAGCTATCTTATCTTGCAAAGACTTTCCCTAAGCCAAGCAGTCCATCAACTTCTTCATTTAAAAGCTATCACAGTCATTTCCTAGTTCCCTACCTCACTCCTAGTATCATGTTGATCCTAATATATGGTAACCCCCTACTTCTCTGGTAGCAAAACAATAGAGGACATCTCAGAAAAAGGGACTTAAGGAAGCATGCTTCTAACCCAAAGGAAAGGTGGTAAGTTTTGGTAGGAAAAATGAATCCAAAACACAATCTAGGATGAAGAGAAAACATATTCACAATTGTCATGCAATGAAAATACATGTTAAATGAGGACTTTATAATACCATGTGAAAAACACAATTATATGTTCTAGAGTATTTAACAATATATAAGACATGGTTGCCAAGGATTTAAAGAACCATTTGGGAGAGCAAACATATAATCTCAAAAAATAAGAGTATGGTACACTATGTACTTTTTTTCTGAATAAGAGACATGATATAGTAGGTGCTAGAAGATTGTAATGATCAACCAAATTTGTGAAACACTAATGTAGGTGATGAAGAACTAGCAGAGCACTTTAAACAAAGGAGTAACATGTTCAAATGTACATATTAGCAAGATAAAGTACAATGATCATTTGTAGGATAGTGTGGAAAGTAGTAAAATTTGGATGATTCTCTCTACCCAAACTATATGATAGATAGTCTCATATTTTGAAACACTCCAGCATCCATTAATATGCATTAAACACAGTTGGCTTAGGGGGAAAAAATAACTTTAGTTTTAATGTTCTTCTGCCAATTTTGGTGAGTTATCTTTGCAACTGCATCTATAATATAGGATGGGCAATCTCAGCCATCACTAAAATACCTTTCTGGCTTCAAATTCTCTGAAATAACAAAATAAATGGTTATGTGAACTGCTAAACATATGTTTTCATAGAACACCTACCTCTTAGTTTATGAGGAAAAAAACAATTGCCTTTGTTTCTGCTTAGATATACACTAAACATATATTCAAAAACCTGGTGATTACTTTTGGTTTTTGTCTCATTTTTTTGTGGTCCATAATAATGTCACATAGTATGTAACGAATACAGAGGAAAAGGAATGATAAGAATTTTGAGATAATAGTTCCCATCTAAAGATGCTCAATACCTTAGTTGCCATAAAAGTTAATGAGGATGTTGAGTTACTTTGAGGTTCAACCCCCATAGGACATTCTCAGTTCTGCTAAAAAATAAAAGCTATGCATGATAATGAGCATCTCTGAGGGAGATAAAACACTGATGATGGTATAAGTTGCATGGCTCAATTATGTGCAGAATAAAGATTAACCTTGCATCCTGTATACTTTCCTAATTGGATAACAGTGCAATCCTGTGTACTACAAATAGTATAGAGTACTCATTAAGGCAGAGAGAAAAACAAAAGTATCTTGTCTTAGTTATAACTCAAATATTGTGAACCGAGAAATAAGAAGAGGCACGTCTAATACAAATTGCTTTACATATTTTTTCATAAAGATTTCTCTCATCTGGAGAAGCTGTTGGAACTGAAGTGAGTTTAATTAGTTCAATGTATCAGGCTAAATTATAAATAGGGATAAAACTGCAGGGGGCAGGGAAGAAACAAGTGTCTTTCTTAATTTAATCATAGGAGTCTATGTAAGGCACTGTATTAAAATGCAGGAACAAAGGTAATCCTTATCTTTTCCCCAGAAACCTAGAAGTCTATCTATACATGAAATCGCTGGTGAAAGGGCCACCCATTTTCTTTCAAATATGTTTTTCTGTCTGATCTCATTTGCTGCCATCAACTTTTCTGACAATAATAGCCTTTCCAGTCAAATGGTTTTTAAGAGGAACCCCTTTCTCATATATTTTATGACTATAAGAGAACAATGGATACATGAGAACTGGAATAATAAACCATCACTATTTATACATCCTAGAAAATTCTTAGCCATTGTCTGGAAAGAGAAACTAAACATAGAAAGGAATGGGGGAAAAAAGAAATTTAAAAAGGGGAGGGGAAGGAAGGAAAGAAAAGGGGACAGAAGAGGAAGGGAAAAGAAGGAAGAAAGAAACTATGATCCACTAAGAAGGGATGGTAAGTGTTGGATCTAGACTAGACACATGACCAAAAGATAAATATTTCAAAGTTTTGAGCAAGTGTATAGGTCTTAAAATTAAGTCTTCCCAGAAGAAATCTTAGGATAATTGCAAGAGTTTATGCTCTACTGTGATTTACCAAAGGATCTTTTCTCAGTGGAAATAGACTCTTTTTAGCATGCAGGAGCTCCTAAGAAACACAGCCTTTTCTCATTGATACATCTATTCATTTTTCAAAGGTTGATACGATAGAGTTGAGAATCTTACGTGTTTGTCCTTTATCTTTGGTAAATCCAACTCCTACACATACATAAACTGTTAGTCATACCCTAATTACGGGCCACATGGTATAGCTAAGTGTCTCTAGATCCAGATCTGTCCTGTTATTTTTTTCCAGGGTGAGAAGTTTCAAGAAATAAAGAGGTATGTTCTCACTTATTTTTAAGTTTCTTACCAAAATTTTATTAGACTTTTGTCATTCAGTTTTCCTAGTGTAGAATAAGCATTGCCTCAACAAGTTCCCCTGTCTCTAGTAAAAGCAAAACTAATTTTGTTGGCTTATTATTCTCCAAAAGTCTGAAAATTATTTATGACAAAATATTATTTGGCACTATTAAAGTCATAGTATGTATAGAAAGGCCATGACTATTCTGGGTGAAGTTGTACCTTCACCACAACATAGATTTTATGATGACTATTGATTAATTTTAGAAGTAGGTTTATACCAATTCCTATAATCTATTGTGTAGGAGTTCGAAGAGATTTCATACAATACTAAGTACCTTCAGAATTATTTCCATATCCCTGAAACAGCATAGTAGAGTGTGAAATCCTGAACCGAACATCACGATTACAGTTACTCTCTCACTGAAAAATGATCATTTCTCCGTCTTATCCAAATGTACTACTAGCTTTCTTCCTAACCCACTCTTCTGCATAATTTGCCTCCTTTCCGTCCACTTCATTCTTGGGCCAGACCATAAGGGAGAAGTGGACTTTACATAAACAATTGATTTTCTTTGTTCATAGGACTGTAATCATTTTTCCACTTTGACATTAACTCCTAGAAAACTCAAAGCTGAACTTGTGAACCTCTTCTAACAAAGTTTATAGAGCCTGGAAGATTTGCCTCCTGACCCTTGAACTAATCTTAGGTGAGTTCTCATCATTTTCCCATATTATTATTTGTCTTCCCCTTTTAAACTATTCCATGTTAGATAGATAGATAGATAGATAGATAGATAGATAGATAGATAGATAGATAGATGATAGATAGATGATAGATAGACAGAGATAGATAGATAGATAGATAGATAGACTCCTAATTTCCTTCTGTGCAAGGGGCTAATATAATATAAATGCATTTAGATGTAGGTTACAAAAAATCTATTATATTCCCTTATTCAAATATTATTGGATATTTTTCACATAAAAGGAGTCCAGAGGTAGATAGTACTGTGTAGAATTGTGGATCCAGTGCTTCATTGAGAACCCAGTCTTTCTACTTAGTGTATGGTTTCTGTCTTCAAACATGCAAGATGGCTGCTATTCCACCAGAAGGCAAGAAGCAGGGGAAAGACAAAAGGTACACATTGACGTACTCTATTTTTTAAAATCATTAGTTTATCCATAATGCTTCTGTTTTCACCTTATTTGCAGACTTTGTTTGCATGGTGGCCATGATTTCCAAGGCATTAAGGAAATGCAATTTTTTCTGGACAATGTGTGACTGTGAAAGAATTTAGTATTTCATTAGTTATAGAAAATGGGGAGAATGGATACTGGGGAGGCAACTAGCACTGTCTATTTCTCATAGGTATAACAAAACAAAAAAATTAACATTTATGTATACACACAAGCACACATAAATATGGATTTAATTGTTGAATTCTTGCTTTTCTCCCTTTTCTTCTCATGGATAATCCCACAACTGTGATTACAAGTACTTCTTCCCCCAAGAAAAACTAACACATTTTAAATATGTATGTAGTACTCAGTTTGCACTTTTGAAAGAATAAACTAAACAAAAGGAAAAGTCAGTTTCATTTTATCAAGTCAACATTTGTCTGGCACTTATTAGACGTAAAACAGCATGCCAGTGATGACTGAGAATTATGGCACTAAATAAATAACATGCATGCAATTTAAGGATATATAATCTGGGAAGGGCATCAGACCCAAAGTATTTATATTATCTGTGATCTTTATAGAATTCTAACTTCTAAGGTAGTGATTCTTAAATTTAGTTAATTTAGTATCTTTTCTAAAAATATTTCTATTTTTTATTTTTCAATGTTTATGGATACATAATGATTGTACATATTATGGGGTACATGTGATACTTTGCTACAAACATACAATGTTTGTATGATCAAATCATAGTAAATGGAATATCCATCACCTTAAACATTTATCATTTTTTTGTGTCAGCAACAATCTAGTTACATTCTCCTAGTTATTTTTAAATATGCAATAAATTATTAACTATAGTTGCCCTATTTTGCTACTGAATACTAGATCTTTTTCCTGCTATCTAACATTATTTTTGTACCCATTAACCAGCCCATTTTTATCCACTCTCCCCACTATTGTTCACAGCCTCTGGTGAACATCATTTTACTCTTATCTTTATGAGATCAATGTTGTTAGTCCCCACGTATGAGTGAGAGCATGTGACACTTGTCTTTCTCTGTCTGGCTTATTTAACTTAACATAATATCCTCCAGTTCCAAATATGCTGTTGCAAATGGCAGGATTTCATTCTTTCAATGATTGAATAAAATTCCATTTTAGATTTGTATCGTATTTTATGTATCCATTCATCTGTTGATGGACATTCAGGTTGATTCCTACCTTGGCTATTGTGAATAGTGTTGCAATAAACATGAGACATCCAGTTTTCCTAGCACCATTTATTACAGAGATTGTCCTTTCTGCTATGTATGTTTTTTGTGCCTTTATCAGAAATGAACTGAATGTAAATGTACATGGATTTATTTCTGGGTAGTTTATCTAATGCATTAAGGGATGTCTCAAAAAAAAAGTTTCAAATGCATATAGGCTGCTGTAACCCTCAGAAGATTGCAAATGACGGCCTTAAAAATAATATAAACACTGTGTTTCTCAGAAAATTATAAAAATCCAAACCAAAGGAAGTTATAAATTTTTCCACCTACCTACTCCCCTCTTCACATATACCTTTTCTCTTCTCTGAGTGAATTCAGGGATGTGAATGCATCATTCCTACATACACATCAGCCAACATCACTTTGAGTAAATATGTAGGAGATGTGGTACCCTTAAGGCACTGATGAGAAAGGTATCTTAGTAGTTCTGGTTACTATGATACGCATTAAAGTGTGTTAGTCCAACGCCATTTTTTTAAAAAATAGACCTATTTTTCCCTCCTATTGGATTCCAACAACTATTTATTTTGATACTTTTGTATTGTAATCATTTTTATAGCTTTCTCAAATTCATTTCCTAATGATTCAAGAAAGAGTAAGATAGAGAAAGAGAGAAAGTGGACAAAAGAGAAAAAGAAAGTCATGGAGCATAAAAGATTCTGTTAGTTTTAACCTCTTCCAAAGCCACTAAGGGAAGTGTTCATCATTAGTATTATCCTATCTTCCTTGTAAGTACAGGAACCTCACCCTTACTATCAGGTAATAATGAATTTTTCAAACTGATATCCTTGTACTTTTAAGAGAGGCTACTGAATTTCCAAATGGGTCAGGGCAGGCAAATTCCCCAAGCATGAACATAAATATTACTCCCACATACCTAAAACATGGCTGATTCTCCTACCTGAAGAATGAAGATGCTGGAAATATTTGCATGCACAGCAAAAGAGTGGACAAAATAGATATCGGAAATAATTTACATAATCATTACATATCATATGTAGTTGGTAAAATAAACAACACATTTTTCTGGACTTTATTACCTAATTCATACCTACTGGTAATATTCTCTAGAAATACTTCACCTTCTACTTTAGGGAGGAGTCCATTATTTCAAACTGTGTATTGCCACCTTAATTTTTATTAAAAGCATGAAATTAATAGAAATAGGAACGATAATCTGAACACTAAACATCATAAGATGATACATCAAAAACATTTAAAAAGTAACTTTGAATCAACGATTGCAAAATTTACCAAACATTGGAATATTTTAATCAATGAGATTATTACCTTAAGAGGGTAAATGCATACATTATTGATTTTATGTTCTTTTATTGACCTCAAAGTGCTCCTTGGAATATAAAGTTCAGAACAGTTAACTTGAGCCCCAAGAATTTTTTGTCTCATTGTCTTGGATTCACTGCATTCACCTTTAGTTCTTTAAAAATATGATGGTGTGCTAACAAGGTCCTTCATAACCTGCCTATTTTAATTCACTGTTTTGACTTCCATAATTACTTTGTTTCTACAGTTAACAAGTGAGTATGCTGTTAAAATTGTAATACGAGCAATAACATTCAATTAACACTCACACTGTGAGCTAAAATTATACTTCACTAGTACCTAACTTCTGCCTTCTACTGTCTTGCTAAATGTTTGCTAACGTAACAGCTAACTTCTTCTTTACACTTTATAATATTCCTCAATTGAAAGGAAATTCATATCTATAAAAATACACATAGAATATTTTGGTGAGAATCATAGAATATAAGGCAAATTAATCGACTAGCTAACAGGTATTTGTTAAAACATCATTATCATATATGGTAGGTTATATAGGTAATTATATAAGGTAGGTCAATGGAAGGAGAGAGAAGTATAGAATAAGTTTTTCTATCCTTGAGAAACTGACAAACTAATAAGATAGATAATGGTGAACACATATTGAAACACTCAGGGAAGGAAAAGTATGGAAATGATATTTGTGAAAATTTTATCTATGTGTTTTATTGTTCAAGTTTTATAATTTTAGATTTTACCTTTAGGTTGATTATTCACTTCAAGTTAATTTTCACATTATGTGCAAATTATGTGTCGAGATGTATTTTTTTTATTTTGCATTTAGATTGCCAATTGTTTTAGTATCCTATGTGTAAAAGACTATCCTTTTTTCTTTGGATAATCTTTGTAACTTTGTCAAAAGTCAGTTTACCAGAGTAGTGTGGATTCTTCTGAACTTTACCCTGTTTCAACATTCCAGTACCACAGTGTCTTATTACTACAGCTTTATGGTGCATCTCAGAATCATATAGTGTGAGTCAAGAAGTTTGTTCTTATTTTTCATAATTGTTCTAGTTATTCTTACTCACAATATAGAAAAAAATCTTAAAATAGTCAACTATAAAGTAAGAGACTGCCAATCATAATCTCTCTCTCTCTACAATTTGATTCAGCAATCCCATTATTGGGCATCTACCCAAAGGGAAAAAAAAAGACATCCTATATAAAAGACATCTGCACTCGAATGTATATGGTATTGAGTCTTTGACTGGACTCTCAGCTTGGTTGTTACTGGTGTATAGGAATGCTACTGATTTGTTTATATTAATTTTGTACCCTGAGACTTTGCTGAATTTATCAATTCCAGGAGTCTCTTGGTGCAATCTTTGGAATTTTTAGATATAAGATCATATCATCAGCAAAAAGTCATAGTTCGACCTCCTCTTTTCCAATTTGGATACCCTTATTTTCTTTCTCTTGCCTTATTGTTCTGGCTAGGTCTTCTAGCACTATGTTGAATAGAAGTGGTGACAATGGGTATTCGTGTGTTGTTCTAGATCTTATAGGGAATGCTTTCAGCTTTTCTCCATTTAGCATGATGTTGTCTGTGGGTTTGTCATATATGGCTTTTATATTAATAATTTTGAGATATATTCTTTCTATGCTTAGTTTGTTGATATTTTTATTATGAAACAGTGCCAAATTTTGTCAAATGCTTTTTCTATTGAGATGATCATATGATCTTTGTTTTTGCTTCTGTTTACATGGTGAATCACATTTATTCATTAATGTTTGTTGAACCATCTTTATATCCCTGGGATAAAGACCACTTAGTCATGGTGTATTATTTTTTTGATATACAGTTAAATTCCCTTTGCTAGTATTTTATTGAGGATCTTTGCATCTATATTTATAAGAGATATTTGTCTGTATTTTTCAATTTGGTTAACGGTGTTCAAGTTTCTCTATTTTTACTTATTTTTTTCTATCAATTATTAGAATAGTTTTGTTGAATCTCCAAATATAATTATATATTTGTCCCTCCATTTTGTTCTTCTTTGCCACATACACTTTGAAGCTCTTTTGTTGGGTGCATACATATTCAGAATTATTATGTCTTCTTCGAAAATTGACCTAATTATTATTATTATGAAATGGTCCTATTTTCCCTAGTAATATTCTTTGCTCTGAGACCTACTTTCTCTGATTTTAACATAATTACTTATCCAGCTTACTTTTGATTAGCTTTAGCATGATATATATTTTTTATTTCAGAATTTTGGGTCTTAAATTATCATTTTCAATATTAACTATCTTTGGTTATTTTAAATTTTTTTAGAGAGTCTATGTGTATAGAATTCTTTTTGCCTGACTTTTATATTTATCCTATTCTATTTAATTTATTTTTCCCTTTTCATACTTTTCTCTTTCTTTACATTAAATGTTTCAAATGTATCATCTTTCTTTCTATTTCTTATTAAAAATTTTATTGAGGTATCTTTTCACAATAAATTAAATGTACTCATTTTAACAATAGCGTTTTTAAAGTGTTGTTAAATGTATACCACCATGTTACCACAGCAAATGTCAAGAAATAAACATTTCTATCACTCCAAAATGTCCTCTCATGCCAACTTACAGTCTATAACCCCACTTTCACTTGTTTCCCAAGGTAACCATTGGTCTGCTTTCTGGCACTATATGTTAGATTTGCCTACTCTAGGATTTTGTATAAATGAAATAATATCAGATGTTCTTTTGTGTGTCTAGCTCTTTTTAGTAAGCATTATGGTTTTCAGAATCATTCATGTTTATATATATATATATATATGTATGTATTGGTAGTTGGTTTTTATGTTGTATAGTATTTAATTGTAATATTATGTTATACTTTTTTTATATATTTACTTTTTGATGAACATTTGGGTTGTTCCAAGTTTTGGCTTTTGAGAATATAGATGCTATAAGTATTTATAGCATGTATAAAATAGTATTTGCATGATACATGTTTTTGTTTCTCTTGTTTAAACAAATAGAAGATAATTGGTAATTCATATTATAAACGTGTAAAAAAATTACCAAAGTGTTTTCAAAAGCTTTCTTTTATCATTTTACATCCCTGTAAAATGTTCCCAAATGTTCTACATCCTCACCAACATTGTTTTCAGACATTTGTAGGGGCCAAGGGAAAAACTCCCTCTGAAGGTTCACTTAAAAGTCAACTCACAAGGCCAGGTGCGGTGGCTCATGCCTGTAATCCTAGCATTCTGGTAGGCCAAGGCAGGTGGATTGTTTGAGTTCAGGAGTTCAAGACCAGTCTGAGGAAGAGTGAGAACCCGTCTCTACTAAAAATAGAAAGAAATTAGCTGGACAACTAAAAATAAATAGAAAAAATTAGCCAGGCATGATGGCACATGCCTGTAGTCCCAGCTACTTAGGAGGCTAAGGCAGTAGGATTGCTTGAGTCTAGGAGTCTGAGGTTGCTGAAAACTAGGCTGACACCATGGCACTCACTCTAGCCCAGGCAACAAAGTGAGACTCTGACTCAAAAAAAAAAAAAAAAAGGCAACTCACTAAATGCAGATGAATGAGAAAAATGGCATACAAATTTATTAACATGTATATGACAGAGAATCACAGAGTTATTACCCCAAGCCCTAACAGGGTACAGAAGCTTATATACCCCGTCGAGGTTACAGAAAAAAAGAGAGGCTTGAATCTTTACAAAACCAGTTATGGGAAAAGAAAAAGAAGAGGTCTGGCTAGCATAGTTAATTTTGTTATATAAATGAAACCTTACAGGTAGCAACCCTAACAGAAAGTAGATGGTGAATATTTCCTTCGGACTTTTAAATGTATCAAACTCTCAGTTAATCTTTCCTTGATCCAGACAAGAGCAGGCCTCAGAGAATACCTGGCTGCATAAATGCAGATTCTCTACAGATGCAAATATCCCCAAACAGAAAACAACTCTGCAGGGTTACTTCTGTTTGCTGGCTCTCTGAGCAGCCATCTCAAAATATATCAAATTTTGAGATAAAATATTTTAATTTTTTTCACTTTTAATTTGAGCCTTTTTATGGAAATCTTGCTTTATGTTATTTTAATTTATATCCATTTGCATTTATCTGATGAAAAATGATGGTAAGACTATTTTATGTGCTTATCAAACATTTGTGGAACTTTTCTGAAAGATCTGTCAAAATCTTTTACTCATCTTTTGTTGCATTGTTTGCCTTTTTATTAAATTGTGGATGTTCTTTGTAAATCATGGGTAACAGCTCTTTGTTTAAAAGCTATTTCAAATATTTCTCCTGGTCTCTGACTTGCCTTTTCATTGTATTAAAAAGTATTTTAAAGATTAAATGTTCTTAAGTTTTATAATGTTTACTTAATCTAATTTTATGATTTTTTTATGTTTTATATAAGAAATCTATGCTTACCTTAAGGTTAGAAAGATTATATTCTATAATTATCTTTAGAAATTCTATAGTTTTAGCCTTTATGTTTAAGTTTATAATAATTTTGAACTAATTTCTATGTGTGCTGTGAAAAAATTACTGAGATTCATTTTTATACAAATGACTATTGTTCCCAAAGTATCTGTTCAAAAAATCAAAACTTTATACTAATTAAATTGCCCTAATTAAATTGCCCTAGCAACTATGCCAAATATGAATTAACCAGTATAGCCCTATTCAGTTCCAGCCCTAAGTAGGACTATATTGTGGCAACGATTCATTTTCAGCTTGTATTTACTTACTGAATCAACCAGTCCATGAAACAAATTTGGCTTTTTTCCTTCTCCTTTATCTGGAAAGAAATTCCCTCTCTAGTCACAGGTAAGAACTGAAGAACAGTATACTTGTGCTTTCTGACTTTGCCTGTGCCTAGTCTCAGGTGTACCTAATAACTTTGTGTCTCTCACAGAACCCAGTTCAGGAGGGGAATATTTGATTTAAATGGTCAACTTATGTTTTATGGTTAGACTTTTTAACTTTACCAGGGCCTGTACAATATTGGGACCTGTTTTTAAATGGTGTATATCTCTGCTACAGACAGTACATATTTGTCCATGACCCTATGAGTCTATGTTGTGATTTGATTATGTAGCTTGCTCTAAACCCACATAATATCTTTACTCACTACAGGTGTATCCATTGCTATGGTTCTCAACCAGGAATGGTTCTGTTTCCCAGGAGACATTTGGCTATGTGTGGAGATATGTCTTCTTATTAATGTTGTTGTTACTTGGACATTAAATTTATTTTACTTTATTTACCATCTTTACAATTTTTAAGTGTACAGATCAGTGATAACAAAAATATTTATATTATTTTATCCCTTTTCATTTCTTTCCTCCCTGCTCTCCTTCTCAGCCTCTAGAAACTACCAATCTAGTCTATATCTTCATGGAATCCAATTTTTTAGCTCTCACATATGAGCCAGAGCATGAAATATTTGTCTTTCTGTGCTTGGTTTATTTCACTTAACATAATGGCTTCCAGTTTCATCCATGTTGCTGCAAATGACAGGAATTCATTCTTTTTAGGGCTGAATAATATTCCATTATGTATATATACCAAATTTTCTTTATCCATTTAGCTGTTGATGCACACTTAGGTTGAGTCCATATTTTTGCTATTGTGAATAGCCCTGAAATAAAACTGGGAGTGCAGATGTCTCTTTACTATATCAACTGAAAAATTACAAGGTTTATAAATTTGAAAAGGAGAGCTTTATTTCTCATAAAGTGTTGCAGTCTGTAGGGTGGCCAACTTGCACACTGGGTTGCATAGCCTTGGGCAGAAGCTGGAGAGAAAATATTTCCAGAGAATGGGAGGTAAAGGGAGTAGGAATTTATGCTGAGCCAGGACAGCCTAAAATACATATTCAGTAAGCTATAGGGGGAGTCATGAATATTTATGGAAGGAGAAACACATGCGTGCACAATTCAACTGCATGATCCTTCGTAGGTCACACTTACAAAAAATGACAGCATTAGCATAATCCCAGGGTGGAGTTTTTGACCCTCTGATATTGAAAGGTGAAGCAAGGGACATGAAAACTCTCACTGTGCACCTTCTGTAGACTGGCCTGAATAATTCCTTGGCTTGTGGTCTCTTATCAGGAAGGAATGCTTGTTGTACTGAAACTTCAAAAGGGAGGGAGCAGCACTAGGCAGTTAGTTGAAATCGGCAGTGGAGCAAGTCTTTTCAAAGGTCTGGTATCTATGTAACCTTTAGGGAGGAAAACCTAATGGCAGTTAATGAGGGAGGGAGTATAATGAGGCATGGATGATCTCCCATCCCATCATGGCCAAGAACTCAGTTTTATGGTTTCTGCGAGGTCCCGTGGCCTAAAAGGAGAACCATTCAGTTGTCTGGGGGGCTCAGGATTTTATTTTTATTTCTCAGATATAGTGATTTCCTTTCTTTTGCAATATACCTGGTAGTGGAATTGCTGGATCATATGGCAGTAATATTTTTAGTTTATTCAAAAACCTCCTTACTGTTCTCCATAGTGGCTGTACTAATTTACATTCCCACCAACAGTGTACAAATGTTCCCCTTTTTCCACATCTTTGCCAGCATCTGTTATTGCCTGCCTTTTTGATACTAGCCATTTAATTGGGATAAGATGGTATTTCATTGTGGTTACGATTTGTATTTCCCTGATGACTAATGATGGTGAGTATTTTTCCATATACCTGTTGGCCATTTGTATGTCTTCTTTTGAAGTGTCTTTGCATGTTTTAAATCAAATCATTTGGTTCTTGCTATTGAGTTCTTAGAGCTCTTTATATATTCTGGTTATTAGTCCCTTGTCAGATGCATGGTTTGCAAATATTTTCTCTCATTCTGTGGGTTTTCTCTTCACTTTGTTGATTGTTTCCTTTGCCATTCAGAAACTTTTTAGCTTTAGGTAATACCAGTTATTTATTTTGCTGTTGTTGACTATGCTTTTAAGGTCTTACACAATACATTTTTGCTCAGACCAATGTCCTGTAGTATTTCCCCAATGTTTTCTTCTATTAGTTTTACATTTTCAGGTCTTAGATTTAAGATGTTCATCTATTTTGAATGTATTTTTGTGTATGGTGAGACACAGTGGCTTAGTTTTGTTCTGTTTATAGTTATCCAGCTTTTCCAGCATTACTGGAAAAGCTGCCCTTTCCCGATTTTATGTTCTTGGCACTTTTGTCAAAGATGAGGTGGTTGTAAATGTATAGATTTGTATCTCTTCTGTCCCATTTGTCTGTGTGTCTGTTTTTATGCCAGTACCATTCTATTTTGGTTACTATCACTTTATAGTATAATTTGAAGTCAGGTAATGTGATGCCTCCCTTTGTTCCTTTTGTTCAGGGTTCCTTTGGCAATTCAGTGTCTTTTGTAGTTCCATATAAATTTTATGATTTTTTTTTCTATTTCTGTGAAGCATGTCATTGATATTTTGATAGGAATTGCATGGAATATGACATTTTCTTTAGGTCCTATTGTGATTTTAACAATATTAATTCTTCTAATCCATGAGAATGAAATATCTTTCCATTTTTTTGTGTCCACTTTTATTTCTCTCATCAGAATTTTATACTGTTACTTGTATAGATATTTCACTTCTCTGGTTAGATTGATTCCTAGGTATTTTATATGCTTTGTAGCTATTCTAAATGTGATTTCTTTCTTTTTCAGATTGTTCACTTTTGGCATATATAAAAATGCTACTGATTTTTGTATGTTCATTTTGTATTCTCCAACTTTACTGCATTCATTTATCAGTTCTAGAAGGTTTTTGATGGAGTCTTTATGTTTTCTTCGGTATAAGATCGTGTCGTCTTCAAACAAGGCTACTTTGACTTCTTACCATTGGATTCACTTTATTTCTTTCTCTTACCTAATTGCTCTGGGCTAGAGACATGTTTGATTGTCATGACTGAGTGTGTGGGAGGTTCAGAGTGTGCTGCTGGCTTCTAGTAGATAGAGATCAAGAATGCTGCCAAACATTCTACACTGCAGCTGACAGTCCCTATAACAAAGGATTGTCTGGTCTGAAATGTTGATAGTGCTGAGGTTAATAAACACTGCTCTAGTATCATTTGCACGGTAGCCTAAACAAGAAGCAGGGCTCTCTTCCACCTTATCAGCTCAACTTAAACTTAGAAGTTCTTCATGTCACTTAGTAAATGAGTCAGAGCTGTGTTTTCATGTTCTGAAGTATGGAGTAGTCTGCCTCCAGAACCTGGAGAGACCTTCCAAGTGTTTCATTTCCTTTTTAAGGGTTGAAGGTATGAGATGCAATACTTTTGCCTTTTATTTTGGAGAAGTATTCTTAGCATGGCCCAAACCATACTAAAAATTTCAGGCTCCTGAAACTTCATAGGTTTTATCTCTCACTTCTGGAGTATATGTGTCTTATAAAGCCCTCTAATATATTTGCCATGTCTTGCTCATTTGGTTTAATTAACTTAGTGTCATCAAAACAGTTGGCCAGTTTTATCTTCTGTGAAATGTCCAGATGGTCCAGGCCCCTTCTGAGTTTGCTAAGGCATAAGGCAGAAGAATTAATATAGCCTTGGAGCACAATGTTAAATGTATTCTCCTGTTTGTTCCACATAAATGTAGACTACTTTTGATCATTTCTTTTTAAAAGGATGAAAAAAATGCCTTCACTTGATCCTGGATGCCTACCTAAGACTGAGTTCATCTGCTCACACACATATACCACATTTGGCATAGCAGCTACAATTGGAGTTATACTTGATTGAGCTTGTGATGGTGTACTATAATCTGCCAGGATCTATCTTCTTTTGTAGATGCTAGATTATAAATTAACTGAGGATATTATGGGGATCAAACCCCTGCATCCTTTAGGTAATTAATGATAGAGGTAATCACTGCTATTTCCTCTGGAAGTTGATATTGCTTTTGTTCTATCTTGGCCAGGGGAGGGAGAGTTTCAGAGCTTCCTCTTTGTCTACCATCCTATGACAGTTGTTACAGACTAGTGAACCATTTGGGGATTTCTCTCAACTACCAATATCTCCACTGGGTTATACATTTGAAGCAAGAAAATGACTAGCACATGCATTCACAGACATAGAACACTCACGAGAACCAGGCCTAGTCAGAACTCCATTTGTTACCTGTGCCCCATCCATTCCCACTATAATATAGGGGTGGGAGATGGTTCATGATGATACCTCAAGTCTAAGAATTATTGTGAACTTAAATATTATATATATCAGCTCTTGAGCCATATTGCAGTTACCTGCATAAATAATCATAGGTCCTTTTGCAGAAGGCTTAGGGGGAATTATTACTCTATACCTTTGTTGTTGAATTTTAGAGTCCTTTCTCAATGAGACTTTGACTCTTCAGATAGCTGTTTCAGATTTGCAAAACCATATCAGGTCAGGAAACTAGGAAAGGTATGATGCATTTTTATTGGAGCAGCTGCCCTGAGAATTTTGATCATCTAATACCATTGTTGGATGCTCATCTTATCTTGCTCTTAAGAATACCATTTTCTATTAATCATCTCTATAGCTTTCTGCAAATCAGCACTCCCTCCCAATGTCACTTTGCCACCCATTACTGTAATTGTGATTGCCTTGCTTCTGATGATTAAGCACCAGAACATGGTCTCTATTAATGCTAGAACTATCATCCCTACTGTTTTCAGGGATCCCTGTTTTGTAACAGGATCTCCTATAGGCAACCCTGTCCTACAGAGGAGAGTTGCTCATGAACATCTCAACGATACCAGTTCCCTGCTCACCAGTGCATTTCTTATCACCTTGGTAAAAGAAGTGCCATTTGGGTCCTTTCAGTGACCAGAAACCAATGATGAATTTTCTAGCTTTAGCAATATATCCACTAACACTTTTTTCCTTTTAATCTCTTCATCTCTTCATTTCTATCTGCCATGACTATAACAGCATTTCTACTTCACTTTATTTGGGCTACGCCTTTTCTCAAACTTTCAAGAGCCAACTTAGTAGCATGTTAGAACCACCTCCTAATGTCCTTTGGAACTAAAGGTATTAATTCCTGTATCATAAGAAAGTGTTCTCACTTTAACAATTTATGTCCCTGCCCAATCTTATGCTTTACCTTCTTTGTTATAAAACCTTCATAATCCAGTCCCATTCTTACTTTCATGGCTCTTGTCACACATGTTTGCTAGGATATAGCAAATTTTGCATGCATTCCATTTACTTTCTTAGCACACCAACACTTCTCTATCTAGGTTATGTTGTAATTTGACCCCAGTTATTGATTTTATGCCTAAAATAGGAGGTGAGGAGCTGAGGAAGGTTATACCATAGCAATAGAGAATAGAAAGCTAAGTAGACATTTGCATTGTCTTCAAGCAAGGAAGTGCACCAGCCTTTAGCAGAGAATATTGGGTCATTTTTACTGGTTCAGAGAGTTCAGAGATGTCTGAGATTACAGGATTCTTGAGTTCATCCACCCAGATGTCTCCATTTCAAGACTCAGGCCCAATCAGGGCCCTGGTATTGGCATGGAAGATTTGATACAATTGAGAATTCAAATATTTTTGGATTTCCATTATTCTTAGATATTTAAGTCCTGGGCCTCACTTTTGGATTTTTCTGTCCTCCCTTTGCAGGAGATGAAAAACTTTGCACAGGCTGCTAACGAGATATGCTCACTTTCAAATATCTCCTAAATTGGTGAGTAGTTGCCCTTGGCTTTTCATTGTCGTTCTCTAGTACATTGATAATACCCAATGACTGTCAATCATTCCATAGTCTTTATAATTTCTACTTTTTCCAAATGTCTCAAAAGTGCAATACATTGCATCCACCAGTGCATTCTTTTCTATGGGAATTGTATTCCAAAGATGAAAACTTAAATAATTGTACTACTGTAGCATACTAGAGACTAGTAGTCTTCTATCTTGTCAACAAACAGAAGATCATTGCCAGTCACACTGCTGATGACTCAGCTCCAATTTCCTTTTAAAGTGTGCTTCTTAAGATCACTCCTGCTATTAACTTTTCTTGGTTTGGTCTTTGACAAATCAGTCTCTGTGACAGGGAGAGTCTAAGCTGAGATGCAGTTGTAACAGCAGCTTTGGCTGATTCAGGAACTCAGGAGCTGAGACAATGCTTCAGAGTTGTCCAGAATTGAAGCACGGTGGCAGGTATATTTACCTCTGCTTTGAACTATCATCAAATTTGGGCTGCCCCTTGGGCCTGGGGCATAATTGAGGGGGAGGCACCTCCCCGTTAGTGAAAAAAAATTTCCAAGGACTTAGTTGCAAGCCATCCGCAGCCAACATTCCTATTACCCAGGGAAATGCATCCCTGGGAACTGAAGAAGGCATAAGCAGTGTACCATAGCATCCACCACATATGTTTACACTCCATTGTGGTGCAGACATCTCAAAGGAGATTGATTTTATAGCACCAAAACCTACTCTAAACGTTTACTTCCCTTAGTTCCAAATTCCACTTTACATTGTTATGCTGAATTCTCTGAGGCAAAGACTTATAGCAGCTGACCCCCAGCTTTTCTCCTCTTCAAAGACCTCTCGTTTCATTTGTACAGAAAATCCCTAGAAAAAGGACTATATTTTCCAGCTTCCCTTTCTATAGATATGGCCATGTGATTAAATTCATGAAAATTAAATATTAGTAGAATTGTTATACAAGGCAGTTTTCAGAAAATATTTTTTTCTTTCATCCTGCTGGGAATAATGACTGGAATTTTGTCATGGACCATGCATACAGGGCATGCCCTAGTGATGGAGAATAGAAACTGAGAAGTAGTTTGGTCCCAGAGATCCTGTAGCTGACATATCATTTTAAGACTGCTTTTATCCATATATTTATGGGTGAAAGAAATAAACAATGATCCTATTTAAGCCCCTACATTTTAGTTCTCAGCTAATCTTACTACTAATTATAGGAGTTACTGTGGTCACAGTCAGGAATTATTTAGGTAAGGGGCAATATATCTCTGCAGAACATTGTATCCTATTGCTTGAAGAGAGGGAGGAGGATGAATCCTAGGAGCAAATTAATCATGAAGAATCAAATTTTGAAAGGGGAAAAGATATTTATGCTCTAGAAATTTGGAAAGGGTTATGTCTCTGGTACAGAAAGGGGATAGAATCACCGCGTGAAAGCAAGGTTTAGAACTGAACAGTTTGCACATTCTCTTTTCTTCTGGACACAGACCATACCTTCTTTGTTTTATAGTGGAATTCCTTTTAGATATCCTAATAATCCTACTTCGTTTTGGAAGATTAAATGACAGGGAAATGGTGTTTGCATAAATCACCATTCTGCTAAGGAAAGCTTGGCAATGGCAGTTAGATGTGGTTATTCTGAAATTTAAGACAACAACTAGCAGCTAAATAAGCAGATTCCCAATAGTTTAGAGCAGTATGGAGTGCAGTGAAGATATAGATGGACTTAGAAAAACAGTCTCCAAATATATTAGCAGTGACTGTCAGTCTTTGCTACCTGCCAGAATCATAGTAGGTGGTTGGCAGGATTTTAAAATGCCAATGTCCTGGCCCTGTGCCAGACCAACTAAATTAGAATCATTAGAAGTAGATACAGGTCTAGTTGCTTTTTTGTTTGTTTGTTTTGTTTTTTAACTCCCAAGTTTATTCTAATATGCAACCAGGATGGAGAACTGTTGCATTAAAAAAGGTTAATAGCTAAAGAGTGTTTTGGAGGTGTCAGATGGACAGGCATTTGAGTTGTACAACCTAAACAAAATAACCACACCTTTTGAAAATGTACACACTTAAAAAGTTCAGCTATTTTACTACCATATTTAATATAAGTTTTGTAATCATTTCCACATCCCTACATTTTTTTCATTTAAGGAATAAAAAATAAAAATAGTAAATATTAAAAAATCACACAGAAGAAATTAAAACTACGGTCATTTGAAATTCTCTGTATGTTTTATTTCAGGCCTTAACCTGCATCCACCAGAGTCAGCCTCAGTACTTTTAGTAATAGAATATCTCATTTCAAACACAAATGGCCCACTCATTCTGTTTGGACTAGGTTATGTTTTCACTCTCAATGTCATTTTTGCTTTGGATGGTCTCATTTTCAGTTTCTGTGGTTGAGGACAAAGCTCTCATTGTTTGTTTTTCTTCCATCAGCTCACATTTAAGACAATTCCAGCACAGCTGGGCAAGTACGCTGGCATGAAAGTGCCTTTCTGTTTCAAAGCTCCCATTGTGAAGAAGAAGCCCAAAGAGTCAACAGAAAAATTAATTACAATTGAAGAGAGCAATCTACATGATATTCAAACACAATTTACAAAACTTAACAAAAATACATGTAAAGAGACAGTATTTACAGAACCAAAAAAGAGCCTTCTAGGGGAATTTGATTCAGGCCCTTCTATTTGTAATGCAAAGCTAAGAACTGATCATTCCTACTGTGTAGTAAATTGAACTCCATAGTGAAGATCAGTGAAATATAGGTATGGCTAATGCATGATAATTGTGTGCTGACTTTCTAATTCATGGAAAAACCTTAGTGATGGCTTCCAAGGCACTGACTGATAAGGAGAGGTGCTCATAATCCCACTCGCAGTTGCAGTGCTGAAGCGAGTAGTAAGGTAGTAAGGGAAGTACTAGGTAGTAAGTGAAGAAGACAATGGTAGTTGGTGCTTGAAAAACATGCAGAAGAATGAAACAGGATCCCTATCTCTCAACATGTACAAAAATTAATTCAAGATGGATAAAAGACTTAAATGTAAGGCAAGAAACCATAAAAATTATAGAAGGACAGATAGGAAAAACTCTTTTAGAAATAAGCCAAGATAAAGAATTTGTGACTAAGACCCTAAAGGAAAATATAGCAACAACAAAAATAAATAAATGGGACTTGAATAAATTTAAAAACCTTCTGCACAGCATAAGAAATAATTAACAGAGTAAATAGACAACCTACAGAATGAGAAAAACATTTGCAAGCTATATACATCTAACAAAGGGCTAATATCCAGAATCTACAAAGAACTCAAACAAATCAGCAAGAAAAAAGCAAGCAATCCCATTAAAAAGTGGGCAAAAGACATGAACAAAAAATTTTCAAAAGATGGAGAAATGGCCAAAAAACATATGAAAATAATACTCAACATCATTACTATCAGAGAAATGTAAATTAAAACCATGGTGAGATATCACCCTATCCATGTCGGAATGGCCATTATTAAAAAGTCATAAAACAGTAGATGCTGGCATGGATGCAGAGAGAATGGAATGCTTATCCACTGTTGGTGGGACTGCAAATTAGTACAACCTCTGTGGAAAACAGTTTGGAAATTTTTAAAAGAAATAAATGTAGACCCACCATTTGATCCAGCAATCCCTCTACTGGGCATCTATCCAAAAGAAAAGATGTCATTTTATCAGAAACACACCTGCACGTGAATGTTTATTGCAGCACAATTCACAATTGCAAAGATGTGAAATCAACCTAAGTGCCCATCAATTCATGAGTGGATAAAGAAAATGTGATATAGATGACATTTATATATGTCTTCACACCATAAACTAGTATATATCCATAAAAAGGATTGGAGTAATGTCTCTTGCAGCAACTTAGGTGTAACTGGAGACCATTATCCTAAGTAAAGTATGCATGGGCACAAAGAGATGTAAAGGATATTGGAAACGAAGAAGATTGGAGGGTGGGAGAGGGGTGAGGGATAAAAACCTACTATTGAGTGCAATGAATACTATTCCAGTAATAGGCACACTAAAATATCTGACTTAAACACTATACAATGTATCCATGTAAGAAAAACATTTGTACCTCCTTAATATTTTGAAAGAAATGAATGAATGAATAAATAAATAAATAAATGCTAATGCACAATGTGGAAAAAAGAAGTAATGGTGAACACAGAATTCAATAATATGTATAATAAATAAATATTTAAAGATAAAAAAGAAACTTAGAAAACTATTACTCTTTAAAAACAAAAAATAAGTTTAATTAAATAAATAGAATATTTAAGAAGAAAGCAGAAAAGTTTTCCTAACAGATTTAAAACATAATATTTATGGTTATATATTATAATATTTCTAATATATAAAGATAACATGTTCCTAGATTTAGCACATCCATATCTGTTTTATGATTAGCTTATTCAATATGATCTTTACATTCTGGATTTGATTTATAAAGTGATACTTGTTACTGTCCTACTTCATGAAAGAAACACATTTTGTATTTGACAATGACTACAGTAAGTAATGTCCAACGTTGACAATAAGGTACTATAAATGCCTATAATCAATATGATTAGTTTATGGAAATATAACACTTTATTCACATCTAAATTCTTCATATCTGATCTGTAGGTTATATTAATTAAATTATTTAGCAAGTCTGTGTTTCAAATGTATCTACAGATAATTGATTAGTGTTCCCCCAGTGTTTTGAAGAAAATCAAAGGAGAGGTATTATTTTTATGTTTTAATTTTCTAGAAAGTGATATTTTAATACTGTGTCAAAGCTACAGGAGATGGATATAAAATTTCAAACTATGCAATTACTATAAATGTGATTATTTTTTCAATTTCACAAGTTATAGTAATTATTTTGTGAAACAAAGTGATTTTATAGTTTACCTGTTGAGGAATTCTTTTTTTTTTTTTTTTTTTTTTTTTGAGACAGAGTCTTGCTTTGTTGCCTAGGCTAGAGTGAGTGCCGTGGCGTCAGCCTAGCTCACAGCAACCTCAAACTCCTGGGCTCAAGCAATCCTCCTGCCTCAGCCTCCCAAGTAGCTGGGACTACAGGCATGAGCCACCATGCCCGGCTAATTTTTTGTATATATATTAGTTGGCCAATTAGTTTCTTTCTATTTATAGTAGAGACGGGGTCTCACTCTTGCTCAGGCTGGTTTCGAACTCCCGACCTCGAGCGATCCGCCCGCCTCGGCCTCCCAGAGAGCTAGGATTACAGGCGTGAGCCACCGCGCCCGGCCAAGAATTCTTATTTAAAATATCAGCATTATTATTTCAATATGGACTGAAATTTTGAAAGAAAATAAGAGTTTTATCAAGGAGCTAAATTGTCCTTTTATAGATATTCTTTACAAAGGATTTTATCTTATTTTTTGTCTTTCTATATTTTTATGTAAATAAAATTATGTGACTCTCTATTCTGTGGGATAGACAAGAGCAATTTTTAACTGTTTTCACATTGGTGCATTCTCCTGTCCTGCATTAAACTCTATGTATAAACTTTCCTTTGAGCACTGTAATCAACACTTGAAATTTGATATATTTAATAGTTGTATAAAAGATACATTTAAATAAGTTTTGGGGGTTATCCACAAAAAACAGTTGTGGTTAAACATATCAGTCATACAGGTAATCAATTACAGAATTATTAATATTTGCACATACTATTTATAATTCTATTCATAATTTATTCAACTATTTTCTGATTTATTGATTATTTAGTCTCCTGCTGCCTCCATTACACCCTTTAAGAGCACTTTAATTTTGTTCATTGCTCAAGTTTAAGTGTTAGGTTTTTAAATTTTTTTATTTTTAAATATTATAGGTGCATTATAGTTGTATATATTTATAAGGTACATGTGATATTTTGATATAGGCATACAATATGTATTAATCAAATCAGGGTAATTGGGGTATCTATAACTTCAAGTATTTATCATTTATTTGTATTTAGAACATTCCGATTTCAATTTTAGTTATTTTTAAAGTATACCTTAACTTATTGTTGACTAGAATCACTTTGTTGTACTATCAAATATTATTCATTCTATTCAACTATCACTATGTTTTGACACCCATTAACCATCCCCACATCATCCCCCATCTTTGCTACTCTTTCCAGCCTCTGGTAACCATCATTCTATTCTTTGTCTCCATGAGATCAATTATTTTAATATGTAGCTCCTGCATATGAGTGAGAACATGTGAGATTTGTGTTTCTGCACCTGACTTATTTCATTTAATGTAATGTTCTCCAGCTCCATCCATATTGTCACAAATGGAAGAATGTCATTCTTTTTGTGGTCATATAATATTCCATCATGTATACATACCACAATTTCTTTATGCATTTATCCATTGATGGACACTTAGGTTGATTCCAAATATTGGCCATTGTGACTAGTGCTGCATTAAACATAAGAGTACAGATATTTTTCAATATACTAAATTCCCTTCTTTTGGGTATATACCCAGCAATGGGATTACTGGGCCCTACATTTTCAGTTCTTTGAGGAACCTCTATACTGTTCTCCATAGTGACTGTAATCATTTACATCTCAACCAATAGTATAAAAGTGTTCCCCTCTCTTCATACCCTCACCAGCATTTATTACCTTTTTGATAAAAGCCATTATAACTGGGTGAGATGATATCTCATTGTAGTTTTGATTTGCATTTCTCTGATGACTAACGATGTTGAGCATTTTTTCATATATCATTTAGCCATTTGTATGTCTTCTTTTGAGAAATGTCTGTTTAGATCTTTTGCCTAGTTGACATTTCTCAAAAGAAGACATATTACTTGATTTTCTTTCCTTTTGAGTTGTTGGAGCTCCTTATATACCCTAGTTATTAATCCCTTGTGAGATAGATAATCTGCAAATATTTTTTTCCCAATTCCTTGGGTTGCCTTTTCACTTTGTTGTTCATTTCTTTTACCATGCAGAAGCTTTTTACCTACTTAAGTATTTCTGAATGTCGGCCTTTTATAGTTCATAGGTCTATCCATAGTAGAAACAAGAGAGAAGGCATTTTCTCCATGTTGTGTTTATGTCTTTCAAAAAAATTATCATCACTTAAAAATGTATGAAGTTAGTCAGTGAGGAATATCAAATATTTCGTATTGTGGAAATTTAAAAATGTAAACAGAAGCATATGAATCCCCAAATATCCTTAGCCATTTGGGCTAATTGTCACCATTTTTCCATTTTTGTGTTATGAATACTCTCACTCTTATACTTGCTCTTGAGTTTTGAAAAGTAAGTTACAGAAAAACTGATTCAAGTTAGTCTGGACTCTTACCAAAATCAATGACAGAACAAGGAACCTCAAAAATTCTGGTGGCCAGTAGACCACTAAGTCCTTGTAATTTTTTTGGTTATTTAAAAGTACATAAATTTTTTGTGAAAATTTTTTAGCAATTACTTCAGTATTATTCATGGTATTCAAAAATATGTGTGTATACATGTGCACACACACATACATGTGCCTATATGTGTTAGCAATACCATACGATAGTTAGCAATACCATAATTGCTAATAGGTTAACAATACAATAATTTGTATCATACTATGTTCATAGTTTTATTATATATACAAGGTTGTTTGGGGAATCTTAAAGTTTTATAGATGCATTTGAAAAAAATTGTACATTCAGTTCAAAATGTTTTGTTCATGAATCTAAATAAATACACTACTATAAACCTGTAGAGGAAAATCTTAGAATATTTACTCAACTGAAGATTGTTTGAGGCAGAAAAATTACTCAAGGATATTTGGGGGGAAATTATATTAGAAAAATCTGTGGAGAAAACACAAGTGGAGTTTACCCCAAATGTTGGTGGTCCTCAGGTTAACCACTTCTGGCTGGGCAGCAAGGACTTTATGTAGATAATTAAAGCAACTTAAGTTTCTTGGTGAATGGCATGACCATTTTACATATCTGTTAGAATATGGCTCACATCTGCTAGCTACTCTCACTTGCTATTCTCACAGCTTTCTAATAGCTCCTGGTATAATAGGCATTAACTCTTTAATATATGTTTATATCAAATACAACTCCTATTTGATGAGGAGAGTTGCCCCACTAGAATGCAAAAATAGTAACAAAATTGCCAGCCAATTCTACTCATAAAATGACAGTATTGGTATGATATATTTGTATATTTATTTCTTATCTAAAACAATGGATGTCTGGGGAAGCAAAACAACCATTTCAAGGAGCCCATGAGTTTGTTAGTTGATCAAAATGAGCTTTTGATAATGTACAATTTAACAGTATATTATTGTTTGCCAATGTATCTGCTATTGTGATAAAAAATACAAATGTATTTAAAAATTGCTGAATTTATTATGGAGCTTTAATTGGGTACATCTCAATCAAGAAATATTTAAGTATTGTTATTATTAAATGCAGGGACTCATACAGCAAAGATAAAGAAGGCTACTAAGACAATCAAACAAACAGTTGAAAATTTGAAGAGACTCGAAAGAAACTGACCAAGCAAGAAAGTGTCACCTATATGTTTTTAAATTTTAGGGCAAATATTTGTAGTTAATGTAATTATCTTCTATTAAAATACAGGCATGCATATATATACACAGTAAATGCTTGGCATACATGAATGCTACATTTCTGATTAGACCCCTAAATCTGTAAAGACCATTGTTAAAAATTATATTACTTTCTCTATGATATAAAACTTACCTTAATATTTTAAATTATTCTTTTATATGATTAAATATAATATAAAGATAGAAGTAAAATAATTTATAAACCTCATGCAATCATTCTTGCTTTTTTTCAAATTTCAATAGTTTTTTTCACTTAACTGAAAAATTGTTTTTTGAAGGAAAAGGTCATTTTAAAAATCTCATTCTTTCTTTCCTTTACTCTCCCACTCTTTTGTTGGTATATAAAATTTATGAAAAAATCTGTCATTTCCATGTCAGAGCAACAGCAAGTTCAATATTCTACTTTTTTATTTTCCCTATACTTCTGTCATCTAAACAAAAACTATTTTTCTTGTCTTAAGCTTTATTCACTTTTGAACATAGAAAAAGTGATTGGTTTTCTAGGGAGATCCATATTCCCATAAAAGCACACAATTTTATCACTATACATGTTACTAGACACAGAACAAGTAGAATAAAATAAAGCCATGTTGAGCTGCATATACTAGAAAGTCATCACATATTCATTCTTCCAAATCAGCCCATAATGGGTGAGATTAGGTATGTCTCAGGACCATTACAAACTATCACATTTCATGGAGGTTCAGCATGCATCTTAGGGATCCAAATGTTCTTAAAAGCCTGATCAATGGATCTACTATATCTATAATAATGAGGAACAGAACTTCTAGAGATAACTAAAAGGCAAATGCCACCTAAGCAGTTCACTTTAACAATGTGTATCAACTATCCTCTCAGGCGGAGAGAAGAAAAAGAAGATTCTATATAATATACTAACTTTCTAAGCATCTTGACTCTTGTCTGTTTTCATGTTAGTTTTCTAGTATCACAGTTAGTTAAATTGCTTTTCTATAATGGTAGTTTTCATGTAGCTTTTCAGAGTTGGGTTTCTGACACATATATAAAAGTTTTTTAAAAAAAGAAATATACTTAATTACTGGTGACAATCCCAAGTTATTATTCAGGAAAGAGCAGTGGAAATAACTCTTGATTAAAGTTCTTTTGTTTCCTTCAATATAGAAATATATTTCCTACTGTCTTCTGACCCATTTGTAAGTATAACATTTTAAAATTTCCTGTCTCAATATTATCCTAATCAGCCCACTGAAAAATAATTCTAACAGACCTCCCAGAGTGCCTCTGATTATCAAGGTGAAACAAGGATCAAATTCCTTGTCTTTAATTAATAGTTAAATTGCCTCATTCTGAAGAGGAGGGTTGGAAGCATTGTTACAATCTAGTCTACCAACCAAAATTAAAGAAAACAGGCAAATAGATAAATTTTAAAAACAAAGCCAAGCTAAGGTGCATTACCTTTTTCTCTCATTAAACAAACAAAAGGATTAGATTAAAGCAAACAGTTTAGGATTACTAGATATAAGCTAGAGAAGAAAAATTAAGAAATGAGAAGATGCACATTTAATCGAGAATACTAATATCTAATTATTTGTCCATGGTAATAATTTAGAGAAACGAACTTTTGAAGATTAATCTAAATGGAACTCACTGTAGAATTTTCCAGGGGTTCTTCCATTTCTTTCCAGTTATTTCTGAAAGTTTTGTGCAAAGTCATTATTACTTCTAAAGCACAGTTCAAATCTCTAAATGTAGTTATCACTTTAACTGACATTTTCATGCAACAAAATATAGATAGTCTATAAATAAAAAAGAGTTCAGAGGTAGCTTATGAATCACTTCCTGTATTTCATCAAATATTTCTCCAGATCCTGAAGAGAAAAGGCCACCCTGTGTTCATTGCCAGCACAGCTTTGCCTTCTTCACTCTGCTTCTTCTGGTCTTTCCTTTCAGCACAGCCTTCCCTTTACTGCTTTCTTAAGGCTCTTCACCTCTCCAAACAGTTACCTGATTGCAGCCACACTTGATTGAAGAAAAATGAAAAAAAAAGAAAAAAAAAGTTAAAACTTTCAGGTCTAATCCTGCACTGAAGACACAACTTAACAAGAAGACAGATAAAAGGAAAGCAGAAAAAGCTGGGGGAAAAGCGTGGCCCAACACAGGAGCAGGTCGGGACTCCGACACAGAAAAGGAATGCTGTTCACATGAACTTGAAAAAAAAACTCGGACTTTCAAAAATAAATTTTTCCTTTGAAAAAATTCTATAAAAAGCTTTGTCCATTTCTCTCATCTTGTAGTTCTTCAGTGAATCTGAAATATTCACTCCAGAGAGATGGAAAAAAATGCATGTTTTAGTCCATATTAGGAGTTAAATTGAGAAATGTAATTCTTCCTACTCTTCAAAAGGTAGTATAATTGAAAATTATTTTCTTACTACATCTCACTAGGTGATAAGGAGAACATTTATCATTTAATTGCACGTGTTTTAAGATTTGAAAGCAATGTTAGCCAGCAAAACTGTATATGTAGTATGGTGATTTAGGTGAAGTTTTAGACCCTTAAAATAATTAATTTAAATAAAAGTTTTTTATACTTTCACAAAGGCAAAGCATTTGCAACCTGGAATAAAGGTACTGAATTCAGTTCCTCTAAATGAAATATTTTAATAATCCTGTATGCATGGCCATTCCTAACTTGGCCATTCATTGTCTTACTGTTTTCCATCTCACTCCTTCCCAACACAATCCTTTCTTTTCTTTTTATAGGATTGACTTTTGATCCTTAGTGTGAATTTGAAAATTTGATCCTTTTCATTGTTTACTTCTTCTTCCATTATTTATTCTTTCTTGAGTTACTGTGTCAGCATACTTTCATTTTGTATGCATTCTTTTCTTGTCTGTGGGTTAAGAGCCACCCAGATAGAAATGCCTAAAACAGAATTTCTACCTAAGTAAATGATAATTTAAGAGTGTGGCACATGAACAAAATTAACTGTACAGTAAAACTGTGAGAAAATACTGACAGATTGCAAGAAAAGGGAAATGAACTCTTTCTGAGTTGCAGGTAGCTGGGAATAAGGGAAGATTTAGAGCAGATTATATTTGCATGGGTCATAAAGATGAGGAAAGGCATACTAGTTGGAGTCTTTAACAAGGCTGAGGCATGTAGGTGTGAATAGAAAAGCACAGAACCCAATATTCAAGACTTCATCACTTGGCTGGATTTTCTTTAGTGTCTAAATAGAAAGCCTAAGGACTCTGGAACAGTGATCTCTAAAGGTGGAAGTCTATGATATGGCTCAGATAGTGCACATAGTTCAAAAATGATTGTTAGACTATAGACTTTACAATACCTTACATTACTCTCAGGAAAATAAAATAAACACATCCAAATTTTAACTTATTAATAAAGATTTAATTAATATCACATATTAAGGATAATAGTACTAATTCATTATTTATAGGAGGATAGGGTCACTGGGTAGGTAAGAAAATTGGTTAATGTCCACAATAATCATGAAACACAATCTCTATGGTTCTATGTTCCAGAGGACAGAAATTATTTATATGTCTAGGAGTTAAAAATCTACAAAGTAACCTGTAACTTTTCTATTTCTCAGAGGCTAGTCAAGGGTAAATTGTGAAAAAAAAAAACTAAGTGCACTTTCCTAAATAATTTTCAGTAGCCCTTGCCCTTATATATCACTGAGGAGATCTATCGTCCACTTTTTTGCCTCATATACCAGTTAAAAATAATTTTTCAGACACTGTACATGATTCTGATGGATAGCCAGTGTTGGAATCACATGAACTAGGCATTTCCATGAGTACTAAGGGCCAATACAATTCATATTTCTCATTTTGCTGTGGGATGTGGTGGTATTAGGAGTGGCATGCAGAGGATGGTTAATGATGAGATTGTAGTTATGGAGGCATTAAAATCAGAGACTTCAAGATTGTGGCAGAAGTGAGAAAATGCCTGTGTTGGGAGTACATAAATAGTTAATCCCACTCTGCCATTTGTTTTATATAGGATGATGATATATTTTTCATTGACAAATCTTATATTATTTTTTAATTGATTCAAATAATGAATTATCTAGAAAATCAGTTTTAAAAAATCTCCTTTTCTGGGATTGCTAAATTATTTAAAAAATAACTTTGATTTTCTGATTTGATAGGATATTACAAGGAATTTGACAAAATGATTACATGATCTAAAAACTGATGCAAAGGTTATGTACTTAGCAGTGTGAACCATGGGCCTTTTAAATTGCTCATGGCAAATTATCAGACTACTTCATCTGGAGTCCCCAAGCTGACCTTGAATCCTTTGCATCTCTTCCAAAAGTAAGATTGCCAATTTGTAGGAAGCAATATCTTTCTGAGATATTAAATAAGAAAAAAATGGGATTGAACAAACTACACATTTCCAAATCAGAACTGCATCTTATGGCAAAAGTCAGGCTGAAGGGTAATATCAGCTCAAATATTACTGATATGAACTAATAATCAGAATCTTGAAAATAACTGGGCAGGCACTCAGAGTAAACTTTGAAATATGTGTGGTTAGAAAGCTGGGCAACTTACAGCTGTATCTTTTTAAGTAATGTAAAGTGCAGGTTTGTGAAAATCATAGCAACAATTTGTAAGAGAGATATGTAATAATGTATTAAGGGAACAGGGAATAATTTTAATATAATTATAGATTGCATGAATGAAGAATGTAGCTGGATATGCACTGATTCCATAAGTATTTGTAACATGGTGCTACATGTTCAATAAAGTCACCAAAATTCTTTTCTTTCTTCACACCTTCCACCTGTCTAATTGTTTCAGACTTGTAACAAGAACAATAACAGCCCAACATTTGATTAAACTTGAAAAACTGTATTGTCTTCAACCTATCTGCAGTAAAATGGTGTCATATAATTCTCAATGAAACAGGTTATTCTTCTTGGTAGTTTAAGATGCATTCTATAACTTACTTCCCCTCTAGATCTAGCTGCATCCTGTGCCTGTACAAGATGAAACATGGAGGTTAATTGAAGAAGGAACCTTTGGTTTGCCTTGATGTTGCTTAGCCAAATCCCGGCACCGTACTCAGGAAGGTGATATTGTGTAGAGGAGCATTGGCAGGGGATGAAGGAAAATGACTCTGCCCTGAAGTTTCTAATGGACAGATGCAGTAAAATTGGATGCTGCCCAAGGAAATCTCATGTGCCAGGTATGTTTTTTGTATCAAATGGAAGAAAGATAGTAGACAAGTCTCCTACTTGAATGGCCCTCAGTACCAGAGGTAAATAAGATGCTTATATATATCAATAGTGGTTGAGAGCAAGAGGTCAAAAACAAATTAAAATAATAAAATAAAATAAATAAAATAAAAATAACTAGCTTCTCAATTTTCCCTTTCTCTAGATTGGCCATCACTCAAGAAAGCAGAGGCACTGGTAAGATGTAGAGCTACAAAAAAAAAAAAAAAAAAAAAAAGGAAAATATCCATTAGGGAGAAAATTTTGAGACTGAAATTAACAAATGGACAAGAACTGTGATTTTACTAAAAGGATCAGAACACATAATTGCTAGATTGAATTTATTAGCATAAGACAGAATAATCCATTTTGGGAATATGACAGTACAACTCATAGACTAGTGTTGCTGAATGAAAAATATACTTACAGTTAAAAGACTAAGACAAATTTTATGGTTGCATATATGTGCACATATTAAATATATCTGATGCACATTCATTGAATATTACTATCTTTAAGCCCAATAAGGTTAATTACTTCACTTTTTCTGGGTTATCGCAAGCCATATGGTAGGTAAATACAAAAGAGGAAACACAGGCACAGAAGGTATATAGTTAATCTGTATTACAAGTCATATTAAGGATAAATTTGCATTACCACTTAAATGACTAGGTTAATTGTCACATAATTAATAGTTGGCATATAAAAACATTCCACTTTTTATATTGCACAGTTGTGGGCTTCATCTTAAAATGAAGACTGCAGAAAATAAAATAATATAAATTATTTTGTGCATGTATCGGTGTGGTAAATTGTTGGCAGTTCATTGTGTCATCATGGTTAATTCATTTTATGTAATTGAAAATTTTTCTTCAGGGTATCATGTATTTAATTTTTGTTCAACCATAAACTGAAGCAGTCAGAAGCAGCAGCTGTTTTACTAAGTAGGGAGAAATTTTATGGTATTTTTAGGTTATTTTTTTTCTCCCTTTTTAACCTGTAAGTAATTTTAATCTTAGGTATGTCCAAATCTTATCTTTCCAGATAGAATGGAAATGGAAGCAGTCATACTAATAATTGAAACTTTTATAAATGCAATTGAGGAACTTTATTTACTTTTGACCAGACTTTTCAACAATAGCCCTATATCCTGTATTTTACAATGTTTACATACATTTAGCGTTGCTAACAACTTACTAAATGTCAACTACAAAACATTTTATCTTCATCCTTAAATATATATGAAGTGATGTTAGGAAACAGAAAACAGATTTTGTCTTCATATTTTCAATTCCCTGACTTTTTAGAAATCATTTATTGCTTCAAAACGGTTGTTTATCTGTTATTACCTAGTCCCTTATAGTTGCCTTTAATCTTAATGAGCTAGTAACACAGAAGTTTGCAAGGCGTGACACCTCATGATTAAGGCTATGGTTTGTTACTGATGATGGAAACTATTTATCTCTGATTCTTCTCTCTCTTTGTTACTAACATTTGCTTAGTACCTTTAAACCTTGCAATGATTCTCATATCAACCCAACTCTTTCTTCCTCACCCGATTTAGCACAATAGAACTCTTAGCTTTTTATCTCCTTAAATAATTTTTCCTTTAAATAATTAAAGCATTTCTATTTATGATGGTGGAATAATCTTAGGAAAAGCTCTCATTTATTCCACTTTTAAAGCAAAACTACACCAGCATTAATGATTTTCCATAATCAACTCGAAAGCAACCATAATTTTTAACTTGACAATTCAGATATTTCATGATTTGTTTCCCAACCAATGTGTTCATTCTCAGGCCCTGTAATTTTACCTCAATCCCCCTGGAGTCCAGCCAAACTAAAACATAGGAAAATTTCTCATATCCAAACTCACTGGACTTGCTGGATTAAGCAGCATACTCAATAAAATTTGTACATCTTAATGACAAATGTTATACCAGTTAAGTTGAATACTTAACGAGAGTCAGTTGTGTTTGTTCCCAAAACTGTTTATGCCATTTTTACTTATTATAAGCAAGAAATTGTGATATATATTGTTTATTGTTGAGGAGAACATGGGTGGAAAAGACTTAGATGCTCTGAGAGCCAGCCCTTAAATGAGTTTCCAACTCAAATTTATATCATCTTTGTGTTTCAGAAAACTTCAATGTTAATTTAGTTTAATATGGACCTGGTTGGATGTGACCCAAAATATATGGCAAAAGTCAAGCCAATCCTTTTTGGAGAAATCTACCATAATACTAGTCCAAGAAGAATTTTCTGAAATAATTTTCTAATAAAGTTAAATAGCTAATGGTTAAAATTTTTAGCACCAAGATAACTAGTCGCCATGAGTGAGAATAGCCCTCCTTCCCCTGCAAAAAAAAAAAAAAAAAAAGCAACAGAATCAGACCTTAAGACACTAAAATATTTTATAAAATCTATGCTTACTACTACTTCGGGATATAAAAGACAAACTTGAAAATATAGACAGAAATCAAGAAACTATAAAATTTTATTGTACAGATTTGCAATCTAACCAAATGAAGTTTTAAAATGTAGAATAAAAAAACTTAAGTGAGTATCTAAAGAATGGAAAAAGAAACACCACATGTACTCACTATTAAATTGCAACTAATGGATATCACATGTGTACACAGAGGGAATTAAAAACTCAACAGAAATCATCTAGGGCAGAGGGGGGAGGAGGGGATGAGTGAAAACCTACCTAAGGGGTACAGTGAGCACTATCTGGGTGACGGGTACACTTATAACCCTGACTCAAGCATTATAAAAGCAACCCATATAACCAAAAAAATATGTACCACCATAATGTTTTGAAATTTAAAAAAATCTTAAAAACAAAATGAAGGAGAAAAGCTACAGATTGAAATACCTCTAGCTAAAGAGAGATTTAGCAAACTGAAGATTCCAATTTTATAGATTCAACAGTTGAAGGAGAGAGAAAAGAGAAAGACCAGAACACACATTACTTAGTAACTTCAAACTGGTAGTACTTATGAAACTAGAATCCTATCATAAATGCTCCATACCCCTACCTTGATAATTTAAAAGAAAATCACCTGTCTTGAAGTTTGGTGTTGAATAGAACATGCGAGAGAGGTTCAATTACTTTATAACAAGCTGATTCCTTACATAAATCTGTAACCAAAATTCATGACAAACAACAACTGACAGTACCATTTCATATGCAAACTTTTCTCCTTATCTTATTAAACAGGAAATCTCTACTCCAAAATTGATTTCTCATCCATCCCTAAAGAATATCATTCTTATTACAAGCCCTTCTCTGGCTTGATCAAGGTCTATGGTCCAAGATTTGTGGTTGTGGCTACATGGGTAGCCTTTGTATTCTGCAAATTTCTACTTGGATTTCAGTTTATGAAATAAAAGTTCAATCATTAACATGCATTATAAAAAGGTAATTTGAGACTTATTAGAATCTATCCTAAAACAATCATTTAAATTGTATACACATTGCAATTTAAAAGTGTTTGGCTATGTCATATTTTGGTAATGTATTTATAAAAATCATGTGAGGTAGACAGGGATGAAATTAACATTTCACTTTTATAGAATACTTTTTAAAAATTCAGAATATTATAGGGTTACAAATGTCTTGGTTACATCAATTTTTAATTTTTTTATTTCATCAAATTATAGGGCTACAAATATTTAGGTTACTTATATTGCCTTTGCCCCACCTGAGTCAGAGTTTCAAGCGTGTCCATCCCCCAGATGGTGCACTCTACACCCATTAAGTGTGTATAGATCCACCCCTCTCCCCCTCCCATCTGTCTGACACCCAATGAATGTTATTACTATATGTACATTTAAGTGTTGATCATTTAATACCAGTTTGATGGTGAATACATGTGGTGCTTGTTTTCCCATTCTTGTGATAGTTCACTTAGAAGAATGGTCTCCGGTTCCATCCAGGTTAATACAAGAGGTAGTTCACTATTTTTCTTTTATGACTGTGTAGTACTCCATGGAGTACATACACCACGTTTTATTAATACACTCATGTATTGATGGGCATTTGGATTCTTTCCACATCATTGCAATTGTGAATTGTGCTGCTATAAACATTTGAGTACAAGTGTCTTTTTTTCCTTTGGGTAAATATCCTGTAGTGGGAATCAAATGGTAGTTTACTTTTAGTTCTTTGACGAGTCTCCCTCCATACTACTTTCCATAGGAGTTGAACTAGTTTTCAGTCCCATCAGCAGAGTATGAGTGCTCCTATTACTTTTAAAGAACGTGAGTGGTTTCTCCAAAATCACATAGATAACAAAGGTGGAGGTGAATTGAATTTTATTGAATTTTCTTTCTGTAATTTTCATGCTGCCATGTCAAGTGAGATGAATCTCATGCTTTTCTTTCTTTGCTCTGGAACGTGTCAGATGCCTCACCTATGATAGTCATTAATTCTCAATAATCTATCATTAATTTATTTTTAATTTGGAATTTATTTAAAGTACTATTAAATTATTATAAAACTCAAAAAACCGATTAAAACAAATGGTATAGCTGAGTTGATTTTTGTAAGTTTCAAGAATTCTATATCTTAACTAGATTAAGTTTAGTGATACCTAAATTAATGAATTATGGTTTTATTTGACCATCTTGAATGATAGTAAAAAAGAATGGATAATTATCATCTTTTTGTTTCAAAATAATTCTTTAAGTAAAAATTCAACTTAACATTCTTTGTGTGTGTGTGTAAATGTTGTAATAAGAACTAGAATTACACTGACAGTTATCTTCTGATCTCTTGTTACTTGAGGAGAAAGAAGCAGCAGAATCCACACCATTGGTGTTATTTTATTATGTGTCTGATGTTAAACAACAAGTTCCTGGCACACACAAAATTGTCACTTCCATGTAACTGGTTCAAATGAGAATTATACTCTGTGTCAAATTGTGCAGCATTTGTTGATTCTTTGTTGATCCTGATCCAGTCTGTTTTCTACAAAACATCACAAGTTTAGTACAGAGATACAGACTGGGAAGAAAGAATCTAGAGAATTTCTTATTTTAACAGCTGTCAGTTATGAGAGCTACAAAATCGACAACATTGCAACTCGGTTTAAATTTTTACAACACCTTCAAATCACTTAGAAAAAAAAATAAGCAAAATAAGAGCATTTCTCCAGGATTCATTCCAATACTCCCAAAAGATAGATAGAAGTAGAGAGAGAATAGAAAATAGTTCAGCCTTTAGGCTTCATAGAAAATGTGAGAGCAGGGTCACCCTGACCATGTGAGGACAGGCTGTTTATATACCTTGTATTTTTAGTAGTAAATCCTAATTCTAATGCATTTATCCTCAAGAATCTAATATAAAAGTAGGAGAGAAAAATCGGATATATTTGAAGCATATATTATATACCAGAATGTGTTAGGCTTATTTGATATTCAAAATAAGATATTAGGTGTTCATTAATAGTCACAGTACAAGTTATCATTACTCTTTTTCATATGAGGATGCTTAAGTTTAGAGAATTTTAAAACTTGCCAAGGATGATACATCCAGCAAGTTACAAGGCTCAAAAGTGAAACTTTAGGCTAAGGCTTCAGAATAAGTAGTATTCTCTGCGTTCATTCCAGGATTAAAGCAGGGACAGAATCCTCTCTAAAAAAGTAGCAAACATTTTAGAGTTTTCCATTTCTGCAATGATAATTGGAGCTACTGGATTTCCAATGAATTCTGGGGAAATACATGACTGAAACTTTAGAGAATAAGGAGGAGAAATATATTCTGGGAGGTTCTTGCCATATCTCACCTTGTTTGCTATAAATTATTTACAATTCATGATTTGGGAATTGGCCTATATATTCAAGTCATAACTTGATCATGCCATTCTTTTCTTTCATTTTCAATGAAAAGCTTCTAAAACCTTAGAGAGATCAACACCCGCAGTTCACATATATTAGCTATTAGTTTTTACATGATTTTGAGTATTATATCTAGCATCTTAATATACTGCTGGGATTCTATCTTCTTCTCTAGATGCTACTTTCGCTTCCTGCAATGAATTTATATTATACTATTACATTGCCAAGTCATTCTAAAGGTTATCTACCCTTAACCCCAAAGTACTTTGGTAGCTAGTCTAATGCAGCACTCTGAGTTTTGCTGCTAATTGGAAGTGAGCTTTTCATTTCTTTGGTTTGATTATCAATGTATTGCTTCTTTTAAAAAACATAATTATATACATCCCTCTATCAGTTTCTTAGTTGGCTCATTTTCTCCTACATTCTAATTTTATGATTCAATGTACTTACTCAACTCTCCTCTAAGCATCATATAATTATGAAATGGAATTGCTAGCCCTTAATGTTATCAGCAAAACCCATTAGGTAATTTCTTATAGCCTGAATTGCCCCATCTCATTAAAGCAGCCTACCGTCTCCAAAGATTCTTTGCCAGCTTAGACAATGTTGTTAAAAATATAAGTAATTATACACAGAATACTCATTTAAAAACTGATTTTTGCCTATAAAATGTGCCAAACACTAAAACTCTCTACCTATGAGATTATAAATTCAGCTTGATTCAATTTAATATTTATTAGATGCCAGACATATGTCAAAGCACAGTTGCAGGTTCTGAAGAGCTAAAGGTAAAAAGAATACAGAGCCCATTCTCAGGGAACTCACAATATAACAGGAGAAGCACATAAAAACTAACCCTGACAGAACATGATAAGTAATATAAGACAGATACGCATAAAATGTTATAAGAACACAAAAAAGGAATCAATCTTCGACTTTGAAGGGGACACTCAGTGGTAGGTGCTTTTATAGATAACATAGAGATGGTTATTATATTTGATATATAAGGATAAATGGGGTGCTTGCTATGAGAAAGAAAGGAAGGAAGGAAGGAAGGAAGGAAGGAAGGAAGGAAGGAAGGAAGGAAGGAAGGAAGGAAGGAAGGAAGGAAGGAAGGGAAGAAAGAAAGAAAGAAAGAAAGAAAGAAAGAAAGAAAGAAAGAAAGAAAGAAAGAAAGAAAGAAAGAAAGAAAGAAAGAAAGAAAGAAAGAGTCACTCTAAGCAGAGAGACTAATATGACCAATGGAAGTATAAATGTACACAGGACTTTTTGTAGGTGATTGAGTCAATTGACTTCCAGGAAAGGAAATCAAAAAGTAATGTTGGGACCAACCATTAAGGACTTTGGATGCCACATAAAGTGCTGGAAAATTATTAGAAAGGTATTAGTTTTCTGGGCTGCATAACAATTTACTACAAATTTAAAGTAACATTCATTTATTACTTCACAGGTCAGAAATATAAGCATGGCTTAGCAGGGCCTTCTGCTGCTTCTGTTTAAAAGACTGCAATCAACACGTCAGCTAGGGCTGGGCTTTCATCTGCTTCCCCACTTGGGTGGCTACTGGCAGCATTCAGTTTCTTGTTTCTTTAAAGCCCACAAGGAAAGAGAGACTAAAGCAATTCTGCTAGTAATACAGGGTTTTACACAACATACCACAATCACAGGGATAACATCCCATCGCTTTTGCCATATTCTGTTACAGCCAAGTCACAGGTTCCACTGACACTCAAGAGGGTAGGATTATACAAAGTTGTAAATGTCAGAAAGTGGGGACCCTGAGGGTCACCTTAAAGTCTGAGGGGCCAGAGGCAGAGAGATTTTTAAAGAGGTAACATATAATACCTATGTATAAAAAAGAAACTAGTGTGGCAGTGTGAATGGTGGTTTGAAGGTGGATAGACTCAGAAACACATACATTTATTTCTTTCATATTTTCTCCCTTGTAAAGTAACTTTTCTTATAGAGAATAGTTTGTGTTATTATTCTTCTAAGGGAGAAAGAAGACCATAAGCTTCCTGAAATTCACTGAAAACATTTTCCCCTTAAAAAAGAAGAAAAGGACAGTACCTTGGAATAACTAAAGGTAGCCTTCCTTAGAAAAGGAAGGAGCAGAGTAGGGGACCCATTGTCCTGATGAATGAAATAAAATTAGATTATTTTATGCTTCAAGCGTTTAAAATAGATTCCCTAGGAAGAAGCAAAGAAAGATGACAACATGTCTTTGAGGAAATAGACACCAAAACCAGTTCTGACCTGGTTGCCCTTCCTTGGTCTATAGCCTAGGGAGGTGGCAGCAGGCACTAACTGAACAAAGAACTTCTGTGAAAGGCCATTATTCCAGGCTGAAGGGAAAAAGGATGGTGGGACAAGCAACAGAAAACCCTGGTTTTACCACTGTTGTTTAAGCATGGCTTCTTGTGCAGTTTCTAGTAGCCACCTGTTCATTACATGCTTACTTTGTGGAAGCTAAAATATATCCTTTCCTCACATGGAAGACGACTCACTCCAGTAACACCCAGGTTGCTTGTAAGTTCTCACACAGTTTCTTGGCTGCAGAATTACAATCACCATGGGAATATACATATTTTTAAAATATGGATGCCCAGTTCTTACTGGCAGGCGATCTGATTCAAATTGTCAGGGATAGATGTAGTCATTGAAATTTATTTTTTTTAAGTGCTTTAGGTGATTCCAATGTGCAGACAGTTGAGAACCATTGTACCAGAAAACTCTGAACACATGTTAGGTTGGGCAGTGGGGGTTATCCTAGACTTGCTAATGTTACTAGTAGATATATAGGGAGATATATAGGGAGATCTATGAGGATGGACTGAGGTACTGACAAATCCCAGTTGAGGCTAGGAAGAACATATGGTGACACACATCATATTGCCATTTTATGAATGAGCAGTGGTATGCTGATAAATGTTTAGCAACTAGATCTCCAGAAATAAAGTCCTGATTTAGAGATTTTCAAATTTCCATGATGTAAATATTCCTAATATGGCCATTTTAAGATATCAGATTGATAATAGTGAATATGAAGTTGGGAAGAGATGCACAGTAAGTAACATTATTATATAGCATTTCTACAATAGAGGTAAAATCAATGATGACTTCAAAAGGATAGACAGTAGAAAAACGGCAAAAATAAAGTAAGGAGTTTTCTTTCTTTTTATATAGCTTACTTGATTTTAAGTTATTTGTTTAATTTTGAATGATAGTTATGTTTAACAACTCACTCACATAATTCTTGAAAATACACAATGAGCCATTATGACATTTTATGGGAAGGCCTCAGCACATGCTGTACATAAAAAAAGGACTCATATTCAAAATGCCTAACAACTAGTTCTATATGGGCACCAACCAGTCAGGATGGATACTGGCCAATATGTCATGGCTGTGCCTACAAGAATTTAACTGTCCAGAGGACAGATCGTATTCATTATTTATCTTTGTATCTTTTAATGTTCTTAGCATACTGCCTTGAACATAATGGGTAGTCAGTCTCTAGTAGTTTGGAAAGATTAAATAGCTAATGAGTGAATAAATGATTGAATTAATTATGCATTAGAGGAAGTGATTCTAAAGTGAAAATATATTAACAGAAGACATAGTGTCCATTACTAAGGACTTCTTTTTTAAAAAAAACAACAATAAGAACACTACAAAAAACAAAACAAAACAACAACAACAACAAAAACACCTCTCCCTCCTTTTATAGAAAGAGTTTGTGTTTGGCTGAGGATTTTCATACAGGACAAGTAAACAGCATTTCATCCAATCCTTTCTCCTAGTGATCCTTTTTTCCTCAGGTTGACGTTTTACATTGAAATAGATGTCCAGCCCCATTTCCATAGTCCAGAAAGATGAAGTCTCTGCTATTCTCAGAACTGCCAAGCCATTTCAGGCTCCATAGAACTTTTATTTATTTCTTCTCAGTCCTTGTTTTTCTTGATAATTCCCTTTGTCTTATGTGCTCTTACTCTCCCAGTCATTGAGAAATCACCCAGTTTTAAGACTCAGAAAACCTATATACTCTTCTCTAAGCCTGCTAGGAGATTGGTTACATTCTCCCCTGTGCTTCCACTGTGATTGCTACTAAATGCTAACATAGTAGCTAATGCATTATTGGGTTTAATTGTTTATATGTCTGTATTTGTTTACATGCCTTTCCTACCTTGAGGAAAATGTAGCTCCTTAAAAGCAAGATTGTCTTTGACACTTCCTTGCTGTGCTCCTCTTCTATAGCCTTTGAGACTTTCTACTGAGTATTCCACATATGCAAACCCCCTTTGCCCGCTTCTGGAGCGTAAATGCTATGAAAGCAGAGCCAGTGTATCATCTATCACTATTCCTAAAACAAAAGGTGTGGTGAACTTTGGAGCCAGACTGCTTGGATCAGAATTGAGGCTCAACCATTCACTATATATGTGATTTAAAACTAACTACTTCCTTCTGTCTCAGTTTCCTTATCTGAAAAAATGTTAAAAAATGTACCAATTTCATGAGTTGTTAAAAGGACTGAATGTGTCAATCTATTATATAAATTTTTATATATTTGTTTGTTATAAGCATATATCCTTATAACAATTCCTGAACCATAGTAAGTGCACAATAAATATTAGCTATTATTATTCTTACTATAAACACTGGGCAGTAATTGCTGGATAAAGAATAAAACATATAACAACACGCTAACAAGAGTTAACTTTATTAATGCCATACTTGTTTTACTTTCTTATCCTTCATTATTTTCCAGCAAAGATAATTTGAAATATATTTTGACCTTTTAATGCTATGCAATACCAGAAATTAATATTCTATTTTCTGTTGCTCAAAGAGAGTGTTGATTTTAAGAAGTTCTTTTTGTCTCCTTAGTTCTGAATTTAGATCTAAGGGCTCTTCAATCTTTTTATGCCATTTGCATCCTCTAAACCAGAGAATGCTTTAAAATTCACGCTGAAGGTGTCACCTTTTCTTCTGTCATACCACTTGCCTTCTGAGATGGATCTCACCCCGCCCTGAGGTGAGAAGTCGTTAGTTTTGATGTAGCCTGAGACCAAAAATGATGTGTCATTCTCCTTTAAAGAGATAAATTGAAATGTGAAAGTTAATAAGAGGCAAAGTATCAGCCTTTTATCTCTTAGCCTAAGCAGAATTTTGATTTCTGAGAGCACAGGAAACAGATCATTTATCCAGGGCCTGGGAGGATGGAGTTATGAAGTCCCAGAATATAATCAGAATATAATATCATTGTCTAGGAGAGAAGAATATATATGGATTTATTTTTCCTTTGAAAATATGCTTAAAGTGGTTGAATTAAGACTAACCAGGTCTTTAATTTGAGTATACCATTTTAGACATGTGTAATTCATCTTTTTTTTTTAGATTAACAAGTGTTGATTTTTTCTGAACATCTCTATTAATCTATTTTTGTCCTATTGGTTACAAAATTTCCTTTAAAACTATTTTTTTAAATTGGAGATCTATTTTTCCCCTTTGAAGCCATCAAATACTTGCAATGACATACTGGATGAGATTGCCTTTGAGGGTACATAGTTTTCTTGTAAGTCACCAGTCAAAGAAAACTCATCCTAAAAAATTCCATTAGGTTTAAGTGATCAAATTCCATTTTTGTAATTAATCTTTCCTAAAATCAAAATCACCACAACAAAAAATGTGAAGTGAACTATTGAAGATGAATGTGAAATCTCTTCTCATGGTTAAATAATGTGTAATTAGAAGTCATGAATTCAGAAGTGTTCTTTCATATTAAAATCATGTTGCTCCACTATCTGTCCAACCAGTACAACTGAGAAAAGGAACAGCTAAATATGGGGGTAAATTACGTGGTTTAGGGCATTTTCCAGGCATTAAACGAGAACAAAAGGCTTTCTGATCCTACATGTGAAAATTCTTTATATATTGAGATGGCTTAAAATTTGTTGAGAATTCTTATTACTTAAGATAAATATTATTTAAAGATACATTGTTTTCTTTGGATTCAGATTGAACAAGGAGTGAGTTATATAAGAGAATTTTCAGATAATCAGTGAAAATACATTGTAGAAAATGTACACAGTTGAAGTGTACATCTTGTCTTCAAAGCTATTAGACAACTGGGGAATATTTTCTTCCTTTGCTCTTTTGCTCTTACCCAAATAATTACTTTTGGCAATAATTACTATATATAAAGCAAATTATGATAGAAAAATAAAGAAGATAAAAACAACCCTAGAATGAACTTAGAATTGTTTTTATTATTTTCCTGAATTTCTCCTAATTCCCTTGTGCTTTACTGTCGCCCATATTAAAATATGTAAAATTCTTGCTTTTCCTTTAATCTTGATAAGGAGGGGAAAATAATGCACATTTTCTGATTTGTTTATATATTGATTGATTTATTGTACTTTATCTTCTCATATTCTCTCCTACATGCTTTATTTTTGCCTTCCTTCCAAACGGTTTAGTCAAAAGACGTGGACCTGAGCATGCTACAATATTGAGGATTTGTCACAAAGTGACAAAGTGCCCCTGTGGGAGCCTACCTGTCTGGCACTACTTCCCTCTAGGATCTTACATCTACATTTATGAATTTTTCAGTATTTTATTTCACATTCTATTTCCCCTCACTGGTATCCTGGTAAGGCAAAAAGGGGTAAAATTACTATTCACATTTAAAAGAGAGAAAATCAAGGCTGAAAGATATTCCAAGGTCATACAGGTAAACTATGAGAGACACTGGAGACTTGCAGGAAATATTTGCTAGAGAACACTTGGATTCATAGCATACTATATAATCATTAATAAGTGAGTGTACTGCCTTCGAATGTGGAGAATCAAGGAGACTTGTTAGAAAACATGCAATTTCATAAACTAGCCAGGAATATGCCTTTGCCCAGAGAGACACCTGGAATTAATTGCTGCTCTCTTAGGAGATCAATGGGACACATGTCGGTGGGTTGGAATATGTAACAGAATCACCGAGGCAGAAGACTTTCATGTTGGCAAAAGCAATGCTTCCCAGATAGATCTTTTAATTGCTTAAACATTAGAAGCAATCTGTCACTTTGTTGAGGAAAGCTGTTATTTGGTGTCTGGATACTTGGCATTTCTACCTCCAATGGACTTAAAATAAATAAAAGATATGAACATATGAGGAGGAAAACGTAGCACTTAGCTAAACCCCTTAGATTGAAGCCTTCTTATCTAAAAAGTAATTCTAACTAGAATTTCTTCTTTCCCTGTCTCTCTCCCTTCCTTCCTTCATTCTCTTCTTCCTTCTTCTATTTTTTTCTACTAACAAATAATTTATATGAAGTACTTAACAAATGTCTCACTTAATGCTTAACAAATGAATACTAGAAAAGACAGCAATTTTATTTACTATTATTGATAAACACTGAAACCCAAATAGTAAGATCTACTATTAACATTCACAAGAAATAGAAAAATAAAGCTCAGATCCTTCCCTTGAGGAGTTTTCATGCTAGCATGAGATGGAAGATAACAGGTGCATGATTGACTCTACTACCTTATGAAATGTGATTAAGTTTCAGTCTAGAAACATACAAAGTAATTTTCAGCGGAGTTCAGAGAGACTGATTCCATTCCAGAACAGTGAGATGAGGAAAACCTCAAAATTTTAATATTAGGGAATATGCCATTTCTCTCCTTTTCTTCTCCTTGGTTTGATAAGAATTGGTGTCATTCTCCAAAACTATTTGTCTGACAGTTCCTTAAGTAGTAGCTGCTGAATAACTAGGCCAAATGAAAGTTATCTTTAGACACCAACACAGTTTTCATTCTATCTCAGACTGTCATTTGAAGGCTTTTCCTCAGAGGAGGAAAATGCTTCAAAAATCTGCCTCAGTTCAATCATAGAATCTGGTCTTTTTGCTTCCACATGGGTCATGATAAATTTCTTTTTCCCATGCTCTCTGTACATGACATAGAACATGAAAATCAATATGCCAGTTAATAGAAATATTTAAGAGTGGTTATCTGGCAAGAATCTTCTAGAAAATTATTGAAAAAAACAAACTACTTAGATTTTTTATATTATTCATGAATCTATATAATATCTCCTTATCCAACCTCTGGATTCACTAATTAAACAAATATTCATTGGGCACCAGTACACATGAAGCAGTGTTCTAGGCACTTGACAATATGGCCACAAATAAGACAGAAAGGTATTGTTGTCATCAACTGCATAGTGTTTTACACCCAAATAACATAATCAAGTGAACAAATGCATTCAAGTGAATAAACCCAATAGCATTAGGTATTATAAAAGAAATCAATCAGGATACTGTTAGAAAAGATTTAAAGTAAGCCATAAATTCTGTGGAGTCATGGAGAAAGTCCTTGCTAAAGAGATGACATGGAGTTAAGACCAACATTGTGAGAAGAAACTTGTTCCATGAAGAACTGGAGCAAGTGATGGGAGAGCATTCAAATTAAAGATGGTAGCAATTATCAAATTAGGGAGGCAGAAATAAGCTTGGTCCAAGAAACGCTTCCCAAAACTCTGTAGCTGGAACATAGTCAGGATAAAAATTAGCCAGAAACCATGTCATGCAGGGCCTGGTAGGGCATGATAAGAGGTTTGGAATTTTCTTCTTGCAATGTAAAGTCAGAGCAGAGTGAGATCATTTATTTCACATCTTTACAAGTTCCTTCATTGGATGGCTAGTTGTGATGGCTCACACCTGTAATCCTAACAATTTGAGAGGCTGAAGTGGGAGGAATGGGTGAACCCAGGAGTTGAAGACCAGCTTGGGAAAATTTGTAAGAGTCTATCTTTACAAAAAAGTTAAAAATTAGCCAGACTTGCTGGCTTGTGCCTGTAGTCCTAGCTACTAGCTGAGGCAGGAGGATTGTTTGACCCCAGGAGACTAGAGCGAACCCTGCCCTCCAGTCTGGGCAACAAGGGAGACCCCTTCTCTAAAAAAATTTTTTTTTTCAAAGTTCCTTCATTGGGCAGTAAGTGCGTAATTAGAACAAACATGTATTAGGAGTTATAATGGTCATATAGATAAGAGATAATCAGTTCTGATGATAATAGACGTGGAGAGAATTGAACAGAGTCGGGTATAAATTTTGGAAGTAGGCAAATAGGACTTGTCATTGGGTAGGATGTGTGGGATCATGAGTATAAGAAGCAATCATGATGATTCCTAGGTTTTTGCTTCAACAGGAAATGGATAGAAGTGTAATTTACTGAGGTTGAGAAAGGCTGGAGTGGAATTAGGTTATGAACAGCTAAAAAAAGAGTTCTGTGTCAGAAATATTGTGTTATTTTTAATATATCTCTTAAACATTTAAGTGGCAATTTTGAGTAGGTAGTTGAACATATGCACTCTGGAACTCAGAGAGAGTAATTAGAAGTGTAGTTAAAGCTAAGAGACCATGAATAGGATCAATAACCAGGGACAACACAGGCCTCTAAAAGAGAAGAAGAGCTTTGCTTTGGGGAATCTCACAGGGTCATGATGAGGATTTAATGAGGGATAATATTCACCAAGGTACCTAGTATATGATATATGCTTAATAATTTTAGTTTATCTTGACAGATTCTCAGCACTGTGATAGATACAAAGAGAAATAAAATAATTAAAAATTGCATAAGAAATAAGAAATTGGCTTGTATTGACACTAAATATGTTAAATATGAAGTTAAATACTTATATTTAACTTATATTCACTAACATTCACAAATTCATCAGGGTAATATCATAATCCCATTTTATGTATCAGTAAAATGAGGTTCAGAGTGATTTTCTATTTGGTAGTAACTGATAGAATTAAAATTCAAATCCTATACTTGAAAATTCATTGTTTATTGGAATCGCAGGCTCCATATCATCAAGGATCTTACAGCTCACTTGAGAGGCCAACATGTACAAGAAAGTGAAATGAAATTTCATGAAAGTATATAATTAACTGCATTTGGAATGAGGTAGTAAGTTACACAAGGAGTCAGGCTTTAAATCCAGACAGACATAGATTTGTTAATAGATTTGTTATTTAATGGTTTTGTGAAATTAGGCAAATCCCATACTCTTTCCAACGTTCTGATGTTTTATTTTTGTGTGTAAAATAATATTTACTTCCCAAAGTTATTTTTAGGAAATTTTAAAAAAGACAGGTGTGAACACCTGGCAAACAAAAGCAGGTATATTTGTTTATTCTGCAATCAAGAGTATTGAAGCTAATTAAGTCCTCTAGGTTTCTGTGTGCTGTGAGTAGGGCAATTAAGCTCGATAATGTTTAATATGATCTTATTTTTACTAAACAGGTTGAGGAGAGTCAATAGTTGGCTGTGAATTAGGGAAAAATTGGAATTTCAGGTATAGGATTGTGTCCTATTCTAATAATGATTAAAATGAAGACAAAACTGATACTCTTCTTTTTTTAATTTTTGTAATAAATTAGGAGAGATAAACTTTCAATGTTAAATCCTATAAAGGCTTTTATGCTTCATTTAAACTATCATCTATCAGGCATTTTTAATATTCATTAACCTAAATGTCCTTTAGAAGGCATTATTTGAAATAGATATTTTCTATTCAAATAACTAGATTGTTTATGGCTATTAAAATCCAATATAAAATGATTAAAATTAATATTTAATTAATTTAATATTAAATAAAATTAATAATTAATCTTTGCATTAAATATTAAATATACTTGACTAAATGTATGTGCAGTAATCCCTCAGTATCCATAGATGAGTGGTTTCAGAATACCCGGGGATACTAAAATCCATGAATGCTCAACTCCCTTACATAAAATTATATAAGTAACATTCACAGGGTGTCAGGCAGGTGGAAGCGCCTGAGGAGGGGATGGGTAAATTCACACCTAATGAATGCAGTGAGTGCTATCTGGGAGATGGACATGCTTGTAGCTCTTACTCAGGCAGTACAAAGGCAATTTATGTAACCAAAGCATTTGTACTCCCATGATACTCTGAAATTTAAAAAAAGGAAAATTGTATAGTATTTCATATAACCTGTACACATGGTCACATATACATAAACCCTTTTAAATACCCAGTACAATGTATATGCTATGAAATTGTTATATTGCATTTTTAAAATTTGTATTATTTTTATTGCTGCATTGTTTTTTTCCAAATATTTTTGATCTGTGATTGGTTAAATCCGTGGATTCGGAACTCATGAATACAGAGTGCCAAATGTATTCTATTTCGCATGAAGATATGACAGCAACTAGACACTGAGTCTACGTTTGATCAATAGCAGATTGCATTACTAAATGAAACTATACAACAGAAAAGTATTAAAAGTTGATGTTTTAGTTTATTAATTTATTATTTAATTAGCTTTTTTATTGCTGTTTTTCCTTTGTTTAGTAATAACTAGTTACCTCCTAGTATGAATTCATCATGAAGTACAATTATAAAAAATTTTAACTGAATTTTATTTGGAATTAAATCTTTTTAAAACACAGATTACACTGTTCGAGAGGAATATTTTTAACAGGTTGGAAGAAGAGTCAGTAAATAAGAACAGGAGTTTCAGATACTACACTATATACCATGTTTCCCTGAAAATAAGACAGGGTCTTATATTTATTTTTCCTCAAGAAGACACCCTAGGGCTTATTTTCAGGGAATGTGTTATTTTTTTTTAAGTATGGTACAACAATCTACATTTATTCAAATATAGTTAAGTCGTCTTCTTCTGGAACATCATCATAACTCTCCAAACCCCAAATTCCATCCTGAATTTCTTGCTACTCTATTTCCTTTAGAACCATTGGCCCCAATCTCTCATGTGGAGCAATAGAGCTCTCATGGGGCAGGTGAGAAGGGCTGCTCGTTTTCTTTGGACAAAATGCATGGGTTGTGCAGATACGCTGCGTAGCCACGCCCATCACTAGGTCTTATTTTTGGGGTGGGGCTTATATTGCACAAATGCTTAAAAATCCTGCTAGGGCCTATTTTATGGGTAAGTCTTATTTTCGGGGAAACACGGTAATGGCAGTACAAATGTGAATACACCATGCCTCCCTCCCCCATCCTCAAGAAACTACCTCTCAATAGTTCATATAGATAGTTCATAAATGAAAATTATTCACATATTTTCTCTTTGGCTATATAGTGGGCAGATCTATGAAGGCATATCCAATGTGGAAAAGATACAGAAGAAAAGCAACTCTTACTGGGGAAGTGAGCACCATTCCCACAAGTTAAAATGCTGCACTATCTACTCAGAGGAATAGTAGGGTAGCAGGAAGGGTGACATTATCATAACAATAGTGTGGCATGTTGTCAGGTCCAGGTGTAGGTGAGAGGTAGAGATACATAAATGTTTGGGGAGGTGGTAACATACAATCTGCCATGGCAAATTACACATAATTTATCTTTGTTTTCTGATCTTTATCTAAAAAACAACTATAAAATCCAGTTTTCTTATTGCATCAAAATAAAGAAAACATACTATATTTCAAATTTTATATATGTAGTCTTTTCTCATGTATTATAAAAATTTATGTTCTGAGAGTTACAAACTTATTTTGTTTTATATTGTTTCTCTCCCTTTTGAGATTCTAGTGCACTTGTGCGTTTGTGGGTATGTGGGGAGGGGATTGCTACGTGTTATAAATTAGAAAGGTGGGCACTTGTACCTCCCCATTTCATCTCCACCTACTTTTGAGCAGGACAATAGTAAAAGAGAAAAAGAAAAGTTGAATCTCACATCTATGCTCAGCGGTGGTTGAAAGCAAGAGAAAGTAGGCATAGTTTTTATAGATGACCCAGTACTGAGAAAGAAGGATTCCTATTTGCCCTTCCCCCTCTTTTATATATGCTCGGGCTCTACTCCCTCCATCAGAGATTTCAATGAAAATTGATAACCACAATAACAACAGTGATGAAGCATCAGCAATCCCAGTCAGTCATCTGAAGTGCTATTATTTTTCAGAGAACACAGCATATAATTTAGAAATGTTTGTGTCTGTATATATGTGTATATATAAATATATATATATTTTCTTAGTGATAAGAAAATCTGAGACACATTTGATATATATATATATATATATATATATATCACAAAGAAAAATGAAGCAAATCCATGAAAAAGGGCTATTTTATCTTACAATTTTGAATTATTATCATCAATGCTCATTAGTAAACACATGTAGAAGATGGAAACAGGATCCTCACCTGTTACTGCTCACAAACATGAATTCACAAAAGATAACAGACTTAAACCTAAGATATGAAACTCTAAGAATTCTAGAAGAAAATGTTGGGAAAACTCCTATAGATATTGGCCTAGGCAAAGAATTTATGAAGACAACCCCCAAAGCAATCACAGCAACAATAAAAATTAACAAATGGGACTTGGTTAAATTAAAAAGCCTCTGTACAGCCAAGGGAAGTATTGAAAGAGTGAATAGACAACCTACAGAATGGGAGAAAATATTCACATGCTATACCTCCAATAAAGGGCTAATAACCAGAATCTATAAAGAATTCATATCAGCAAGAAAAAATCTATCAACCCCATAAAAAAGTGGGAAAAAGACAAGAACAGAAGCTTTTGAAAAGAAGATAAAATAATGGCCAATAAGCATATACAAAAATGTTCAACATCTCTAATCATCAGGAAAATGCAAATCAAAACCATAATGTTATATCATCTAACTCCAGTAAGAATGGCTTTTATTAAAAAGTCCCCAGACACTGGATGCTGGTGTGGATGTGAAGAGAAAGGAACACTCATACACTGCTGGTAGGACTCCATACTAATACAACCTCTATAGAAAGTAGTATGGAGATACCTCAAAGAACTAAAACTAGACCTATGATTTGCTCCAGCAATCCTAGTACTGAGGATTTACCCAAAGGAAAAAAAAGTGATTTTATCAAAAAGCCACTTGCACTTGAATGTTTACTGCAGCACAATTCAATGGCAAAGATGTGGAATCAATCCAGGTGCCCATCAATACATGAGTGGACTAATAAAATGTGGTGTACGTATACCATGAAATTCGACCCAGCTATAAAAACATAGGTGAACCTTTGGTAACAACCTGGATGCAACTGAAGAACATTCTTCTAAGCGAAGTATTGCAAGATGGAAAAACAAACACTACATGTACACAGTATTAAATGAGAACTAACTATGAACACTCATGGGCACATATGCAATGAACACTCAACAGAAGCCAAATGAGGGGGGTGGGGCAGGGGAATGGGGCAAGGAGGGGCCTGTAAATTCAAACCTAATGGGTACAATGTGTGCTATCTGGGTGATTGGCACACTTTAACTCAAATTTTACAAAAGCAATTCATGTAACCAAAATGATTGTACCCCTGTAATATTTTGAAATTTAAAAAAAAAAAATGCAGATTTACTAGGTCTACCAGACCTGTGGAACCAGAATCTGAATTAAAAAAAATACTAAACTTGAATTAGGATATTAACACATTGTATTTATGTAACAAATTTTGGCCTATTATTTAATATTTAGCCCTCAGTTTCCTCATGTGTAAAATGGGAATAATAATAGCATTTCGTTATAGTATTTTAATACATCAAAACAGTGATGTATGTAAGAGAATACATACATATTATGTCTTGACTCTCCTTTTATCTCTACTTGCAGGCTCTAATGCAAATTAAGCTCTTCCCTGAAAATATTATAGACCATAATGTCTTCTTAAATGAACGTCAGTTCCCTTTGTTCTACTCAGTGGTATAGAAGATAAGGTTGCTGCTTGCTTGCTCACAAATATAACTTCCTGACCAAATATTGCTCATGCCTTTCCCAAATCTCTTCATTTTAATTCAGTTATTTCCACTGGTGTATTCTCAAGATAAATTGCTTTTATAGTTGACTCAAGTCTTTCATCTACCATTATCTAGACAACCACCACAACAATAATAATAAAAAAATAATCCAACATTTTTTAATTTGTGTAGTGCGGAAGAATCTATAAAGTATTTCAACATAGTATCTTATGAAATCTTCAGAAAATTCACCCTATAAATGCAGATGTCGGTATCTCCTTTGAGGGCTGAAGGAATAAATGGACTTTGGAATATTTTCCCAGATGGCAAAGCCAGAATTAAATCTAGGTCTTTCTAATCTCAGAACTCTTCTGCTATGTCATATTGCCCTTCTGCAACAAAAGTTTTCATGTTGATGTCTGTTCATTGACTTGATCTCACAGATTTTTAAATTACTGACTTTCTAGTGGTTCCTCAAGACTTTTTATGCCTCTACATACGTCATATGTATCACATTTTTCCATTAGCATTTATGAAAATCACATGAAGTAGTTTTTCCTTAGGAGTGCACACCATTTTCAGAAACATTATATTAATAGAAACTCCAGGGGTTATGAGAATCTAGAAGAACTGCTTCTAAGATACTAACATTTTTTTTGGTTTTGTTTTAAAGGGCAGAACCCTCTCTCTGTTGAGAATCACAACTTCTGATTTCATAGCATGTATCCTGACACTGAACCATTTCTAAAATCCTTATACTTACCTATTTTCTCTCACCAAATTCCTCTATCGGGTATCTGCCTACTGTTTTCTTTTACTGAGCACTTCGATCACTTTTACCCTTCCCACACAATACACATCACACACACACACACACACACACACACACACACACACACACACACACACACACACTTTAATTAAATAAACTCCCATCCTTGCCACACAGATTTTCCTTTCTCAGATTCCTGGGTCATATTTTCTTTACTTTCATTCATTCTAGTGTTATTCATTCTGTTTTACTTGGATTTTTTTTTTGTGAGTCTTTAATCACAAATCTTCTGCAATGGACCGTCCTCATAAAATGAAATCTTTCTAACCAAATAAAAAAGGTACACACTCTTTGTCTTCCTTGAATGCTCTGTCACCTGATTCTTCTGACTATTTCCTCTTTTTAAAATATACTTTCACTTTAACATTGCATTTCTTGTTTTGATTTTGTTTTTACCATTCTCAATATCCTTACTTGTCTTCAATATATTCTTCATCTTCCTTTAAATTCTGTGCACAGCCAAACCCACTCTGTTTTGCAACAAAGTTATATATGGAATGAACTACAGATTGTCTTCACTAAGATTGCTCACTAGCAACTAACTTTCAGTGTGTCCAAGATGGAGCACATCTTGTTCAAAATTGAACTCCCTGAGTTTTACCACACAAACTGATTATATCTTCTACAACACAATTTCTTTTAATATCAGTATTCTTCTTCTGGAGTTCCAAATATGAAAAGAGCCAGTTTTGATGCTTTTCTCCCTCTTACCAAGTCCTACCATTATATCCAATTCCTCCCTAACTTCCATTAAAGAGAGTGGCGTAGCTTTGGATCAATGGGTTACAACAACTGGAGATCACTAAGCCAGCGTGCAGCTCCTGAGCAAAACCGTGAAAGAAGCAGAAAAAATCTGTAAGTTATACAACATGAAAAAAAGTTTTTTCCCAGATCTAAGTATTTCTTTTGCAAGTCATCTCTACTGTCTAGGCCCTTACCACATGGTATCTAGATTTTTAGTATTTTTAATAGCAAAATAAATAACTAGTGCATAGTAAATATTATTATAATTTCATCAAGTATTTTAACATGTATTCTTTTTTTCAATATTGTACCATAAGGAGTGATATTATTAATATTATGATTGCCCAGATTTCACAGAAAAGAAAATTGAGTCTTAGACTGATTAAGTAAATTTCTCATGACAACTACAACTAAAATCCTCAGATTCAAAATTTTGTCTTCTGTCTACTTCGTTATGCTGGCTCCTAGCTTGTTATATGAATTTTTACAATCCACATTTTCTCTGGCAGATGAGTCTTCTGGTAAAGATATTTTGATCATGAATTAGCAATGACAATATAAATATTTATTTTGTAAAATTAAAACTTAGCATGGAAGACCCTGCAATCACTAACAATGTTTTACCTTTCCAAGTTTATTTCTTATTTCTCCCCCATACATTCTTGCTCCTCCTAAGCTAGTCTTCTCTCCATCCTCCATGTTTAGGATAAAGTCTCCCAATTCTGCATTCATTTGTGTAGTTTTTCTTCTACAAAAACTCTATATTCTTTTCTTCCTACTTTAATCCTCTACATCATTTAAAATGTGTTTCACCTTCCACCTTCTCTATGATATTGTTTATTTTTTTTATTTCAGAATATTACGGGAGTATAAATATTTTGGTTACATGATTTGCTTTTGTGCAGTTTGAGTCAAAGTTGTACGTGTGCCCATCACCAAGATAATGTGCGTTGTAGCCATTAGGTGTGAATTTACCCATCCCCTCCTCCCGAAGTTATTTTTACATGAATATGTTTACCTATATCTATGGATTTCTGCACATGCATGCACATGCATATCTGTGTGTGTAAACATATTCTAAAATGAAGAAGCCAGCCACATGTTCAGATTTTTACCCCTGATTTTTATGGAAAGTATTGGAAAGACATAGACATTAAGTTTCATATGTAATATGCCACCTTCATGAAAAGAATGAAATTCTACAAAGTAGGGATTATTTCAGAAAATCTGTACATTGTCGTGCATATGATTTTGCCCACTGTGGTCATTTTTAGAGAAGTTTTGGTTTTTATAATTTGCTCTGGTTTAGTGTCTTATCTCTCCAGCTATCTTGTTACCTCTTTGAAGAGACTGTCTTGTGCATATTTGATGCCCTATAATACCAAGATCACTCTTAAGTTGATAATATACTTGAGGCTAAAAACAATGGAGAAGTGTCTATAAGATGCAGACTATAAATTCAAAGTAAAAAGCCAACACATCCTATACTGACATCCTATATTTTACTGTTAACCTATTCTAGAAAAAAGGTCAGCTAAACTACAGGTGCCAAAACGTTAGTAAAAATATTTACATTCAGTAAAATCACATGGCAAACATCATATTACCTTTTCTAATATACGTGAAACCAAGTTCTCCCATGCCCATGTATTTCTTTCATCAAAGAGCTTTATGTGAATTTTTATTCCTTTTTTGATGGTTTTTTAAAAGTTAATAGGAAAAAGATAGATCTAGGCAGATTCTCACTGGTTACTTAACAGACCAAACCCTCACTTTATCTGTTTGCATGCAGCCTATAATTCTCCTAGGAACTGTCTTAGGAGCAGACAGATAAAGCAGGCCCATCTGTCAACTTGGAAAAGATCCCACACCAGAGACAGACAGGTAGCATTTTTCTCTACTCACTGATGGAGCCATTTATAGGGGATTTCATCATGGTAAAGGACACATAATATGACTTTTCAGCTCAGGTTATGTATTTAGAAGATCATGCAAAGAAAACTGTGACACACATAAAGACATACTGGTTGCTAAAAATATTTTACAGGATCATATATCAAAGTATAGGTTAGGAAAGGGATGAGAGATAACCAATGAACTAGCAACAAGGGGTAGGACCTTCATGGAAAGTCATGACAAAAACAAATAGAGCCTACTATCTTTCTAGATTACCTAGGAATGAAATAATTTAAAAGGACTCATTGACAAAATGTGAGGCACTACCAGCAACAAGTAGTTACAGAGATGAAAAAGATAAAACTATTGATCTTAATGATGGATATTATTCTAAAATTCTGGAAATTTTCTGTCTTATTTATAAATTGATCCACAAAATATACTGAATAAAAAATTTTTCCATTAAACATATAAATGTGAGATTGTAAAGTGAGGAAAGGAAAATAATTATTTGTGATATGTCATTTTTCCTATAAAAGAAAATAAAAGTTTATTATTTTCAAAGCCACTCAACATAATGGAAGAATTATTATCAGCATTGTTGGCAAAGATGAAATAAAAGGCAGCTTTATTCATAGAATTGTAGAGCTTCAGGAAGTTGTAAGCAGGGCATAGAGACATCTTATTCTTAATAAAGCTCATATCTAAAGAAATATATAAAACTTTTTAATGGCTTATTTTATTCAACATTTCAGAATGACATTCTTTTAGCTTAAAACAAAATTTTCATTGACATAATGTAAGAAAGGGGAGCAACTTTAGAAATCTTTAAATCTAACCCTCTCATTTTACAAAAGTTTAGATCCAGGCATTTTACCTAAGATCAATTAAATACTAATGTTCCCAAATTTTTCTTTATTTATTTATCCAAGGATACCCAGATGATAGAAGAAAGATGAGGGCAATCCCGGTTTCATGAGTGCCAATGCAGGGCACTTGCCATTCTATCATGTCTCCCTTCATACCCTGACAATGAGAAACAAAACAGCCCCTGGCATCTGAAAGCTGGCCTGGCAGTCACGGCTAGGCTTTGGTTTTTCTCTGTTGCACATACATAATTTCCACAGAAACATCAACATCAGAAAAGGCTACTCTGTACTATAGATGAGAATTAAGACAAAAACAAGACTATTCCATAATCTTGGCTCAACGTAAATAATATGATCATTGTCTGAGCCATAAAAAAGACCAAATATCCCAATCCTGACTACTATGTGTGACTGCTGCTTCTTTGCTCATGGTATCTTTAACCTGAATTTATTCCTCCTGCCTTATAGGTAATATTTATTGAGAATCCAATCATGGAATAGTTCTTACTTCATGATAACATCCAATCTGAAACAAAACCCTGCTTCCTTGAATCTTCCACAGAGTTAACCTAATATAAGCTTGTATCCTATAAGTACTTTTAATAGCCTCTTACTTAGATGCTATCCTGTTTTGTGTTTTCTCTCTTCTTTGAAAGAGCAATAAAACCAATTTATTCAACTACAGATATGTTCCCAGTGGTCTCTGGCTAAATATGAAAAACAGTAAAAAGGAACCACATATTAAAAACACAAAAAGATGATCTACGCTGAAATGAATCTTAAAAGTGGTTTGATTAATTGGATTAAAATTGCACATGTTAAAATAGTTTCTCATATTACACCATCAGTGCTAATAGCTGAGTGCAGTTTTCTTACATCTAATTAAGCCTAGGAAAAATTACTTAAGTACAAAACTCCCCTTTTCTCCCCAAATTACCAAGTGTTTTTCTGTAACTTTCATATTGACATTTTTATCAGAGAAAAATAATTAATTCTTAGACTTCTACTTCCAGACAAGATCAAATACAGGAACTGAACTACCCCCCCCCACTTGAAACCACTATTAATAAAAGAAAAAATATAAAAAGCAATAACTCGTAGAAAATTAAATATCAGACAACAAAGGACAGTGACACCGCCCCCCCCCCCCCAGAAGTGGAAATCATACGGGAGTCCTACGATTGCCCCAGTTTTCTGTCTAGTGAATGATTCTAGGCCTCAATGCTGAGAGGAGAAAACCTAGCAGAGTCCCATTGCTGTGGTTTGGATATTTGACTCCTCCAAACTTCTTTCATGAAATTTGATCCCCAATAGTGGGGTTTTGTTTGGGTCATGGTGGTGGTGGAGCATTCATGAATAGATTAGTGCCCTTCCTGGAGGTGGGATGAGTGAGTTCTCACTCTTAGTTCCCAGGAAAGCTGATTGTTAAAAAAAACTGGGCACTTCCCTCTCCTCTCTCTTTCACTCCCTCTCTGGCTGTGTGATCTCTACACCCATGAGCTTTCCTTTACCACTGCCCTGAATAAAAGCAGCCTGAGGCTTCCACTTGATGCCCAATCTTCTAGCCAACAGAACCATGAGCCAAATAAATTTGTTTCTTCATAAAGTACCCAGCCTTAGGTATTCCTCTATAGCAACACAAATAGACAGAGACAGCTATGGTTTTCCTGAGTTCAATAGACAACTGGAAATCCAGTGAAGCCCAGGTGGCTAGAATTTACATGGTGACTATGTCCATATAGGAAATAGCTGCACTCAGAGAACTCCAGAGAGCCTCAGAGGGTCTCCCTCCTGTCTTTGAATAGTGATTATCATATATGTGTAAGGCTCCCAATACCTGAAGCCAGAAAAAGAAAAACACAAGGCCAGATAATTCCTCTTCCCAAGAGACAAAGTTGAAACTTCATTAACTCATGAGTATCCATCAGGATAGCAATTGGAAAACTTTTCCTTAAAGGGCCAGGCTTTGTGGGCCATATGAGCTTTGTTTCTTATAAATATTCCACTCTGCCATTAAAGCACAAAGGCAGACAGAGAAAATAGAAAATGAATAGGCATAGTTGTGTTTCAATAAATTTTATTTACCAAAGCAGTCTCCAGCCTTCAAATTATAGTTTGCTGATTCTGGGTGAGAGTACTAAGAAGAGCCTGTCTTTGTTTTGGGAAAACATTATACCTTGACTAAAATGCTGTTCTGGTCCCACCTACAGAGCATGCAATCAAGCCCTGAAATGAATAGATTGTTTGCCATGAACTAAACTGAATCCCAGAACAAAGCTCAAGAATATTTTATGAATATAAAAACATTCAATATGCAAAAGATAAAATTTATAATGTCTGTCATTAGATATAAAACTGCCAGGTATGTAGAACTGTAGAAAAGTAAGGCTCAGGATGAGAAAAAGTTTAGTTACCCAAAAATGACACAAATAACATTAGCAGCAAAGACATTAAAATAGCTATTAAAATTATATTACATATACTCAATAAGCTGGAGGAACGATTTAAAAAATAGAGAACAAAGATTCAAATTGAACTTTTAAAGATAAAAACTCCAATATCTGCCGTGAAAGATATCCTTGAAGTAATTAACTTCTGATTAGATATTGCAGAAAAAAGGATTAATTAACTTGAAGACACAACAACAGAAAACATCCAAAATGAAACATAGGAAAAAATAAAGATGGAGAAAAAGGAATAGAATATTGGTGACCTGACAGACAACTCAAGTAGCAAAATATGCAATGTAACTGAAGTCCCTGAAGGAGAGGAGATAGAGACAGAAAAAATACCAAAAGGTATAATGTTTAATTTTTCCAAACTTATTAAAAATTATAAACCCACAAATCCAAGAAGCTCAAAGAAACTCAAACACAAGAAACATGAAGAAAGCCACACTAAAGCATAGAGTAATCAAATTGCTTCAAGGCAGTGAAAGAGAAAAATTTAAAAGACACTAAAGGTAGGGGCTGGAGGATGACACACTATACACAGAAGATTTCTTGCAATTCTTTACTCATCCATAAAAAAATGTGAAACAAAAAGGCACATTTCCCACAATAAACTTAAAAATCTAAAAAAAGCACATTAAGTGATTTTGCAGAAATTAAAAAGCTGAAAGAATACATATCAGCAGACCTTCAATATAAGAAATTATAAAGACAGTGTTTTGAGCACAAGTAAAATAACCTCAAATTGGAAACTGGGTGTAAACAAATAATTGGAGAGAATCAAACTGGATATATATATATATATATATATATATATTCTATGGGTGTATATGAAAACATTTTTATTTATATCGCTTTAAATATAATCAAATATTTAATGGCAAAACAAAAAATGCCAAACAACAAAAACAGTGTTGTGAGGTTTATCACATATGTAGAAATAAAATGTATGACAATAATAGCACAAAGGCTAGAGAGGAGAAATGGAAGCATAATGTTATAAAGTTCTTATATTATACATGCCACAGTATATCACTTGAAAGCAACTTGATATGTTAAAGATGTAGTAATATGTTATAAACACTAAAAGCATCAATAGCTGGTGGGGATGTGGAGAACTTGTATCATTTATACAGTGCTGGTGGGAAGGTAAATTGATACAACTGCTTTAGAAAAAATTTGACAGTTTCTTAAAAAACTAAACATGGAACTACCTATGACCCAGCAATTATACTCTCAAAGTAATGAAAATTTATATTAATATAAAAACCTGTACATGAGTGTTTATAGTAGCTTTATTCATAAAACTCCTAAACTGGAAACCACTTGGATGTCCTTCATCAAGTGAATGGTTAAACGAATTGTGGTATATTCAAACCATATAGTACTAATCAGCAATATAAAGAAAAGTACTACTGATATGTACAAAGATGGCGCTCAAGGAAGTTGTGTTGAGGGGAAAAACCAAGCTCAAAAGGTTATATGGTATATAACTTAATTTCTATAATATTTTTAAGTGACAAAAGTGTAGAGGTGAAGAACAAATTCATTATTGCTAGGCATTTTGAAGGGAGGAGGTAGGAAGTAGCTGTGCTCATGAAAGAACCACATATGGGATCTTTTGATGGAACTGTTCTATATTGCAACTGCAGTAATGGTCATACAAATGTACACATTGATAAAATTGCACAGAATTAAACACATAGCACAAATGAATGCATGCAAAACTAGTAAAATCTCAATACAGTAGATGGAATCTATCAAAGTATATATCACTGTTATGATATTGTACTATAGGTATACAAGATGTTACCTTTGGGATAAACTCTGTGAAGCTATGCCATGTAAATATATAATTATATAGAATTATCTCAAAGTTAAAAGAAAAGAGAAAAGCAAAAGGATAGAAAAAGACATAAGTACATTTCAAAGCAAAGAATATTGGAAAGATGATACAGGGGTCAGTTCACCAACATAACAAACCTAAATTTTATATACCTAAATATAGATCCTTAAACTACGTGAAACAAAAACTGATAGAAACTACAAGGAGAAATAGACAAATCCACAATTATAGTTGGAGATTTCAACATCTTTCCCTCGATTGATAGAACAAGTAGACAGAAAATCAGTATGGGTAAAAGAGACTTGAATAACCTTTTCATAATTGACATTTATAAAACACTTCACTAGATAAGAGCAGAACACATTCTTTGAAAGCAGTGGTTGGCAAACATTTTTCTGTAAAGGGCCAGAAATGAAATATTTTAGGCTTTGCAGCCCATGTGCCCTTTGTCGCAGCTACTCAACTCTGCCTTTGTAGCACAGAAGCTGCCATAGACAATACATAAATGAGTGAGAGTGGCTGTGTCCCAGTAAAATGTGCTGTCGGCTAGATAGGGCCTGTGGGCTCATAGTTTGCTGACTAATTTTTCAATGTGTACATGGAACATTTAACAAGTTACACTATAATATGCATCATAACACAAATATAAATAAAGAAATTAAAATTATACAAAATATATTCTCTAATCAACCATTATGGAATTAAGCTGGAAGTCAGTAAGGAATATAATAAATTTCCAAATACTTTAAGCCATACATTTTGAAAAAATATAATACATTAATGAAAGAAGAAATCAAAAATGTAATAGGAAAGTATCTTGAACCAAGTGAAAATACAAACAGAAAGTATTAACACTTGAGGGAGGCAGGTAGAGCTGTGGTTAGATGGAAATATATAGCTTGAAATTCTTACATTAAAAATGAAAACAAGCAAACGATTATCTTAACCAGCAGCCAAGAAACTTTTTCTTAGAGATCCAGAGAATTATATTGTAGGCTTTCAGACTATATGATCTCTGCCACAATTACTCAACTCTGAGATTGTAGTGAGAAAGCCATCATAGACAGTATCTAACCAAACAAGTGTGCCTTCATTTCAATAAAAATTTACTTACAACAACAGGTGGCTGACTCATGGGCTATAGTTTGCAGACCCTTGATCTAGGCTTTAATCTTAAAAAAAAAACAACTAGAAAAGATGATCAAATTAAACCCAAATGAAGGTGAAGGAAGCAAATGATAGCAAGTATCAATGAAATAGTTAACAGAAAAACAATAGAGAAAATGAATAAAACCAAAAATGTGTTTTGTAAAAAGATAAGTAAAATTGATCAATTTTTAGCCATATGAAATAAAGGACAAAAGAAAAGGCACTCAAATTACCAACATGAGGAATGAAAGAGGAAACATGATTAAAGATCTTACAGATATTAAAATGAAAAGAGAATATTATAAGGAACTTATTATAAGGAATTTATATATTATAAAATATATAAATTTATGTGAATAAATTTGATAATTTAGATAAAATGGACAAATTCTTTGAAAGACTGAAATTGCCATTATCTTACCATCTATTAAAATCTTATAACAAAGAAAACTGTAAGTCCTGATAGTTCCATTGATGAATTCTACCAAATATGTAAGGAATAAATGCTACAAATTTGCTATGAAGTTTTCCTAAGTTTTCCAGATCATTCCTCAGTTAATTCTATGAGGCCAGAATTAGCTCATGTCAAAACCAGACAAGAGAAACAAATTATAGAATAACATTTCTTATATATGCATATGAAATGTTTTCAACATTTCAGGAAATTAAATCAAGTAATATACTAACACAACAAGATTTCATAATTAAGTAGAATTTATTCATGGAATGCAAGGTTGGTTTAGCATTCAAATTAATGAGTCCATTGACAAATTGAAATTTTAAAAAGCATATGAACAACATCAATAGAGGTATAAAAAACATTTGAAGATATTCAATATATTTTTGTGGTTAAAAAAAACTCTTGAGTGATCTTCCTCAATATGATAAAGTTTACATATAATAAAAAAAACTATAGGTGACATCCTATTATAATGGTAAATACAAAATACATTTCTACTCAGATAAGAATTAGGGGAAAATGTCCACTCTTCCCATTTTTATCTAATTTTGTAATGAAAGTACTAGCTTGTACAATCAGGCAAGAAACAGAAATGATATGTATACTGTAGAAATGAAGAAGTAAAAGCCTCTTCAGTGACAGATGACATGATTAACTTTCTAAAATCCTAATTAAAAATTATTACTATAAAAAAGAAGGAACTATGAGATTCAATAGGTGTGTGTGACAAATTTACAGGATATATTGTTAATATACAATATAATTGCATTTCTACATATTATCAGTGAATAAGAAAATTGTTCACATAAGCATGCAGAATATAAAATATTGAGAGATAAATTTAACAAAATTAATGCTTATACATTGAAAACTACAAAATATTGCCAAAAGAATTTAATAAATACTCCCTTAAATAGAAAGCTTTATTATGCTCATGAATCAGAAGATTCAATATTGTTGTCTGTTCGCTCTCTAAATTGAGTTAATTTCTAATCAAAATCTCAGTAATTTTTTTATTTTGGAAACTAAAAGACTCATTTTTAAATTTGTATGGAAATGGAAATGATCTAGAATAGCCAAAATAAATTTGAAAAAAAGAAATATGAGAAAACTTACAATACCTAACTTCAAGACTTACTATAAAGCAGCAAGCATTAAAATGTGATACTTTTGTAAACATCGGAGACCCGTATCCAAAAATAGATATTCTTACATCTTTTGTCAATTGGCTTCAAGCAAAGAGGAATGGTAAATTAATGAAGAGATAATAATTTATATAAAACATCTGGTACAGTGTTTGTCACCTAAGTGATAGTTGCTATTATTATTGTAATTCTAATCATGGTAAGTATCACAGTAGTGTTTATAACCTATGTTTTTGAACCAGAGTGCCTGTGTTTGAATCCTGGATCTACTGCTCACTGGTTCTATGACCTATCCTTAGTTTTCTCATCTGTTAAAGGAGAGTAATAATTGTACTAAAGAGTGCGTGTAGTTGTGTTTAAGATTAAATAAGTTAATACATATAAAATACATAAAAAATACCCTGGGCCATAGTAAGCACTCAATAAATGATAACTATTATTATTAATGTCACTTGTTTGTTAGAAATGGGTGCCTGATACCACCTATTTATATGGCGACTAAAGGAACAGAGAACACATTCCCAATGGATTAGACAAAATACATACTAATAAATTAGAAGAGTCAATTATATCTTAAGATTGTATAACACTTTGATAGAATTAATAATTTTTAATAAGAAAATTACTGTGAACATGGCACAGTAGGAATAACATTTTAAAAGGTAAATCATGAATCTAAAATAAATACAAAACAGAAAACATGGAATGCCTTTCAGATTTTTTAATCCTTCCTTTAATACATAGATAGAACTAAATGTACTAATTAAAGGGTATCTTGATTTCTTCTTATAATTAAGCTATTCACAATTTATCTATAACCTAGAGAAACTGAAACAGGTTATTTACATATGCAAAAGTTTTCAAGCCACCAATTAATTAGAGCTGGAGGCAAGATGACTGCTCCTGCTGATCTGACAAACTGAACATTATTAACATTATTTATGCCTGTTTAAGAAATCACATTGTGAGAAAGAGGTGAAGCAGACCCACAGCATTGCCTATCAGTTATAATAAACATGGGAAATGGAATATCAGTAATTTTTATTAAAGTACACCCTTTTATTTTCATTTAAGACAAAGCAAGTGACTTCAATTTGTGGCCAAAGATAATGTCAATGGTTTTAAATCACAAAATATACAATTATATCCCTTGAGTAAATGTGAAAATGTATGCATTCATTTTTTCCTACCTTCTACATTTTCAATATGCTATCAATAATTCACACTCAAGTTCATCTATTATTTCCATATTTGGTAATGATTAATTTCCTAGTTTCCTTTTGGCAATATGTTTTTTGACCTTTTAAATTCTTTATTTTAAGTATTATATAAAATATTATGATTTCTTGCTTTATGATAAGGAAGAGAAATTCCTACTTTGAATGAGGATTTCCCAAATAGGTGGAATATCCCACAAATACAATCTCATCTCTCCATAATAAAAAACTTGGAACCAATAGACACTGAATAAAGTTATTTTAAGCCTTAATCACAAATCATTCATTTGTTAATTAATTTAAAAAATACTCAATTGCTTACTGTGCCCAGAATTCCACGTTCTGGGAAAAAACAGTGAACAAAATAATTAGAAGTATCTACCCTTATGAAGCTTCTTTCTATTTGGGCCGTTATGTACATTTAAAAAATAAAAAGTATAATAAATATGTGTAATATATTAGATAGTAATAAGTGTTAAGGAGAAAATGAATAAAGCAGGAAAACATGGTATGAATTTTCAAGAAAGTGTGATATTTTTATCCAATATTTCCTTAAACTATTTATATAACCCCACTGAATTTTGGTTTTCCTACCCCAAAACAGATCTAATATAATCATCATATTGATAACTGTAGAAGATTAAATAAGAATATGTTAAAAACATTCCAACCAGTACTTGGTACCAAATGCATGACCAATAAGTTAAAACTGATGTCATTTTATGGTCATAGTGAATACTTTATAATTTATTCTAGTTTGATATAATTAATTTTACATTGATGAGACAAATCTCTAACTTTTCTTATAGGTTGATTCCAAAAAAAGACTTAAGTTTTCATATTTACCCAATATTTACCATCAGCCAAGTCTACTCATTTGCACATTTGATAGGTCAATAACTGCCCAGGAGCAGCATTCAGCATTTCCTAAAGTTGCATTCACAAGTAATTTGAATCCCATTCCATATTTCTTTAAATTTTATCTACTTTCTAGTGCAAGTCAGAAAATTAATTACAGTTATGTGACATTACTTCTAAATTACATGCAAAGGATAATACTCTAATATCACAACCCCTCCCTTACTTTTACACAATTATATCTTAGATTTCCCCTGAGGCATTTTGCGGAGCTTACAGTTCTCACTGTGCTGAGCCTCCTGCTGCCCTTCGTTGCTGTCTTCTGCTGTAAAGTGATAGAACCTCACCTCTCACTACTGTTTCCATCAGCCACACCCATGAGAATACATACCCCTAAGCAAAGATGGCTGCACCAGCTTTCTTGTGGTTAGGGTTTACTTGAATTCCTTTCCCCAAACTCTCACTCTTTACTTTTCTTAATCTTTATATTTTAGATGTATTTTACAAAAGAACAAGAAGTTAGATTTTTTAATGTAGTATCTAAATATATATTGATTGATATATTTGGAAATACTTCTATCACCTTACTCTTGCTTTCTATTCCTTAAGATTTTCCTGTTTATTTTTTCCCTCTGCTTCATATCTTATTTTGTGCTAACACAGAATTGGGATTTTTCCAATTCTATTTTTATACTCTTCTGCTTTGGAAAAATAATTCTATTTGTGTGGGGAGGGAGGGGACTAAGCCTTGAAATTTTAATATACATGTCTAATTTAAAGGTTAATGTAATCAATTTCTTTACCCTCCTTCTAAACAACTTAAAGACCCTAAAATATTTTAACTTCTCCTAGCTTACATGCTATAATTATCCTGCTTTTTAATTGTGTCCTTTAAAAAATCTCTACAATTACATATTATTAATAGTGTTACATTTTCTATAAAGTCAACCTTTTACCAGATTTATTCATAACTTTTCTCTCTTTACTCATCATGTTCTAATTTCATTTCATAACTTCCTATGGTGCTAGGGTATGCCTTTATAACAAGTTTCACATTTGCATCAGCCAAGCTCATAAGACAACTATGCATCTAATTACCTTTAAAATTTTGCAGGTGCAAAATTTTAGAAAATGCATATAACTCTGGCCCAAAGGCATATAAGCATTTTTATTTATTGAATTTTAATCCTCACCTGAGCCAAAATTCAGACAAACAATGTTCCTTTAGCTCATCCTTTTCTAAGTCACACCTTTTCTAAGTTTTAAGTGAGTCAGTTTCTGAACTGACTCTCTTCCTTGTACACATCGAAGACTTAGTCGACAGTCTGGGCCCCTGTGTTAGCTACTAGCATCCTTACAGAGTAGGCTTGGTCTCTAATGTGATTCCACTTTCTTTCTGACCTTACAGAAATGTCTTTTTTGTACGAGCTGCCATTCATTACTTAATATTTTATACATTTCCTCTGTAACTTTGAATGTTTTGTGGACAGAAAGTTTGAGGATCTTTAATCAGCAGCTTGTGAAATCTGTGAAATATAGGTATACCTCCTTTCATTGCACTTTGCTTTATTGTGCTTCACAGATACTGTGGGGTGTTTTTTATAAATTAAACATTTATTTTATTCTTGTGTTGAGGAAGTCTACCAACACTATTATTTCTGCGGCATCTGCTCACTTTATGTTTTTTTGTGTCATATTTTGGTCATTCTCACAATATTTCAAGCATTTTCATCATTTTTTTTTGTCACGGTGATCTGTGATCTTTGATATTACTATTGTAATTGTTTTGGGTTGGAATGAACTGCTGTGTGCTCTGACTTCTCCACCAATTGACCATTCTCCTGTTTATCTTTCTCTCCTCAGTCCTCCCTATTCCCCAAGTCACAACAATGTTGATATTAGGCCAGCCAATAGCCCTACAATGGCCCTTAAGTGTTGAAGTGAAAGAAAGGGTCACATATCTTACACTTTTAATCAAAAACTAGAAAGATTAAGTTCAGTGAGAAAGGCATGTCAAAAGTCAAGATAGGTCAAAGGTAGGCCTTTTGTACCAGACAGCTGAATGGTGAATGCAAAGGAAAAGTTCTTGAAGGAAATTAAAATTTTTACTCCATTGAACACATGAATGGTAAGAAATTTAAGCAACAAAAATAAAGTCAGTCCTCTCAACCCCTCTAACTGCTTTATTAACTGAGTTTATGTAAAGATTCTAAGGGTGAGGCAAGACCCTCCACCAGCCAAAAGATTATGACTTGCTCAAGGTTGTTAGCATGGTTTAGTAATAAAGTATTTTATAAATTAAAGTATGTACATTTTTAAAACATATTGATATTGCACACATAATAGACTACAGTATATTGTAAATGTGACTTTATACGCACTGGGAAGCCACAGCATTTCTGTGACTCTCTTCATAGTGGGACTTGCTTCCAAGCATTAGTCTGGAACCAAACTCACAATATCTCTGAGGTATGCCGTATTTAACTGCTTATTCTCTTTTCAATCTTCATTGAATTTCTTCAGTTGTTTTATAAGTTCCTTTCCTCAGCCCTGGAGAGCTCTTCCCTCAAGGGGACGACATTGTCACGAAAAATTAAGACATCAAATTATCAGCTTCCAAATTAAAAATAACAATAAAACAAGACAGAAAGATTATTTACTGGTGCAGTTCTCTGACTTTCCTTATGACTAAAAATTCTCCAGATTTGGGAAGGAAACTTTAACAGGAAAAAATTTTAAAACATTGGTTGGATAAGCTATAAGAGGTATATTCTGCCTTCTTTATTAACTTCAGTAGAGAAGAAATGATGATAGAACCCCCTAAAATCCTGTTTGGATACATGATTAGAGAAAAATAAATCCTGTTTTCATGGAAAATGCGGAGAAGGTGAAAGCTTGAAGAAATTCCCTTAACCTCACAGTAGAGGAAAGAAGAGAGATGCACATTCAGGTTCTAAAGCCCCGAGCAAGCCATAAAAGGCAGCTTTGAAACCAAGTCTTATGTTGCCTGCCCTTGACAAGGTCATAAAATACAGCTGAGAGAGAAAAAGACTCTGAAAGAGTTCTGTCTTTGACAAGGGGCCATGGCATCAGAAGGCACTCTTGACCATATGGTCAGAGATCAGGGAGGAAGATAGATACTTCACAGGATGCCATTGTGGAGGGATGACAATGCAATGGCCCAGATTGATACATTTTAGTTGATGTCAACATGAAGCGACCTTGGAAAATATGCCTTTATTTAACTCACTTGGAACCATGATGCTCCATTATACATCTTTGCCTACCACACGCCCATACAAAAACTTTACCACCACAACTGCTTGAATAAATCAATCCTAAGGAGAAGGGAAGGGTGTAACAGCGATTGCAATACTGCATTGACTGAGTTTAAATTAAAAAAAAAATCACTATTTACCTAGAGTTTACTAAGTTGTTTGCTACCATCATTTGAAATGTCAGTACAAAATAGAGGTGATATGGAATTAGAGAAAATAATCACTTGTATACCTGTGTTTATGCTCAGAAAACCCAGGTCTATTACATGAATTTTGTAATGCAAAGCCATATTGGCATCTCAACTCTATTAATGATTAGGGGAACTCAGGATTCTTTTGTCATTCAGGGGCCTACTCAATTGCAACATTCTCAGAGAGTCTCTACTTCATAAAGATAGCTTCCCTGTCACTATCTATCACTATCTATCATTCCTATCACTTATTTTTTTCCTCCATAGCACTCACTACTACCTTATGCTGTAGATTTATTTGCTGATATATTGTCAGTCTCCCGTGCAGAAATAAACTCCCAGAGGATCTGGACTTTGTGTTATTCACTGTGGTTTTCCTAGAGCTTAGAAAACTCCAGAAAAGGCCTCTAATAAATATATGGAGAATTAATAAAACATTATATGTATGTATCATAATAGATACTATGTATTTAGATTTTATATATATATAAATTTATATATATATATCAAAGTCGATACTATAGATCTAGATTCTACAGATATTTTTATCGTATAATATATTTAGGTACTATGTACATGTGATTTTTCTCTTCTCTTGTTTTCCTCTTCCAATTATTTCTGAAAAAGTTATAAGTTATGTCTCAATGATCCCAATGTGAGGAATATACTGAATTATGGCATTTGGCAGGAGAGGCAGACTTATGTTTTTGGCCCTAAAATCATAGAAGTGAGGAAAGGGCTGGAAGAGTTCACCTTATAAGTAACATTTTCCTATAATTTTACCTAATCTTACCCAGCATACAAGCCTATTTACTGAAGTGGTTTCTTTATTGACTAATAGATCATTTTTTTAGAGGACAGAAGAAAGAGAACCTCAAATGTTTTACAGGTTCAGTTAACACTGAATTTATTTTTAATATTACAGGAAGATATTGGAGTTAATTATAATGTTTGCATTATGGCACATCATTATCACTAGTTTATACAAAGTCTTTCTCTTGCTTTATCCATCTATCTATATATCTATCTATCTGTCTATCTAAATATCATCTATCTATCAATCTATCCATTTTGTCCCTATTCTGCATTCCCATTCCACACTTTCAACTTAGGCAATGATTTTAAGTTGTTTCATATATATGGCTTTATTCTTTGTCTTCTTAAAATATGTAAATTGATATAGTGAATGGATTCTTTTAAATTAACTTTTATGATATTTTGTTATACATTAAGTCTTTCATTTCTTTTCATTCAGCTATATGTTATGAAGACCAGGATTGTTGTTATGTGCACATATTTGCCATTTCCAAATACTATATGCTACTCTGTTTTGTAGCTGCCACATCTTGCCTTACCTAGCTACTGTAAATCACAATTTACATATTTAGAGCAAATCACAAAACCACAAAAGGTTCTATTTGCCTAGTGTATCTTCATGAAATGAAATGTATCATTAGGAAGTCTCAAACAATTGTCTTATTTTAAGTTCTTTAGTTGGCTGAATTTGGTTTAAGATACTTTTCAACCAACTCAAATATCTAGTGTTCTGTCTTAAATAAGAAGGATGAGTAATTTATTTTTTATATTGGAAAAAAAATTCTTACACTCATGTGTCTATGTATACATGCACTCAAGTCTCTTCAAAAGAACAAAAGGATCTGGAGAGAATTTCTCTTGCTGTGAAGGACAAAAACTCAAGATAGTATACTCTGACACAAAGTGCATTGCTTTGCCAATCTCTAAAATGTCACTTCATGGGCAGCCTGCTGGGCTCGGCTCAGAGCCATGGTGCCAAGACTGCTAATAAAAAAGAATAAAGGTTAATGAAGGCACTGGGTTATTTATTATCTTGAATAAAATAGCCTGGGTTTTATCTGGATGGCTTGTTCAAGGCATAAGATCTTGCCTTTGATTTTTAACATTATATTATTCTTTTCTACAGGCTTGGAATTTTAATGTTTTTGCTAGGATACAGTCTTACCATGTTTATTAGATATGCAATTTTATTACAAAAATAAATGGATATATTATAGATATTGAAATATGATGGCTGACATACATAAAAAAATAAAAGAATAAATCCCTCAGAAAACTCACTTTGCAATTCAGTAAGAGAAAATTTGTACATTAAGCACATCTTTTGTTGCTCATGAGCAACTTGCTGAAAACAAATCCAAACATTTAATTGTGGCATATTGACATAGAAAAACTGACCTTTTATAAAGAACATATGGTGCTTTAGTTGCACACTTCAGCTTTGAGTCTAGGCACTGCAATTTCATTTAAAAGGAAACAAACATTGCAATAAAACTAGTCTTTCTGTCAACTGACAGAATGTAGCAAACCAGAAGTACATTATCCTCCACAGCCAGGATCCGATCTTAAAGATTTTAAGTCAACTGAGAGTGAGTACACATGCTATTAGCTCTCTACTGATAATTCCAAATATATCAAATGTGTGAGATATACAAAGTGGTTTAGTAATGTGCTCCAATCTAGTGTCAGAATCTAAGTTTAAAATATACACTGAAACATTATCTTTGCTGTGACAGCATCTATAGCTGTGTATAATCATCTCTAACATTGTAGATTTGCTCTCACATAAGTATTAAGTATTAACATGAGGCCATCTTTCAAATGACCACTAGCCATTTCTACATTCCCCACCCCATCCTGTCTAATAAAAATATAAACAAATCCTCATGAAACATTTAACCTGTCATTTTTATTACTTTTCCAATTTCTTATTTTTCTTAGACTCCTGGATGTGTGAAGCTCTACTAATTTCTGTGTTTGAAGTTTTCTTCTGATTCCCAGGTATATTTATATTGTAATGAGACTCACAAGCTGTGGTACCATTTTTTCTTGTATGAAACAAGAAGTATTTAATTATTCCCCAAAATAATTCTACTCACTAGCATTATTCAGACTACTAATTGAAAGAATATTTTTTGGATGATGAATACGTGCCCATCATTGTTCTAATATTGTGGGTATAGCCATAAAAAATCTTTTAGAGATTTTGTTGTAAGCTGTATCAAGAAAATACTCAAGATTGTTAGGAAAACTAATTTACAAAACTATGAAAACAGTCTATAGAACATGATGTGTTAGTCTGTGTGGTAAAATTCTATGATAAAAATTGTGTTTTTGAGTTTTAGGTAAGATAAAATCAGATTATGATTATTGGTGAAGGAAAATGTTTAGTTTCCCAATTGAGCAGATCAGGGAATATGGTGATTATTAGAAATGATCACAAATATTCTGGCTCTTCTTCTGAGTAGAATTGTACATTCTAATCTCCTTGAAATTATGAGTAAACATGTCATTTCCTTGGAAAATGTGAGTTTAGGTGACATACATTATTTTCAGATGAAACCTTTACAGCTTTCACTGTACTTATGTTTTCTCTCTTCATTATGTGAGATAGTGGCTTCTCCTCTAATCTAAGCCTCAGAATGAGAACTTCCTGGACCAAATCTCCCAGCTGCCCCATGATGAATATATAGCTTGAGTGAGACACAAAACTTCATCCTTAATTTTAAGTCAGCTTAGTGAACTATAATTAACATACAGTAAAACTTGCCATTTTTATATGTATAATTTAATGAGTTTTAACAAATGTTATAATGACCACAATTGAGATATAGACCATTTCTATCACTCCAATCACTAAAATAATTTTAAAAAATTATGACCACAACAACTAGATTTTCTTTTTCCAGATTGGATAATTTTCCTTTTTAATTGATATGATACCTATTTTCTGCAAAAGTCAGAGACAAGCCTCTTAAATATTACTTGTAGCAAGGAAGACTGGTACAAAATTTCTGTAGCAGACTTTGGAACAATATTTCAAAAACTTTAAACTTTTATACAATTTAAAGAAACCAACATTTTTATATTTGTAATTATATAACAGAGCAAAATCAGCAGCAACTATATCAATTGAATTCTCATGATGTACAACAATATAGCAATTATGGCTATAAAACCATCTAATAACATGAGAAAAATGTTCCAAATTATTTTTATTAATATATGGGGATATATACATTAAAAATCAATAGATATAGTAGGATTTAATTATGCAAAACATATTCTAACGTGGAATTCCATAGAGCAAATTCTTACAATGATTGGCCTATTTGAAAGGATTGTCATTTATGGCATATGAAATATCGCTACTATTCAGGTATATGACCAGACCTAGCCTGATTAGGACTCAGACAATGAAATCTTCTAATTGCCTTTAAATGATGTACTAAAAACAGGATCTTAGCTTTTTCACATCTTGTTTTGTGACCTTGGTCAACATATTTAATTCCCCAAACTTTAGCTGCCACATTAAAAATATCATTTAAATAACACTAATAAAATTAGTAGTAGTAGTATTAGCAACAGTACTAGTAGTAATGAAGGTAATATCTATCTCACAGGGTTATGATGGGCATGAAAAATTAAATACAATGGCATAGGGTCTTGTACATTGTGAATACTCAAGAAAACTAGCTACATTTTGAAAAGGGATGAAATAAAAAATTTTTTACAATGTTATATTACTTGAATTGACAATTTTGATTGATTGTCTCCCAAGAAAAGAGTATATATTTTTTTAATTTGATAGTTTATTCCCTTGCTTAAATCTATGTAGAGTTTAATAACATTTGTCTGATGCCCGAAAGATAAAATCCAAATGACTTAGGCCAGTTTTAATAGACGTAACTAAAGTCAAACCATCTTTGTCTTTCTATAATAAACTTTTAAAATATACTCTTTTAATTTTAATTTTTTATTTTGAATTATTATGGCTACAATAAATTAATAAAATCAGGATAATCCATCACCCCAGGCATTTATCATTTCTTTGTGTTAGGAACATTCCAGTTCCACTTATTTGAAAATTATTGGAAGATTCCAGTTCCAATTATTTGCTTTCCAGTTATTTGAAAGCATACTCTAACTTATTTTTATTATAGTCACTTTGTCATGCTATAAAATATTGTTCATTCTATCTATCTAACAATATTTTTGTACCCATTAACCATCCCCATTTCCTCCCATTCCCCACCACCCTTCCCAGTGTCTGGTAACCATCATTCTATTTTGTCTCCATGCAATCATTTTTAATATTCAGCTACCACATATGAGCAAGAACATGTGAGTTTTTTTTTTTTTCTGTGCTTGGCTTATTTCACTTAACATAATGTTCTCTAATTCCATCCATGTTACTGCAAATGGCAGGATTTCATTCTTCTTGTGGCTACATAATTGTCCATTGTGTATATATACCACAATTTCTTTATGTATTCATTTACTGATGAACACTTAGTTAATTCCATATCTTGGCTATTGTGAATAGTGTTGCAATAATCATGGGAGTGCAGATATATTTTCAATACACTGATTTCCCCTCCTTTGGATATATACTCAGCAGTAGGATTGCTGAGTCATATGGTAATTCTAGTTTTAGTTTTGTGAGGAACCACCACACTGTCCTACATAGTGATTGCACTAATTTCCATTCCCACAAATAGTGTACAAGCGTTCCCCTTTCTCCACATCATCACCAGCATTCATTATTGCCTGCCTTTTTGATAAAAGCCATTTTAACTGGGGTCAGATACTATCTCATTATAGTTTTGATTTGCATTTCTCTGGTGACTAACGATGCTGAGAATTTTTGTATAGACCTGTTGGCTACTTGTATGTCTTCTTTTGCGAGATGTTTATTCAGATCCTTTGCTCATTTTTTAATTGGATTATTTGATTTTTTCTTGGCAAAAGTATATTTCTTTCAGAAAGAAATGTTCATTACATAACCTAATAGTGCAATGTGTAGTGTTTCAGTACTGAGTTGTGAGGAACAGTTTGGCGGAGAAAAAGCCAGAGCTCTTTGTAAGATTGAATCTTTACCATCTACCCAGTTAAAAAAAATTCAAGAATTTGAATTAAAGAATTTGCATTAAAATTAAACTTTATTTTGTTTTGTATTTTATTTTATAAATATTTTTCCACTTATTTTGAAAGGTGATGATCCCACAGAGTTTTCTATCTTCAAAACATACAATCAAGGTGACTAATTTAGATGCTGCTATTAGAGAATGTGAAGAGTTGCAGAATTCAGTACTGAATTTCAGTGCCTGAAAATCAACATTGCATACAGTTAGCAGCCAAACACAATCTTAAATTGGTTTCATTATACCATCATTTGCCTATTTTAACAATAATGTATATGCTGCATTAGTTTCTTTGTTAATATGGGAAGAGAAACACATGGCATATATCCATGTGTTAAATCCTAAAAAATAAATTAATGAATGAATAAAATTCTTTCATTTCTCATACAACAGGCTAGAAATGAAGGCCAAAAGGAAAACACCTAAGAATTCTATGAATGCCAAGAACAAATCATCACTATGATTTGACATGGGGTTCTCTGATAAAACTTGTTCCAACTGGGACAATGGTGTCTGGTTCATTCACTCATTAAAGAAATATTTATTAAGCACCTACATCTCAGATAGTATAGGCTCCAGGAACGAGGTAGAGAATTTTTCAAATCATTTCTGTTTACATAAAACTTAAACAATTTGGAAGAATTTGGAGTATTGACAAGATACTTTTTATAAGGAAATAATCAAATAAGAAAGTTTCAAATATGAATGTATTCTAAGGATAATTAAAAAATTAACATGGTATGCATTTCTGCAGGCCATTTAAATAGAGGTACTGTCTTTGTTTCAGATCATCTTTTTTACAAATGTCTGTATAACAAATAGCATTAGAAGATAGAGATAATATCTTCCTCCAGGGCAAAAATATAGTTTTGCTTATAAATCCTAAAGATATAATGTGTCTCTCCAGAGAAATGGGCAGATTTGCTTTCCAACTAATGGCATCCTCTGAGGCAAAGATCAGGAAAGTTTGCTGTGTATTATAAATATTTGGGTTCTAGACACTTGAGGTTACTTTTCTGGAATGCAACCAACTGCATGTATAAGTGTCACCTGAAGTTCTTTTCGGTGAGTCACAGGTATTGTGACTCAGGAAATCAACACAAACGCTGACATTCTGGTTATTGTTATTGCTAGTAATAATAAGGTCCTAAAGTGTTTTAAGGCTGATACAGAAATATTTTATCTTTTGCCAACATGAAACTTTTGCCAGGTATGAAACTTTGGCAGGCTAACTTTGTGCAATTGCAAGTAAGGAAAAATCTCAGAGCCTTCACAGTCCTTGTCAAGCCCCTAATAAGTAGGTGAGTCATGTGTGTTCAAGAAACAGGAATAAAAGGCAAATTTTGAAAACTAGTGAGTGAAGGGAAGTGCAGATTAGAAGAATTCAGTGAAAAAGGCAGGATCTAGATCTGGTAGAAACTTGCAAGCCATAACTCTAATGCGGTTTTATTTATGCAATAAGAATCAAAAGGAGATTTTAAGCAGAAGAGTGACACAACTGGGTTTATACATTATATGCTTATCAAAGATATTGATGAAAAGTACTAGCCTATGAGTCAGAATAATGAATTCATGACTCAGGTCTGCCATAAAACAGTTATATAATCTTGAAGAAAATGAACAAACTTTTCTGAACTTCAGTTTTCTGCAATATAACAGAAAATCAGGAAATAAATACCTTATATCTATTAGTATAGCTATTATTAAAAAAAACAGAAATAGCAAGTATTGGTGAGAATATGGAGAAATTTGAACCCATGTACACTGTTGGTGAAAATGGAAAATGATGCAATCACTGCAGAAAATATATGGCAGTTTCATAAAAAACTTAAACATAGCATTTCCATGTGATCCAGAAATTGCACCTCTGGGTACATACCCAGAATAATTGAAAGTAGGATCTTAAAGGGATTTGTACAACTATGTCCATAGCAGCATTATTCACAATGACCAAAAGATAGAAGCACATCAGTGTTCATCAATGAATGGATAAATAAAATGTGGTATATACAAGCAACGTGACATTAGCTGACCTTAAAAATGAAGAAAATGCTACAAACACATGCTACAAAATACATGCTGACACATGCTACAAAATAGATGAACCTTGATGACATTAGTCTAAGTGAGGTACCTAGAATAGTCAAATACACAGAGATAGAAAGTAGAATGGTGGCTTCTAGGGCCTGAGGGGAGAGGGAATTGGGGAGCTGTTGGTCAATGGATACAGAGTTTCACTTTTGCAAGATGAAAAGAGTTCTAGAGATTGTTTGCACAACAACGCAGAAGTACTTAACATTGCTAAACTATATACTTACAAATGGTTAAGATGGTAAATTTTATGTTATGTGTATTTTATCATAATTAAAAATCAAAAATCTACTACTATAGTTGATTTATTTAGCAAACAAGAAAAGTTTTCCTACTGTGGTTCAGACATGATATCAATCTCCATAGATATCAACATAGAAGAAAGAATATCTTCCCTGAAACAGCCAAGAAAATAACAAATTATACCCTGTGTCAGGAAACAGTTTTACACATGCTATAAAAGCTAAAATCATCTATGAAAGCAAGATGGAAGTACTGTTAGTGTCAAAATAGATTTCAGAATTTCCAGTTTTAGAAGTAGTTACAACACCATTTAGGGTTGCTTTATGCAGTGCTTGGTGTATACCCCTTCGCGTATAATCCTGTTAAGGGATAAGGATGCCATTCCAAAGGTCTAGAAAGTAAGACTGGGAGATAAAATGTCATGAAGATACGGGATAAATTATGACTTAAATTACCAGCTGTTGCCTGAATACACATTTGGATGTATATTATATGTGAATGGAGCATTTTTCCCTTACCATCTTCAAGGAGCACATTGTCTAAATTCATTTTTCACTTGATGAATGCTCCATTCCCATTTTAAATGAGAACATCTGAAAATGCTCAAGCCCTCATGAGGCTATACAGGAGAGAAATTATAACATGAGAAAATAAATTAGACATCAACATTCTGATTGAAGAAATGGTTGATTCAGGAACTTGTTAAAATGGGTTTATTGAGATGTAATTGAGATACAATAAACTGTAAATGATTAAGATGCACAATTTGATAAGTTTGACATATGTATACAATTGAAAAAATGATTGCCATAAGCAAAATAGTGAAAATAACTAATACTTCCTAAAGTTTTCTCACTTGCCATCCCTCTCTCCCATCTTTTCTTACCCTTCCATATGCAGGCAACCATTGACCTGCTTTTGTCATTATAGATTAGTTGGCATTTTCTAGGATTTTATATAAATGGAAGCATACAACATACATTCTTTTTGTGCCTGTTTACTTTAAGCATAATTATTTTGAAATTTATCCATGTTATTGCCTTTATCAAAAGTTCATTCTTTTTTATTCCTGAGTAGTATTTTATTATGTGAATAAATCACAATTTGTTCCTTCATTTTCCTTTTTATGAGAATTTTGTATGTTCTCAGTTTTTGGTTACTACACTTAAAGCCACTATAGACATTCACAAACATTGCTTTGTATGTACATATGCTTTCATTTTTCTCAAGTAAGTATATAGGAGTGGAATGACTAAGTTATATTGTAAGGTATGTATAATTTTTTTAAAGAAAATTCCAAACTCTTCTCCAATGTGGTTGTATCAGTATACATTCCCACAAGCAGTATATGAGTTCCATTTGCTCTATTTTTTCACCAACACTTGAAATGACCAGTCTTTTAATCTTAGCCATTCTAGTAGGTATGTAGTTGTATTTCATTGCAGTTTCAATTTCCATTCCTGTAAAAATAAAGAATGTTGAGCATCTTTCCATGTAGTTCTTTGCAATTAGTATATTTTCTTTGGTGTGGTCTTTGTTCCACTATTTTGTTCATTTTTAGGTTTATTTTATTGAGGTTTGAGTGTTCTGTATTTATGTTGCCATAACCTAGCAGAGCAGGATTTGCACTAATAAAAATTAAGAGCAATTTAGGGCACTACAATTGTGATATCATCATAGTTGGTTTCTGAGAGGGAGATGTACTGGGAGAGTTATCACTACAGCTACTCTTCTGTAGCTGATATACCCAAATAAAATTCAGGGCTCTGCAAAGTATGTGAAGTTCCAGAGGACTGCGTGAGCTATAAAATATGCAAGCTTTCCTTAAACTGTGAGAAATAAGCTACTACTTTTCACAGACCAAGTCACTATCAGGAAGCTATCAGGAGACAGGTAGAGATTTGGGAGTTTGGGTGAAATTATATTTCTCTTCTATAGATCTTGTTGGTCCAATTAACGAAGTTACTAGAAATAAATCTGAATTTGAATAGGAGGATGCCTGTTTAGAAAATATGCTTTAAAATATCCCTAAGGGCCAGAGCACAGATGGCCTTACCTAGTCCTCATTAGTACTTGATTGCTCAGATGATACTAGACATGTTAGAAAATAAAATATACTCAGACTGGAGTTTTTGGCAGGAATTGAAGAAGGCTGCTCAGCATAAACAGCTCAGGTTTGATCTACAAGTGTGCCTGATACAGCTACTCATTGTAGTTGAAAAGAAAATCACTAGCTTGTTATGGGGCAATAATCAAAGCTACCTTTACCGTGGAAGGACATCAGATGACTCTGAGGCCAGAAATATCAATCACATTAAGAAGAAATATGTCAGAATAGAATAGAGAAGCAAAGCCCTAGAAAGTTTGCTAATAAAATGAAAGTGGAATTTTCAAAACCCTACTGGGTGGGGGTGGCAGGATTCAGGGGGGAGCAGAGTGCATACACAAGCTGGTTGCTTCACTGGCTGTAGGGCCAGTGTTGTATTTTAATTAGAAAGCTACACAACTCACGTATGCATTATAATACAAAAAAATATATTTCAGACATTTGGAAAATTCTAAAATATAATAATATATGTATATGGTACAGGCTGAATGCTTATTTCAGACAGCTCTTATCTATTATAAAAGCATATAGTCTTTATACATAGCACTTGCTTAGGTAAATGCATCTATGTGTTGATATAAATCATTTGATAGAACATTAACCTCACTTCAAGAGATGAAATTGAAAACCTGGCCTAGTTATTCACTGCAGACACAGACTGTAAAAGGAGTTAGGATCTACCTCGAATTAGATCCACTCCTGCTTTTCCCTTCAAGAGCTTTAGCCACCAATGGTTTGTATATGTAGCTATAGTTCATATTAATAATTATTTATCAACTAAGAATTTAAAATTATTTTTTTACATGTAGTAAAGTGGAAGTCTCAACCGTGAGAGGCAAAGTAAAAATTTACACAATTCCTAGATGCCTATAATAAAAGTAAGAGGTGAAGGAACTATGCTAAGTAAAAGTTGGACTCTGCTTCTACATTTTAGAAATATGTGTCATAAAAAGTGATGACTCCACTTCTCCTTAAAGAAGCTGACCAAGACAATGAAATGAATGGGGAAAAGTCCATCTAAATTACATGCTGATATAGCTAAGCAAAACCAAAACAAACCAAACAAAATAAAAACAGACTGGCAGGAAATAATGGGGAGACAAGTGTGAGATTAGCAGTGACAACACCTCAATAGAGGGTCCGCCTAGTATTGGAAATGCCATAGCAAGAGTAAGAGTGAAGTGGGAAGATCACCAAAGCAATGAAGAAAAGGAATGGACACTCTCTAAGAGGTGCCTAGATTTCAAATGTATCAAAAAATCACCTTCTGATAAATGCTTATATAATAGTAATGGTATCATTTTTGTAATCTCCACAAGTCTTCCAAAAAAAAAAAAAAAAAATGGAAGGAGCAACCAGCATAGCAGAACAAAAAGCTGGAAATCGTGTTTCAATAAGAGGAGATAAATATGTGTCCTTATGAATCCTGAAGACTGGGAAAAAACACCCCAACAGCAGCTGTGTGGGAGCAAACAGAGGAAAGAAAATGGGGCTCCTATTAATCTGAAGTACTTACCACTCCAACAATGTCTCTGTACTTGGAGTGAATAAGTTAGTTAATGGATCTAAGAATAGCAACCCAAACTGGTAGGTGAGTACATGAGTCCCTGGGAAAGACTAATCATGAGGGTGTCTTGGAGCTTTATAGCCACTGAAATACTCAATAAAAAGACAGATACCTTTCTGACATAAAACAAATAGATACAGCACAAATTGATTAAGAAATAGAACAGATTTGGGATAAAAGAAAGGAAATTTCTGATACTATTTGAAGACAAGATGACAACAAGGACTTGCAAAAATTTTGGTAATATCATTGAGAGACTAATTTTTCAATACTCACTTGTAATATCTCAGATTGGATTCACCTGGAAGCAGACTCTGAGATGCAGTTTAGCCCACTGGATGCTTATCATCGAGTGCCTCTGGAATCAATACTTGTGAAATGGGGGAAAGAAGGGAAGAAAGCAGGATTGGCTGGGCACAGGGAGGTGCAATGCAAGCACAAGGATAGCCTCAGTGTCCCACACTGGGAGCTCTGGAAAAAGAATCGTACTTTAGAATTGTTCTGAGTTGGGCTTTAACTCCTACTTTTGTCCTCTTTGGTTGTGGATCACCACAGGAAGGGGAGTAAATGTAGACAAATTGGTTTTCTGTAGCTGAGCAAAATTCCTGAAGAAGTTGATACACCTCAGGGCTTCCTCATTATAGTACCCACAGCAGTTGTACCAACAATATTTTCTTCACATCCCAAAGAGGCAGCCCTGAGCCTCTCATAAAATGAGAAATGCTTTACTGGCTCAAGCCCCTAAAAGTGCAAAAAAGTTATCTCACTTAGACATGAAGAATAGGAAAGGATTTTATTACACTCAAACCCCAAATAAGATGCTATAGGAATGAAAGAGGATAATGAGAATCGAATACCTATACAAAATAGAGACATACCAAAAAAATGTGCCACAATGCAGAGAAAACCTACAAACTTGCATACTTATGGGAGTAAACAGAGATTATGAAAAAAACAGAATCTATGGTAGAACCAAATAAATCAAAATTGGAAAAAATAAGAAATGAAGAGAACATGAAAAATAGTTTTAAAAACCTCAGGAAATAATTATAAATAAAATTTAATAATCATAAAAATGATTAAAAATAACATAAGAACAAATGAACATGGCAGGAAATACTCTTGTTTAAATAGATGAAAGATAAAGAAAAAATTTTAAATCAGATATTAAAAGAAGATTCAATGGATTCTTCAATACTGAAGTAATGATAGAATTAGAAAATTACTATTTTACTATATCTAATGAAATCATGGAACTATACCAAGCATTCTCAAAATGGGATCTGACAACTTCTGGTGATCCCCAAATTTTTTCACTGAATCTGTGACTTCCTCTATTTTCTAACTTTGTATATGTGTGAGGCTAGATTTTCTCCATAGACTTTAACAACAAAACAACACATTGCAACAGATTGAATGCTGAAACAGATATGAGAATTTACCTATATTCAAACAGACATTAGAGAGTCTTACAAAAATGTAAAATGATGCTACTTTTCTCCCGTTTTTGTTTTGGAAAAAACAGTATATTGAATCCTCCTTTGTAGCTATGAAAATCCTAGATGGCATCTTCTTCCAATAGAAGGCTGCTTTGTCTACTTAAAAATCTATTGTTTAGTGCAGCCACCTTTGTCAATTATCTTAGCTAGATCTTTCCGATAACTTACTATGGGTTCTACATTAGGATTTGTTGCTTTACCTTGCACTTTTATGTTATAAAGACAGCTTCTTTTCTTAAATCTCATGAACTATCCTCTGCTACAGCTTCCCTACCCCTCTAAGCCTTTATAGAATTAAATAGAGTTAGGGCCTTGGTCTGAGTTAGGCTTTAGTTTAAGGAACTGTTGTGGCTTATTTGATCTTCTATAAAGACCATTAAAACATTCTCCATATCAGGGTTAAGGCTGTTTTACTTTCTTAATATGTGCTCACTGGAGTAGCACTTTTAGTTTCCTTCAAGAAACTTTTGCTTTGCATTTATATCTTGGCTAACTATCTGTCTCAAGAGTCCTAGCTTTCAGCCTATCTCAGCTTTTGACATGCCCTTTTCACTCAGCTTAATCATTTCTAGATTTTAAAATTTAAAGTGAGAGATGTGTTACTCTTCATTTCATCTGAACAGTTATAGGTCTTTGTAGGGTTATTAATTGGCCTAATTTCATCATCGTTGTGTCTCAAGGAACAGGGAAGCCTGAGGAGAGAAAGAAAGGAAAAGTTGGCCACTAGAACAGTCAGAACATACAGAACATTTTTTGATTAAGTTCACCATCTTATGTGGGTACAGTTTATGGTGCTCCAAATCAATTACAATAGTGAAGGTCATTGAACATAGATTACCATATCAGGTATAATAATAATAATAATAATAAAGTTTAAAATATTATGAGAATTGTCAAAATCTGACAGATACACAAAGTGACCACACACTGTGGGAAAAACAGTACTGATAGCCTTGCTCAACACAGGGTTGTCACAAAACATCAATTTAAAAAATATATATATATAGTATCTGTGAAGTGAAATAAAGTGAAGTATGATAATATGAAGTATGTCTATATGTGATAAAGAGTTAATATCTAAGCTTTACAAAGAATTTACGCAAGTCAGTAGTGGAAAAAACAATCCAATCAATAAATGGGCAAAATACCTAAAAGACCTTTCTTTTAATAAGATATAAAAATGTATAATAAGTATATGAAAAATTTCTCAATATTATCAAGCATTAGGAAAATGAAAATCAAAACCCGTACGAGACACCACCTCATTCCTGTTAAGCTGGCTATTATGAAATAGCCAACTGATAACAAATGTTGGTGTGGATAGAGAAAGGGGGCTCTTGCACACTGTTGATGAGAATGTAGATTGGTATAGCTATTATGGAAAGCAGTATGGATGTTTCCAAAGAAATTAAAAATGAAACTATCATATGACCCAATACCTTCTTTTCTGGACGTATATCCAAGCAAAATGAAATCACCACCCTTTAAACATATCTACACTCCCATGTACATTGCAATAGTACCTACAAAAGTGAAGATATAGAAATGGACAAATGGGTAAAGAAACTGTGTTACATACATACAATGAAATTTTATTCAGCCCTTAAAAGAGATGACAGAGTTTTGGAATAGCTTTTTCCTTTAATTAATTAAAAACTTACAAATTTAGATCTGGGAATAATTTATGTTTTACCTAGGAAAACTTCATTTCAAAAAATCTACAATGGGAAGCATAGAAAAATCAATTGACAACTTATATTTGGGGGCTACTAAGAAGAGAGGCCATCCCTGAAACCAAGCTCATTTACAACTGAAGTCAATTACATTTCTTTAACATGGGAAATAGCATTTCAACAAGAAAATCGTCTATTCCATTCAAAATATTGGTGAAGGAGTAGGATGTGGTAAGGCGAAGACTGTAAACCCTGGGTGCACATTAGTCATTTTGGGGGGCCTAACATACTACCAATGCTTTAGTCTCAGCTTCTGGAGATTCTTTGTTAACTAGCCTCTGAAGGCAATGAACCATGCATTAGTATTTCAACGTACAGTTGGGTTGATAGCCAAAGCAATATTCAATTCTTTTTTTCCAAGTCATAAATATTTCCTTAACCTGTTATTAATTTATGCTTACAAATATCCATTTTAGTTGGCAATTAGACATCCTTATGAACTTTTGATAAAAATCACGCAGATTTTAATGTTTTAGCCTTCATATATTAACAAACTATCACAATGTTTCAGTTAATTCATATGGTAGTCTGGAAATGAGTAAATAACTAACACCTACCTTGAAAACTTACGGTGTATCATATCATTATTTTTCTGTGAATGCTTTTAGTCCCAGAAGAATGAAACAGCCTGCAATAGATCCTCATCCATTTTATACTACACATTGTTACAATGAGGTTATGGCATAGTGAATTATGGCTGAAATCTATACTAATGTATACTATATTTTATTTAATTTGGCAGGCCATGGAAACGTATTTTTGTGTATTAAGTTGAAATACAGTTTAACTTTTAAAACATCACTACATTAAACGAAATGTCCTATTTCCAAAATGCTATTAAATGCAATCAGAATTTTATATTTTTATGTAATTTTATTTGGTCATTGTTATTATGATTATGTCAAAATTAGGACATGAAATAAATATTTCTGTTTCTAACAGTGTTTTAAATTTCACCCATATTTAAACTCCAGCGGTAAATTGTTTATACTTATTATTAACCAATTATGAACTATAATTGAATGTACCAATAACAGCACAAAAGATAGCTGATTCAATCTTTATAACTTGTATTTCTTGTCACAGATATCCTTTCTTAACAGAATATATAATCAAATTGAGACTATCAATAACAGTTTTACCTCACTCGCAAGTTTGGAAATGTCGATGGTGTGTACTCTAATCTCTAAGAACAAACTCAGGGCTCCTTCCCCATTCTAATCTTAAAGAAGAGATACTCTATCAATGAAAAGATAGGGTGCTCTAGGCCACAGGGATGGCTACTCTTAAAGAAATTAGGCTTTCGTTGGAATGAAGAAAGGCAAAGTCCTCAGAAAATGTCATCTTGGAAATAATATCATTATAGTCAGTTCCTTCTGGGTGACATAAAAGATTAGTTTATAAAAGTTCTTATAGGGTTTAATATGCTTTCTTATTGTCCCTACTTGCATTTGTCTACTTATGGAAATGATAGCAGCATTTGTGTCAGTGGCCTCATGTAAAAGCACAGGCAGGCCTTGAGCAAGAAAAAAATGCCCCTGGCTGACCATTAGTGCAACTAGTAACTATCATTCTTTCCAAAACATTTTGCTTAGAAATGGTCATGTGACTTTTCTCATTGTTTTCAGGCAAGAGGACATAGCAACATTTAAAGATAAATCCTGAAAAGCAGCCAATATTTCTTCATCAAAAGAGATTACTTTAGTGTGCATTCATCAACTGTAATAAATGTACCGCTCTGGTGTGGAATGTTGACAGTGGGGGAGGGTACCCATGCCTGGGGGGACAGGAAGTACACAGGAGCTCTTTGGGCTTTCTCCTCAATTTCTCTGTGAACCTAAACATCCTCTGAGAAGCAAAGATTATTAATTAAAAGCAAATTTAATCTACCCATAAAATACTTATGAAGATTTCTGGATTTACTATAGTAGTGAAAAGTTTTTTTCCTTTTATTCTTTTAGAAACTATACACAATTAATGAGCACAAAACAATTTTAAAACTCCATCTTTGGTGAAACTGATATTTGTTTGAAACTCAAAACCATACAATGTAAGAGAGGTATGGTTTGGCCCTAATGACTTCATTTGAATCATTTTATTTCCAAACAGAAGAAGCAGCAGTGCTGACTCCTACTGACAGCCAGCATTCCATTCAGGAGGCAATGAGAAGAGAAAACTCTGGTTTGAGTAGCCCTTTAACTGCCAAGCTCAGTTAGTTGGTGAGAAACTAAAGCTAACATAGTGATCCCCAGCCTTTATTGTGCTTCCAAATCACCTGGGAAAGTTTAGAAAATACATATGCTAGGGTCCCAAACCCATGTCTCAGATGCAGTTGCTCTGGGATATGGTGTAGGCACTGCTATCATTATTTTTTTTAGATCCCAACGTTACTATGTATAAAGCTGTTCTGTAATACTTTCTCAATGAGGGTAAAAGAGCTCATTCACATGTAGTTCTGTACCCATAAGGAATATTCCTGATGGCCTGTGAAGTATTCCAGTCCTTTCTCAAATAAACAAGCAAACAAATAAATACATAAATAAATAAACCAATGATTTTTGTTGAATCAATTCTCAAATAGTATAAGAAAAGAAAAACAGAAAAAACTAATTCTAGAAGAGGAAAATTCAAAAGTAAATTACTGTAAAAAGGATGAAACTTCTGAACTTTTACAATATGCTGCAATTTTTAAAAAACTAAATGAAGACATTGTACAGGAGCTTTAAAAAGACAGGGCAAGATCATAAAAACAAAGAAATAATAACCATCACCCTGACTCCACAATTATGCCACTCAAGTCCTTTTCTCTGATCTCAAACTTCCTTTATATCTAGTTCCTTTTCAATTTCAAGATGACTCCTATTGGCTTTAGTGTCCTGCTGACCTATTTACTACATTTCTAAACAGCTAATGGTGAATGTTGAGATTTAAGTTTTGGAAGAGCCATTTTCAGACGTGCTATTCAACATGAATGTTTCCAATATTTTGAGTTTTCTGAAGTGAGAACAATTCCAAATTAATGATCCTTTCTTCCACAAATGGAAAACAACTTTAAATGATATTACAATGCTCACAATATGACCATAACTGCAAAAACACTCACCAACTCAACTGAAATGGCACACGAAAATTCATTTTTAATTGAAACCAATTTGAATATCTTAAAGAGATTCTACAACTATCAAGCTAATAATTAATAACCTATTTAATGAAGTGTTCCATTTCTTATGTCCTTTTTAAAATTGTTTTTATTTTAATAGATTTAGTGGATACAAGTGTTTTTTGTTATGTGGATGAATTTTATAATACTGAATTCAGGGCTTTTAGTTCGCCTGTCACCAGAATAATGTATATTGTAACTGATAGGTTTTTAGCCTTTATCCTCCCTCTCCCTCTTTCCCCTTCTTAGTATTCAATGTCCATTACCTCACTTCATGATCATATATATCCTTTATTTAGTTCCCACTTATAAGTGAGAACATGTGATATTTTTTTTCCATTTCTGAGATACTTCACTTAGGATAATGGACTCCAGTTCCATCCAAGTTGCTGAAAAAGACATTATTTCATTCCTTTTTGAGCCTGAGTAGTACTCCATGGTTTATATCCACCACATTTTCTTTATGCACTCATCAGCTCATGGCCACTTAGTTTGGTCCCATATCTTTGTGATTGTGAATTATGCTACAATAAACATTCAGGTGCAGGAGTCTTTTTTATACAGTGATTTCTTTTCCTTTGGGTAAATACCCAGTAGTGTGATTGCTAGATTGAATGGTAAGTCTATTAATACTTTTAGTTCTTTGAGGAATCTCCATACTGGAATCTGGTATAGGTCTGAAGAGTGTTAGTGAGTCAATGTAGGAAAATGTTTATCTCTGCTTTGCCTATCTGGATTTGTCTATTTTTTTATTAATATAGAATATCACTCTTTCACATATTCATTTTCCTCAGAAGGGAAAGCACAGTTTTCTATTTCTTATAAAGCATTGTGCTGACAAGCAGCATCCCTGGTAACAGCTACTGTCTGGACTCTGTTCTTTCCTGGTTCTTCTTATATATCATGCCTACTCTCTTGACTTATTTAATTTTTCTTAACTAAAATATCATCATAAAAGAATTTAAATCTGATACATAAATATGACAGTTGTGAACACAATGTAAACATTTACATCTATAATATTAGACACTAATAAACTTCCAATTGCAGGATCAAACTTAATTATAATAGCTATTTTCATAGTTATTTGAATGTGCTTAATGCTCCCATGAAGACATTTTGTTTTTATTGAAGAAACTACTTTCTTTTGTGTACAACATACTTGGATTGAGTAATAGAAATGATTTGACTTTACTCAAAATTATGGATAGTTTTTTCAGTAAAGCCTGACAATGACAAGAAGATTTCTTCTTTGTGAAGAGGTGAAATGAGGAGGACATTTTGATAGATATGATGATAAATAAACCTTCAAATTTATGGCATGGTAACAAGATAACACGAAGATATTTTTCTCCTCATATTTTTTCTCTTTACAAAGATTTTATGTACTTAAATAAAAGTTAAACAAAACTTAGTTCTATTTAAAGTAGATTTAAACCTAAGGTATGAAATTATTAGAATTCTAGAGGAAAATGTTGGAAACACTCTCCTAGACATCGGCCTAGGCAAAGAGTTTATGAAGAAGTCCCCAAAGGCAATCACAGCAGCAACAAAAATAAATAAATGGGACATGATCAAACTAAAAAGCTTCTGCACAGCCAAAGAAATAGTCATGAAAGTAAACAGACAACCTACAGAATGGGAGAAAATTTTTGCATCCTACGCATCCGATAAGGGGCTGATAACTAGAATATACTTAGAACTCACGAAAATCAGCAAGAAAAAATCAAATAACCCTATTAAAAAGTGGGCAAAGGACTTGAACAGAAACTTTTCTAAAGAAGACAGAATGGCCAACAAACATATGAAAAAATGCTCAACATCTATAATCATCAGGGAAATGCAAATCAAAACCACAATGAGATATCACTTAACCCCAGTGAGAATGGCCTTTATCAAAAAGTCTCCAAACAATAAATGCTGGCGTGGATGCGGAGAGAGAGGAACACTCCTACACTGCTGGTGGGACTCCAACTAGTTCAGCCTCTGTGGAAAGCAATATGGAGATACCTTAAAGTGATACAAGTGAATCTACCATTTGATCCAGCAATCCCATTGCTGGGCATCTACCCAAAAGATCCAATGACACTCTACAAAAAAGACACCTGCACTTGAATGTTTATAGCAGCACAATTCATAATCGCAAGGCTGTGGAAACAGCCTAAGTGCCCATCAATCCAAGAATGGATTAATAAAATGTGGCATGTGAATACCATGGAGTACTATTCAGCTCTAAGAAACAATGGTGATATAGCACATCTTATATTTTTCTGGTTAGAGCTGGAACCCATACTACTAAGTGAAGTATCCCAAGAATAGAAAAACAAGCACCACATATACTCACCAGCAAAGTGGTATTAACTGAGCAGCACCTAAGTGGACACATAGGTGCTACAGTAATAGGGTATTGGGCAGGGGGGCGGGGGGCGGGTATATACATACATAATGAGTGATATGTGCACCATCTGGGGGATGGTCATGCTGGAAACTCAGACTTGTGGGGGGAGGGGGGAAGGGCGTTTATTGAAACCTTAAAATCTGTACCCCCATAATATGCCGAAATAAAAAAAAATAAAATAAAATAACCTTTTATTCAAACATATGTATGATTCCACCAACTATAAAATATTAATAACTGCATTACTTGATGGTAGACAGAAAGTCCTATTAATATTCAGTTGTTATATAGGTCATATATATTGATAATTACCTCAAGATTAATAAAACCTGACATTTTTATCACAGCTTATAGTATTTAGGTACTTCTATGTATGGAGTTCCAATTTCTCTTAAGGTGCCTCCTCCTTCCTGAAGTTCTCTCATTTTTGTCTCTACTGCTACCATTGAGGTTTAGCTCCAGAGGTATGTTGTTATTCCTTTATTTGCCAAGGTAGCCACCTAGGGGGAAAAGACCAAAATAAGAAGTCTTTCCTTATCATATTAGCTGAAGTGTGACAAGCTAAAAATTTGCAAAGAATTGTACTAAAATAAATGGGATAAAAGTATTTTAGGAAATTGTGATCCCATCAAAGGACATGAAATTCATTCCCACGTGCTTAGACCCACATCTTTTCCCCCAACGACTTTATTAATAGAGACTGTAGAAACAAAATAATTTACTATTAATACGTGAAACAGATGATGGCTATCTATTGTGCTTAGGTTTAACAAATTCTTCTCCCGTCTCTGGGCATAGATTTGTTCAGCTAGTTCAATGCCCAAATCCTAACTTTAAAAAAAACAATGATGAGTAAAAGCATAAAATTAAAATTTCAAATAAAATTTTCAAGATTAACATTGAGCACTTAGTTCTTACTCATGGAAGTGAAATGAATTCCTCTTTGAGGAAGACCATTTCCTTTCCACGGAAAACCATCATAATGGCTTTTGGCTTTGCACTCATAATTTCAGAGGTACAAATGTAAAGCAACCTAACAGACAAAGTTTGGGACTGTAAAAAAGTCTTTTTGTATTGTAATGTAATATATATTTTAGAAGAGCCAAGGATGAACAGACCTTGTTTCTTCTGGTAAGATGTTTCTTGATCTTATATAAACTTAGAGACATATGTGGGTGCGGTGACTCATGACTTCATCCCAGCACTTTGGGAAGCTGAGGCAGGAGAATGACTTGAGGTCAGGAGTTTGAGACCAACATGGGCAACAAAGCGAGATCTTGTCTCTACAAAAATATTTTAAAATTTAGCCAGGCCTGGCAGCTTGCACCTGTAGTCCTAGCTACTTCAGAGGCTGAGATGGAAAGATTGCTTAAGTCCAGGAGTTCAAGGTTACAGTGAGCTATGATTGCACCACTGTATTCCAGCCTAGGTGACAAAGGGACACTTTTTTTGTTTTGTTTTGTTTTTTAATATAAACTTAGAGATGGTATTGCTACACATTGTTTCAAACTGTTACTGTAGAATTTTTGTGTGTGTGCATTTGTTGCAGATTGGAGTCTCAGTAAACAGACTCTGAGACAGAGTTTAGTATTTGGGATGTTTATCATGAAGCCTTTGGAATCAACATATGGAGAAGGAAGGGAAGGAAAGAGAACTATAAAGCGCAAGAAGTCAATTTGCTGCAGTCACTACAGTTTAACCCATGGTGAGGTCTGGAGCTAGAATAACTCTTCAGAATTGTTGCAAGTTGGGTTCAGATGGCCAGGCCTTATACTCTCAATTTGATCAATAACTTGATGTGGGATGTTCTGGAAAGGGAAGAGATTTTAAGTGAGGTGGCTGTCAAAGCGGAGTCTAAGCCTTGTAGTAGATAACAGCTGAAGGCTATTTACCAACAGCAGTTCCAGCAGGTGGGGCAAGAAGTCCATCATTGGAGGGCACATCAGAATTTTTAGCACAGTTCATCTTGTTGTGGATAATCCACATTCAGCTCTACATGTGGTAGACCTTTCATCCTAAGGGGAACTTAGCAGTCAATGGAACAAATTGTCTGTTCTCTCCACTACCCATTTTAGATTCCACTTAAGATCACCTAGTACCTTTTGCTGGTACCTGGGGGTATAACCATGCAGTTCTGAGCCTCTGGTCACCATGAACTTCTCAGGCTAGGATGCTTGTCCCTGGGTGCTTGTCACTTATTCCAAGTGAATACTTGCCCATTTATCATCAAAATTGAGCAAGCAGGCCCAAAGGCACCTAAATAGATGAATTTCATAGCAAAAATATTTATTCTTGCCCTCTTTATGTAGCAGCAGCCTGGGACCACATTTTATTTCCACTAATTGGTTTAATATGGATATACTGAGTATATTAAAAATAAAACCAATAGCACCTACCCATATACATTTGAATTAAATGATCTTAAGTTGGAATTCTGTTATTATTTGTTTTATCTAGGACTCTTGGCAAGTTACTTAGACTCTTGTGCCTTAATATCATCTCTGTAAAATACCAAAGATAATACCTACCCTGCAGTTTTGTGGGAGGATTACAGACATTGTAAAATGACTTACAAAAACTGTGACATATAGCAATGCATAAGAAATACCAACTATTCTCACACAAGTTAATTTTCTACATGACTTATCTTTGCATGCCTATCTGATGTATAAGAAAAGTGGGAATAGAGAGAGTTAGAAAGTTAAAAATTGCAATTACATTAGCAGTTTATATAAAGAAGCACTTCAGCTATGTAACAGTGTCACTTGAACAGCATAGAAAGACAGATCTCTTTTATTATTGCTGTTTACCTATTTGTTCTGCTTGCCAATTCTCATTTGCCTCCAGGATAGTTCTCTAAAGACTTGCATTTAGTTATATTGCAAAGAGTCTGGTATGTGGAATCATTTGGTGAGTAGTTTAGAAGATGTGTTTCTCCTTAAGATATACCCTAATTACCAATAAGTAGAAATAATTTCTATGACTCATGGTTCATCTCACTTTCATAAAAACCAATACAAATAGTTTTTCAATATATTAAGGCCTTATACTTAAATAGTTAACAGTTGATAAATTGACGGTTAGGTAGGCATACCTTTTCATTTCACCATTATGAAGGGTGTGAAAGATTGTAATAATGTGCCAGTTCTTCACCTCTCCCTAATTGACTCTATTTGTGAAGTAGCTTTGCTGTGGCTTTCACTCTAAGTGGAGTTTTTTTCCCCATCATTGGATTCTTGGATTAGTCATTTGCTTGCTCTGTCAATGGATTTTTAGCAGACATGTTGCAAGAAGAGGCATGTAAAGTGCTTGCACTTCTGCTGTCACTGTAGGAAGAGTGTACCTCCTCCGGTGCCTGGTCACAAGAAAAGAATAAAAAACATAGAACCAAACCAAATGCAGCCATGCCCATCCAGATTAGTGGACCTTTAGCTGCCCCAGGACATGTGATGAACTAAACTGAAACCAGACAATCACAAAACAAAGCTCAGCCTAGATCAGCCGATCTCTATGCTTATAATTCTCAGCTGATTTGCATGCTTGTGAAAAATAGTAAGTGGTTGCTATTTTGGGTAGCTGTTATCATAGCAAACTTTTCTGAAATTTTTTAATTTTCCAGAGGAGGAAAATTTATTTTCATTTTCTTCAAATGTATCATCCATTCATAGAATAGCGGTTTATCATCTGACATTAGAAGCTCTGGGCATGATACAAATCTGTGAATAGCAAGAATAACTTATTTTATACTGCACATTCTCACTTATATTTGGGAGCTTAAAAAGTTGTGTTCATAGCCATAGAGAGGAGAATTGTGATTACTAGAGCCTGGGAAGCAGAAGGGGAGGGGGAGATAGGAAGAGGATGATTAAGAAATATAAAAGTACAGCTAGATAGGAAGAATAAATTCTAGTGCTCTGTAGCTCTGTAGGGTGTCTCATATTAACAATAATTTATTGTATATTCTCAAAAAGATAGAATGGAGGATTTTGAATGTTCCCAACACAAAGAAATGATAAATGTTTGAGGAGATAAATATGCTAATTACCCTGAATTGATCAATATACATTGTAGACATGTATCAAAATATCACTCTGTAACATATATGTACAATTATTGTCAATTAAAAAACAAATTAACAACTAAAAACCTTTTAAAATGAATAGCTCATTTTACCTCAGGAAAATTTCTTAAAATTAGAATAATGTAAACCAGATTATTCTGCAGGTAAAATTTATATGGTTAGATTTTTAAATTATATTAAATAGAAGATAATATATTGGATCTATAAGTACAAAAAATGCTGGAGTCAACTTTAGTCACTTCTGCCTTATGAGGTTGTGGCAGCATAGAAAAAATTTCATTTTCTTTATGTTCCACACTTATAGTTTCATAAATTTATAATTTCCTAAACATAGTCTCTCAAGAATCATTTCAAAATGTTGCATAAATATTCTTTTTGCTAAATAAACTTCAAATCTTGAGAAATTTTCTTTGGCTGTGCAGAAGCTTTTTGATTTGATCAAGTCCCATTTATTTATTTTTGTTGTTGGTATGATTGTTTTGGGGCTCTTCTTCATAAATTCTTTGCCTAGATCAATGTCTATAAGAGTTTTTCAAACATTTTCTTCTAGAATTCTTATAATTTCATGCCTTAGGTTTAAGTCTGTTATCCACCATGAGTTGATTTTTGTGAGAGGTGAGAGGTGTGGATTCTGTTTCCGTCTTCTACATGGGGCTATCCAATTTTCCCAGCACCATTTATTGAATAAGGATTCTTTTCCCAAGTATGTGTTTTTGTCTGCTTTGTCAAAGATTAGATGGCTATATGAGGATGATTTTATGTCTGGGTTCTCAGTCCTGTTCCATAGGTCTATGTCTCTGTTTCTGTGCAGGTCCCATGCTCTTTGGGCTATCATAGCCTTATAGTATAGCTTGAAGTCTGATAAATTGATGCCTCCCAATTTGATCTTTTTGCTTAAGGTTGCTTTGGCTATACAGGGTCTTCTCTGGTTCCATACAAAGCATAGAATTACTTTTTTTGTTAAATCTGTGAAAAATGATGTTGGTAAGAAACTATCACTAGAGTGAATAGACGATGTACAGAATGGGAGACATTATTTGCATGTATCCATCCAATAAAGGACTAATAACTAGCATCTATATAGATCTCAGGAAAATCAGCAAAAAAGATCAAACAACACCATTAGAAAGTGGGCAAAGTACATGAGCAGAAACTTTTCAAAAGAAGGTAGACTTTATGGCCAAGAATCATATAAAAAAATGCTCAACATCTCTAATCATCAGGGAAATGCAAATGGAAACCACAATGAAATGTCACTTAAATCCAGTGAGATTGGCTTTTATCAAAAAGTCCCCACAACAAATATTTTCATGGATGCAGAGAAATAGGAACATTCTTACGCTACTGGTGGGACTGCAAACTAGTACAATCTCTATGGAAAGCAATCTGGAGATACCTCAAAGACCAACCATTTGATCCAGCAATCCCACTACTGGGAATATACCCAAGAGAACAAAAGACATTCTATAAAAAAGACATTTTAAACTGTTTATAGCAGCACAATTCACAATTGCAAAGATGAGGAAACAATCTAAGTGTCCATCAATACATGAGTGGATTAATAAAATGTGGTACATGGAGTATACATGTACTCAGTAGTATACTACTCAGTCATAAAAAAAATGATGATCTAATACCTCTTGGTATTAGATAATAATCCTAGATGGAGCTGGAGCCCATTCTACTAAGTGAAATATCACAAGAATGGAAAAACAATCACCACATGTATTCACCATCAAATTGGTATTAATTGCACATATGGATGTAACATTCATTGTGTGTCGAGCAGGTGGTAGAGGGGAGGAAGGGATGAGTATATTCACACCTAATGTGTACATTGAGCACTGTCTGGGTGATGGGCACACTTGTAGCTCTGACTTGAGTGGTGCAAAGGCAATATATGTAAACTAAATGTTTGTACCCCTGTAATATTCTGAAATAAAACAAAATCTTGAGAAATTTATGGTCTCATTGCAAGTATTGTTCAAGAAACTGTAAATGGTCAACTCATAAAATATGAAATTATAATACACATGGAAAAGGAAATTTCCCTGCTTTTCTTCCAGTCAGTAATGTTATGATTTTCTGGGTATTAGATAGTGTACGTATTTTTAGGGAGAATAAATATAACAGTCCTTTGGGAGTAACCCCAGTGATGTTACTTCAAGTCAGCAGTGTCTGGGTAGTCATACTGCAACTAGAGTAGAAAATTCTGAGCTTAATATTTAATAGAACACCTTCAGTCCATTATCAAAGAGGCAATGACATTGGGAAGAAAAATTTAACCTGCAAGTTAAACAAGAGAAGCACAAAATACTACCATTTAAATAGAGTCAAGAATTGGAAATCAGGAGAAGCAACCAAGCAAAAGGAGCAAGAAATACTGAAGTCCATGTCCAGGGCCATCTTCCTATTTCCCTGAAGTACCTTAGAGGCAGAAAAGGCACCTGACTCTTAGCATTCTTGTACATAGAAGAAATGCAATAAACACTGGAGATGAAGTATACTCACAAATACCACTAAAGAAAGGAAACCGTAGCTCAAAATATTATGGATTGCTAAATAATTCAGAAGATACAACTCTAAGAAAAAAGCAGAAGCAGACAAATATGTGAAATACCAAGCAAAAAGGTAATGTATTTACTGTAAAATGGGGATTTAGAGACTGTGGTAGTAACAGAAATGTTTTAAAAAGGAAAAAGCTTAATATTCTCTTCCTTACACAATTGCTCCAGCCTGCATGGTTTTGGTTATTAATACAGCATACACATCAGGGTTGGAGAGATTTATACACACCCCAGAGGGATTGTATAAGTTGTTCTCTGTTTCTCAAATACAGTTTCAGACCCTGAAGCAGCTCAATGTACTGCATGTTAATGGGTTTTCAGATATTCTTCAGGAAGTTATCAGAAAAGGATTGGCAATGAGCTCCTATTACTGTAATCTGAGAATCTCCAGTGGAAAGCATAACAATATAAACTTTGGAAAGTTAACGAATCTCTCAGGACCAAGGGAAACTTCATACATCCAACGCAGAAAAAATAACAATATGGTTTGTGATTTACTTTTCCTGTATTATGCTTTCGAAGCTTAGATATTTCAGAGGGGACTAAAAAGTCTGAAAATTGAAAATCAGGTAGTTTTTTAGAGAAGCTTTTACAATATTTTAGGAAAATAGAGTGTTAAATAGGCAACATATAAATATAATCAAAATATAATATAATTTAACCATTACTGAATGTCAAAATTAAATGGATCAAAACATTACATATACTGGGATAAATGTTAGAACCTTATATAGAACTATAATTCACATATAAATCAGTTTGTCTTTTTTTGAGACAGAGTCTCACTCTGTTGTCCTGAGTAGAATGCTGTGGCGTCAGCCTAGCTCACAGCAACCTCAAACTCCTGGGCTCAAGCACATTCTCCTGCCTCAGCTTCCTGAGTAGCTGGGATTACAGGTGCAAACCATGACACCTGGCTAAGTATTTATTTGTTTATTATTTATCTCAGGAAATTATGGGCATACAAACATTTGGTTGCATGTTATGACTCTGCCACATCCCAACAATGATTTGAGATGTACTGTTTCCCCTCCTACAATGCTCACTGCTTCCATTAGTTGTGAGTTTACCCACCCCTCGCCCCAAAGAATATTATTACTGTGTAAGCACCTTAGTGTTGATCAGTCAATGCCAGTTTGATTGCGAGTACATGTGGTGCCTATTCTTCCATTTTTGTGTTACCTTACTTCAGAGGACAGGCTCAAGCTCTATCCAGGATAATATAAGAGATACTAGATCACTGTCATTTTTTATAATTGAGTAATATTCCATTGTATATATATATATATATATATATACATATATATATATATATATACCATATTTTATTAACCCACTCATGGAATGACGGGCATTTGGGTTGTTTCCATATCCTTGCTATAGTGAATTGTGCATAAACATTCGAGTGCAGATATCTTTATTATAGAATGACTTTTGTTCCTTTGAGTAGAAGCCTAATAGTGTTATTGTTGGATCAAATGGCAGTTCTACTTGTAGCTCTTTGAGGTATCTCCAAATTCTTTTCCACAGAGGTTGGACTAATATGCAGTCCCACCAGCAGCGTAAGAGTGTTCCTATCTCTCCACATCCTTGCCAGCATTTGTTGCTGTAGGGTTTTTTGACAAAGGTCAATCTTATTGGAGTTAGGTGACATCTCATTGTGGTTTTGATTTACATTTCCCTAATGATTAGAGATGTTGAGCATTTTTGTGTGTTTGCTGGCCATTATTCTGTCTTCTTTTGAAAAGTTTCTGTTCATGTCCTTTGCCCATTTATTGATGAGGTTGTTCGATTTTTTTCTTGTTGATTTTTTTTTAGTTCTAGAGAGAGTCTTGTTGTCAGCCCTTTATCAGATGTGTAGAGAGCAAATATTTTCTCCCATTCTGTAGGTTGTCTATTCACTCTAATGCTAGTTTCCTTGGCTGTACAAAGCTTTTTAATTTGAACAGGTCTTATTTATTTTTGTACCTGCTGTGATTGCTTTGGGGATCTTCTTAATACATTCTTTGCCTAGTTTATTTTTAGTAGAGATGGGGTCTTGCTCTTGCTCAGGCTGGTTTCAAACTCCTGAGTTCAAGAAATCCTCCAGCTTTGAATTCCCAGAATGCTAGGATTACAAGCGTGAGCCACTGAGTTGTGCCTTTCTTCTCTTCCTACTATATGTAAGATGTTGACAAACTATAACAGTAAAGGATTTTAGTTGATATTTTGCCTGCTATCCAGACCCTGAGGATTATTCCTTTGGACGGGAGTTTCTATTTTATGGGGCTCAGTAGAAAGCAAATTCTTCCTTCCTACTAATAAAGTGAAAGAATCTAAGTGTTTTCTTTGCCCCATCTGAAGTAGGAAAAAGACTTGAGAACTAACTTAGATAAAAATTTCCCTTCTCCCTAGAATTTCAAATCCAGTAGGAGTGATGGGAAAACAGAGAGAGAGAGTTGATAAATAATTCACAAATATGGTATCAAGAGTACAAATATAGTAGCAGGGGCAAAAATTCAGATATGGGAGAATTGCTATCAGTTGCCTTCCTACCTGACCCTCTGTCTCTGCCATCTGGTATTGCTTAGCTCCTACTTCTGATCTGAACTGGAGTTTTTTTCCCTCTAGTTTCCCCACAGATTATATGAGATACATGGTATCCTTACCCCTTTTAAGTCTTTGTTCAAAATAGCTTTTCAATGAAGCCTACCTTCACTATCCTACTTAGTGTTGTAATCTTCCCTGGACTACCCACACACCTTGCCCCTTTTTCTTTAATATCTCCTTACCATATATTACTTTTTATAGCAGTTATTAACCTCTAACAAAAATATAACATATTTATTATGCTTGTTGTGCAATTCTACTTGTAGAATGTAGGTGCAATGAGGGCAGAGACCACTTTGTTAGTCACTGCTGAATCCTAATGTCAAACAAGGTCTACCACATAGTAAGAGTCAGTATTTGTAGAATGGACCTGTGAATGAATGAATGCTCTGTCTTACCTATGGCCTTCTCATTAACTATTACCTTTGTAATGTTCTGGGTAATGTTCTTCACTATTGCTATGATGGACTGAATGTTGTGTCTTTCCAAAATGCATATGGTGAATTCCTAACCCCCAGTGTGATGGTATTAGGAGGTGGGCCTTTGGGAGGTAATGAGGGTATGGAAGTGAAGTCCTCATGAATGGGCTCCTTACAAAAGGACCCCAGAGAACTCTCTCACTCTCTTTCTACTATGTGAGGATGTAACGAGAAGTTGGCAGTGTGCAACCCTAAAGAGAACCAGAACCTGACACTACTGGCACCTTGATTTCAAACTTTCAACCTGCAGAATTGTGAGCAATACATTCCTGATTTTTATAAGTAACTTAGTATATGGCACTTAGTTATAGCAGTTTGAACTGACTGAGACAGTCACACAATAGCCCCTTCTGGTCATTTACTCTTCAAAACCAAAAAGAGGTATTTCTAACAATACAACCTAAGAGCAGTGCCAGTCACTTGCTGTCTCATCATTTTATTTTCATAGTTTTTTTTTTTTATCACCATCTAGTATTTTCTTGTCATAGATAGATAGATAGATAGATAGATAGATAGATAGATAGATAGTCTGCCCCTCTCCACTCAGTTTATTTACCTATGAATCCCTAGGACCCAGGACAGTGCCTGGCATATATCAGGCACACATTGGACAAATATTACATCTTCATGTGATATTTATATAAAGAAATGTCACAAAGCTAGTGCATAAACTAAAAGGTGTTATACAAATTATATTTATATATAGCAGAATCCAATACAGAAGTCAATAGGTCAAAGCCCCCCCCCATAAGTCCTCAACCAATTTTGCCACCAGAAGGGTACTAAACAAGAGGGTAATATATTATTATTTTTAATAATAGTAACCATTATGTAACCATTATTATTCTCTAACTTAGTCATGACCTAGTTTTCAGACATGTAGCTCAAACCAATGGAGTACTGCAAATCTTCACCTGTATTATCATTTTATTTCACAGAGTGTTTAGTATTGTAGGCAGAGAGAACAGTTAGTATCAGCCCTTAGGTAGGAGCCTGCCTGGCAAGCTTGAGAAACAGAAAGGATTTCAGTATAAATAGAGTGGATTGAGTGGGGATGAGAATGGAAATGATGAGGCACCTTATTTTACACTGCACTCTCCTCTGGTCCCATTTAATTGGCCCAAGGATGGACATCTGACCCAGAAACAGTATTTTCCCAGAATTTTTCAAATAGGACCCTGTAAGAACTGTAGTCTTTCTCTAACAATGATGCTGTGAGATGCAACATACAGGAGTTGCAATCAACCATTTCCATTTGATGGGGATCATCTCAAGAAACCTGACGCAGCTACCTGCCACATGTCACAAGCGGTCACATGAAGCAGAAGAAACAGGTATTTTCTAAAAATGCTCTAATCCTCAATTTAATCCCCTAAATCCCAGCTTTCAATCTTGCCTTTCTTAGAGTTTTCCATGCTGATAAATTATTCTTTTTTTATACTAATTATTCTTTTAACCCCTCAGGTTGAAGTAGGGTTTCTATCACCTTTAGCCAAAGAGCTCCCCCATCCTCATCTAAAAAAAAAATAAAAGAGAATAAAAATTAGCTGCTCTGTTTGAGGCCTCAGTGGTGGCCTGGAGCTGTCCACTTGGTTATACCACCCCTGCTCAGGTTCTGAGGGACCTCCAGATACTCCCCAGACTTTCACCAAAAATAATTTTAAAACACTGACCCAGCAAAGATGTAAAAGTATCTAATAGTCTTATTAGCAATTCTTTATCAGTCCCTGCTAGTCTTCCTTTTCCCTTACTCATTTCTTCCTTTCATCTTGTCTGCCTGTAATTTGTTTGCTTTTTTTTTTTTTTCTCAACAGTACAGTTTCCTCCAAATGAATGCAACTCAGTTCTTATTTTGACATCTTCTCCATTAATCTCTGACCCCATCAACTAGAAGAAATCTCTCACTCCTTTGAACTCCTTTGGCATTATCCACTGTTCTTTCTTTGCACTTATCAATCCTGGTCAGTGCTATTTTTATTTAAATCCTGTCTAGATTAATCTGTGAATATATCAAGTAAAGCAATGCAAAAATAAATTGAACCTAGTGACCACAAAATGTCACACCTAATATGTATTCTATAAACATTTGACTCATTGATGAAATATTTATAGAGGATTATCCAAAGGATATGAAATTAAGTCATTTTAGCAGTAGTTTAATAGAATTTATCTTTGTGTTAAGGTAGCTAAATCAGAAAGCTGCATAGTTAGATGAGGCCTGCAGAATCTATTTTATGAAATAGCTTGGGAAAATATCAAGTTATTTGAATAATATAAAGGCACATTTAGAAGGACACTCGGCCAAGCATGCAGAGTGAAGAAAGTAGTCGCTTCTAAAGGATGGAAACTGTGGGAGAAGGATAAGAGAGGAAGGAAGAAGGAGGAGAGAAATGTCCACGTTTGATATCTTTCTGTTTGTTTTAATCTTTATAATAAAGATTTTTTTAAAAATAAGAAAACAGCTCTAAGAAACATTTTATTTACCACATGGGTACTGGGATATGCAGTCCTTTTCATAACAACCTAGAAATAAATTTTCTTTCTGCTGTAAATACCCATATGTTTAAACATCAGTTTTATTTCTACTAACATTTTTTTTCTTTTGGAAATTGTGAATTACATAATGTGCACAATATGCTAGTGTCTTTGATTTCTTTACAGTCTATCTACTACTCTGAAAGATATCCTTCAAATTTCTCTATCTACAATAGGAGCATTAATTCCATGTTTAGGTGAAGCAAAGATTACATGAAATTATGTAAGTACTTTTCTCAGTACATGACTCAGAGTAAGAGATTAAAATTAGAAGTCTTCATCGTTTTGTCATGTATTGCAACAGTTATGATGATTATAACTTTAAACACTGAAACATTTGAAAATGTGTTATGCTGTGGGTTTCCTTTTTTTTCCCCCAATATGTTTTCTTGGGGTAGATCTAGAAATTAAAAATTTATTTTAGTTATTTTTTTAATATTGTAGAAGTTGTGTGTGTGTGTATTTTAAACAGTACCAGAAGGTCAGAAAAATTATAAAACCTTCCCTCAAATAAACCTTAATTATTAGTCAGCCTTTGTCAGAAGCTTTTGTTTTTATTTGCTTTAATAATTGCCATTAGGGAAATATATAATATATTTATATTGTACTGTATTTTTAATTATAAATTTCAGCTTGTTTCTTATCTGCTTTTAGTTTTTAACAGAAATGGTACATGTGACACTTTGTTAAATTATATCTTGTGTTAGATGGATAAATCAGAGGGAGAAAAAGTGGTGGTTATATGATGACATAAGAAGGCAATTGACAGGTTTAACAGGCAAAGTGGGAGAATGAGGAATGAGGACACACATAGCATTATGTTCATCTTACATAGACTCTCACTAACAAAAGATTACTTGAGATCTACTCATTGACTTTGACTATGTTGACGACTATCCTGAGGTTGGGATAGAGTTACAGTTCAGAAAGATCTAGCCCTGGCCAACTCACTCTAGGTTTTACGATATCATAAGGACTTATGATAGTTGATGTTATTTGGAAGTTTGATTTTCATTTTACAGTGAATAGCCTTTATTACTAGACTACAGTCTCCCCTTCCCAGGTGAGCTCTACGAGGACATTGCCTTGTTCACTGCTGTGTATTCAGCACCTATAATAGTCTCAATGAATATCTGTTGAATTGATCAATGTTTCCCGTTTAGAATTGACTGATGAATTTGCTGAAAAATTGTGACTTTTATTGTAATAAGTTTTCAGGGTCTCATGGTATTTTCTTTAGATATACGCACCTGATTCATGAACTTCTTTACCTTTGTTTCCTATTTTTGAAATTTCTTCATGTTCATCATTTTGAACACAATTTATTACTGCCTTTTATATATTTTCATGAGTAATCTTAAAATAATTTTTAGTTCAATATTAGATATAGTAAATCAATATGACTCATGCATCCATGTAATTATTGAACAGAATACTATACTTAATTATTTCACTGAATGTGTTCTACTCAATTTCCAGGGTGGGAAAGGCTTAACAAATTCCAAGGCACAGAAAGGATCTCAAAAAAAGCTGATTCTCCAACATGGAATGGCATCATTTGACAGAGTAATACACTAAATATAATTGTTAAAAATGTTAAACAACTGTTCCAACAATTTCATTTTTTTGTTAGTCAATCTCCTTTTAAAATCACTGAATGAATTGACTATATCCAAATATTGGAAGGAGTACTAGTTATATATAAGTAATAACTGCTTAACATATATGTGTATATTATATTTTATATGTGTGTGTTTATATATGTACAGAATCTTAAAATGAGGTTTGTGTGTTTAGTGTTTACCTATAGTAGCAGAAATTTCTTGAGAAAGAACAGAAGACAACTGTGACATAGTAGCATTGTCACAGTGGTTTTACAAACATGGGTCACTGACTTATTGTCAGATTAGCTACATCAGAATGACTTAGGATGCTTCTTGGATTCTTCTGACAGACACTGACTTGGTAGGTCTGGGGCAAGGTACATAAATCTCTGTTTTTCTTAAATTATCTTCTAAAAGTTCCCTGTGTTGTTATGGTAAGCACTCTGTGAAACTTAGAGAAGAATAATTGGAACTTGACAGGACCTTACCAGGTTGAACCTCAATGATTTGTAGCATTCCAGATCTATTCTCCAACTTGAAGGTCCAGCTAGTTATTCTTGTACATGCAAAGTGGTCAGGACCTAAAAGACTGGCTTTTATCACATAAAGGACATGAGAAGGCCAATATACTGACTATGAGTGAGAAGTATAAATATCATGTGCATAGGAGTACTTGTCATTGCCAATTATAATCTGACAATTTGGAGAAAATAAAAAATTAGGAGAATAAAGAGTTAGATAAACTGAATCTTAATGTTATAAGTCTAACATTGTCAGATGCAGGTATACCATATGTACGGTAGTTTTCCTAATAAAGCCGAAAATGTTCAAAGTCTATTTGTTCATGCCTTCATCTTTCCAGGTAGGGTTTATTTTCGAACTGGCAACATTTACTTTATAATTCTTTTTTTGTTGTTGTTGTTCATTGTATCTTTAAATTATGAGCCAGTCTTGAGTTGACACACTTTCTTCAGATTTTCTAATGCATTCACTTAGGACACAATAAAGCCACAGGGCCCGAGAGCTAGTGAGTTCCTTTCAAGTGAATTTCATTATCTAAGCTCTGGTTCATTGTGCCTTGAATTTATAATTTAAGTTTCAGGGGGAAATATGATTTTTCTAATTTCTAAGTATTTTATAAGAACTTCAAAATAACACTCACATAATAACATAAAGGCCTGTAGACACAGGAATGTTTTCTCTGTCTTATCTCATATATATGTATATGTGTGTGTGTGTAAACAAATAAACTTATTTTTATCTTTTTACATAGACAGGACTTCAGGGAATTGCAAGGCAGATGAATCTAAGGAAAGAAAGATCTATGAGATCTTTGGTTAAGAGACTATGGTTAAGAGCAACTGATTTGCCCATGTGGTCAAACATAAATGTATGGACATCATAGGATGATAAATTAGTCCAAATTTCAAGAGATGACTTAGCTGCAAAACTATTTCCCCATCTCTGGAAGATAAATACTAATTATAATGAGAAGGCACTAAGGAACGATGAAGGCTATATGAACACACTAGTGAAGGATGCAGAGGAGTGAAAGGAGTGAAGAGCATAGGCCGTATTTCCCACTGGTTTACTAAGTAGCAGCCAGACTGCCACTCTTTATAGGTCCCTTATGATGCAAAAATGCTAAGGTGGGAATGGAGTGAAAGCAGTTCCAGCTAAGCTGTTTCTTGCTTATTATAAGTGACCAAATGCAACATGATTGAGAAATTATTATTCTTACCAGATTTTATTTAGCTCTAGTGATTTGAAACTTTGTGGTACCAAACTCCTAGATCAAAGTAAGTGGACATGATCCAACTTAGAATTCAACTAAATATATATTTCATTCATAAGATTTTTAAAACCTCAGACATGCCAATATATGTTTTTGCCCTTTATTTTTAGTATTTCTAAATCCCTATATTTACAGTGAAGTAAATAAGAAGTCCATTTTGTTACGAGTTTGGAGTACCAGAAGATGGGTTTTCTGTCAATTAAATATATGATCTTTTTTGTAGTGCAGTTCCCCTTTCTCTCTTTATCTACTTATCTTGATGCTAAAGACTGAAGACTGTCCCTTGCTGCCTGCTCCTCTTTCTTCCTTACAAGAATAAAACATACTAAGTGTTAGATGAAAATATGGTACACTTTTCATCTTCCCTTGGAGGCAGATATGGCAACAAGAAGTTAACAGAAGTATGTTTTACTTCCCAGTCAATACTTAAAGATGTTTTCCTGGGATTTTCTCTGCTTCTGTTGCTGCTGCCCGGGAATTGGTAATAACTGGAATGAACTAGGGAAGCCTTGTGTTGACTATGACAGAGCTGCTCCATCATTCCTGGTCCACCTGCCCTTCTACCACTCCTTCCCTGACTATTACATCAGAGATGCATAAAAATAGGTCTTACTTAAAACACTATATTAGCAAAGCTATTACAACATAGAGACACCAATAATAATCCACCCTCATGTCCTCATTACATTAACTGTAAATAAAGTCACATTTGGTTGTTTTATTTCATTGATATATTTATTTTAATTACATGCAAAACTTAATTGTCCAAAGTAGTAATCTAGGGTCTCTAGAAGGGTATCCCCCAAATTCTTGAAATATACTAGACTCCATGGGGTTTACTCATACCAAAGGAGATATTTTACTTCCAAATGCAAACCAAAAGCAATCTAACAGGTTCTATATTGGACTTCATTACTATATATGAATTAGCAGGTAACTAAGGATAATATATTTGAGGAAAAAGAGTCATTTTTCACCTCCTTGGTAGCAAAGTAAATTGAGCATTTCATACCAACAAAAATCAAAAGTATATAAACTCTTTGTTTCAGAAAATCTGACCCTAGAAATTTAGTATATAAATATATACAATGAGTTACATTAAAATATATATTCTTTATAGGCTACTTTTAATAGAAAAAAATAACTAAAACCAAAAACAAACTGGAAACAACTCACATTTCCTTCAGAACAATAATTGATTAAATAAATTATAGTATATCCATACAATAATGTCACATGCAGGCATTTAAAAAGTTGAATGAATCTCATTCTATAGACCAATAACTGATAAAAGCAAGTTGTCAAAAAATAGAAATTGCCATACTTTATTTTTAATTAATATTCATAGAAACATAGATAATCTTCTGAAGAACACATGAATATCTCTTAAACATTACCTTTGGAAAGTATGAGAATTGCAGGTTAATGGTAGAAAACGGAACTTCTTTATACATTTCTATCAATAATATAAATGCTCAAATGTCTTTTACATTAGCTTTTATTAAATAAAAATTTTTAAAAGGAAAAGCTATTTTCAAAGAATGAGAAAAAAGATTAGTATTCAATTGAACCTAGTCATCAATATTAACTTCACTAAAATAATATAAAATAAAATTAAAAGCCTGAATATACTTAAACCTTTGGGTCTAACTACCAGTTTATAGAAAATATGAGGATTAGAGGAGTAAGTTAACCCCATGAGCAAACAGTCAAATACACACTTAGAAGTTTTCTACAGTAAAAGTGACCTGGATTTTTCAACAATGGAGTAAAAAAAACAAAATAAATTAAAAGTAAAAATTGTAAAGTGATAGGGGATGGCAAAGCATAAGAGTTCTGAGAGATATGGCACCTCAAATATATGTATTTTGTTTAGATCTTTATCTGAACAATAAACAGTAATAATATATGTTCACGAAAGTAATTGAGTACATAAGATATTTAAAAGAATAAAATAGAGGGAAAGCCCTTCTGCAGTGCTGGAAAGGACTGAGCAAAATTAATAAAACTAGTAAAAGAAACTGAAGAATCTTATAAACTAATTCAATGAAGAAGCTTTTATTAGAAACTTCTCTTGACTCAGTTTTTCAAAAAAACAAAAAGCTATAAAAGACATTTTTGACATTCTTGCATTCTTAGGACAAAAAAATTTGAAAATGCACACTATATTGGTTGTTATGAAATTGTTATTAATTTTCTCAGATATGATGATAGTATTCTAGTTATGGAAGAAAAAAGTTATTTTTCTTAGCAATGGCCCACAGTGCTCAGTATTTACTTTCAAATTGTTAAAATATATAATCAACATTTTAGGTAAAGAAGTTTGAACATGGATTTGTATTAGATGGTATTAAGGAATTATTTGCAATTTTGTTAGTTGTGATGGCATTTTAGGCAACAAGCACCCCAAATTCACAGTAGGCCAGAGTACTAACAAATCTCAAAAGAGACTGATGAATTACCAGAATGAATAAACTCTCAGCAGCCACTAAAATATGATCACATAAATATATGGTCATATATATATATATATACACACATATATGTATATATACACACACATATACATACACACATGTATGTGTGCATATGTGTATACACACACACACACACACACGGCATGGCAAGTCTATTACTTTTCTGAATTTTTTTTCTCTCTCAATTTTTTGTTTGCCAATTATGTAATCTTACCATTTGGAAATAGTTGTGCCATTTTCTTTTCAAATCTCATGTCTCTAATTGCTTTTGATGGTCCAGTTGCCTTGCCTAATATCTCAAAATCAATGTCACATATCAGTGGGAATAGCAGTTATCTTAGTTGTGTTTCTGACTTTAATGAGGATCTTCTTGTATTTTCCCATTAAAACACTGGCTTTTGGCTGATATGTAAATTAATTTTAAATTATTTTATAAAAAATTAATCAATTCCTATATTATTGAGCTAATTTATAAAAAAGTATGGGTGTTCAATATTCTCAAATGCCCTCATATGTAAAGATCACCATATGATTTCCCTCAGGTATGATAAAAGAATTTTCCAATATTGAGTCACCCTGGAATTTTAGTCCTAATTCATTTTGTGCATACTATTTTTTAATGTGTAATTGGATTTTATGTGTTAGCATCAGTACTGAGTGAAATAGTAATTTTCTTGTGTTTCTATGTGCAATCTCTCTGAGATTTTGCTACATTTCTTAAAAAGAATTTGGAATCTTTCCTTAGTTTGGATGCTCTGGATAGCTTAAATAACATTGGAGTTTTCTGATCTATAATTTTTATATTATGATCATGTGGGCTCCTATGGGCCTGATGCATTTTGTTAGGCATCTTTTAAATAAATTTTTGTACATTTTTTATTTAGAACTGTTTTTAAAATTTCTTTATTTATCTTGGTAAATCATATTTTTAAAATCTACTTATTTCATCTAGATTTTCAAGTTTATTGGCAAAGAATTCATCAAAGTAGTCTCATGACTTTTTGGAAATTTCTCTGTTTTGAGAGTTGTATTTTACTTACTATTTTTGTTATGTATATTTGTGCTTTATCCCAAATGCTATCTCATAACAGCATTGTGAATGCTATTGACACCAAAATGATTATCTAGACTATTTGAATTTTTCTATCTGCTCTGTGTATGGTCATATCCCATGTCCCATTCTCCTCCCCCACCCCACCCACACACACTCTTGGCCATTACTGGAGATCAGCAAATGCCGTAAGAGAGAACACTGGAAGAAATATCAATTTATTTCAGTGCTTTCTCCTTTTTTCTGGGATCATGTTTCATGAAGTCCTGCTAGCTTTAGTTGCTCTCTCATGCTTTAAAATAGTAGTTGTTGCAGGAGTAGTTGTTGTTTAGTGTTTTAACAAGTTTTTTTCTTGAACAAGGAACACAATTGGTCTTGACAGGAGGGTTAGTTGGCTACAAACCTCAATGTGAGTCCTCTTTCTGTCTTGCAATCTATTATTTACAAGAAACCAGGGAGATCTCTCAAAATGGAAATCAGAACATGATGGATTCCACTTTAACCCTCTGGTGGCTTCCATATGCACGTGAAATAAAACCCAAACTCCCTACCCTTTCTAAAAGACTTTTCATAAGGTGAGGCCTGATTACCATCTCGATAGCCTCCCATCCCAGTTTCCCACTCTCACCTAGGATTCACTGTTTCTCAAAAACCCAAGCTTATTTTCCTATAGAGTTTCTGCACTTCCTATTCTTTCCACTTGGAACCCTTTAGTGCAGTATCTTTTCAAGGGTAGCTTTTCCTCATTTTTCAAGTCTTGGCTTAAAGGCTCTAGCTTACCACACTAAGTAAGCATTTTCCTCCACTCACTCTCCAGCATGTAGCCATATTTTTATTTTCTTTGTAGCAATATAATTTGAAAATTACTTTTTGTTTATTGATCATTTTATTATTTATCTTGTGAGAATAGAGGGACTTGACTGTTCTTTTGTCTAATGAATTTTTAGTCTTAGTAGACTGCCTGGCAAATAAAAGATGCTCAAGAAATATTAGCAAAATTAATGAATAATAATGATACCACTATTTTTAGCACAAGAGTGATGAGCATAAAATTTTGAGCTCCTCAAACAGATCATAACAAGAAATAAACCTTGAGTTTAAGGAAACATATAACTTTAGTCGTAACATCTAGGATGTGATCAACCCTATAGAACTTGTTGAATTGGGCCAAGTGGCTTAATCTTTGGTGAGTTTATTATTTTTAGCTATAAAATGGAGAAGGGAAATTAGAACAGCTAAAATTTCCCTTCCAGTTTGAAAATTTCATGATTTATTTTTTTGACTTATAGTAATATAATTTTGAATTTTAACATAAAAATTTATAGTATAATCTTGTTCATTTAAAAATCATTAGTGCATTTGTGCTTTTAGGATTTTTCATTGTCTGTATTAATTTTTACAAGGGAATTACATTTTCTTTTCATCTCAATTATCTTTAACACCTTTAACATCTTTTTATTATCCATATGTACATTGTTATATACAATAAACAATATTTTAGGGATCAATCATAATGAAAAAAATAAACTTGGATATATTTAGTATTATAGAGAAGAAATGGGCAATAATAAACTTTCCTAAGTAGTTTCTTCTACTCATATTGAACTGGATGTATTTTTACGTGAATAATGGAATATACTAAAATTGATAGTACAACACTTTTGTTAGAGTGGTTACATAAAAGACAAAATCTACAAGGAAGAGTTATAAAAAAACAGCATAACCCTAACAATAGAAAGATAAAGTTAGTCTCTCCATTTATTTATTCAGTATATAATGGGGGTACAAAGATTTTGGTTACATGTACTGTGTTTGCCCTGCCCAACCTAGGGCTACAAGCTGTCCCTCCTGCATACAGGGTGTTCTGCTTCCATTAGTTGTGGGTTTACCTCCCACACACCTCACCGGCACCCGATGAGTATTACTACCATGTGAACACCTCAGTGTTGGTCAGTTAGTACCAATTTGATGGCGAGTACATGTGGTGCATGTTTTTCCATCCTTGTGATACCTCACTTTGAATGATGGGCTCAATCTGTATCCAGGATAAGAAGTGCTAGATCACCATTGTTTTTTGTACTTGAGTAGTATTCCATGGTATACAAATACCACAATTTATTAATCCACTCATGTATTGATGAGCACTTGGGTTTTTTCTACATCTTTGCAATTATGAATTGAGCTGCTATAAACATTCAAGTTCAGCTGTCTTTATTAAAGAATGTCTTTTTTTTTCTTTGTATAGATGCCTAGTAGTGGGATTGATGGATCAAATGACATTTCTATTTTTAGCTTTTTGACTTATCTCCAAATTACTTTCCACAGGGGTTGTACTAATTTGCAGTCCCACCAGCAGTGTAAGAGTGTTTCAATCTCTCCACATCCACACCAGCATTTGTTGTTTGGGAACTTTTTGATAAGGGCCATTCTCACTGGAGTTATGTGATTATCTCATTATAGTTTTGATTTGCATTTTTCTAATGATTAGAGATGTTGGGCACTTATTTATATGTTTGCTGGTCATTAGTCTATCTTCTTTGGAAAGGTTTCTGTTCCTATCCTTTGCCCATTTATTGATGGGGTTGTTAGATTTTTTTCTTGTTGATTTTCTTAAGTTCTATAAATATAGATTCTTTTTATCAGCCATTTATGGGATGTGTAGAAAGCAAGTATTTTCTCCCATTCTATAGGTTGTCTATTCGCTCTAGTGATAGTTTCCTTGGCTATGCAAAAGCTTTTTAATTTGATCAGGTCCCATTTGTTTAGTTTTGTTGCTGCTGTGATTGCTTTGGGGGTCTTCTTCATAAATTCTTTGCCTAGGCTGATGTCTGAAAGAGTCTTGTCTCTCCATTTACACTATCTCTGATATTATGATTATTAGATCATATTTTTAATCCCATTGATAATTTTGTAAAACAGTTCATTTCCAATCTGCTCTGCCAATGCTGCTATAAATATAAAAAGATTTAAGAATTGATTTTTATATTGAAATTACAAAATCCTCTGATACATATGGATTGTCAGTCTCATAGTTAAACTAAATGTTTCCCTAGCATTTGTGACACCATGTTTTAGTACATAGATTAATGTGAAATGTCTTCATCTGTAGGAAAGTATATGAAACTATCTTGGCAATTGGGCTTCTGGGTATATTATAAAAGATAAAAATAGTCTCACTTTTCAGCCATTAAAAATGTGATAAAATTCAAGCTTGTTTCTTCAAATCTTTCCATTCATTTATATAATGTAGATTTTTCATGAGTAATATAATTTTAATAAATTGAAAATATTACATATAGAGTATTATTAAACAATTAAATACTATTAAGGGGTCATTTTGTTTGCAGAACAATATTAACCAATGTGTATAATTTTCAAGTGGTGTAACAACAATTAGAAACTTATGCAAAGATCAAATGCAAATAAGTTGTTGATAATTTAGTAGCAAATCACTATTTTTCCAAGATCATTTCAAACACATTAAAAACTTTGCCCTATTTATGTCCTGTAGACCTTTTTTAAAAAATAAAAATATATTTATCATCTGTTATAAAAAATGTTCATTAAAAATCAAATCAGAAAAAATCAGGCATAAATCAGAAAATGAAAATATTTTATAGTCTTTATTTCTAAGGAAAAATAAAAATAAAACCCTTTTTAACATTTGTAATATATCCTTTCACACCTTGCTTTAATAGATTGCAGGTGTACCATTCTTCAGCTGAGATAGGATGACTATCAACTGTTGCTATTTTAAGGTAAAATCAAACACTACAAGAGGAATTTGCTGAAGTCACTCAAGATTCCTTTAAACTGTAGTGGAATAGGAAGTATCCAGATCAGTGTTCATTAGTTGGTAAGTAATTGTATTATTGGTGTGACACTAAAGCGAAATTCTGTGTTATAAAAGAGAAGCAAAGTATGAAGTAAGCCACTGTATCACAATTTTTATACAGGCAAATGTAGATTTTATAATACATTATTGAAATTATTAATGTCTTATGAAATGCCTAGAAAATTGTTTTATTTCATAATATATATATATGTATTTTATATATGTATAGTTATTTTCTCCTGGCCAAAATGAACCAATAACTTAGCTGGCTGATTGTTTTTCCTCAAAGGTGACTTTCACAACTAGTCTGTTTGCAAGTAAGGAGTTCAACTAGGTTTTTAGATAAGTCCTCTAAAGTCAATATGAAAAACAAAATGTGTTTCTTTCCTTTCAGAACGTAATCTACAAGTAATCTACAATCTTTCATGCATTCGTGTTGTTCATGTGTTTCCTGGATGTTGGGGATGGGAGGAAGGCATGATACACATAAATTCAAATCTTACCTATCATACACCTACTCTGTGCATCCAAATGGATTTTCCCTTTAGTGATTTTTAGACTGAAATAAGGAAATGTTGAATTAATTTAAGAAAAATTATGACATTGGAAACTAATAAAGAACATAGATGCATAACTTTTACTGTTATTTTGCCTGCCTGACTTACTATTTTAATTGAGTAAGCTTCCCTCATGGCATTCATTAGATGAAAGGAGGAAAAAACAATTCAAGGCATTTAAGGCAATCTTAGAGAAATTTCCTTCATTAATTTCAGGCTTTTCCTCAATTCTTTCAAAAACTAGTCAACAGATTTTTGACTTCTTATAGTTATTGGACAAACAAATCTGCTCTCTTAACCACCTGCCCCTACATGTGTGAAAATGAAAATCAGACTATATTATATCAGACATAATTATATTCCATAATCTATTTACTTCATAGATTTTATTTCTTAGGAAATATTTCAAACACAAATTATAGTAAGACTACTATAACAAGAACAACAAAAAACAGTTTACCACTAAGAAAAGAAATAAATTTTACCAAGTGTTGAATCTCTTCAATATCTTTCCTCTTCTCCCCACCAGAGGTAGATACTATCCTGGGTTTAGTGATTTTTTTATTCCTATGTGCTTACTTATATATACTTAAGTAATATACAGTATGTTTGGCCCTTTAAACTCTATTTACATGCATTATAATATATTTATGTTTCTGAAATTTCTTTCTTTTTGCTAAATATAGTGTTTGTGAGATACATTTAGTTGCTATCTTCTTTAGTATTGATGCAGTAGTGTATTGCATTATATGTATACCCCACAATTTATTTTTTCTGCTACTTGTACTTTTCTTATTTCCATGTTTACTTATTTATTAAGAAATATACAATCATTAGATTGATATACTATAATGTCAATGATCCATATTCATCACTGAACCCTTCTGGCTTATAGGTATGTAAATTTTTTCCTTTGCTTCATTTCTGTATATGAGTTGCTTCAAATTAGAGAGGTGATCAAAATCACCTGGAGATGTTAAAAAAATTTCAAATAATCAGACCACCCTTCTGAATCAGAGCTTCCCAGACTATGGTCTAGGAAATCATATGAAAATAATATAAAAATGTACTGATAATACTTATATGTAGATATATTTGGAGCCACTCTATTAAAAGGAAAGGGTGTATTTGTTTTAACTTTTTATTAAGTAAAATGTGCATACTGAAAAGTGCATGTCATAGGTATGCAATTCGATGAACAAGATAAAGTTTTCATTGTGTCATGTGCTTCCAAAGGCTAACTGGAATTTTTTTTTCCAGCTGCTAATTTTGACATTCTTAAAAAAGAAAAAAAAATAGCCTGAGATATGAGGAAATAAAATTAAATTGATAAAGAGGTAATAAATAATTATCAGCTTGTCCAGTTTTTATTCAACTTATTTACTGCAACTAAACTTATACAAATAAAAACATCCTCATCATTTTAAAAGCATAGCGTTACACAATTATTAATATTAATGACTTCAGCCCAAAACACAGTAACAAAATAGGAGAATTGGCTGCACTATAAAAATTGCACTTCATAACTAGAATTGATCACCTATGGACACAGACAACAAATGATAATTAAATGAATGATCACGTAAAATGAACTGAAGTCACCGAACATTTAAATAGCAATAGTGTGTTAATCATAATTTGTATCAGCTCTCATTCTTTGATCTTGGAATGACTTCCTTCAGCATAATAATGAGATTGTATTAATTGTGTTGACATCATTTGGAGAAATGAATACAGTGACCGCAAATGGATTTGAATCTAATTTTTTTTCTCCAACACAGTCATCTCTCTTTAAAAAGTTATCAAAATGCTCAAAGTGCAACAGCTGTAAACATAAACACAAAACGTATAAAGTATTATTTTAATAGTTTGATCATCTGACTTTAGAGATAGTTGCTATATATCATATTTTGTTGTGTCTGTTCACTTAATTAAAATATTTTTACCCTTGTTGGAATTTAAACCTTTTTAATACAGAAAAAATCACATATGTATTAATACAGTTAAATATACTAAAGTATTTTTTGTTCTTACAAATAATGCAGTCATTTGTTACTACATTTTGAGAGAAATACACTGTCATCATGCTTAATTTGATAAGCAAAGTGAAGTTGCCTTATATCAATGCAGTTAGACAACATTGCTTAAGGTTGGAAATCTGTGACATTAGAAAAGTCATTGATACAAAGTATAAATAAAAGATTATATAAATATGCATAAATTTTATACATAATAAAAACTAATCTATGTACGAATTATCTTTTATACTCTGAACTTAATTCTCCCACCAAACATATTTTTCCAAGATCCAGATCTATGAGCTTTTATGGAGTTTCAATGATAAAATAATGTCTAAGGCAATAAAAGCTATTTCTTCAATGGTGTGGAATTTGGAATAATTTCTAAAGTGCTTTTTCATCGTAAGCTACTGAGAGCAAGACATGTTTTCACTGGCTATAAAAACATGATTTTAAGTATGTTAACATGGAAAAATACTGGAGTAGAAATTGAATACAGAATGGGAATGGACTCACAGAGACAAAATGTACTCTCTTCAAGTGTGTTTTTCATGCTCTACTAATAATCTGATATTATTTTCTGGATCAATACATAAATCCTGGATCAACTCTGCTTTTGGTTTTTGTGTTTTATTTATTTATTTTGACTTATTTTGGTTGGTATTCAAAATATCCTCTCGTTCCACTGGTTCTATTTAGGAGTAGAAATTACTATTTGAACAGAAAAATTCTCTAAAGATTTTCTTAGTGTATTCTGTATAATTGAATACAATGGAGTGAGAAGCAGAATTGGACAGTGTAAAACTATATCCACATTTTTTTTCTAATGCAGGATTACACAAACAGAGGAGTATAAATATATAGTATCAAAGTTAGGGTAGTCATAGCCCACCTGGCTTTTTGTAAGCTATATATCCCTTTGAAATTTTATATTGCACATGAAAATTTCATGCATCAACATTTATTTCTGGCTCATGCCACATGTCATCAGAAGGGCTGTGCTCATTGTAGTCACTCAGACATCTAGAGTGACAGAGTAGCCATCATCTTGTGATATTGCCATTTTATGATGAGTCTTCAGGCTTTGAAGAGACAGAGGATGAAAACAGTGGAGAATGGAGCACTAGTACTTAAATGTACTGCCTGGGAAATGACCCATACCAATTTTACCCACATTTAGGGACCAAGACTATTCATATGCATATGACTAGTATTTTCAAAGACATAGAGAAAAGTAATTCTCCAGATAACCTGGAAGTAGAGGAGAACTAGATATTATGACTATTGGTGAGTCCTACCATAACTTTATTTTTTTTTTTTTAATTTAAAGAGGTTTATTCTGAAACAAATTTGAGGACCATGGTTGGAGCCAGGTCCAAGAAGCCTTGCTATGGTTGGGTGGGTTACAGTTTGGTTTTCTACATTTCTGGTAGACAGGAATTACAAGTAAAATCATAAATCAATACATAGATGGTATACATTGATTTGGCCCAAAAATATGGGACATTTCAAAGCAGGGGACTTATAGGTTATAGGTGGCCTCAAAGACTGATTTGTAATTAGTTAAAGAAATGAAGCTTTGCCTAAAGACTTGGAAATTTTTTTTTTTTGGCCACCTTTTTTTTTATTATTATTATTTCAAGTATTACAGGGTACAAATGCTTTGGTTACATATATTGCCTTTGTCCCACTCGAGTCAGAGCTACAAGTGTGCCCAACCCTCAGGCAGTGTCCACTGCACCCGTTAGGTGTGAATTCACCCATCCCCTCCACCGCCTCCCACCTGCCCGACACCCAGTGGATGTTACTTCCATATGTGCATATAAGTATTGATCAATTATTACCAATTTAATGGTGAGTATATGTGGTACTTGTTTTTTCATTATTGTGATACTTCAGTTAGAAGAATGGGCTCCAGCTCCATCCAGGATAATAGAAGAGGCAGTTCTTCATTTTTTTGTGGTTGAAAAGTACTACATTTTTTTAATCCACTCATATATTGATGGACATTTGGATTGTTTCCACATCTTTGCAATTGTAAATTGTGCTGCTATGAATAGCTGAGTGCAGATGTCTTTTTTATAGATTGTCTTTTTTTTCCTTTGTGTAAATAGCTATTAGTGGGATTGCTGAACCAAATGGTAGCTCTACTTTTAGTTCTTTGAGGTATCTCTATACTACTTTCCATAGAGGTTGTACTAATTTGCAGGCCCACCAGCAGTGTATGAGTGTTCCTATCTCTCCACATCCATGTCAACATTTGTTGTTGGGGACTTTTTTTATAAGATCCATTCTCACAGTAGTTAAGTGATGAACTCATTGTGGTTTACTAATGGCCAGCATACATAGGAAAAAATGCTCAACATCTCTAATCATCAGGGAAATGCAAAACTTTTGAATAGAAATGTTCACTGCATTATCTTTTTATAGCAGGCAAATGTTGGGAATATTGTATCAATGAAATATGGGTTATTTTTATTTACAAATAAGGATCTGCTTTTTAATAAATGGAGAAGCTAAAGTATAGCCCGTCAGTAACATTCAGTAAATATTTGATATTGTTAAGTTTTCATTCCTCTGTGTAGTGATATGTATATGCATATGCTGAGAGGGAGGACCACTGACATAACACATCACTTATATAAAAATAAAAAGGAAATTTTAACCCAGGTTTTTATCAGAAACAAATTTATTATGGGTTATAACTATAGAATATTTGTGAATAAATTTCAAGATGATTCAGAACATGTAACAAGGCGCACTTGCCTTACACCTCTATTTAATCACATGGGGTTCAAGTAACAATTACTGTCATAACTTGAGTGAGGCAGAAGGATACTATCAGTATAGTTTTTTATGTAAATCATAGGCTTTGGATTATGTAGATTCTTTTAATTTAACTTTTTCTCTTATTAGCCTTTTAGTCGTGGATAGGTTACTCAAAAATTCCTGCAATTCCATTTCCAAATTAGTAAATAAGAGTAAGAGAATCTCTTTCCAGAGTTGTTCTGAGAATTGGAGCTTATCTTTAGAAAATGCAGAATATAGTTCAGAGTGTTTTAAAATAAAAGTACAGTCATCCCTCTCAGTACCCATGGGGGATTGATTTGGGGACTTCCTGAAGTTAACAAACTCTGTGGATATTCAAGTTCCTGAAATAAAATGGCATAATATTTCATATAACCTATGCATATCCTCCTGTAAACTTCAAATCATCTCTAGATTACTCATAATATCTAATACAAAATAAATAGTTGTCATACTATTATTATTTAGGGAATAATGACAAGAAAACTCTGTACATGTTCAGGACAGATGCAATATTTTGTTCAAATATTTCCAATCTATGATGGTTGAATTCATGGATGCAGAACTCACAGTTATGAAGAGCCAATTGCATTAGCAGTATTTTTATGGAACCAGTGTGTAATTCTCTTTTTCTCGATAATTGATTTTTTTTCAGCATATTATGGGGATACAAATGTTTAGGTTACATATGTTGCCTTCCCTCCCTTCCCCCCCCCCCAACTATTGATATTTTGGTTATTAACTTTATAATTTAGTTAAGAAAATAGTTTTTATTATGGGAATGTCTAGAGGAGACCTGTATTATATGAAGTACCCAATGACCAATGTCGATGATAGTCTACACTGAATAATGTTATCACTAAACACAACAGAATTATTAATCAAGTTGCTTCTGTATTTGGGTTATGGTTTAAAATTGCCAAAGAGATTAAATTATTTCTCAGACAAATAAAGTTTCAGGGAATCTGAAGGATGTCTTATATAGTAAAATTTTTTTTAATCATCTGTTCCCTACTCTTTTCATCAGCTAAAACAACTCCATATTTCAAGTAATAAATTTCAAATATTAAATCAAGAATATTGATGCCTCAGATCTTTGCAAAACATACATTTTTCTCAGGATTGGACACTGCACTGAAGAAAATGTAAATAATTGGTGTAATTATCTCCAAGTTCATAACTAGGACTAGTAAACTAATAGGTAGCTAGGTTTGTAATACAAATACCATATATTACTATGTTGTCTTTCATGTAAAAGTTTTATTAAAGAGTAAGCTACTGGGGAGCTATTCTTGCCTCCAGTACAAATATATTAACATTTTAAAGTATACATTAATGATCAGTATTAGAATAGGCGGTAGAGAGAGTTATGGCACATGGAGGGAAAGCACATGAATCCAGGGCTCTTGAGTATAAATATACCACCTGTCTACTTGGAATATTTTCGTAAATGGCATTTGAGTTATCAGCTTGAAGTCATTATAGATTTATTTTCCTTTTGAAGGGCAAAATTGCTCCTATAGGCTGTGTTAAATGTTATTAATTTTAAAAATAAAAGTTATAATACATTTCTGTTTATGAAATATAATTGAACCATGAATTATATTAGTACAAAATGCAGATAAGCAATAATTTTTCACAACCTAATAGTTGAATTGTAACACTAAGTCATTCTGAATTAAAACTAGCCAAGAATATCTTCCTAGTCCTATCTATATGCAAGGGAAAAATATTCTTGTTTAATGCATGAATTTACTTATACTAACTGCTTTGGGAAGCTTAATGTAAAACTTTATTTTATGAAACACTGATTCTTGGGTTGATTAACTTCACTTAGTAACCAAGAACTTGTCACATTTTGATGTTATGATGACTCCCTATTTTATATGCTCTTCAAGTATATCCTAATTTTTACTTGAAATGTATTTCCTCAATAACTATTTATGGGCATTGCTATATTAATCTTAAAATTCTTGCCCACATTTACTGAGTAGAAATTCATATTGGGTTATGTATAACTACTTAGTAAATATTTGATATTTTTTACTGTTAATAAGGATTCTCAGAATTTTAGAGCTGAAAGGAAATTTAGAGACCAACTAATTCAAATATTCCAGTTGTAACAAGAAGAAAATAATTTCCCAAGAAATTAACTACTTGCCCAAGGTAAAGGGGCTGAGTGGCAGAGCTTGAATTAGAACTAGGTGTTTTAATTGCTGGTTCATATATTTTTCTACCTAACTTCATAGTTTCTCCTATTATAAGTGAACAAAGGATATGGTTAAAAACAGCAATACCTCCTATGAAACTTAATTCAAAGGAATTAAGAGTGTTTATTCAATTATCAGTTTTGATAACATTGATCCAAAAAAGGAGCAGGGAAATGCCTCATCTGTGTCTTGATATTAATATCTCCTCATGGGCAGAAAGAGAACTGGGGAATCCAAATTTCTATATCTACAACAAAGTGTATATAAAGCATATGGGAGAATGGGTAGAAGGAAGAAGCTATTGGCTATGATTATTTGTTTTCTCTTCACGTTAGGTTAGCCAACAGCAAGCAGTTAATTGTTTCTTAGAGAACCTCTGCTAGCAAAAGCAGAAATCAGTTTTTGGCAGAAAGAAGATGGAAATATGGAGGAAAAAAATGTCCTTATTGATCTTTACATAGAAAGGGGAAGTCTTGGTGACATGAAACGTGAAATTCTCATGACAAGGTCTCAGTGTTGTCATGGTGGTTTTTATATCCAATACATTGGCTTTGCTCAGAATTTCACATTGGTCTTGTAAATGTAACATAGTGAAAACTAGAAGAGATAGTGTATTTAAAAACTCTTTTTAATTAGAAGTTAGAGAAAAGTAATTTTCCTGAAATACTTTTTTCCTAATATCCATTGTTGAACAAATATTAGGGAATATTTAACTTTAAGTTATAAGTAATATAATGTGAAAAATGAATGCCAATGATGTAATTGTCTGATAAAATCTGTACTACCTGAAGAGTTGAAATTAATTTATACTAAATCATTATCTTTTTATGGCAGGCAGATGTTGGGGTTATGGTATTAATGAACTTTGGGTTCTTTTCATTTACAGATCAAGATCTGCTTTTTAATAAATGGAGAAGCTAAGGTCTAACCCTTCTGGCAGCAGATTGGCTTTCTAATTATCTTAGTAATAGCTCTAAATTATTATTCAATGTAGGTCTGTATCCCACTGTTAGTGGGTCATGATATCCCTCAGGATTCATACTTTTTTTCCTCTTTTAGTAAATGACTTGCCATCTGCAGATAATACAAGTTCATTGTCTAATTTTTAAAATAATATTGACATGGTCAGGAAGATATTGATATATTTGAAGGGGTCTGAAAGTGAACCAGGAGACAGAGCAGCTGATTTCTTTTAAAGATTCATTCTCCCTATTCTCCTGCAAAAATAATGAACATTAATAATTTCATCTTGCAGTGCATTATGTTCATTATGTTTTTCTTTCTTACTTTACTTTCAATGTGATATATACAATGTTTCTACTAGATTAATTTTTATTTCTTATAACAATAAAATTACATGAAAGTGCCTCAGTATGAAGCCACCAAGTTCTGGAGAAAGGCTCAGTGAACCATGCTTTAATGTTATCACTGACAGAGACTAGCTTTTAGTTTTTAGTTTTTTGTTTTGTTTTTTTAGAGACAGGGTCTCCATCATGCAGGCTGGAGTGCAATGGCATGATCATAGCTCACTGTAACCTCGAACTCCTGCCCTCAAGCAATCTTCCCGCCTCAGCCTCCTGAGTAGCTGGGATGTCATGGGTGTACATCATGCCTGGCTATATATATATATATATATATATATTTTTTTTTTTAATTTTTTGTAGAGATGGAATCACATTATGTCCAGGTTGATCTCAAACTCTTAACCTCACGCGATCCTCTCATGTGGGCCTTTCAAAGTGCTGAGATTACAGGCATGAGCCACCACACCCAGCAAGGCTAATTTTTAATTTCTAGCCTTAGATACTCTCCCTGACCTTCAGTTTATTCATCTTGAAATGGAAGTAAAATTATTTTTTCCCGTTGGGGCATCTTTGATGCCTTTCAGAAGTAACCCATTTTGACCTGGTAATTCTAATTTTCTGAGACTTCCTGAAAGAAACAATTCATGATTTTAACAACTAAATATAAATATGCTAAGTGGATAAAAATTATACTAACAAAATTGAGAAAATACAAATTTTTATGACTATGGGAACTGTTATATAAATAATGATACTACTGCAAAATGGAATACTATGAAACAATAATCATATTTTAAAGTATTTCATAAGATGAGAAATATCATAATATAAAAATATGTTGACATGAAAAATAATATAAAATGTTAACAGTAATATTAATATAATCTGATGGCATTACAGAAGATTCAATTATTCTAAAAATATGTTACAGAAACATATATATGCATAGATCTGTAGCTGTATATTATAAATAATAATTAACCTGCAATTCCTTTGTTCAGAAAAAAATAATCAAATGTGGTAATAATAGATTTTTGCTTCAAAATATGATGGAGTATCTGTGGCAAACCAATGCTCCTACCAAGAATACCTAGAAAAGCAATAATAAACTATTGATCTCATAGACAGAGAGAGGAGAGTGATGATTACCAGAGATTGGAAGGGGAAGCAGGAGGAGAAGATAAAGTGGGGGTAGTAAATGAGTGAAAAAATATAGTTAAATAGATAAAATGAATAATATATGATAGCACAGCAAAGTGACTATAATAACAATAAATTAGGGTATAATTTAAAGTAACTAAAATAATGGAATTGGAATATCCCTAACACAAAGAAATGATAAATGCCTGAGGTGATGGCTAGCCCAATTACTCTGATTTGATTAATACACATTGTATGTCTATATCAAAACATCACATGCACCCTATAAGTATATACCCATAATTATTATATATATTATATATATAATAGCTATATATTATATATATAGCTATATTATATATATAGCTATTATATACCCATAATAATTAAAAAGAAAAATTAGAAAAAACACAATAATAATACAAAAATATTTTTGATACTGCATATACTATTAATAGAAAAGAAGGAATCAAATAATAAAGAATCTTGGAATCAAAAAGCATATTGAACATATAGAGAATATTAGGAAGGAAATCATGAACACAGTAGAAATCAACAAACAACAACAAAAAAACAAAATTGACAACAAGAAAAAATTAATCAATCTATACTTTGGTTCTTGGAAAATGATAGTAAAATTGATAAATCACTACCAGATTTATTAAGAAAAAATTAAAGGTTTTAAATAATCAATATCAAAAATAAAAATCATTGCTATAGATTCTACAAATATTAAATAGATGTGTTATCACTTTTAAAACTTTATGCAATGAATTTGAAAATTTAGATTAAATAAAGTCCTTGAAAAATATAACTTACCAAAACTGAAAAAGAAAGAATTAGAAAATCTGCTATAAATATTCTAGAGCACATGTCTTTTTTATAGTATGTCTTTTGTTCTTTTGGGTAGATGTCCAGTAATGGGATTGCTGGATCAAATGATAGTTCTACTTGTAGCTCTTTGAAGTATCTCCATATTACTTTCTACAGAGGTTGCACTAATTTGCAGTCCCACCAGCAGTGTATGAGTGTCCCTATCTCTCCACATCCATACCAACATTTATTGTTTTGGGACTTTTTGATAAAGGCCATTCTCACCAAATCTCTAAATTTAAAACAACAACAACAAAATAACTTTTCAGAAAACACATACAAACCCAAGTGGCATCACCCATGAACTAGATCAAACATATAAGTAATAAATGACACCAAATCTTACACAAATTCTTCCAGAAAAAAGAAAGAATAAGTTAATACTCTCACTCTAAGTCATCTTATGAGGCCAGTATCAAACTTTGTTAGTGTCAAACCCAATAAATGCTTCAGTAAAAGTATAAATTTCTGATAAATTTCTCTCATTAACATAACATTAGCAAATTGGACATTACCAATGAAATGCAGAAATATTTAAGAAATTAATAGCTTGTGATTAGTGAAATTTTTCAGATACACAGTGTAGTTAACATTTGACATTCAATATAATTCACCAGATTATCTTAAAACAGGAGAAAAATGAAATAATTATCTCAGATACCCACAAAAACTTCTAGAAAATTCAATACACATTCAATCAGGAATAGGAAAAAACTTTTCCAATCTGATAAAGACAATCTAGAAAATAATTGGCAAACATCACACTTAACGGTCAGATATGGACATTACTCCTGAGATTGAGAAAGAGACAAAGATGTTCAGTATAACCACTTTCTTTCAACATTATAATGAAGGTACCAGTGAGATAATAAATCATGAAGCAAAAAAGTTGACTAGAAAGTAAGGAATACAACTCATACCATCTTCAGACAATATAATTATACAGGTTGAAAACCCAAAGGAATTAAAAAGTGACCATTACAAAAAAAAAAGTGACCATTACAATTAATATTAAACATATCAAAGCCACTAAATATAAGGTCAATAAACAACAAATTTACTTATATATATATCTTAAAAATATGTAGAAAAAAATGTTTTAAATAACTTTTTAAAATAACATCAAAAACATAGGAATAATCCTCATAAATGATGTGCAAGATCTGTATCCTAAAAATAACAGAAATTAGTGATGGAAATTTAAAAGGATCAAAATAAATAGAGGGATATACCATCTTCTTAGATTGAAAAGACTCAGTATTATAAAGGCGTTAATTTTTCTAAAATTGATCTACAGATGAAACATAAGTATAATCAAAATCTCAGCAATTTCATGGAACAAATTAGCAAGCTAATCATAAAATGTAAATGCAAATGCAAATGCAAATATCCAAGTTAATATGGAAGAAAGGAAAACAAAGTTAGAATACTTTCACTATTAGACATGACAACTTGTTATAAAGCTAGATAAGACAATATTGTACTAGAACAAAGGATAGTGGCCAAAAGAATAGGATAGCAAGTCTAGAAACAGATTCACACATCTACAGTAAGTTGAGTGGTGACAAAGCGAACAGTGCAGAACATTGGCAAAGGATGCTCTTGTTCAATACAAGATAGTAGCTCAATTGGACAACCATATAAAATAAAAATGAATTTTAACTCCAATCTCATACCTCATATAAAAAGCAATTCCAGTTTGATTATTAGTCTGTATGTAACAGGTAAAAGAAAACATTTAGAAAAATATTATAAAATTTTACTTTGGCAAAAGCAAAGTGTTTTTTAAACAGAATTTTTAAAAAGCACTAACCAAACGGGCAAAAATGTTATAAATAGAACAACATTAAAAGTAAGAATGTTGCCCTTTTGTTACGACAGGGGGGCCCATTTGTCATCTGTGGCCAATGTATCTTGATCTTGTTCTGTAAACCTATCTTGTCCTTCCTCAACAAAATTCACTTCACATTTGCAAAAAGAAAGAAAGAGAGAGAGGGAGGAAGGGAGGGAGGGAGGGAGGGAGGGAGGGAGGAAGGAAGGAAGGAAGAAAGGAAGGAAAGAAAGAGTATCTAGTCAGTCACTGTGGCTCATGCCTATAATCCCAGCACTTTGAGAGTCTGAGGTGGGAAGATCTCTTGCGGCCATGAGTTCAAGACCAGCCTGGGCAACATAGTGAGACCTCATCTATACACAAGTTTTTAAAAAATTAGCTAGTTGTTGTGACACATGCCTGCAGTCCTAACTACTCAATAAGCTGAGACAGAAGATCATTTGAGCCCAAGAGTTCAAGGCTACAGTGAGCTATAATCTCTCTACTGCACTCCAGTCTGGGTAACAGAATAAGATCCTGTCACAGAAAAATAAACACACAAAAAATAAGAATGTTGGTTTATTAAAAATACATTTTTAAGAGAGTAAAAAGTATACCAAAAACCATATGGATATCTGGCAAAGAACTTCTATGTAGAATTTCTAAAATGCAACAATAATGAAAGTCAATACAGTAATAATAATAATAATTATGAACAAAAGACTTCAACGGTCACTTCAAAGGAGAGGTATCAAAATGGCTAATAAACATCTGAATAGTTTCAAACTATTGGTCATCATAGAAATTAAAATTAAAAACAAAATGAGACATCATTATAAATCCATCTGAATTAATAAATTAAAAGACAAGTGTTGATGTGAGTATGTAACAACCAGAATTCTTATATACTGCTGGTGTTACTATACATTGAAATAATCTCTCTGAAAACCTTTCTTGCAGATCTACTAAGCTGGAATGTACGCATACCCTAGACTGGAAAATTCTACTTCTAAATATCTACATATGTTCACCAAAATGCATAAGGAAATAGTTCACAAAAACATTATTCATAATAGATAAAATTGGAAACAATTTAAATATTTATCAAAAGGAAAAGGAATAAATATATCATGGAATATTTATATAATTTATTATTGTGTAACAATTAGAGTGAACTATAGCTACATACAAGAACACAGATGAATTTTGAGTGAAAAATTAAGACAAAAATGTACAAACTTCATGACTCCTCCTATATAAAATTCAAAATCTGGCAAAACTAACTTGTGTGTCAAAAGTCAGAGAGTGGTTATATTTAGGGAAGAAGAGTGATTAGGAAGGACATGATAATGGCTTCTATTGTGCTATCAATGTTTTTTTCTCAATCCGAGAGCTAGTTATATGGGTGTGTTCATGCTGTAAAAATCTATCAAGCTCTACACTTCCAATATGCATTTTATGTATGTATATTATATATCAATAAAAGTTTATTTTTCAAATGATAATGAAATATGCTTATCTTGCAGTTTTATTAAATAAATCAAATGAATCCGTGTATGAGAAAGCATTTTGTAGTCTGTAAAGGTATGCCTGCATTACCAACGTCTCACAAGAAATGTGATTACCCAGCTGGGAGTGTGTGAGGTTATAATATGAATTCTGACCCAATAAAATATCACCTTGTACTTCCCTGACCTCTTTTCAAATTTTCTTTCTTGGCTGTGCTTAGAGAACAGCTTGATTCCAACTAAAACCCTGTTCCCAGTTTTGTGAGTGCCAAGAAAGCCATCTTAATATGTTTTCCCCAGATTCACTTTCAAAAGAAAGTAACACTGCTTCCCAATATAAAGTTTCTGGAGGGAAAATGGGCTAAGTATTCCAGTGATCTTTAGGATTCCTACCTACCTTCATGCCCTCCACTCTCTCAGGACAAATGAAATTCTGGGAGAAGTAATAACAGAAGAATTATCGGCAAATATTAAGCATTTTCAATCAGCAAAAAGACCCAAAATTCTACCCTTCAAAAGTTTCTTTAGAAAGACCTGTAACATGCAAGTTGACTTTTGTAGGGCAGACAAAAAAATAATAATAATAAAAGAACAGTAACAACTTCAAAAAATAATAGTTAAAATTTGGACTTTGGAAGAAGATGCATGAAGAAAAATTCTAGCTTCACCAGTTACCAAATATATGTAGTTAAACTAGTTTTGATCTTTACCTTTCTGAGATTCCTCTTCAAAAAATACAGACATAATAATCTTCTGATGAGTGTGTCAGATGATTAAACAATTAGTACTTGTAAGATGCTTAGAAAAGAATTTGAACTATAACAAGTGTTCGAGAATTGTTACCTAACAAATCTATAGCAGACAAAACCTGAAATTCAGCTTATTGACTTAAAATCCTGATGTGTGAAGTCACTCAACTGAAGGGGAAAGTGAGAAATGTAGTCTAACCAAGTGTCCAGGAAGAAAAGACAAAAGGCATTTGAGGACACCTAGTTGGTTTGTGCTTTAGCCTCTTTTTATTCCACCCATCCTCCCTCTCAAATACTTATAATTCTTTAGTAACTCAGCTGTGAAAAAAAAATGTATGTAGTGAAAAATAAGCCCTATATATTGAATGAAACAAAATTATGTTCTACTTTAGGTGGAAGGCAGAAGGAAAAATATGCATTGTTGTATGTGGGAGTTAGGGCAATGAGAGAGATAATTTCTTATCTTTTACAGTTGGAAATCAGTAAAAAAACATCTAAAATTTGAAAAATTTGAAAAATGCTTATATAAATGTATCACTTTTAAAAGTAAAAGTTTTTCTTTTAAAAATAAAAACCAAGAGAAATAGCTATAAAGACTTGAAAGTAATTGTTTCAGTGTATTAATAGTAAGAACCAGGCTTAGGGAAAATGGGTGAGAGTCCTGCTGTTTGACATTATAAAGTTATTAATCTGATATGACTTTTTAATCACACCCATGTGCTATTTTGTTTAAAACAAATAAAACATATAAAATCAATAAAATTGTGAAACCATGAGAAGTTATCAGATTAATATGTCAATCAGCAGGAAACTTGGAGACACATAGCTAATAAAGTTTAAATTCTTGTGACTAGAAGAGAGAGGGAGGAAATGAAGTAGAATGTAAGAGGTGTTCCAAGAAGGAATAATGATGGAGATAATAGGGAGAAATTTTTGTGTCTTTAGGATATACCTTGATCACGTAAGATGGAAAATTTTATGGGGACCATCCATGCCTGTTATTTCTCCTTGTGGTGTGGTTACACAGCGTTACACAGCGTGATGGTTAATTTTAGGAGTCCACTTGACTGGATTAAGGAATGCCAAAAGAGCTTGTAAAGCACGATGTCTAGATGTGACAGTGATGGCATTTCCAATGGAGATAGGAGTAGGAGTTAGTTCAACTGAATAGAGAGCCTCCAAACTCAGTGTGGGTGGGCACCATGCAATGGGCTGAGGGCCCAGATATAAGAAAAAGACAGAGGAAAGGCAAATTTACTCTCTCCAGAAACTGGGACACTCTTTTTCACCTATCCTTGGAAATCAGAGCTCTAGCTTCTCTGGCCTTTGAACTCTAGGCTATCAGGCCATCAGCCTCAGAATGAGATTCACACCATCAGCTTCCCTGGTTCTGAAGCATTTAAACTTGGACTTAGTCATGCTACGAGTTTCCCTGGGTCTCCAGCTCACAGATGGACTTTTGTTGGACTTCTCAGTTTCCACCACTGTGTGAGCCAATTCCTCTATTAAACTCTCCCTCATCTATCTATCTATCTGCATATGTATATGTAGATATATCATATATTTATATATTTTCTATTGGCTCTGCCTCTATAGAGAATCTTTACTAATGCACACAGAATAAATAAAGTTCAGAATCCAACTTGTCTCATTTTTCTGCCAATTGAAATTCTGTACTGGAACAGTACAGTATATACTCTTTTATTGACTTTTTTCATTCATTCATTTATTAGCATTTAAACAACTAATGTTCTGCTTATAAACATTCTATCAGAATGAAGCCACGCCATTGGAATATGGGAAGAAAATATTAGAACTGTTCGTATTTATTTTTATCTCAAACATATCCATTTCCTTTTCATGTGTTTCATGATGTACACAACATCTTACTACAGTAGTTCACATATATAACTTTTATATAAATAAATGTACGCATATTGGAGAGGCAAGTACTACTCAGTCATAAAAAAAGATGAATTAATACCTTCTGCAACAATCTGGATGGAAGTGGAGACCATTCTTCTAAGTGAAGTGTCACAAGAATGGAAAAACAAACACCACATGTACTCACTATTAAATTGGAACTAACTGATGAGCACACAAGTGTACAGAGGGAAGTAAAATTCAGTGGAAAGCAATCAGAGGGGAGGAGGAGAGGGGAATATACCAACCTAGTAGGTACTGTGATCACTATTTGGAGGACAGGCACACCAATAGCTGGGACTCAAGCACTACAAAAATGATCTATGTAACTTAAAACATTTCTACCCCCTTTTGTTGAATTTTGTAAATTGGTTTAGGTTGTAGCATTTGTAGCTTCCTTGACTATACTTCTTAACCTTGGCTGATTTTAGAACATTGACTCTACCAATGGGGAAAATAGGGAAAGTTAATATGTTCTAAATTTGTTGCTTTAATAATTAGGGGAAAAGCATCCATTACATGAACACTTATTTGGAGGGGTTTTAAGTGTGCTTAATATAGCCATCAAGAATAATATAAAAATATTGAAAAGTAAAAAAAAAATATTGAAAAGTGATTTAAGGAAAGCAAAGTTGGTATTTGGAGAAGCCAAACAGTTTTGTCAAGGTTGTATTTCCCGGACCAGTTGATTTCTAGAGCAATTTAATAAAGTCAGACATTGCAGCAATTACACTGAGTCAGATAAATAAAAGACACATAATGCCACAGAGCATAGAAACATAAAGCTTTAATAAAAACAAGGATGTGACACAACAAGAAGGAGAAAACATCAGACAGATCTGAGGCACCCAGGCATACCTTCAAGGGGTCTCTCCCAGTCACACAGGATAAGCTTCATCTTCGGATTACAAATAAATAAGAGAAGTGTGATGGCCTCAGTCTCAGGGAAACAGAAGCACATGTTTACTAAGGGTTCATTGATACTGATACCACACTGACCACCTAGCAAAGCCAGGCTGTATAATCAGATAAACCAAGTTTAAACCATCAATCTATATACATTTACAATGAACAACTGAGACTAGTTAGCACAGGATGTCTCCAGAGGAGTTTTGACCTTAGAATATTACAAATCATGAGCTACTATATTTCATCCCTATCTTGTACGAGAGTCAATATCATAGTTCCAGGCATTTTTAGGGATAAGCATTGAGCTATTACAGATGATCTATACATACACTAGTCAGAAACTTCAATTCAACAAGTGTATGTGTGTTTTGTTTTGTTTTGTTTAATTTCCTCTGTGAATTTACAATGTTGAAATACTAAGCTAAGAGAGGAGAAAAAATTGTAAAATGCAGTCAAAGACGGACTTTAAAAAGGAAAAGAGGCATGTAAATAAAAAAGCTTTCCTTTACCTTGAAAAGTATAATATTCTTTATTAGTTTTAAAAATGTTTGCCATAATCTACATACGTAAAAATATGTTCCAAAAAAATTAGTCATGAAATAGTCACTGAGAATAAAAGCAACAGTGGTCCTAGAAAAATGCAATGGCAATTCTAAATGTGCCAATGAAAAACGAAGTTGACCAAGTAATTTTCACACAGTATCATTCTGATCACCTCTTCTACCTCCCTATTTCACTTCTAAGGAGTCTTGTAATTATATTGCACCACTCAGAAATTCCAAATAATCTTTCTTTTTTAAGGTTAGGTGATGAACAACCTTAACCCCTTTTACAATCTTAATTCCCTTTTACCATGTAAGGTAACACATTCACAAATTTCAGGGATATGGACATGGATATCTTCATGGGGCCATTATTCTACTTTTCACTTTAACATCATCTCATTGTTCTGCTTTTAATGTGTAAAAATCTACAGGAATTTTTTAAATGTTTTTTTTTGTTTGTTTTCTTAGTATCATTTATTAATTTATGCCTTAATTCTATTTCAGCACAAAGCAACATGAAGTTATATTTGCTAGTAAAGGGTTATATTAAGTACTCATCAAGTATTTATTGGGTTTTTATTATTAAGCAGACCCTGTTCTAGAAGATGAGAATATAGCAGTAAAAAGGAAATATAAATTTCTACCATGGAGCTTATATCCTAATGGGAGAGAAGAAAAATAACAACATAAATAAGTAAAATACATAATATATTTAATATTACATATATGTTAAAAGGGGTATAGGAAGTGTTGTGTGTATGTGGATAATAGGGTGTGGGATAAAAGGGAGTCCATTGGTCTTTTAGATTAAGGGCCATGAAGCTCTGACAGGCCTATCTAACCTGCTGACAGTGGTATAGATTTCAGTTTGGTTAAGGTGACAACTGAATACAATAATGCTGAATTGGGCACCTCATCAGTGCAGCAAAGGCAGACGAAAAGTTATAATTCTAAAAGAGTCAATTCATGATACAGCAAAAACCAGTGTCAGGCAGCTCAACCTTTACACAGCATCTAATCAATAAGCCTAGAAATTGCCAGTAGTCAGTGGTACTTTGGGATGTGTCTCTCCTACAATCAGACAAAGACTTTTATAGCTGTAAGAGTCCTACGCCATGTCCATTCCTCCAAATTTCATCCCTTATACAGGATTAATTTTCCTAGCAGGAAGTGAAAAACATCTAGTCAGCAATTCAACTTTGCTGGTAGGCTTTATTTCTTTCTTTTTAACAATAGAGAAGCCATTGAGAAGGTAACATTTTAGTTTAAAACTTGATCATGGAGAATGATGTCAGCAAGATGGCAAAATAAGTCTTCTCTCATATCCACCTCCAACAATAGAAATTCTTCCCCCTGCCTAGTAAAAAAAAAAAAAATACATATATCTCTTTGTAGGAGTCTTGGGATTCGCACAGGGACTAGTGACACCCCTGTGGAGCCAAGATCTAGAAGGTTGTTTTGAGAGCGTAGATCCATATTCAGGTGGCTGACTGCACCAATTGTGGTCCTGGGTTCAAACTTGGAAATAGCCCTTTTCACCAAAGGGCTTAGCTGTAGCCCTGTTTGGCTTTGAACCTACAACCAAGACCATCTTCCAAAGGATCCAGGAGGGATCACATACACTAGTGCCTCAGCAGAAAGACTCATGTGCCCACTGACATTGGTCTTAGCAGTGGACCCCAAAATTGCACTGTACCTCTGCTCCAGCCCCATTAGCTGTAGTCCCACTGGAACTGTCCCAAAGGCACAGGGGAACTGGAAAACTTGCCCATTTGAGCTACTGGAGCCAGCCTTCATTCTACAGCAGATCCTGAAGGGACCCTGCCTCTCCTAAGCCCCTCTCTGCTGCAGTCTGGGAGTAATCTTGCCCATGTAAAGAACCACTGTGAGACGAGCCAGTGTGAGCCACAAGAATTGCCAGGTTCTGTCCCATAGCAGAACCTAAGCAAATTTCAACAACAGCAAGCACTAGGTCTGGCATACCAGGGAGTTTAATCAGTGTTTCCTGTGGCTTTCAAGCCAACCTCGGATTCCACCCAGGGAAGGAAGCAAATAATCAACCATGCATTTCTTCTGAGCATAGTGTTGCTTCATCCATCCTGATCCAGTTAACCTGTGGCCCTTCTGTAACCCTGTCCAACTGCTAAACTCATATAGCCATCCCTTCTGGCCAGAGAATACACACTGCAACCCAGCTGGCATGGAGGTGATTGTAGTGCCCATCCACCAGCTCAGACTGATTGCAGAGCTCAGTCAGTGGTCTTGCTGAATAGGAGAATCTATCCAGTTGCTCCACATGAATTCAGAGTAGCCCAGCCATCTCTACATGAAATCAAGCTCTGCATGCCCAAGACCATTGTCATCTGGCTCAATAGGGATCAATTATAGGCTAGACTAAATAGTGATAGTTTATACCTGCCAATGAACACCTGTAAAAGCTGGAAAACATGGCTGTCTCTGAAAATTACAAACACCAATACAAGGGTACAATGATTACAAAAAGACTCAAGAAATCATGATACCTCTGAAAGAGAGTAGCAAAGCTCCAAAAAATAGACCCAAAGAAAAGAAGATCTATAAATGACACAAAAAGAATTCAGAATAATCCTCTTCAAAAATTTAATGAATTCTAAGAATATATGGATAAAAAATTAAATCAAATTTAGAAACTCATACATGAACAAAACAAGGAGTTTGACAAAGAAGTAGAAATTATTTTAAAAAATAGAAATCCTAGAGATGAAGAATATAATGACATCAGAAAAGTGCAATAATAAGCTTCGCTAGCTGGCTGGATCAAGCTGAAAAAAGAATTAGTAGGGATGTCAGCAAGATTGCTAACTGAGGGTGCCCAATGCCTATCGCCCTCACAAAAAGGATCAATACAGCGAATAAACAGCCATATGTCAACTAGGGGATATGAAGACTCAGAATGCCCACATAAAAAAAGGAAACAAAACATCTTGACTTTGCAACCTCATCTCCCCAGTCAACATGCGCTCAGAACCAGGACACTCCTTTGGGAAAAAGATAAGCAAGAGGCCCCAGAAGCCCTCAATAAAGATGTGGGCACCTACTGTTTTTGCTGCAGGAAAACACTGCATTCGCCACTGGTGTTGAGTCCAGCCTAGGGAGGTACTTGAAGTTCACATGGCTATATTTCTCCAAAGCAGAAGCCCATATTGTGCTCTTCCTTCTGTTGTGATCCAGGCTGCTACTCTAAGACACAGTCTTGAGACCACAGTTACTATGAGAGTGCATCCTACTCCAGGGACCAGTAACCACTGCATGATCCCATCTCTGAGCCTTTGCTGCCACTACACTGCACCTATACATCGTAGTGCAGTATTTCCTAACCTAGCAGCTACATCTCCCTAGCCCCTGATAATAAACTGCCTAGGAGGTACTCTATTTTCTCCCCCCAGGGACTCCAACCTCAGCTCCAACACCTAGGCCCAGCAGGACAGGCATGCCCTGGTGCTTAAACCCACATGATACCCTGCACCCCAAAATGAGGCAATCTTCCATAGTGGGGAGGTTGCTCTCAACTGTGATGGAACAGCCTTCATGCACCCACGTTCAGAATAGTCCAGAGCTCCTGCCCCCAGTTGGAAGGCAAAGTCCAGGACCTCATGGCTTCATGCTGAATTCTACCAAATAATTAAAGATGAACTTATACAAATTATTTGCAAACTATTACAATAAATTGAAAAGGAGAGAATTCTTCCCACCTTATTCTACTACCCCCCAATCATGCTGATAACAAAACCAGACAAGGATAAAACACAACAGAAAAACTATAGACCACTAACCATAATGAGCTTAGATGCAACAATCTTCAACAAAATAGTAGCAGACCAAATTCACCATAACATTCAAAAGATGATTTATCACAATCATGTGGAATTTATCTTGAGGATGCAAGGATGGTTCAAAATATACAAGTCAATAAATGTGATACATCATATCAACAAAATCAAGGATAAAACTTTAAGTATAAAAAATTAATTGATAAAATTAAATATCTTTTATAATAAAATCTCTCAACAAATTAAGGATAGAAGGAATAAAACTCAACACAATAGAGGTCATGTATGGCAAACTCACAGTTAACATCATACTGAATAAGAAAAAGTTGGAAGCTTTTTCTCTTGTATATCTAAGCTTATCCCATATTATAACTGTACAATTTATTGCTTACACAGCAAGTGATGGACTAAGCCAAACAAATTTAACTACCAGTAAGTCAGCAGTATTTTTAAACTTTTATTCATTAGCAAAAGAAAAAACCTGTGGCACTTAACAAAAAAAATTACTTATTTTGGCTCAATAATAGGCCAATTAAATCTCTGCAGTTGGTATTGCTGTTAATCAAATATCAATTGTAGGAAAACTATGTTGAATCTCTAGGGACAGGAAATTGTGTATCTGTTTATATATCATATTCAACTAATCCATCCAAATGAAATGTAATAGCTAAATAAATAGCTATTTATTTCCTCTGAAGTTTATTGTTAATATTTATGTTGATGTAATGTTTCAGCATATCAACACTATGCAAAAACTGCAGACATAGTAAGTTTTGTAAAAACGGTTGCTTTAGTCCCCTTTAAATTATTCCTTTTCAATGTATTATTGTTGAATAACATAGAATTAATAAAATAGAATGATCCCTATAATTCTTGTATTGTAACAGCAATTTGTCAACTCTTATTTCTAATATAAAATTAGCATTAAATTATACTATATAAACTTGAAGAAAGAGTAAGTGGCAAATAATTTTTAACTGTTGATATGTGAATAAAGACGCATTGTCATCCATTATCATGAATAGCTTTTATGTATTAAGACATAGATTTCCTTGTGGTGTCAGCAGGTCTGTAAATGTGCTGATATTGATGGGTACATTTCATAAGCAAGCCTAGAAAGGCCTTCTTAAGTGATGGCTTGAATGGAGATTCGGAGGATTGGGTCATCTTGAATTGTGCTGGCAGTTACACCTTGTCTTTTTCATTTATCATTGTTTAATTAAAAGTGGCTTGTCACTTATGAATGCACAGATCTGAACTAAAAATAGAAAAACAAAACCAAATAAAAAGAAATACTGAGGATTAAGCACAACATGGTGAATGATGTAAAACAAATAAAAAAATTAGTTCTGCTTTACTTGTTCTTTAATAACAAGAAAAACCTAGGGTTATTTGGAGACATCAATTTTTCCAGAGATTATGTTATGTTTTCTGGCTTCTGATAAGCATAATTAGCTGCACAGTTTCATCTCTGGAGGAGCATAAGGTCCCTACTTTATCAGGACTTCTGATATTGGTCAAGAATGTACGAATCGGAATTACTAAAATTGAGTCTCCATTATAGAATGGGAAGCTTTTATTACGGGCAGTATAAATGGGCAAAGATCATAGGAAATGCTTTCCCCTGTGTTTGTCTTTCCATTTATATTCTTGTTAAAGGATGGTGAATTCTGAGGCTAGAATCAGAATGTGGACTTTGGAGATAAGGGCCAAGACTTCTACTTTGTCAACGTTGAGTGTATGTTATTGGTTCTCAAGCCTGGATCAATCCTGAACCAATTATATAAGAATCTCTGGAGTGGAGTTTTGGCGTCAATCTTTTTAAAAGTCACTGGAGTGATTCTGCTATGAAGCCAGGAGAGATATCACTGATGTAGGCTAGATGGGGTATGAATGACTGAGCACACCTCAACAGTTTAAATACTACATTATTTCACAAGGGCTTAAAGTCAAAATACTAGCCAGTAACATACAGCAACTACCTGGAGCCTTATGGGCAAGGCAAAAAGAAGAGATCTTTCAGGGACTCAAGCTTTTGATATAATTAACCAGCACAATATGCAATGGCCTCTTAGAAAATTCTATTAATGCAAATTTATAATTTTTAAGTGATATACAGATGATAATCTGAAATTAAGAGTGCAAGGTTTATTGGAGGAGGCAATGCTTGTGAAACATAAGAGAGAAAGTAGGATTGGATAGGGAAAATCTTCAGACTATGATGTAGATCTGACACCTGTGAAAAGAACAGAAAGAAAAAACAGGATTAGCCAGGGGGAGCCTCTAACCGTGATGCAGTTCTGACAGTCTTGGCTCGTCAAGGAGGAAGAAACAAGGATTGCTAGTTAGAGATCTCCAGCATCAGGTCTAATGGGCCTGGCCCTGTTATCATTGACATTGTCAGTTATTGATCGAAGGCTAACCAGAAATATCTTAGACTCACAAAAGCTGAGGTGACTCTTGAAATTTCTAAAAGCTGGAGGCAGTAGGTAACTACATGCCTTGCAGGTGGACAACAAGCTGTTTCTTGAAGGGAGATTGAAGTTCTGTGGTTCTCTGACTATTACAAACTGATATAGCATACTTTCAACATTTTTAACTCCTTTCAATTAGCATCCTCAACTCAGAAATTACTGGTGAGAAGTTACTGTCTCCTGGCTGGTCATTTGGTCACCATGTCCAGAGGAAAGGGCAATAACTTACAATCACCATACATTTCCACACCTTAGTGTTTGCCCACATCCCTGACCCTTGGTTAATCATAAGATTTTTATATGGAGAAGACTTTCTATTTTTACAAAGATTTTATGGGCATCAATTGTATAACAACCTATGATATTAATAGTAAGGAAGAGCCCTGAACATAATGCCAGATAGAGCTGATAGGAAAACTTGCCATTTGGGTGATTGTAAAAACTTTATATACTCAGTTTTCTTTAAGTATCTAGCCTGTCTTAGAGAATGCTATTGTGTGGATAAGAAAAGTCAATATTAAAAATGAATACAATACTATTTTTTAAACTATTTCTAAAATGTTCCTGTATTGCATTAGACAATTCCCTGACTAAATACAGTTTTAGAGCAAATTGATTTATCTTTCCTTAAGGAATATGGATTTTGATAATATTCAATTACTGTAGTATGCTATGGTTATACATGAATCCAAATGCAGTGTTTAACTTGTTGGATCAGTTTATATCATGGTATATACACACAAATAAATTGCAAAGTGCTTTTTTATTCTACTCTTTCATTGACATGTTATTTAACAGCCTAACCTCATCAAATGGATAACAAATCTTCAAAGGTAATTATTGAATCCAAGGTTAAGCAGTCTTCTCATAAGTTACATACTTGCCCTCAAAGTCATATTTTTAAAAAATATTTCAGTGCTTTTTCACTTTCAAATGTTATTTAAAAGAATATTTATCACATCAACTCACTTTGTTCCCTAAGGCATATTCAATCATCTCTGTATTTTAATCACATCAACTTTGTAAGAAACCATCACCTTTTGTGAAATTCGAGAATTGATTTTTTTCAAACACAAATAGTCCTTGACTTACTGTTATTTTCCCTTATTCTAACGGCTAAATACAAGTTACTATGAGCCATATACAAGGCAGTACAAGGTAATGCCTAGCACCCACTCATTTTATGAGTTAAGTACCCAATCTGCAAAAGCTTCACTACATTCAGTATGCAAGCAAATCATTTTTAGGCAGGATTATTTTTTAGGCAAAATAAGACAGAACACCACTCCAGAAACTTCGTCTCCTGATTATTCAGGCCAAACACATTTGGGAACTTATGTTTTGATTGAAGCCAGTCACTGGCATAATGCAAAGTTTGCAGAATGTATTGTTAGAATAAAAAGTATGCATATTTTTAAATACAAATAATAAAAATTTTTATCTTATCTGGTTTAATACAATTTAATTGTATTTTTATGCTTTTTGAAGTTAGGGAACAACTTTTGCACACATTTTTGGGTAAGATGTTAGACTGGATCTTAATATAATTGTCACCACTAGGACAACACTAAAAGAAGAGGGGAAAAATGCCAAATTTATAATTCATTAATTTAGAATAATATTTATTCTTTTATTCACTAAATATTTATTGATTTACTCATTCATGAAAATCATTGTTCTTTGTGAACAAAATACTACATAAAAAAACAAAGCTCTTAGGCTCATGTAACTTACAATTTAGTATGCCTGTACAGGACTGAGTAAATAGACAATATACAAAGAAACAAATGGAAACAATGAATAAGTTCAGGCTGTGATAATCATTATAAAATAAAATAAAGTAAGGTTAATATGGCAAGATTAATAGTAGAGATGGAATGACAGATAAATGATACCACCACCTTGCAATTGCCCTTCCCGATTCTAAGCTGTAAAAGATAAATAAATAAATTGTGAGGGAAGAAAGGAAGTAACTATGATTTATACTCAGGTCCCAGAAGTTTCTTTTTGTCTTTTTCTTATTGTGGTGAAAGAAAAAATTTCTTCATTTTTATTTTTTCTAATAATAATTATCGGATCAAGAAAAGAGAAAGGTTGGTTAAGGTATGGGATTTTATAAGTAATATTGGTATCTTATATTTTAAGAAAAATAAAGATATTTTGTTAAGATTTTAAAGATTTATATATTTAAATCTTTTAATAACAAATGTTATTACTCTTTATTTTAATACAAATCATTTCTTTCGTTTAAATATTGAATTGCTAGCAAATTTAAACATAGAAGATTAAAATTTAGTGGGGCTAAAAATACAATAGGATGAATGTTCCAGGATCTTTATCTTTCTTTCTAATTTTTTTGACAGAAAGATATATTTTAAGTTATTTTTAATTTTTCCAAAACATATACACAAATAATTCACATATTATAATTGTACGTTTTGCTATATTTTTGCAAACTTCACACAGCCATGTAACCAGCAACTACTCATATAGCAAGGTTAAACACCATCCTGACTCCTAACAGCTTAAATTAATTTTCCTGTTTTTATTCTGATGTAAATAGAATCGCAGAGTCTATACTCTGGCCTGTTTTCCTCACCATTATATTTGTGAGATTTATGTATGCTGCTGTGTATAGTTGTAAATTGTTCAACCTCATTGCTATGTGATACTCCATTGAGTGATTATAGCACATTTTATTTTTCCATTTTGGAATAATGGATGGAAATTCAGGTAGTTTTCAGTCTGGGCTATTTTGAATAATGCTACTATGAACATTCTACTCATCTTTGGGTGAACATATGCTTGCATTTCTGTTGGACATTTACATGGGAAAGGAATTGATGGATCACAAATCTGTATATGTTCAGCTTTAGTACATGCTGGCAAAAGGTTTGCTAAAGGCCTTTTAGCAGTTTATATCACCATCAACTGTGTGTAAGTGTTCCAATTGCTCCATATCCTTGCTAATACTACTTATGTTTGTGGTTTTTCTTGTTTTTGTTTTGTTTTGTTTTCAGTTCATCCATTCTGGTAAGTATGTAGTGGCATCTCATTGTGGTTTTAATTTATATTTTCTTGATGACTAATAAAGCTAAGCATCTCTTCCAATGTGCTTTAGCCATTTGGCTATCACCTTTTTAAGAGAGCTTGTTCACATTTTTGAACATCTGTCTATAGGTTGTCTTGTTTTTTTGTTTGTTTGTTTGTTTCCTGAGACAGGGTCTTGCTCTGTCACTGTACTACAACTCCAGTTGTACTCCAGTTGTAGTACAGTGGCCCAATCATAGCTCACTGCAGCTTGAAACTCCTGAGTTAAAGCAATCCTTTCCTCTCAGCCTCCTGAGTAGCTGGGACTACAGGCATGTGCCACCATGCCCGGCTAATTTTCTGTATATTTTTAGTTGTTCAGCTAATTTGTTTCTATTTTTGGTAGAAACGAGGTCTCTCTCTTACTCAGGCTGGTCTTGAATTCCTGAGCTCAAACAATCCACCCACCTCAGCTTCCCAGAGTGCTAGGATTACCAGTATGAGCCATGGCACCCCGCCTCTACCGCATCTTTTGAAACAAATCAACATTTTGCAAAAAGCCCAGCTCAGTGCCAGGATAATTTGAATGATTTCTACCTTTCAATATATGAGATTAGAGAAACTTAAGATAAAAATTTATCAAGTAAATATGAGTATTTCTCGATTTGCAAAATATTTTCATTAACATTCTTAATTTTATAAATGATGTGCTGCAAACTTTATTCAGGCTATTTTGATATAGAACATTAATTGCAGTTTAGGAATCAATATTGTCCTTTAAAGGAAGAAATAGTAGCAATTTTTGTAAGAAAATTACAGCCTTTCCTGTTTTGTAAATACCAAAGACGTCGAAAGGCAGGCAGAGAGTTGTAAAATGTCTATCTTTTAGTAGCTGGACAATAAAGAGAGAAATGAACATCATCATGGACTTTAATGCGCACAGAAAAAAATATTCAATAAAAGTTATTAATTGTGTCTAGTTTCTTGTTGTCTTATTTATGCAGGTAATGTATTTGAACTGATTTTCTGTTCCCCTAAAGATGAAAATATAAAAAAATATTATGAGGAAAGAGCAGAGTAAGTCAATATGCATTAAGTTGGTGGTTCATCACACAGAGATTAAAGTATTTCCAATATTTTCTTGATTTCTTAAGGTTTAACAAGTCATAGTCTTTCATAGTAAATGTCACTGAGAATAAGTAATCCTAAGTGACTGAGGGCTATAAGAAAAATTATCAACCTTTATTTGGGATACAAAATTAAGAATGAGAGCAAAAATAAATCTTTTTTATTTTTTTTAGAAAGGTGGTTCCTTATATAACAGAATGATAAACTTATGTTCCTAAATGTGTCCTTTTAGGAGGACAGTCTAATACTAATTTGCATTTGAAGAATGAGAAAACTGAGGCATTGCCCATGGTTACAAAACCTATTTTCATAATAAAGATTAGAACAAGACTAGGACCCAAATCTTCTGTCGACATTTCTACATAACAATTTGCTTTCTTTTATTTTGATCTGACTGCATGAATTGGAACTTCCTTATTTAAACATTCTCAAACTCAACAGAAATAAAAAAATGGTTTTGATTTAATTTAAAATGTCCAACTAGTTTTATTTATTCTTTTTCATACTCAAAGTTCCTATAGCCTGCAAAGTTGAATATCTCTATATGTAAACCAAAAATTTGTTTTTTAAAAAAATTTCCATTCAATATTTCTGTTTTATGGAGCAAGCTAGTTGATAACAAATTTGTCATTTGGAAATAGAACAAGATTGCTCTTGGCTGCCTTCCTTCGCAGGAATTCCTAATCTGAGTGGCTACAGTCTATAAATGATCTCTGGAGTTTGGCTTAGATGCTTAATTCAGTTTTATTGGCTACCTGGTCTCCTTTCTATATGTCTACAGCCCATGCATCCCTGCAAGTACCTACCTATAAAACAAATCCTAGGTCTCCAGGCTTCTCTTGGTCCCATAACAACCACCGAGTCCTCCCATTTGGGGCATCTTCCAGTATGAACTGGCCTCGTGTGTCATTTTTCAAATCTCTTGCCTGTCCTATCTTTCTGCCCGGCCAGCTAATAGAGATGAGCTGTTCCTTTGTTGTCTACAGAGGGGGAACAGAATTCCAGTCTAAACCACTCTTATCATTTCTCCCCAAGAAGAGAAGCTCTTGGCATCCCCTGGGCTGCCTTATAGTAAGCATGTCATTCCACACATGGGGAAAGACTGCTTTACGCATGATTTCCTGCTGCTATTGTCACCAACAAAAATTCTTAATGTACGAAATCTATCCACCGCTCCAGATGCCCCTTTTTTCAATTGTGTGGTCCCAGGAGTGTCTGCTTACTATGATATTTTATGAGAGAGTCCCATCATTTTTTTCCTGGTCTCTGAGAAATTGCAATGAAAATCAATATTGGATCATTTTTTCTTGTGGAATAAAGTTTGGGAGAAGTAGGTGAAATGGGGCAAAAGCAACTCAGGTTGGGCATATTTAAACACCAATAATAAACTGAATCAATATTAACAGAGGTATAATTGCCAAATCAATTCAAATAATTATTCCTCTATACTCTACACAAGGAAGTCTACATTTACAGATAGCCTAGAACACAGGAGTTGGAATGAGATCAGATTTATCACAATTCCGCTCCAAGGTCTTTGGTTTATTCTCAGCTTGTAAAGAGAATAGCCACCTGGTAATAACATATAATTTTTAACCACTATCCTAATATTATCTAAAGTTCAATTACTACACACACACACACGTGTGTAGAGAGACAGAAGATTACTGAAAAAACTTGCAATCATTTATTCTTCCAGATGTTCTAAACACTACCATTCATACAGTAAACAAACAGAGCTCTGGGTATCTGAAGCATAAAATCCTTGGTTTCCTAGAGAATTGCCTTTACTGGTCCAGATTATGATGTCAAGGCATTGGCCATATGAAGAGATATGAAAAAGAAAAACCCCATGAAATTTCTCATTGTATATTTTATGAAAAATGTGCATTTTTACATATTCCTATGTGTCCTTTTCCTAAGAAGAAATTCTTTCTTCTTAATGTCAAGTCTAGCTGTATTTTTATTTTTTAAATAATTTGACTTTTTAAAATTTTATCGGCTTTATGAACTAGTAACTGGCCATTGTCTCATTGCTGACTAAGAATATCCAGGCCATATCTGTGGCCATATATAGCAAGTAAATAATTTTTATTATTTTTTCTTTTGGTAATCTCATTCCTGACTTCATTTTATATTCTCAGTCTTGAATATTCTTTCTCGTTTTTTTTTTTCTATTTTGTTTTTTACATGTAAGCTATACATTTGTATTTATATATCCTGGATAATGATCTGAAATACTTTATGAATCAAATATAAGAATAAATAGGCAAATAAACACATAGTTTTGCAACTGAATATCTATGAGTGATTTTGAGAAATTTAATTCATCTCTACAAACACATTTTTCATATGTAAATTTAGAATACTAATATATTATATATGTTTATTATTCCTCACATATTTATTATTTTTATTATATTTTGTTATTTATTTATTATTATATTATTTTTATTATTTTATTCCTCATATATTTTTCTGAGAATTAAAATGATATAGCATTTTAAGTACCAAATACAGTGCCTGGCATCTAGTAAACGCTTAATAAAATTAATTATATCTAAATTTATATATAACCCTAAGGGTAATTTTTTTAAGAGATTCACTGATAAATTAGAGCATAACCAAAAGAGAACAAAGACTAGTGCTTTTTTGTGGGGAGAAAAATGACATAGCAATATTATAACTAGATCCCTATTTTAAAAAAATAGTACAAAACTCCAAAATGCACATTTGTGTGTGCGTGAGCATGTATGTGTGTGTCTGTGCATGGGTACTTGAGTATGTTTGAATGAACAACAACATTAAGGAAAAATCCAACTCAAACTATAAACTGTGGTTACCACTTAGGCAATACTGGAAGGCAGAAGAAGACTTAATATTTTAATTCACACATATTTTTAAATATACAACAAAATGGAGAAAAAGTGGAGAAATTGAAAATTTCTGCATAGTTTTTCCCACTTAATAATTGTTTCTTTTGTCTATTACTTTAGTCAAAGACATAAATATTATATTAAAATTAATTACTGAAGAAAGAATGTAGATAAGAAGGTGAAGGATCCCAGAATCACAGGGAAAAAAAACTGAGGACATTTAGTCTAAAACTGAGATAAAGGAGAAATTATGGCTATCTTCAAATATTTGAAGTGTTATCAAGTGATGGATAATTTACACTCATTCTGTAATGCTCCAAAGGATGCAAAATGATCTTGGTAAAAGAAGTAACAATTTTATCAGAGTAGAGTAAATCTTGAATGAGCTGTCACTCGATGCTAGCCTTAAGAAGACATCAGATGTTCATTTATCAGGGGTGTTAGAAAAGTGAAAACTGCTAAGGTAGATCTAATTAGACTCTGAAATAACATCTACACTGTTTCTTTAGAAGATAAAAGATATCAATCTGCTTTAGTATGCTAAAGTTTGCTAAATGAACCAATGGGCATTCATTGAGTAAACAGTATATTCCAGGTAATATGCTATACATTAGGAATAAACAGGTAATTAAGATGTATCTGAGCTTCCAAAGAGCTTATGTTCCAGTTAGAAAGACTTTCATAAACAGGTAATTTTAATAATATAATTATTTTCAGAGCAAAAATATATACAAGTCACTATGGAAGCATATCAAAGACAATGACACACTTAGGCTAAATAGGGAATTCCTATTAGGTATTGATAGTATTTGTTTGGAAATGTTATTATCCAATTTTTAACACAAATCAGTATGTAAGTAACATTTGCACCAGTTTGACTTTAACTTTTAACACAATCTGGATATTGTTATACTTTTAACTATATATATATGAAAAATATGTATATTTTCATATATACATATTCTTTTCATATACAGATAAGAATAAATTTTTGTAGCATCCCCAGGCATTCAAATAATCCTATTAGAAGTTTAGAAATGCTTTATTAATTTTTTTTTATTTTAACGTATTATGGGGGTACAAGTGTTAAGGAAGCTAGAAATGCTTTAGAACTGAGAAAAAGTAAGGACCTTTCAATGAGGTGAAAGGCTTGACTACGGGGTAATTGCAAAGGAGGCAATGATGCAATTCCAATTTTGAAAGTTATAAATTATGCAAGTGATTTCAACAGCAGGGGGGTTATTTGTCCTGATGTGAAGATGTTGCAAAGCTCATGAATTTCAAATCTGTAAATTAAGAACAAAAAATTTGCAGCTTATCTAGAGGCAAATGAAAGACAAGTTATGCCAATAGAGGTCAATGCTGTGGCTCACTCTCACTATTAGGGATTGTTCAGTGTTCCCCTCCTCCCACACTCCACTCCAAAAGAGGAAAAGTGCTGATGGAGAGAGTCCAAGGACATAGGTGATGAGGTGACAGGGGTCTGAGTTTTTAGAGATGATATTAAAAATAGGTTGAAAGCTCTTGCAACTGACTGTTGTGATGTTTAGACGCAGCACATTTTATCCCTTCTCTTGGTAATTTTCTTTTTGGTTTGATGATGTAAGAAGTTTCTGCTCTAATTTACATTCCCTCCAAAAGTGTATAAGGGCTCCTTTTTCTCCATATCCTCACTATGTCCAGCACAGGTAACTTAGCCCAGTTTTACATTTTAACAGATCATATCATAGCTCTGTAAGGAACCCAAATGTTTTCCATGATATTAACAATTTGTTTAACATTTCATTCATTCAAAATATGCCAGAAAACTAAAAAAATTTAATTCTTTATTTTTTAATAGAACTAAAAATAGCAGATAAGGTAAAATAATCCAACATACTATTTTAGCCTAGTTTGGTCCAATTACTATCAATTCTACCAATTGAATCAGTTATTTTAGACTATGAAAGAAAAGAAAAAAGCATTGACCCAAAAGAAGGTCAATCCAATAGTCACATAGACATTACCTATATTCAACACTATCTGGCTCTTTGCATTTGCATTTTCCCTCACATTTCATTTCAGCAGAATCCAAATATATGACACCCAAAGTAGATGGAACAAAAATGGTTCATCAAGGGAGCTACATTAAGAGAGCTGAATTTTAGACATTTACTAAGTGAGCAAGTTCAATAACAAAGTCAGATTCCTGAAACAACTGGAATTTGATATAGATGAATGCCAGATCAATAGGCTTTTAAATCACAGAAAAGTTGGAAAGCTGTAAGTGAAATTGAAGTGGTTCTTTGTTTGAATTCAATTTCTTTGTCATTGTATATTTTTCTTCAGTTGAAACCATTTTGGAAATCATTACAAAAGCTCTTTTTGAGAATAAAAATGCAAATATATCCCTTTTAGCTCATCATGTTCTTATGAAGTTTGATTAAAAGATTTTTTTTCTTCAAATGTATGGCTTTGTAATCCTGTATTATTTTCTTAGCCTGCTTTTAATAGATGTCTTTAAAAAGCTTGTTATCACAAAAGGAAATGGAGTTATCATGTATATTATTCCCATAATTCTTAAGTCACACATATCAATTAGTGGGATTTTTTTCTATGAGATGGCTATTTTCTTTTGTTTCATCATCATTATAATACTTTTTATCAGTACATTGCATTAAGCCAACTTTACCTTGATTTTATTTCCTTGCTTTTAAATCCTAAGCACAATAAAAAATGTTTATATGGATTAAATACTTTTAACAATAATTTATCTCTATTGGAGAAATTTGTGCTCTAAATTTCAATATGATATTTTACAAAGTCAAACACCAATAGTAATGGTGTGAGCCCAACAGAAGGTAGAACAAGGATGTGCAAAGCCATCTCCAAAAGTCTCATGTTTTTAGTTAAAGCATTTGCTTAGGTTCATATTACTTTGGTTTTTTACTCAAGTAAAATGCACATAACAAAATTTTTCACCTTAACCATTTTTAAGTATATAATTGTTACTAAATACATTAATAGTGTTGTGCAACCATCACCACCATACATCTACCTAACTCTTTTCATGTGGTAAAACTGAAACTCTGCACTCATAAAAAAACAAGTCCCTATTGTCCCTTACCTCTAGCCACTGGCAATCACCATTCTGCTTTCTCTCGCTATGATTTAGACTGCACTAAGTGCTTCATATAAGTGGAATAATACAGTATTTTCTGTCATTGGCTTATTTAATTTAGCATAATGTCATCAAGGATCATTGATACTGTAGCATATGTCAGAATTTTGTTCCTTTTTAAGGCTGAATAATATTCTATTGTATACATACATCATATTTTGCTTATGCTTTCATTTCTCCATGGACATTTGCATTGCTACCATGTTTTAGCTATTGTGAATAATGCTATGATGAACATGGAAGTGCAAATATCTATTCAGGACCCTGCTTTCAAATCTTTTGTGTATATGCCCAGAAGTGGAATTGCTGGAACATATGATAAGCCTATTTTTACTTTTTTATATTTCCATCACTTTTGTCCTAACAATTTGACTTTCCTAATTTTCTTCTGTGACAAATCATCTTCTCTGGTGCATCTTCTGCTGGCTTTTTGTTCACGTTGTTCCTCTTTTCCCTTTATTTAGAATGACAAGTCAACTTTTTAAAATCTATTTTTAAATATTTAACACATATAAAAGTTGACAATAACTAGGCTGTATCTTAAATCTTAATAGGTTAATGTCTTAGAAACTACCACCTTAACCCATAAATTGCATTGGTATTTCCTATGATGTTATCAAAACTGGAGAATTTTCCTTTTTGTTTGTTAGACTTAATTGATTTTCATAAAAGCAATGAGCCAGGGGTGTCAAGATACCAAGAGACAGAGATCAGTTAAAAGTTATTTTTTCTGTTCCCTTTACCCCCATAAACAAGGCAACATTAAACAACAGAAACACATGGTCAATGATAATTTTCTGTTTGGGCTGCTAAAACTCCTTTTTCATAGAAGTCAGACACATCAAGTTGAAGAAACAGACCAAAAAATGCCTCATCCCTAAAGCCAAACTTATTGGGCATGAGTGGGTAAATATTTCAAAGAAAAGATATGCTCTGATCTTTTTTATAACCTTCTTGGTGTCTAAAAATTGAGCAGTGATGATATGCAACTGAAAGTTTCTTTTCATTATATTGCAATTATCTAACAAAACACATTTAGAAAAGCAGCAATTTTTAACTTTTATACTACTTTTTTCTCTCAGTAACTCAATGGATTTGGTGAGAGGGTATGAACTAACTATATGCAATTTGAAGAGATCATACTTTTGATCAAAAAGTGACAACCTCAACAAGGGTTTATTTCAGGTAAAACCTGCCTTATTGAAAATAAGTCCTCAATCCATAAATTCACTAAGAGATCTTTATAATTTAAAGACATTATCTGAAGTTTTACTTTTGCTACTCAATCATACTAAGAGCACAGGATCAGATCATGAAAATATAGCTTAACTCAAAAAAAAAGGGAGAAATTCTCTGCTTGCAGTGTAAGTGCTTATGTACATTAAGCATCCGCTGAATATTTTTACAAAGAAAACTGTGTTTACAAAGAAAACTGTGTTAAAGTTTGAAAATTTAGGATTTTTTAAATCGGAAGGCCTGGTTTCAATTCTTAGCCTAGTCAATTATTAGCAATAAAACAGAGGGCAAATGAAATATCTCTGAGCCTGAGTTTCCATATCTGTAATAATAATAATACTTCATAATGCCTTGAAATTTCTTTTTGATTGCACCCTTGGAGCTCACATGGATCATTTTACTTTTCAGAGGTGCAAGTTCTGGTGCCCACAAAAAAAACATCAACTCTTCTTTTCTGGATTCCTTGGTTTCAAAGCTTGCATCATATAAAGCATAGCGACAATCTTTTTCAGGAAGCATTCCCACAAAATGCTTGAAAGGATCAGTTATGGTTACACCAACATCTCCAACCAAGATCTCTTTGCCTTCTTCTACAATGATGCACTTTTTGTCTGCACTGAGACAAAAAATGACAGCCTTCTTTCTTTTTTTGATTTCTTCTGGTGTGGAGCATTTCCTAACTTTCATGTCATAAAAAATGCAACATACTTCATCAGCAACTTGCACTCCTGAGGCCATTTTCGCTGTGGTGGTCACAGGGACGCAGGGGAGGGAGCCCGCGGGCGCAGAGACTGCAGAGCAGAGCGTCCTCCTCACAGCTGGGCCGAGAGACCCAGCGCCTTTTTTTTTTTTTTTAAACTTTAGAATTTAGATTTATTTAGGGCTGTTTGCAAAAGTTCATAGAATATTTAGTTTACTCCAAAAGATGACAAGACAGTTCCCCCTCAGTGAGACCCTGGCCTAAATATATTTTTGCTTTATTTATATAGCAAGAGGATAACATTAAACATGGAAGCTTTCAATTTGTGGCACTGAATGATCTACACAGGGCATCCTTCAAAGGCTACAATTAAGGACCCACCTAACTTTTCAGCAATACAAGCCCGATTGAGGTCTTCTGGCCCATTTGTTGTTTATAGGAGTGTTGAAAATACAGATAAAGGTTCATTTGTATGTGCTATCTATTTTGTTCACATTTATTCAGCAACTAGAACAGCCAGGCACTCTATGTGGAACGTGGGGGAGCAGAGGGGTTGACAGCTATATCCTTGAAATCCATAGTCTGTTCAGAAGAGACAGATGTACTAACATAAACATCAATATAACGTATTTATGTTGCAACTGAGAAAAAATGTAAGTACTATAAAGTGTCTTGGTAGAGACAGACCAGCTCTGTCTTTGAATGCCAGATTTCATGTAAGAGACAATATTTGAGCTGAGTCTTGAAAGAAAAGAGTTTTCCCAGGGAGAAAGGATTCACAGTGTAGTAAAAACCACATGTACATGTAGGAGAGTAGAGGGGTAACAGAGAAAACAATGCTGAAGAAAACTGAATAGACTTGTGCAGATGGAGCAGAGACTCTCTGGTAGTTGATGAGGCTTGAAAACTCGACTAGGAACAGATCGTAAAGGGTCATGAAACACAAAGGCCTTGAGATTTGATGGGAAGGACACTAATGAGCTATGGTTCTTGATGAAAGAGATACTTTAGAAAAACTAGTCTAGCTATAGCATGAAGAATAGTTTGCTGTTCTCAAGACTAGAGTCATGGAAAACAAATACTACCCACAGTAGAAATTTAGATGTCTGGTGATGGGCTCAGGGATAAAGGGCAGAGGCCAGCGTTTGGAACTAGAGGATGTGTTTGGTTGGGGACATGGTTAATTTCAATGATTACATTAAGTGTGTTAACAAAAAAGCACTTGTGGAAACAGTTGCCTACTCCATTGAAACTTATCCCAGAGTAAGCTTTTTCAACACTCATTTTCAACATTCAGTTAGCAAATCTTTCTTTTGCTAAAGAACAAAGTCAAGCTCTGCATATAAGGCCCTCTGTGGCCTCTATCCATTTCTGCAGCAGCATCATTAATTGGTGTCTGCGTTCCAATAATCCAGCAGCAATCCCGCAAGCAGGCAATACTCTGTCTAGGCTCTGTGCCTTTGCACACTGTCTTCTATGCCTAAATGCCTGTATTTCTCCATCACACTCTCATTATTAATATTATTGTGATAATGTATACTCCACTTGACTGGTGTCCATGTCTGGTTTTCCCCTCTGGCAGATAATAGGAACACAAGAAAATTTTAGTGACTAAATGAGCAAATAAGGTGGAAAACGTTATATTGGATCAACTTTGCACAATGAAAGTCTGTCTTTCGACAAATATTTGTTCCAAGCATTCTTGAAGTTAATAGCTTAGGCTTCTGAGCAGCATCAGCATACTAAAATCCTATTTATTTAAGTATATTTTTTCCCCAGATATAATGGCAATGGAGTGATCCAAATTTCAGAATTATAAGCCTATTTAACATTTAAAAATCAAAATGTGTCCTAAGTTTTTATGTTTCACACATTATGCAACTCATATTCTTACACTAACAGGTATATAATCTCTATCAAATGTAATAAAAAGTATCAATCTATGTTTTAACAGTGTGAAATATAAAGCTTGGAGTTAATTTTTTCTTGACATCCCTGCCCTCATCATTTTCACCAATGTACACAGGGAAGCATTGTTTGAGCATGATAAAAAAAAAAAATGAGGCCCAGAAATACCAAAGTTAATGACATTACTGTATATTAAAAGAATTACCTCACCATCAAATGATTTTTTTGTTCTCTTCCTGACCATCTCAATGAATAAAGCAGGATAATGACATTCTCATTATTTTAGGAACACATTTGCATCCGTAATGAAAGAGTCCCTAAAGGGTGCAGACACCATAGAGGCGACTGTCTGAATTAATTAAAATTGTTTGCCTGATTAGATAGAAAATGCAAGTATAAACTGCACATCAGGAAAAGTTTCTCTCTCTTTTCTCAAAACATAAGAATAAACTATTTTTAACAAAAAGCCTTACAGGATTACACTTTAGAAAACAAAATATAAGTTTCCACATATTTCTCTACTCCCTGACTTTTGTACTGGCTAATAAAAATAATAATATACATATACTATATTTGATATATTCTTCTTAAATTTTTCAGTAGCTGGTTAATTGAGTCCAAATAGAATAAAATTCTTTCAAATGTAAACATATGTAGCTTAAAATGAAAAAAAATGCATTTAATATTCTTGATCTAAACTTCTTGAAGTTTACAGATAACTCATCTAAAAGGATAACAACTGATTATTTTTTTAGGAAGTAATACATGTTTATAATTATAAAGAATCATTTCTTCCTTATGTAAAACACACTCCTCAATGACAGAAAGCAATCAAACACATCTTTCTCACTTTAAATATGTTTGCATGTGTGCAAATCAATTCAAATGAGATATTAATGTAGTATTTAATAGAGCCATTAAAATGTGAATTATCTTGAAATTATTATATTTCTTTTCCAATATTTTCCTAATATAGTTTTAGCCACAAGGGCAAGATATGTTTGTGAAGGTAACTATTATCTTCAGAAATACAAAGTTTGATAGAACAGAGAATAAAATAAAAACACATGGCATATATCCTTCTAAAATAATTCCATGGGAAAACAGGCTCACTTTTACTTTGATCTACTATTATTTAGAGAAAGTGGATCAAGGTGAGCATGTGGAATGCTGATTCAGACCAAATCCACAGCTATGCAGTAAGTTGCAAAGACATTGCTTAGTAACAGTAGAACATAGAGGAGGAAGAATATTGAAAAGCACACAGATATACTCCTTGATGGTGTGTTGTGGAGCCTTTTATGATACCCACATCCTTTCCCTTTCTTCCTCTGATTACTTTGTGTTTGTAGTCATATGTAGAATCTGATTATATTCTAAATTGTACTTTTTAAATATTTCATTGTTTCAATCTCATCTTTCCAACAGAAAGTTTAAACCAGCAAGAGTAGAAGTGTGTATATATGTTTCACAAATCATATAATTCATGATTGATACAATGTTGACACTCCTTCTCATCCTTCTCACTTGCTTTTCTCTTCTTTGATTTTCTGCCTTTATACTTTCTAGAATTTGCATCTTAATCAGAATGTCAAGAACACACATATCACCATAACAAATAAGGAAAGCAAAGCTTTTAAGGGTAATTAGAGTGAAAATGCCATAATGATCTGTATTTTTTTATAAAGTTGTCATTTAGATAAACTCATATAGAACAACACCAGATATATCAGTAGGGAGAAAAACTTTAATTTACTGGAGTGGCTATCTATTTCAGTGGCTTAATAAAAACTTTATTTTAGCAACCCATTGTACTAGTGAATGGTATCATAATACACGGTATATGTGCTTGTTTACCTTAAACTAATATAGGAAACTCACATATATGGTAAGTTTTGTCTCTAAAATCCTGTAAAAATATTTTTATGATGTTGAAGTAAAATTCAATGGAAATCAAGTGGGAGGAGGGAGGAGGAGATGAGGAAATCCTCACCTGACCGGTACAATGCAAAGCTGTCTGGGGGAAGGGCACACCTACAACTCTGACTCAAACTGTACAAAATCCAAGGAGATCCAAAATCTGTGTGCTTCCATAATATTCTGAAATCAAAAAAAAAAAAAAGAAATTTATTGTCAAAAGTGAAAATTTTGAGTAAATTTTCCTTTGTGTAACAGCAGACAATTTATTAACTGATATTTTTTCCCCGTAAATTATTTTTAGTACTATGGGGTCGTATTTTATAGATGCAGTTTAAAGATATCTCTATACAGCTTTACAAGCTGTACAGACAACTTACATTGGGTAAGATGTTAGACAACTTACCCAAAATTCTTCGACTAATAATTGGTTCCATAACCAAACATCTCATATTTTTATTTTATTGCTGCTCCCAAGCTTCAAATGACAGCTATGTAAGGAAAGGCACAAAGAACACTAAGATATGCTCTGAAGGAGATGATTATCTAAGATAGACCCCTCCATCTTGTGCAAAAATTAACTAAGCATGAAACAGAAAGTGTTATGTGAAGTTCAAGAGGCGTGGTAGATGAGTTAATGAAGAGGAGGAAAAGTTTACTTCTAGCAGGTATTCAAGAGAGTACGACTGGAATGATGATGTTTGCTGTAGGCAATATTCGACATAATGTTGTGAATTTCGGTGTAGACAAACTCATCTAATAACAGCACAGACATGGCAAATCTTGGAGAAATGATTAGTTCATTGAGATTCAGCATCAGGTGCAGAAAAGGAAAAAAGAAAATAAAGCTACAAAAATAGAGAACTGTAGAGGAAGACAATGAATGCTACTCTAAAATTTGCTGTATATTTTGTAGGAAACTAAAGGTGGTTAGGTATTGTAATGATATCAATAAAATTATGCTTCAGGACTGAAGCATAATGTTCTAGCAAGTTACAAGTTCAGCTGGAAGGAATGACATTAGGGAAGAACATAAGTTTGGCAAGTTGTTATAAAAGCCTGTAAGCTATTATTGAGTACAGAGGAAGATCATAGAGCAAGATATCATTTAAAATCATAATATTGTGCTGACACTAATATTAATGAAGTAATTAACATTTATTGCACCTTTATTATGCACCAGGCCTTGGATTAAGCACTCTACATGGATTACTTTATTTAATCATCACTAAACTGTAATCATAGATAGTAATGCTATCTACGTCTTCCAGATGAGGAAATGCAGGTTCTGAGAGGTTAAATAACTTGCCCAAGTTCTCATATCTAGTAATAAGGCAAGCCAAGATTTGAGTCCAAGCTTTCTGATTCTGAACTCATGTTATTAACAACTATAAATTTGATAATCAATTGTTCTGGGACATAAGAGATGAAAAAATTCAAGGATGGCTGAGAGCTGAGGCCTGGCAACTGGAAGGAGACCTGTGCCATTAATAGATACTGGGACATTGATAAAAGTGTTTCTTTTCAGTAAGCTTTGGCCTGTGCAGGCCTAGTATCAGTCTAACTAATCTGACCTTCTATCGAAGGAATGTACACAAGCAGCGGGCCTGCTGAGAGCACTGGGAGGCAGAGGGAAAGACCTCTTAGTGGCTGACTGCCAGCAGGGCAGCACTCAAAAATATGGCAATAGTTCATTTTCATGCCTGTCAGGAGGAAAAGTGGTATGATTCCAATTTGTAGATGAATAAATGTACTCATACATGTTAGACAATGTACCTAAAGTTACTTGGCTAATAATTAATAAAGACAATTTTTTCTGCATCCCTTATTTGCCAGAGTCCAATTCCTTTTCAGAATACTCAGATTCAGATAATTTTAAAAATATGCTCATTGAACTTCCAATCATACTTCACTTCCAAAAGAATCTTTGAAAGGTGCCCTTTAAAAAATAGAAGCTTATTGGTTCTATTGTTAAACTACAATTCTTTTGCAATAATTACATTAAATGTTTAGTAAATGTCTACATAGTTCTTTTTCGCTAGCTAGGTAGCTATTTCTTCTTTATAGACATGATTTTCCACATCTACAGTTCCCTAAATACACTCTCAGATGTCCAAGATGACCTGCAAAATTCTGCAGTCTCACATACTCTTTGCAGAGCTCGTCCTGTTTGACTTCTCTACCAAGCACACTCTGCTTTCATCCATGCCGTCTTTGCTTTCGTGGCACTACACCCTCTTTCTCTTTCACCTCTTCATGCTTTCGGTTGTAGTGTTCCTTACTCCCACCTCCTCACTGCTCCTTTAATATCATCTTTCCCACTAAATCTTGTCCTTTTTTATGAATCTCTTTGGTCATGCTGAAACAGCTCATTCACTTCAATAAATTCTCCCCCAAGGAATAAGTCCTGAAATTTTATCTACTGGCCGAATTTTTATCCTAAATTTCAAGATATGGCTTTGTGAGTGTTTTACTCTAACCTAGTGCCTACTCTTGGGTTCCTATCTTAATTAACAGTACCCATTTCCTCAAAGTTATTTTAAAGCCAATGTTTAGGTATCTTTCTCCATGACCCTGTCCATCTAATAAGTTGCCAGATCCTTTAAGTTCTAACTCCCAATATCTTTCATGATAAGAAAACAATAATAATAATTGTACAAATGCTATCAACTGCCCCCACCAATACTATCATTACTGATGGCTTATTTCATATCAAAACTGTGCTAAATATTTTCTGCCTATGATATCAGTTAATCCTTACAATGCCATTAGAGTGAAAATGGTTTAAGCAGGAAACTAAGGAGACTCAGGAAATGCTTGCTCTTGGTCACACAAGAAATGCCAGACTCATGATTCACACTCAGATGTCACCAGCACCGGCCCTGAGGCTCTCTGCTCTGCTGCCTGATCCTTTCCATTCCCACTTTTGGAGCACAAGCTCAGTCCTTTATCACCTATTCTCTGAACTAATGCAAAGGCCTCCCTAATTCTAACTGTGGCCCCTCCCACAAACTATTCTTTGCAATTCATCTATCTTCATGAAAGAAAGATTAATCACAATGCATCTTCAAAAATCTTCCTCAGAGCCATGAAATAAATGACAAGTTTTGAGGGCAGACAAGGGTTCCTAAGCTGAGGACCCAAAACATTTTCCTAGTAACTCAATTTCTTTACTTCTTCAACAGACATTGATGTAGCTTTTCTTTTTTTTTTTTTCACTTTTTTTTATTTCAGCACATTATGGGGGTACAAATTTTAAGGTTTTGAATAATGCCCTTGCTCCCCCTCCCCCCACAAGTCTGATCTTCAAGCGTGACCATCCCCCAGGTGTGCAGATCTTACTCATTATGTATGTATATACCTGCCCCCACTTCCCCCCTCCCACCTTCCCAATACCCAATAAATGTAATTCCTATGTATCCACTTAGGTGCTGATCAGTTAATACCAATTTGCTGGTGAGTATACGTGGTGCTTGTTTTTCCATTCTTGGGATACTTCACTTAGTAGTATGGGTTCCAGCTCTATACAGGAAAATACAAGATGTGCTATATCACCATTGTTTCTTAGAGCTGAATAGTATTCCATGGCATACATATACCACTTTTTATTAATCCACTCATGTATTGATGGGCTCTTAGGTTGTTTCCACAACTTTGTAATTGTGAATTGTGCTGCTATAAACATTCGAGTGCACGTGTCTTTTTTGTAGATTGTCCTTTGTTCTTTTGGGTAGATGCCCAGTAGTGGGATAGCTGGATCAAATGGTAGATCTAATTGTATCTCTTTAAGGTATCTCCATATTGCTTTCCACAGAAGTTGAACTAGTTTGCAGTCCCACCAACAGTGTAGGAGTGTTCCTATCTCTCCACATCCATGCCAACATTTATTGTTTTGGGACCTTTTAATAAAACCCATTCTCACTGGAGATAAGTGATATTCCATTGTGTTTTGATTTGCATTTCCCTGATGATTAGAGATATTGAGCATTTTTTCATATGTTTGTTGGCCATTCTTCTGTCTTCTTTAGAAAAGTTTCTGTTCATGTCCTTTGCCCACTTTTTGATAGGGTTGTTTGATTTTTTCTTCCTGATTTTTGGGAGTTCTAAGTAGATTCTAGTTATAAGCCCCTTATCAGATGTGTAGGATGCGAATATTTTCTCCCATTCTGTAGGTTGTCTGTTTGCTTTCATGACGGTTTCTTTGGATGTGCAGAAGCTTTTTAGTTTGATCAGGTCCCATTTATTTATTTTTGTTGCTGCTGTGATTGTCTTTGGGGTCTTCTTCATAAATTCTTTGCCTAGGCCAATGTCTAGGAGTGTGTTACCAACATTTTCCTCTAGAATTCTAATAGTTTCATACCTTACGTTTAAGTCTGTTACCCACCATGAATTGATTTTTGTGACAGGTGAAAGGTGTGTATCCTGCTTTAGCCTTCTACAAGTGGCTATCCAGTTTTCCCAGCACCATTTATTGAATAGGGATTCTTTTCCCCATTGGATGCTTTTGTCTGCTTTGTCGAAGATTAGATGGCTATATGAGGATGGTTTTATATCAGGGTTCTCAGTTCTGTTCCACTGGTCAATATTCCCATTTTTTGTGCCAATACCACATTGATTTAATTACTACTGCTTTGTAGTATAGTTTGAAATCTGGCATATTGATACCTCCCATTTTGTTTTTATTGCCTAGAATTGCTTTTGATATATGGGGTCTTCTCTGGTTCCAAACGAAGTGTAAAATTATTTTTTCTATATCTGTGAAAAATGATGTTAGGATTTTAATAGGGATTGCATTGAATATGTAGATCAGTTTGGGTAGTATAGACATTTTAACAATGTTAAGTCTTCTGACCCATGAGCATGGTATAGATTTCCATTCGTTTACATCCTCTGCTATTTTCTTCCTCAGTATTTCATAGTTCTCCCTGTAGAGTTCTTTTACTTCCTTAGTTAAGTATATTCCTAGGTACTTTATTATCTTTGTTGCTATTGTAAAAGGTATTGAGTCTCTGATTTGGTTCTCAATTTAACTATTGTTGTTGTATATGAATGCCTCTGATTTTGTATCCTGAGACTTTACTAAATTCATTTATCAATTCCAGGAGTCTCTTGGTTGGGATTTTCTAAATATAAAATCAGCAAACAGTGAAAGTTTGATCTCTTCTTCCCCCATTTGGATACCTTTAATTCCATTTTCATGTCTGATTGCTATAGCCAGAACTTCCAGCACTATGTTGAATAGAATTGGGGATAGTGAGCAACCTTGCCTGGTTCCAGTTCTAAGTGGGAATGTTTTCAATTTTTCCCCATTGAGTATGATGTTGGCTGTGGGTCTGTCATATATAGCTTGTATCATTTTTAGGTATGCCCCTTCTATGCCTATTTTATTAAGTGTTCTTATCATGAAAGGGTGTTGAATTTTGTCAAATGCTTTTTCTGCATCTATTGAAAGGATCATATGGTCTTTGTTTTTGCTTCTGTTTATGTGGTGAATTACATTTATAGATTTGCATGTTGAACCATCTCTGCATCCCTGGGATGAAGCCAACTTGGGCGTGATGAATTATTTTCTTGATAAACATCTGGATTTGGTTAGCTGGGATTTTGTTGAAAATGTATGCATCTATATTCATAAATGATATTGGTCTGTAATTTTCTTTCTTTGTTGCATCCTTTCCTGGTTTGGGGATCAAGGTGATGTTGGCTTGGTAAAATGACTCTAGGAGGATCTCATCCTTCTCAATGTTGAGGAATAATTTTTGCAAGATAGGCACCCATTCTTCTTTATAAGTGTGGTAAAATTTGGGTGCAAAATCATCTGGGCAGGGACTTCTTAGGAAGATTTTGAATTGCTGTTTCTATTTTGGCTCTTGATATTGGTCTGTTCGGGAATTCTATTTCTTCCTGGTTGAGCCTAGGGAGGCTGTGTGTTTCTAGAAATTTGTCCATTTCCTCTGCATTTTCCAGTTTGTGTGCATAAAGGTGTTTGTAGTATTTATAGATTATATCTTGTATCTCTGTGGGATTGGTTGTGATATCTCCTTTTTTGTTCTGATGGAGCTTATTAGATATTTCTCACTTTTTGTTAGTCTAGCCAAAGGAACCTCAATTTTGTTTATTTTTTTGAACAACCAACTTTTTGTTTTATTAATCTTCTGTATAGTTCCCTGTTTTCAATTTTGTTTAGTTCTGATTTGATCTTGTTAATTTCACTTCTTCTGCTGGGTTTGGGGTTGGTCTGTTCTTCTTTTTCCAGCTCTTTGAATCTATTCATTCATTAGATTATCTATTTGCGATCTTTTTGTCTTTTGGATATAGGCATTTATGGAAATAAACTTTCCTCTCAGTACTGCTTTAGCTGTGTCCCAGAGGATTTGATAACTTGTCTCTCCATTGTCATTAAGTTCAAATATTTATTTGATTTCCATGTCGATTTCCTTATTTATGAAGTAATCATTTAGACATAACAATTTTAAATATATATGCACCCAATGTAGGTGCACCCAGATTCATAAAGCAAACCTTGCTGGATCTAAGCAAATTAATTAACAGCAACCCCATAATAACCAGAGATTTCAACACCCCACTGACTGCACTGGACAGATCCTCCAAAGAGAAAATTAATAAAGAAATGATGTAGCTTTTCTTATGTGCCAGACACTAATCCTTTACAAATATGAATACAGTTAATCCTCAAACAACCAATGAGGGAGATACTTTTTTCCTCCGTTTTACAGATTTAAGAATTTAGCACAAAGAAGTCAGGTCAATTGTCCTATGTCACAAAGCTAGTAGCTAGTATATATGGGAATCAAATCCCTGCAGTCCAACTCCAAAGCCCATGCTCTTAGTCCTCAGGCCATGCTGCATCTCCATTGCTTTGATTTGAGACATTAGCAAGAAGCATGTCTTTCCTCTCAAATATATATGAGATCCCTTAAGGTATCCATCTTTACATCTTCCTTCTTCACCTTGAAATATCACAGTATTTAACACACTGAGCTTTTGAAATATAAGATCATTTACTTAGCAATTATTTATTGAACATCAGAAGCTGATGTAGATCTTAGAGATGCAAACTCTTTTGAAAGACAGAAAAATTCTATTTAAGAAAACTTACCTAGTGTGTAAGGCAATAATAATAATGAATGTAAAAACTGCAATAAAACAGAATATGACAGAAAATGGAGAGGGTAGCAGAATTTAGATAAATGGGGCAAAGTCACATTTATGCTGTGAAGTGAATATTAGGGAGATGCCTGTTCATCATTAATTCTAAGGTAAGAATCTTCCATTCAGAGAAAAAAAGAGCAAAGTTACTATAAGAGGAATAAGTGACATTGTGACTTGCCTTAGAAATATAGAAGATTAGTGTGGTTAGACATGGGTGAATAAAGGAGAGAGCAGTACAATAAGAGGTAAAACCTCCAAGTAAGCAAGATCAGATTGTTTAAGGCCTTATAAGCCACAATAAGGAGTATTAAATGTATTCCAAGTTCAGTAAAAAGTTATTGAATCCCATAGAAGCTGAAAGTCTAAAAAAAAATTTTTTTTAAGTTAATGAATTTTAAACACAAAAAAAATCCCTGATTTTCATGTCTAAAAGATTATTTGTTGGTCACACAGAAACCAAAAACCAGTAAGGAATCTGCCTGAATGGTCTAGAAAAGGCATCAGAAAACTTTTCTTGCAGAGAGACGGTAGATGAGTATTTTAGGCTTTGTGACTGTACAAATCTTGGTCAGAACTACTCAGTCTTGCCATTGGAGTGGAAAGGCATCCACAGAAAATAAACCAATAAATGTGGTTAGCTTTGTTCAATAGGACTTTATTTATGGACATGGAAATTTGAATTTTATATCATTTTCACATATCATAAAATATTATTCTTGTATTTCCAAACCATTTAAACATGTTAAAGCCATTCTTACCTGGAGGGCCATACAACAGCAAGTTGTGTATTCGGCAACCAGAATTTGGCCCATAGGCTGTAGTTTGCCAACGCTTGGTCTAGATGAGAAATGATGATGATTTAACTATATTCATAGAGATGGAGGAGTCATTTACCTATATGGGCAAGACGTTAGAGGAATAGAGCGAGGTAGAGAAAAGGAGAGAAGAATAGTAAGAATTATATTTGGGATATATTATACTTTAATACATCCAACTTTAAAAAAGTCAAAATGGCCTTGAAATTTATATTGTTCTCCCTTGAAATTTTACAGTGTTCAGATGCTCAACTTCTTATAACACATACAAATATTTTAATGAATACTGGTACTTCAATTTATTAGGAACTTTGTATTTTAATTGGAAATATATCTACCTGAAACCGATACCTTTTGATTCCAGCTCTTCTTTCTGAGACTGTGCAGCCTAACTGACATCTCTTCCATATGAGTATAGAAAATGTCTGAAGGCATCTACTTTCCTTCTCTCTCTCCCAGTTCTCCAAGGTAAACATCCAGTCTTCAACCCTTCATTATAAGATATGGTGTCCAGAATATTTATTGATCTGGTAGACTACCTCAACTATTTTTTTTCTATTTTAATGTCCTCCTTAAAACCAAACATAAAATGCCTGTCATATTAGATGAAACATAAATATGACTATATAACTTCTCACTTATCTTTGTTGACAAGAGTAATAGCTTTCAAGTAAGATTAAATGTGAATCAATCTATGTCACTCTCTATAAAATCTGTCTTTATCTGAACCAGGGCCCAGGGATTCAGAGTGTTGAGGGGTTAATTATCAGTCAGACTGACAAAAGACTGTCTTCACTTTTCCAACTCACCTCCGTAGCAGTCTTCCAGTCTATCTGAAATTACTTACAACAAAGGCCAAATAACTATTAATATAGCCACCACCTTCAAGTCGAAATACTACCAATGACATCCATTGAACTGGTTCAATCCATAAATTTCATCTCTGCCTAGAGAAGTGTCAGAGATTATTTCTCCCCTTGGATAAAGCATTACTTCATCCAAATGAATCAAACACAAGAGGATAAAACTTCTTTTATATCCTTCATGCTTTTGCTTTTTTATTGCATACTTTATGGTTGGAGCTCTGCTTTCTATTTTTTGTTGCTTTGGATATGAAAATATGCTCTGAGGATGATAAAAAATATAGAGGTAAGCTCCTCTTTACAAGCCTTATCCTCTAAACAGTATTTGAAAATCAAAACCTAGAAATAAACAAGTAGAGCTGACTTTCTCAATGAATTGCATAGAGACAATCCTAATAAGTGGTGTATAGTCACACACCCCCTCCGGAAGAAGGAGCACTTAAATGCTACCACACTTGTTTTCTCTTTGGCACTATTGTTGCCTTGGTATTCAGCACCACTAGTGATTATGATTTGATTTTTCCTAGTAGCTTGCTTCATATTTGACCTCAAGCCAATCTTCTCCAGGAACCTAATCCCACACAATCCACTTATGAAGGGCATGGTAATTATGTAGAGACTATCACAGACTCATACTTGGCCTATATATAAATCACATTTGCATTAGTCATCTATGGCTGACATTAAAAAAATATACTACAGCCTGGTTGGCTTAAACAGTAGACACTTATTTCTCAAAGTCCTGAAGGCTATAAATTTAAAATTAAGATCAAGATATGGGGAGATTAAGACGTTTTTCTTAAGGCGTCTGCCCTGGGCTTGCATATGAACTTTATTTTGTGCATGTGCATCTCTTGTGCCTCTCTCTTTCTCTTATAAGGGGAACAGTTATATTTAAATAGGGCTTCACCCTTATTTAACTTAAATTATCTCCTTAAGGACCCTATCTCCAAATATAGTTACATTAGGGGTTAAGGCTTCAACATATGAATTTGTGGGGGACACATTCCAGTCCATGACAGCATTTAATAATATGGAAGCTATAAACACACAGAGAGAAAAGTTGCTGTTTTCTTTTTTAATTTCAGAATACTAAAGGGGTACAAACATTTAGCTTACATATATTGCCTTTGCACCTACACCGCTGAGTCAGAGATACAAGTGTGCCCATCACACAGACAGTGCGCACTTCATCCATTAGATGTGAATATACCATCCCCTCCTCCCACCTCTCACCTGCCTGACACCTGATGAATGTTACTCCTATATACGTGCACATAAGTGTAGATCAGTTAATACCAATTTGATGGTGAGTACATGTGGTGCTTGTTTGTCCATTCTTGTGGTACTTCACTTAGTAGAATGGGTTCCAGCCCCATCCAGGGTAATACAAGAGGTGCTAGTTCATCATTGTTTCTTGTGGCTGAGTAGTACTCCATGGTATAATATTGTTTTCTTATTGCTCAAAAAAGAAAACACAATATTTTCATTTTGAGAGCTCTAAAACAGTCATGGTACACTTAGGAACCATATAGTGGTTTCCAATACTTAGAAACTACTCTAAGTATTTCAGACAAAGAGAATTTAATACATAAATCAGTACCATATGTGATAGAAGATCTGAGAAGTCAAAGAGAAGACAGAAAGATAATCTAGGAATTAGAAACAGCAAAAAGCAGCTACAACATCTGGAACAGGAAGGATACAAGAGGAGATAGTTACCATAACAATATGGCAGGATTCAGAATCACATCTATAGAGACTACCTAACAGAAGCTAGAATGTCAAAGTACAGGCTCTCTAGATAGGCAGGGAATATATTGGGTTATGTTACTGAAGGGGCTAAGGATAAACCCATTTTCAGTGTGGCTTTATCCTGTCTCACTCAATGTGATTTGACCCTGGTTTATCCTTCTCTATTCTCAAATTATCTTTCTTGGTTTTGGTATGATTCTTAAGCCAGTTCTACTCTCCTGGCACAAAAATGGCAGCCGGAAGCTCCTACACACTCTCTTATTCTTACCCAGAGGGGAAGGGGACAGTTTTATTCCCCTAGTCATTTAAAAAAATAGATTTCTATTCTGATAAAAGCAGTTTAAGACACGTGCCTAATCTTGAACCCATAGCTGTGGAAAACTTGATGAGTTTATGAGTGTCATTGCCCAATCTGGCCTATCCCTGAAGTTTGCCTATTCCAATTCTACCCAAAATGAATGCTTGCCACTTAATATCAGATGTGTGAAATGGAACCTGGGGCAATAATAAATCATGCCTACAGTATAATTTCTTTGTGAATTCAACCCTGAAACTTTAGGCAAAATTATTTTCCTCCATAATATCTTATATACTCCAGAATGAGAATAAATGGATGAAAGTATTATTGAAAGAATAAAAGAATGAACTAATAAATCAGTTAATCATTGAATTAATATGAGTACGTTTAATGGAATGGAAAATAGATTTAAAGGAGCTTTGGAGATTAATCAAACTTTCCATAAGATAAAGCACTACTTTGAGGAAATCTAGTCCATCATCTGCCACAATTATAATTTAGTAATTATTATAATAACATTAGCTACCAGTTATTGCTAATTATGAGCTAATTATTGCTAATTATTAGCTACTAGGTAGTTATAAGCCGTCTTCTAGGTGCTAATATGTGTATATTATCTACATCTCCTTTTATATCTACATATTATCTATATTTTATCATCTATATTACATATACTATATAATATATATGTAATTTATTATCTACATTTATTATCTACAAGCACAGAGAGGTTCATTAACCAGCCCATGATTACCCAGGCAGAAGGCGAAAGTTGAAAATCGAACCCACACATTCTAACACTACAGGAATATTCTTGACATCTGTGGGAAACTATATATTATTACAACTATAGAAAATATTTGAATAAAAGTTTAAATTATAGCTTATTCTTGATAAAAAAAAAATCACCTCTCCTGATACTTCATCTATCCTATCTTGTGGCCAAATTGTCATTTCCCAATTTCAGCCAAATATTTCAAATAGCTTTTTTGCATTATTAAAAATGTTCTCTATACTTATTTTGTAATTTCTCATTTTAAGTCTCACATTAAAATTAAGTATTTCTTTTTTACCCACAGAATAAAATCTCCACCATCTGCTCCAACTCTACCTTTTTAAATTTAACTCCCATTACTCTCAATCATATACTCTGTATTTCAGCAGCATCTTCCAATAAATGTACTCTTTTCTATGATGTTTTATAGGTCTTGTAGCCAAATTCCAACTTCTTAGAACTTCCTTAATTCCATGAGCTGAATATAATATGGGGATTTTTTAGAAGTTTTTAAAATCTTTACTCTCTTATAACAGTTTTTAAACAGAACATTTTTCATTATTGTTGAATGTATGACACTCCCTATTAAAATGGAGTTTCCTAGGTGGCCAAGACCATTGCTTACTCAGTTATTTATACACCTCCATACTAATCAGAGCTCATAAATGTAACTAATAGCTGTGTTAATGGATCAAAGAAATCATAAATAGAAATACTAAAAAAGTATTTTATTCAGTTATTTTAAATATCTGTACCTCAAGTCAAGGGAGGAAATACAAAATATTATAAGAAAGTGATCCTTACATGATAGATTTTTAAAAAGAAACTATTAAATATATACATGTTATATTAATGTAGAATTGTTTTCTATTCCTAAGATTCAGTTACCATTACCAACATTTTTAAGCATTTGATTGATATTTGTATTGTTTTTTATTTTATCAGACTCAGAAACATGATACTTTTAAGGAGTCTGCTTTCTCATGTGTTTGCTATTTACTTTCTAATTAAAGTCTTATAACAAATTACATATTTTGGTTTTCCTTTTACCATTTTGGGATATACAATTCATGACTTATTCAGACTTGTACTTTTTTTGTATGTAAATAAAGCAGAAAGTTAAGGTGTGTAACTTGACACTTTTATATTGCTTATAGGCAATTTTCAATAATAAAACTTAGTTAATCAGAATTATGACCTAATTTTCATGTACGAGGGTGGTATTAAAGCTCTTCAAAGTATAACATTAGATCTTTTAAGTAGTTAATAATTTAAAAAGTACAAGTTTTCCATCAGATAACATGTTATACAGGGAAGTGAGATATCAAGAGACTAATATTGAGGCCTGTTGAATTTTGATTGAAGATAGAAGACTAGAGGCAGTTCTAGATTAGTGCTTTCCAGTAGAACACTTCATGATAATGGAAATGCTCCCGATCTGTATCGTCTAGTATGAAACCGTTTGCCACATATGGCTATTGAACACTTAGAGTGTGGCCAGTGTTAGTAAGAAAATTTATTGAAAATTTTATTTAATGTTAATTAATTTAAATTTAAATGGCTACATGTGGCAAATGGCTCCCTATTGAACGGTGCAAGTCTAGGGTATAATATGTCCAGAAGAGGTCCAGATGGTGAATTGGTATGGGGAGGTGCTCTGCAGCCAAGCGATAGTTGAGACCATTGAACATCTCAAGTTAAAATTGTAGAACAGATGCTCATCCTGGGAATAGGAGGATGTGAAACACAAGTCTTCATTACTTTAAAATTGTGTCTTGGAATTCCCTTTCTAATCTTCAGAGGTTATCCTAGTGTGAAGGAACAGAGTGGAAGAATTTTCAAGACTGTTTTATTATTTTTTCACAAACACTCATTCTACACTCTGCAAATATTATTGAAAGAATACATGATATTAGAAAATTCAACTATTCATGTAAATACCTAAAAGAATGTACCACTGGAAAAGAATAATTAATAAAAGTGAAAGTGGAGGAATTTCACAATTCACACATAAACATGGTTTAGCAATGAAAAGACACACAATTGAAATTAATGAAGAGCATACTAAGACACAAAATGTTTTTTCATGTTTCAGCAAGTAGCCATGCCCACACCTGCAAACATTACTCTGGAAACCTGGATTAACATTTTCATATATATTCTCCATTCTTCTTTTGATTTCATAGTTATAAATGTAGGTATTAATAACTTGTAATTTTTTTTTTTGCTAGTTATCAAAGTCATTGTTGACAAAGTAATTTCAGTATCAGGGATAAATGTTACTCTGTGTATTCTATGTCTCTGTTCTATTAAGAGCAATATCTTAGGGCAAGGTAAATGTCAATTACTCCTTACTTTACTATTCCCACTTGTTCAACGGTATGATAAGAATGCCACCAATTATCATTTTGCTGATATCCATCATAATGAGGACCTGTTAAGTTAATGATGAGACAGGTGCTCATCATTTAAGGGACTCCTGAGAAGACAGCTCACTTAGCCATTATTAACATTCTGAGACATTTTCTATTTATGGATTCCATAAAGACTTGGTTTCATTAGCATCTGGATCATTAATAAGAAAAATAAAGAAAAAGATGAGTTAAATTAATGCTAGAATTTTGAAAAATAAATTTTAAAAGAAACTCAATTAGGTGAGTCTTTTGCAGTTATTGTAAGGTTAAAAAATAATAATAAGAGTACAAGTGTACCTTAGACTTACAAATGGATGTTGAAGTCTTCTCAGCAATTTATCAACTTAATTAAAATTAAATTTTATTGAATGTCTACTAGCCATAGGACACTTTCCAGGTGGGGAAAATAGAAACAAAGTAAATGTGCTAGTTTGCTATAGTTGCTAAAACAAATTACGACAGATTGGATGACTCAAGCAACAGAAATCTATTTTCCTAGTTACGGAAGCTGTAAATCTGAGATCAAGATGTCAGCCGGGTTTATTCCTTCTGAGGCCTCTCTCCCTGGCTAATGCCTGTGGTCTTCTCCCTTTGTCTTCATTTACATGGTCTTCCTTCTTTACATGTTTACACCCTAATTTCCTCTTCTTATAAAGACACAACTCATATTGGATTATGGCCCAACCTAATGACTTTATTTTAACTTAATTACCTCTTAAAAGGCCCGATCTTCAAACACAGTCACATTCTGAAGTACTGACGGTTAGGACATCAACATATAAATTTTTTTTTTTTAATTTCGGCGTATTATGGGGGTACAGATTTTAAGGTTTCAATAAATGCTCTTTCCCCCCTCCCCCCCACAAGTCTGATTTTCCAGCATGACCATCCCTCAGATGGTGGACATGTCACTCATTATGTATGTATATACCCGCCCCCCTCTCCCCTCCCCCCTCCCCAATACCCTATTACTGTAGTACCTATGTGTCTACTTAGGTGCTACTCAGTTAATACCAGTTTGCTGGTGAGTATATGTGGTGCTTGTTTTTCCATTCTTGGGATACTTCACTTAGTAGTATGGGTTCCAGCTCTAACCAGGAAAATATAAGATGTGCTATATCACCATTGTTTCTTAGAGCTGAATAGTACTCCATGGTATACATATACCACATTTTATTAATCCATTCTTGGGAAACACAATTCAGCCCATAACAATAAGTATATCTTTAAGATACGCATGCTAATTAAAGAAGATAAGTGTATAGGCTTGAAATGTAAACAGCTGTTAAGAGTTTTAAAAAGATTTTAAGATAAGATAAGATATAGTTATTATTAACTCCATGATTGCTCTCGGCCTTAGTGCCATCTGTCTAGAAACCTCCCCACCATGATAGCCAAGTGGAGGAAGAAGCCAATGCACAGGCTGAAGCACAAAAGAAGAAAGATAAGGCAGGGTTCCAAGTAAACAGTGTGCTGTGCACATGCAAAGGCCACAAAATCAGAAACACAGAATGCCAGAGTCCTGGGATGCTGGTACAAGCTGTTGGACTGCATGCTACTGTCTAGAACTTGCCTCTCAGTGGATCTCGAACTTCATTGCCATCCCAATCGCCACAGCCACCTCTGAGAGATCCATCTTCCTCATACCAAACAGTCCCTACTGGTTCTTTGCCCTGAACCTGACATTCCAGACTAGCTCTGTTCTCAGTTGTGGCTGAATATAACAAGTATACAATAAATCACCTTCTGCTATTTCAGCTGAAGAAAAAAGAAACAAAAAACCTCCATGATCATAAACTGGAAAGATAATTTTAGGAATTTTAGGCTGAAGCTGAAGTTTGGGGAGAAGCACCCATGGCTTTAGGGAAAAGATGAAAATCCAACTGAGTCTTGAAAGATTTGGTTAGAACAGAGTTAGGGAAATAAACCAGGAGAGTAAGATGTCATTAATAATCATGGAGATAGAAGGATGTATAATTATAAGAAAAAGAACAAGCAAGGTGTGATGGAGCATAATGGGAGATTAAACTGGAAAGCTGTGTTGGAGCAGAAACTGTGTAGGAACTGAGAAGACACTCTGAGATTTATAAGTTGAGCAGAAAAGAAGATCCAAAAAAGGAAAGTTCTAAATATTTAAATGTGTATATAAAAATGGGGGTGTTAACTAAGACTTCTCTCTGCACAATTTATTGATCAAGAGTACCTGTGCATGTTGCTCTTAATCTTTAAATTATTGTGGGAGGCTTTGGGATATGAAGTCAAGGCAACAGAAGGATGGCTACTCTATTAACTTAAGTCTACAACATTCATTTGCCAAGAAAGAGACAAAGTACAAGGCAAAGAATATGCATGTGTTGTGTAGGTCAGTTTAGTGCAAAAAGCAAGCGTGTCCAAATAGAACCCTAGGAGCTCCATGGAAATGAGCCAGCAGGAATGGATGTATTGCCGTTGGGAAGTGCTGCCAAAGCTTCAGTTATCTATTTTTCACCCACCAACAAGGCTGCTCTTCCACCTGCCATGTGAGAAGAGAAGAATGTCTGGTGGAAGAGGTCAACAGCAATGTCCTGCCACTGAAACTCAAACTCGCTGAGTCTGCACATGTGTCTCTGAAGGGGTTTGGCTCCTGGAGAAAATAAATGGCCTCATTGCTAGTACTATGTTTTTAATTTTGGGTTCAATAGGGATTATAAGCCATGACCAGAGTGGAAGGGCCCCACCTATTTAAGGGCTCAGGGATACCTTTTTGCCCTCTATTCCCTATACAAATTCCTCTTTCCTCTGAAGAGAAATGTGAACTGGGATAAAGAGGAAACCTCTGAAATTCATGACTTGGGGCTGTAAAATTTGCAAGACTCAAAAAGATATTGAGATTTGATTATTCTTTTAGAGAGGGCTGACTTGTTATAGGAAATCAGAAAGGTAAAAACTCAGAGGTAATAAAATGGAAAAGAGCACATAGAGAAAGAGAAGGTAAAAGAATAGTAAACAAAGTTGTATAGATGAGATACCATAGGGGTGGGGATGGTGACTTTGTAGGATTTCCTTTAGGAGACTTAGCTGGAAACCTCACCCCTTATGCAGTACAAGGGAGTAAAACAGATGAGAGAGCATTCAATCTCTAGTCCCATCTCTGTACAGTTTCAGTACTTTGACTCCTTTTGTACGGAACTGCTTGGTCATTCTCTGTTGTACACTAGGCAATTTTGCATGAATAAAGTCAGAAGAAAAGCATCCAGAAGTTGTGGTACCATATTTTTCCTTCATCCTGATGGTCAACAGCAACATTCCAGCTTACTAAGAAGGAACAAGTGTGTACCAGTCAATAACAAACCAACCGAGGGAACAGCAGCAGTGGTGCCACTTGCCCCTAACCTATAGGTTAGATTATGCATCCTATGCGATAGACCAAACACCAGCCAAAGTTATTATACCAGCCATATAGGATTTTAATATAAGTTATTATTAAAGTATAAGATGAAAATATTTATGGTTTTATATATATATATGAATATATAATTTGAGGTTGGAAATGCCTTTCTAAAGATAATACTATAAGCAGATATAATAAAGAAATTTCTGATGGAGTTGACAATTCCAAATCTTAAGATGTCTGTAAGTAAAATACATCCAAATAAAACATCAGATATACCCTATAAAGATATGCAACTATTATGTACCCATAATAATTAAAATAAATATGTATTAAAAATAAAGTGGATTAGATATTTATTATAACATGTAAAATTATAAAAATACTGAAAGAAAGCAGAAAAAATAAAAGATACATAAAGAAAGGATAAATTTTTGAGATGATACATGTACTAATGGATACACTAATGAATATACCAATTACCCTGATCTGATCACTATACATTATATGTATTGAAACATCACCATGCACACCATAAATAAGTACTATTATTATATGTCAATTAAAAAAAGAAAAGAAAAGGGACATGGTAAAATGCATAGAGGAGAGATTAAAATCTATAATGAAAATAAATCATGTTAGAAGGATAGGGAAAAATTATGAACAACTAATTAAGGGAAAAATATCAACTGCTAGTAAACATGAAAAAAATCCCACCAAAGTTAAATAAATTTGGATTAAAAAATAGAAATTTAAAATTTTTTGGCCTTTCAATTAGGAAAAAATACTGGCTAAGGCAAGAGTAAAATGGATTGAAGTTAGGTATTATATATTTTTTTAATGCTGTGTGCTGATGTACTTCTAGAAGATTTACAATGTTTTTCTTATTTAGCCCTCACTCTAACAATCTGGGTATGGGAATACAGCATTCTCATTTTATAAACAAGGAAATGACTCTCAGAGACCTTGCAAGTTATGTAAAATCAAATATCTTGTAAGTCCTAGAGCTCAAACTAGAACAGCAAATTTATTAGATCACACAATCCCTATTCTTTCTACAGTGCTACATAGTATTCCTATAGTATACCTGTAGTATATAAAAAGGACCAATAAAGGTGTTTGATTTAGAAAGTACATGATGGAATCAGTAATCAGGAAAAATTAATTGGGAAGTATTGAGCAGTAAGGGTTTGCATATAACATTTTTAAAAAAGAGTCACGAATATTAAAAATTGTATGGCATGCTTTTGTGTGTTGGTTCTCACATTGGTAATCTCTGCTAAACCTGGGGCATAAATGCTATGGCTACTGTGGTAGTGTCAGTATTTGTGTCTTGCACCTACATGCCTGAATTTTTCAGTAGCTATCCTATCCCACAGTAACCACTATCTCTTTCTATTTCACCATGCATCTTATAAACAAGAAACTTACAGAGACAGTATCTAGAAATCAGTTTGATCCAACAATCCCATTACTGCGCATCTACCCAAAAGATCTCTATGAAAAAGACACCTGCACTTGAATGTTTATAGCAGCACAATTCACAATTGCAAAGATGTGGAAACAACCCAAGTGCCTGTCAATACATGAGTGGATTAATAAAATGTGGTATATGTATACCATGGAGTACTACTCAGCTTTAAGAGACAATGGTGATATAGCACCTCTTGTATATTCCTGGATAGAGCTGGAACCCATTCTAGTAAGTGAAGTATCTCAAGAATGAGAAAACAAGCACCACATGTACTTCCCAGCATATGGTATTAACAGATCAACACCTAAGTGGACATATAGGAGTAACATTTATCGGGTGTTGGAAGGGTGAGAGGAGGTAGGAAGGGATAGGTATATACAACCACAACAAGTAAGATGTGCAACGTTTGGGGGATGGACATGCTTGAAGCTCTTACTGGAGCGGGGAGGAGGGCATGTGCAATATATGTAACCTTAACACTTGTACCCCCATAATACCCTAAAATGAAAAAAAAATTGGAAATAAAAAAAAAAAAAAGAAACAATGGTGATATAGTACCTCTTGTATTTTCCTGGATAGAGCTGGAACCCATTCTATTAAATGAAGTATCCCAAGAATGGAAAAACAAGAACCGCATGTACTCACCAGCAAATTGGTATTAACTGATCGACACCTAAATAGACATATAGGAATAACATCTACTGGGTGTTGGGCAGGGGGGTAGGGGATGGGTATATACATATATAATGAGTGCAATGCACACCAAGTGGGGGATGGTCAGGCTTGAAGCTCTGACTCAAGGGGAGGGAGGGCAAGGGCAATATATGTAATCTTAACATTTGTACCCCATAATATGCTGAAAAAAAATAAATTAAAAAATAAAATAAAATAAAAAGAAAAGAAATCAGTCTGAGCCCAATATGGTATAGATTTAAATTGTCAATCTCATGGGACCAAAACTATCCTTTTTCACAGTGGCCTGCGCAAAGAATTTAGTTGCTCTTCAAAGGCCAGGATGGAGGTGAAACCTCAGCAAGCAGGGAATCATTAAAAGCTACATTAAATGATTCCCATGAATACTGGAAAATAGTATAAGCAAGTGTCTGTTCCCTTAGAATAACTTAAACCCTGGAAACATCTGGCTCTACATTACAAAAGCACAACTGGTTTTCTTTATTTATCTTTGTGTTTTCCTTTCAATTACAAAAGTAATTCCAGACTGAGACAACAAAATAGTTCTTGGATAGTTTTGGAAATACACTCTTGTAATGCATTGATTTCATGAACCCAATATAATTTAGCTGTGCTTGAAATTGTATGTTTCCTGTTTAGACTCCAAATTGTATTTTATTCTTTTAATATTCAAAAGGATAGTATGGAAATTTAAACACTGAATAATATTCAAAACATATCAATGTATTGTTCATGGATGGTGTACAGGGAATTTTTTAGTAATTCTTAACTTTTTGGATCATTAATCTGGATCATTATATTACGCAAGTTTTATACCACCCACAAAATGACTAATATGACACCCTTATAATTTTGAAAATTGAATAGAACAAATATTCCAGAGTGATTCACCAAGACAATTCTGAGGAGACAAGTGCAGCTCTAATTTAGCCTTGTAGGTTCTTCATAATACACAAATATAGAAGAACAAAAGATGGATACCTGTATACCTAGAAGTTATTTTGGAGAAGTTTTACATTTTTGTAATTGCATTGGACTTCAAACATTAAATCACCATTTATCTGTTTATTCTGCAGATAAAAAGAAATTAAATTATTTTATTTAAATTTAATTTTATAATATTTTCACATATTTAGAGCCTTCAATTAGGATATGTCTCTATGGTATGATATCAGGTAAAGTTGAACATGGCAGTGCAAAAAGTGTGCATTTCCATGAAGGAGATAGGCAACTCATAGTGGTGACTCTTTCTTTCTCTGTATTAGTGGTAAATGTGCATGCAGATGGAGATTGAAATAATGTGTTCATTAGCACATATGAGTTTTCTGTAATATTTTAAAATTTCCATCAAACACATAAAAGTGTGTCTATATAACCTTACAATTAGAGAAGCCCTTATCACTCCATTTCTTACATGTGCAGAAGCTCATATCAAAATTTTTGGAAATTTCTTTACACTTACCATATTATACTACATAAGGATCTCTGCTCACTTCCACAATAATGACAATTCATGTATCTCTGCTAGGTAATATTCTTGTCAGAGTAAGTTTTACTCAGGATTGTGAATCTAACATAGACTGTTATAGTTATTTTGTCTAAAACATAAAGCCCTGGTGTGACTGTGGTTTCAGTTGCTCTCTTGATTTCATATTGCATGAAATTTCTTAGTCATGTTTTGTCTTCAAAGGGCCTTGCCTCTTAAGTTAAAAGCACTCTAAGTCTTCTCTAAAAATCTATGGAAACATCACAGTCAATTTCTCAATAGATTTGAGCAATTTGATTTCTATTTTAGGATGCTTCTTTTCCTGATTCTTAAAAACATTCAAATACTGCAAGAAGAATTTTGGTTGGAAGGTCCAAGTGTCAATTATTTTCAGTTTATGACATTTATCATCAAAGCTGAGTGTGACTCATCTTCATTGAAAAACAACTAGCCTGTTACCCAGTGTGAGTTGATTTTTGTGAGAGGTGCACCTCTCATCTGTTTTAGAGGTGCACCTCTCACAAAAATCAACTCAGGCTGGGTAACAGACTTAAACCTAAGGTGCGAAACTATTAGAATCCTAGAGGAAAATCAGCAAGGAAAAAATCAAACAACCCTATAAAAAAGTGAGCAAAAGACATGAACAGAAACTTTCTAAAAGAAATTTTTCAAAAGAAGACAGATTAATGGCCAACAAACATATGAGAAAATACTCAACATGTCTAATCATCAGGGAAATGCAAATTAAAACCACAATGAGATATCACTTAACTCAAGTGAGAATGGTTATTATCAAAAAGTCTCCAAACAAATGCTGGCATGGAGAGAGAGGAACAATCCTACACCTCTGGTAGGACTGCAAACTAGTTCAACCTCTGTAGAAAGCAATATGGAGATACCTTAAAGCGATACAAGTAGATCTACTATTTGATCCAGCAATCCCATTACTAGGCATCTACACTTTATAAAAGAACAAAAGACACTTTATAAAAAAGACACCTGCACTCAAATGTTTATAGCAGCACAATTCACAATTGCAAAGATGTGCAAACAAGTGTCCATCAATACATGTCCATCAATACATGAGTGTCCATCAACATATGAGTGGATTAATAAAATATGGTATATGTATACTATTCAGTTATGAGAAACAACAATGATATAGCACCTCTTGTATTTTCCTGGATAGAGCTGGAAGCCATTCTACTAAGTAAAGTATCCCAAGAATGGAAAAATATGCACCATATGCACTCACCAGCAAATTGGTATTAATGGATCAACACCTAAGTGGACATATAGTAATAACATTTATTGGGTGTCAGGGGAGAAAGGCGACACACGTAACCTAAACATTTGTACTCCCATAATATGGTGAAATAAAATTTTAAAAAAAGAAAGAAAAACAAGTAGCAAATGATTATGGGACACCTCTCCATCAGAAGAAATGTATGTTAGGCGGTGGACATAATGCAAAGAAATGCAAGTCAGAGTTCCTGGCTTGGAGGATTTGAAATCTACCAAAAATTAGATAAATTTTATTCCCAATCTAATATGAGATGCACACCTACGTTTAACATGACTGTATTAAAATACCAAAGAGGATTATATGCAAGTACATATGTTCAGTCAGATTTACATGAGGAAGCCACAGTCAGGAACCTATAGCTGCAGAGAGAACAAACCTGTCTTATCAATCTAAATCATTTCCTCAAGAATGGCCAGAGAGGGTGTAATATCAAAGATTTTTTCCTTGACTAAAGTTTCATTAGGCCTTGAAGTAAGGAATATAGTTGCCTTATGTCTTTAATGTAAAGGCAATTGTTTCTCTAATTTATTGGAATCTGGTGGCAAACACCAGAAGAAATTTGTCTTAAACTCAGTTTTAAAAGAATGATATAAATTTTCAGGGATTTTCGTTCCCCTTCAAGATCTTTGAAATGGAGCCCTAACAGAGTCAATATGTAAATATACTGAGGGATGTTGGATGCAAAGGCAACCCGGGACATTTATAACCCAAAAAGAAAGAGTCCTATTCGTTAACACTGTAATCTTACAGAGAGGATCACTTAATCACATGGTAATACTCATAGCCTACAGGAAAGAAAAGGAATTAATATAAGTTCTCACTGGAAATTAATATAGTTTTAAAAACTGAACATAAAAGATGTTGATGCTTAGAAAATATTTATTACGTTTAAGGGAATAAAGATTTGTTTATATATCTTTACTATATTTGGAGTAAGAATGATGTTATTTAAATCTACATATCTTGCTTAGTAATATCTCTACTTTATTTAGGCTATTTTTATTTAATATTCACAAGTCACATTATAACAGTTATATATTATGTACACTTCAACTCTAAAGTTTTACAGTAGCTGATGCTGCATACTGCTTCCAAATCCTCTAATAGAGTTTCAAAATTCACCCACCCAGAGTGAGATGTCAATGAAAGCCATATAGGGAACAGTAGTGAGGAGCATAAACTCATAAACTCATCTTATTCCTTCAGCAGAAGTGATCCCCAGCCTAGCTGTCTTCAGCAATGGGCTTTACATAAGAAAAATATAATTCCCTAGACAAAGGCATGAAGAACATTTATTATGGTATAGTACAGACTTTTTTTCTCCAGCATATCAGATTGTTCTAGCTCTTTAAAGAAATCTATTTTATCTCCACCTCTTGAAGTCAATAGAAAATATCTCTCTATAAATTCTACATTTAAACCACCTGAGAACTAATATGTAGTTATTTAAGTTTATACACTTGTTTTTGTTAATTCATTTACCACTGTTGTTGTTATCATCATTCACTAGAAAATAAGTTATAAGATGGTAAAGAGTAATAAGAGGAACAAGGTAGGTGGAAAGAAAGTTATACACACATAATTAAAAGCCACACCTGTACCCATCAATGACTTGGCCACTTGTGCAGTCTGTTTCCTTGGGCCAACTTCTTAGTCAATTGTATGACTTTCTTTGGGAGTTATTATGTGGTCAACAGATTTGTGCATAAGACAATTGAAATGACCAGATCACCTTTTCTAAAACATAACCATTTTAACCATACAAATAGGAGAGTGGCACTCTAAGGACTTGTTTTAAAATTTATTTTTCAAATGTTCAAAATAAAATAAGAAAAACAAGCAAGTTTTGTCAATATTCAAGCTTAATATTTCAAGAGGTTTTTCACAAGTGGAAGCTATTCAATGAAGAACTATCATTATTCAGTTGAAGTCAAGGAGAACTGTGACAATAGGAAACATTCAAGTAATAATATATTTTAATTTTAATTTTATTTCTAATATCCTTAAAAGCAAACTTACCTTCAAATCAAGCTTTCTTTATACTAAGTTTCTATAAAAAACTCTGACTAACTGTGATGTGCACCATCTGGGGGATGGACACGCTTGAAGCTCTGACTCTGGGAGGAAGAGGGGGAAAACAACACACATAACCTAAACATTTGTACCCCCATAATGTGCTGAAACAAAAAAATAATAAAAAAACTGTGACTGTTGTATTCATGTCAATCTTGGGGGCAAGAGGAGAAATTAAACTATTAGTTTAATAGTTTGAATACTGGTTTTCTAAAAACTAATCATTTTTAAACCATTATATAAAAATGTATTATTATGCAAAGGCCACACAACTATAACTACCAATAAACAAAAAAGGTAAATAAGTAAATAAATGAACCCTAAAAGTCTTATTTTAGACTTAGAATAGTTGTCATAAAATAGTCATTTCTGCCAACTGCTATCATGTGCACAACGACATTTTTCAATAAGAAACTACAACTGATCATTGGACATCATTTCCTGCTACTGGACTAAATGGGTCCAGATAATATAGTTTTAAAAAATTCTGTCTTGACCCCGTTTTGAGGCGTTGGCTAAAAGCAGATTTCACAAATAAGATTGAATTTCTTCCACTGATGACAATTAGTCATGAGGACTCTAGTGCCTGATGACTGTTTTATAAAATTTAGAGTTTTTTCTAGATGGCAGAATACAACACACTGACACTTTTATAGATGAAAAGCAGAAAACTCTTTGCTACTTACTGCTCCAAATAAGAAAAGACCATCAGGCAGGGAGTTTTACTGAGGACACGGGCACAGCTAGCTGGAATTATAAGGGAAGCTTATCAATGGCAAGTTGGGTGGATTCAGATAAGTTTGTGCTGTGTGGTTCCCTGCCAATTGGCTAATTTAAATAATTTTGTTGGTCCTGGGGGATAAAAACTACTCCCTGATCTATTTGAATCTAAAGCCTATATTATTCATTCCCTATGGAAAAAAAGATATCCATAGCAAGAGGGTAGCTAAAGATGCATAGAAGCCAGAGAAAATATTAAAGAAATCTGTTCATCTGTTCATTTAAGTATCTACTTGTTAACAATTATGAACAGACATAGTAGTAAATAAACTTTTCCCCCACCTTCACCCACCCAGAGTGAGATGTCAATGAAAGCCATGTAGGGAACAGTAGTGAGGAGCATTCCCATACTCTTCAGCTGTCAGTGAAGATCCAGTGGGGACCCTGGGCCAGTATGCACCCCCACATCTGGCAGTAATGAGGCAGAGTGCCCCTCTTCCCCTGCTGGAACAGTGTCAGAAAAACCCAATGAAAAGAAAGGTTTCAATAAGATTCAGAATCTTTAACATAATACTCCACATATCCAGCTTCTAATAAAAAATCACTTATCATACCAAGAACCAGAAAGACCTTAAACTGAGTAGAAAAGGGGATCAATACTGAAAATATATAGATGTTAGAATACTCTGACAAAGATTTTAAGACAGCCATAAAAGAAATAGTTCAACAAATATTAAAAACAAATGTGAAATAAATGGAAAAATATCTCAGCAAAGAAATAAAATACAGATGTTTCTTGACTCACAGTGAATTTACATCCTGATAAATCTATTGTAAATAAAAAATATCATTTGTCAAAAGTTTATTTAATACTCAGTAAACCCATTAGAAACTTGAAAAATCATAAATTAAACCATTGTAAATTAAAGACTGTATTTTAAAAAGGAAAATTATATAACTAACAAATAAAATGACAAAAATATCAATAGATGGGTTTAAAAACAGAATGGGGAATTACACATTTTGATAACAAAGACAAGGAGCACCATAAAAAACATCACCAGAGCCTCAGAGACCAGTGTATACATAACAAAGTGTATATAATACGTGTATCACCAGAGTTCCAGAAAGAGAGGGAAAAGATAAGGCTGAAAAAGTACTCAAAGAAATTGTGAGTGAAAACCTGCTAAATTTGGCTAAAAAAAAAAAAACAACAAAAAAAACCCAGCATATCCACAGGTTCAAGAAACTGAGCAAACCTTGAATAATATAACCCCAAAGAAATGAATTCCAGTAAACATAAAAGTGAACGTCCTGAAAACTAAAGACAAAGAGAAAAATATCTTGAAAGCAGCTAGAGTAAAATGACAACTTACTTATAGGGGAAAAGCAATTTAAGTAATTGCCGATTTCTCATCAGAAATCACTGGGGGAGAAGGAAATTGTACACAATGTCTTAAGAGCTGAAAGAAAAGAACTGTCAACCCAGAATCATAAATCCAGTGAAAATACCCTTTGAGAATAATGGGAAAGTCAAGATACTTTGGAATTTCAAGGAAAACTAATAGAATTTTTTTTTCCCTAACAAACCTACACTAGTGAAGTTCTATTAAAAAAACAAACAAACAAACAAACAAAACTAAAAATGAAGAAACTTAGAAGACCAAGGAAGAAGAAAGAAAATGTTAAACAAAAATATGGGAAAATACAGGAAATGATCCTTCTCATCTTGAATGTTTTAAATAGAGTTTGACAATTGAAGTAAAATTCATGACATATTTTTTGTGGTTCTTGATATAGACAATTGTATTCTAAATGAGAGAGAGTAACAAAATGTAAAGGGGATGCGGTTTCTATACTTTGCTATCTGTAAAAGCACATTAACAGTAGGTTTTTATATGTTGTGTACTTATACAGGCATGCCTTATTTCAGGGCACTTTGCTTTTTTGTGGTTCACAGATATTGCATTATTGCAAATTGAAAGTTTTTGGCAACCCTGCATCAACAAGTCTATTGGTGTCATTGTTCCAACATCATATGTTCACTCTGTATTTCTGTGTCACAATTTGGTAACTCTTACAATATGTCAAACTTTTTCATTATTATTAAAAGTGTTATGATGATCTATGATAGGTGATTTTTAAGATAACTATTATAATTGCTTCAGGAGACCAAAATTCACCCATATTAAATGGTAAGTAATCAATAAATGTTGTAGAGTTCTGACTACTCCACCAACTGGCCATTTCCCAGTCACTCTCCTACTCCTCAAGCCTCCCTATTTTCTGAGACAGAATATGAAAATTAGCCCAATAAATAACTCTATGATGGCCTCTAAGTGTTCAAATTAAATAACGTAAAATAACAATAACATAAAAATGAAAAGTAAAGCAGCAAGTGCTGATTTACAAGCTGCAGCAGGTTGTCTAAAAGATCTAGCTAACATACTAGGTGAAGGTGGCTACACTAAGCAACGAATTTTTAATGTAGACAAAACTGCCTTTTATTACAAGAAGGTGCCATAAATGACTTTCGTAGATAGAGAGGACAAGTCAATTTTTGGCTTTAAACCTTTAAACCTTTGTGAAAGAAAGTCAATTGATGCAGCAATCTTCATTGTTGTCTTATTTTAAGATATTCTCACAGCCACCTCAAACTTCATCAACTACCACCCTGATCAGACAGCAGCTATCCACATTGAGATAAGACTGACCACCAGCCAAAGGTTAGAACTCACTGAAGACTCAGATCCTCATTAACATTAGTATTTTAAATTTAGCAATAAAGTATTATTAATATTATTAATTAGCAATAAAGTATTTTTAATTTAGATATGTACATTATTTTTAAATAAATAATGCTATTGCACACATGGTAGACTACTGTATAATATAAACATAACTTTCACATGCAGTTGGAAAACAAAAATATTGTGTGACTCACTCTATTGCACTATTAACTTTATTGTGGTGGCCTGGAACCAAACCTGCAATATCTCCAAGATATATCTATGTTACTTCACTACAATTAGCCTAAATCTTGGGCCACAAAACAAAACCTCAAAAATTTTAAAAGAACTGACAATATGCAGAGTGTATTCCTCAGTCTCAATGTAATCAAAATAGAAATTAAAAACAAAAACAAATAAATTTAGGGCTATAAATACACTTCTATAAGTTTAAAAGACTAGGCATTATACAGATCATGTTCCTCTACCTCGGTGAGACAGTAATGGATATCAAAACCAGAAATCGAACAGAAAAATGTACAAGAACATGGATGCTAGACAACAAATTTCTAACAATTCATTGTGCAAAGCAAATATTATCAGAAATTTAATACATATTGATTCTTACTATTAATAACAGTCCTCCATCAAATTGGTAGAGGTGACTATTCCACAAGATGTACAGACATAAATGTAGGGATTTAAGAAAGATGAAAAATCAAGGAAACATGAAACTTCCAACAAAAATAATATCTCTCCAGCAATGGACCCAAAAGAAAAGGGAATTTTTGAGATGCCTGAAAAGTAATTGAAAACGAAGTTCTTAGGAAATTCAGCAAAATACAAAAGAATACAGATTGGCAATTCAACAAAATCAGGAAAACAATTTAGGACCTAAATGATAAATCAAACAAAGAAATAGATATGCTAATTAAAACCCTAATGAGATATTGCTACATAGCTATCAAAATGGCTAAAATAAAAAAATAAATACTGACAATGACAAATTCTGACATGAATTGCATTTTTTTCTGGAACTGAAAGTGGCAAATTGGTCACTCATACATTGTCAATAGGGATATAAAATGCTACAGCCACTCTGGAAAACATTTTGGCAACTATGTAAAAAACTAAGCACATCATTACTATACAATACAGCCACTGCACTCCTGGGCTTTTATCCCAGAGAAATGAAAACTAATGTCACAAAAAGCCTATGCAAGAATTTTTATAGCAACTTTATTCATAAAAGTTGAAAACTAGAGACAACCCAGATGTCCTTCAGCATTAAATGATTAAACAAACTGTGGAACATTTATACCATGAAAAATTACTCAGCAATAAAAACTAATGGACTATCAATACAAAGAACAACCTGACAAATCTTCAGGGAATCATGCTGAGTGAAAAAAAAGTATATATCAGTTTGCATACAGTATGATTTCATTAATATAATACTCTTTGACATGACAAGATTACAAATAGTGGTTGCCAGAGCATAAAGAGGGGGTGATGGTGAGAGCGAAGTGGGTGTGGTGAGACAAGGACAACATGAGGTAAGGTATCCTTGAGGTGAGGGGACTTGTCTATGTTTTGACTGTATCAACAGCAGTATCATGGTTGTGATATTTTACAAGATGTAACCATTGGGGAAAACTGAATAAACAGTACAGGATCTCTTTGTATTAATAGTATTTTTGTAACTGTATCTGAATATATATTTATGTCAAAATAAAAGTTTAATTAAAAAATAAAACAATGCTGTGAGGATATGCTGGTTCAGGCCTGTAATTCTAGCAGTTTGGGAGGCTGAGACAGAGGATTACTTGAGTCCAGGAGTTCAAGACCAGCCAGGGCAATATAGCAAGATCTTGTCTCAAACAAACAAACAAACAAACAAACAAAAAACTAATGACAACAATAACAAACTTATGAAATATTTTCTTGCTTTGATCAGCTTCAGACATGAAAACAAATGGTTTTCATGTTTTTAACAGCTGATGTGCAATTGGAACTTACACAAATGAGATGCTGAAAGCAAAGTGAAAAGTTACAATTATGTAGGAAGCCAAATATGTTATAAGTTAGTTGCACTGAGTATCGTTTTCCCCCATAGGAAACTATGTTTAGGGACTTCCAATTCACTTAATATTTTTTTCAATAAGATTGTTTAAAATTTATTTATTAAATAATTGTTTATTTAATGCCTATTATGCACCAGGAACTAGTCTAGGTGTAGAAAAGTTGATAAGCAAAAGTGGCATGTCTAACAGAATGTGATCATAATATATAACATTCCAACTAGTATAGAAGCAAGAGGTTTGAGTTTGCTAAATTCAAAGTCTTTGCATAGAGGATCATTAATTTTTAATTTCTAATTTCCTGATGGAATTTGTTTCATCACCAGATGTGTTACTATCCATCTATATAAAAACAGCATTTTTTCAAAATTAATAACTTAGCAAGACTTCATATGATTTTCTATGTGTTAAAAGTTCTATTTGCACTAAAAACATAATTCAAGCTAATGACTTTCAAACTGAAAAGACATTTAAACTTAATTTATATACAATTCATAGGCAGTTTTAGGCTATATTTTATTATGAAGTCAGTTGTGTGGATTTTTGCATTTGAGACATAGGAAATTCAGTAAACACCAGAATGGAATGTGTGTGCTACTTTTCACTTAGCAAATAGCAGCATCTACAGTCACTAAGAGGAGCGCACTTCTGAGGGAAAATTGCTAAATATTTTTTTCCAGAATGTCAATATTACTAACTTTAAATAAAATCACCACCTTATTAAATTCATTCATTCTTCTAAAGATTTTGAAATGGGAAAATAAACATTTGCTGAAAGAAATAAAATATAGTATGCAGCCCTGTGAGTAAGGCCCATAAAATGAAAAGGCAAACAAGAAACACCATAGATATTTCATGGATAGCTGGAATTTATGAAACTCATAATTTTTCTTGCCTTCTGTTCCCTGGTCACACAATAATTTGTCCTTGAATTGCAGAATATCATATTTTTTAGAATTTGGGTAACTATAAAGTCTAGTAAAACACAATTCTCTCATTTCATATTTGAGTGATAAAATTATATTCTTAGTTTGTTCAGGTCTTCAAGTGCTTCCTATTATTTCCTGGATAACTCCTATTGTTGCTATTGTTGTTAAAGTTAATCTCTGTTTTCCTATGGATATCCTTTTTTGGATGACACAATAAACAAAATTATTTTGTGATGAAAACACATAATATTTTATGCTATTTTAGTTGTCCTTTATGCTTCACTATTGAATATTTTTATTCTAGAATTGAAAGGTAACAATAACTTAACATAATTAATTTCTACTATAAGTAATAGAAATTTAAATATCTGCACCTTTATTATTGAATTATGCCTAAAACAAACCGATGTAAGATTTGAATTAAAGATGCCAACGACAGATCACATTTAAGGAACAGAAAAAAAGTGTGCACAAAAAGGGGTTTGTTGTTTTTTTTTTAAGAAATATCAACACTTCTGTCATGTACACCAAATAGTCAGAGACAAGTCTTCAAGACACAAGCATTTCAGATTGTGCCAAGTTATTTTCCGTTTGTTCACACTGCACACTGTGCACAGAAAGTTGAAGTTGAAGAAATAATTTTGTTTGCATACAGATAGCTTCTTTCTCTCTTTTACATCATGGGATTCACATTATAATAGCACATCAAATGAGACATGAGGCATAGTTGCTAGTTTAAATATTAATTTGAAATCTACTATGTCTAATTTCTCATAATAAACATTCTTAATTGATGCAATCATTGTCCCCTGCTTCTGAGGGGAAAATGAGGATCATAAGGTTTTTAAATGTATTTATTTTTATTTTATTTAAGACTATTACAAGGGTACAAATGTTTTGGTTACATAAATTGCATTTATACTATTTGAGTCAAAGTTATAGGTGTGTCCACCACTCAAACAGTGTGCATTGTACCTGTTAGGTGTGAATTTACCCATCCTCTCTCCCCCATCCCACCTGTTTGATTTCCAAGGAGTGTTATTTCCATATGTACACATTAAGTGTTGATCAATTAGTTCCAATTTAATGGTGAATACATGTGGTGCATGTTTGTCCATTTGTGTGATACTTTCACTTAGAAGAATGGTCTTCAGTTCTATCCAGGTTAATGCAAGAGCTATTAGTTCATCATTTTTATGGCTGAGTAGTACTCCATGGTGTGTGTGTGTGTGTGTATATATATATATATATATACACACATATATATGTGTATATGTATATATATCAAATTTTATTAATCCGCTCATGTATTATTGATGAACACTTGGGTTGTTTCCACATCTTTGCAATTGTGAATTGTGCTGCTACAAACATTCAAGTGCATGTATCATTTTTATAGAATGTCTTTTTTTCCTTTGGGTAAAGTCTCAGTAGTTGGATTGCTGGATGGATGGGGTGGTAGGTCTATTTTTAGTTCTCTGAGCTACCTCCATACTACTTTCCATAAATGATGTACTAGTTTGCATTCCCACCAACAGTGTGTGAGTGTTCCTCTCTCTCTGCATTCCCGCCAACATTTATTGTTTTGGCACTCTTTTGTAAAAGCCATTCTCACTGGAGTTCATTGGTATCTCATTGTGCTTTTGATTTGCATTTCCCTGATTAGATATGTTGAGCAATATTTTATATGTTTTTGGCCATCAGTCTATCTTCTTTTGAAAAGTTTCTGTTCATGCCTTTTGCCAACTTTTTAATGGTGACTTGCATCATAAAAATTGTGTGGAATTCTTATATGTCCTCATCAGCTAGTATGGTCTATAAAAGTGAAAAGAACTTACAAGTTTTTTCCCTTTATTTTCTGTGGTCAATACTCATGAGAACTCATTTTTTAAATGCAGAATCTCCTGTATCCACATTTTTATTTATTCTTTTTCAATATTATTTAGCAAAGCATTAATTTGATAGAAAATGTTTAAATAGATCCTGAGAGAAGCAAAAATTATAAAACATAAAAATTTGTCCTTGAGAAATTCATGACTACATAAACAATGACTTACACCATTTAAGCTTTCTATATATTCCAGACATATATATTTGCATGTATTAATTCAATTAATCATTACCATGAGAAATTACTATGAGAAAGGTGCCATTATCATCTCCATTTTTCAGATGAGAAAACTGAAGGACAGGGAACTTAAGTAACTTACAAAAATACAAACATTTAGTAATATGTTGAAAAGTGTAGCAATAAGTATACATAAATTCCAAAGCTGAAGTTAGCAAGACTTGTTTTCCTTTTTCTTGAAACCAAAATAGGTTTCAAGGCTTTCTTATGGAGCCCTATGCCTATCTATTGCAAAAGAATTGCTTAATAATTCAAACAGAAGCACGAACTCCCTAAATTTTTCTTTTTTCATTCTGTCTTTCTTCCCATAGTACTATACTTTCTAGATAGAAATTTGTCTATCAAAATAGTATACTCACCCCAGGGTTTCTGATGCTCAGAATCCTGATCCAAAGGCTTTGATTCTATTTACTCAAAAAAGCAATAAACATCATCAATATTGTGCAAAATCTGCCAGAAAATAGGAAAAAATGGAAAGAATTCTTAACATATTTAGGAACCTGATAATGCATTCATAGTTTTAGAAGATCACTTTAGAGAACTAGGAATAGAAGAAAACTTCCTTAATTTGATAAAAAAAAAAAAAACTACCAAAAAACCAAAAGCCAACAGCACACATCATAGTCAACAATAAAATGTTGAATACTTTCTCTGGAGTTCAGGACCAATAAGAAAATGTCTGCTTCACCACTTTTACTAAAAACTGTACAGAAGGAACTTGTTAGTTCAAGGAGTCAAGGAAAAAAATAGTTGAAATTGCTTGCAGAAAATATGATTTTTAAAAATCCAAAATAATTCCCAGAAAAACTCTTGAAATATGTAAATGAATTTAGCAAAGTAGTTAGATACAAAGGCAATATATAGAAATTAATTATAATTTTATAAACTGGTAATAAGGAGAAATAGTTACTTTTAAAAACACTATTTACAATAATATTAAAAAAACACAAACACCCAAGAATAAAGCTATCAAAAGTAAGCACCTAAAAATAAGATTAAATTTTTTTAAAAAACTTAAATTTAAAGGTAGAACAGGGTTAAAATTTGTGAAATTGAATAATTTAAAGATACCATTGTTGCCAAAATAACCTGTAAACTCAATGCAATCTCAACTTTAAAAATGTCCATCAAGAATTTTTTTTGCAGAAATTTGCTAGATAATTAAAAAATTTATATGAATATGCAGAACTCAAGAATAGCTGAAAAAACTTTAAGAAGAACAAGGCTAGATGACAAACTATTTTATATCAAGATTGATTTTAAAATTAAAGTAACTAAGACTGTGATTCATGTGGAATATTAAAGATACTGTCCAAGGAACAGAACAGATTCTAGAAATGCAATGGGAAAGTAAAATGGAAAGGGAGAATGTATGGTCTTTTCAATAAATTTCACTGGGTCATTGGATAGCTACCTGGAAAATAATGTGTCTTCATTCTCACATTCTTTCATACAAAAAAATGTAAAGCTTTTATGGAAAAATGTAGGAAGCTATCCCTTTATGAACTTAGAGTAGGCAATATGTCTTAAACAGGACACAAAATTTATTTACCATAAAAGAAAAAAGGATAAACTAAACTATATTAAAATTAAGAACTTCTTTTAAATTGAGACAATTAAGAAAGTTGAAAGGAAATTTACAAAATGTGAAAAAATATTTGACTATATAATAAAACTTTTAGCCATAAAATACAAAGAAAAATACAGACAAGACACAGGTGAGAAATGGAAAACATTTGTACAGACCTTCCACAAAAGAGAATATTCAATGGCCAGTAAACATAAGAAAAGGTGTTCAATTTCAACAGTCATTAGGCAAATGCAAATTTAAACTTTAGTAACCACCACTTACATGACAAAATGGCTAAAATGAAAAGGACAAAAAATTCTAAATTATCTTGGAAAGATATGGAGCAACCATAATTCTTATAAAATACACATAGGAGTATATATTGGTACATCTTCTTTAGGAAAATTTCTGATGGTATGTATTAAAGCTGAACCTATGAATAAGCTGTGACTCAAAAATTCTATTTGTAGGTATATAATCAACAAAATGCATACATACGATTTTGGAAAGACAGGTACTAGACTGTTTAACTTTTTGTTCTGTTTTTATATTAATAGACTGTCTCTCAGTTGGGTTTGTCTGGTCCTAGATTGCAGGAGATAAAGGAGGGGTGATGGCCACACACATTGTGGTCTTGGCAGTTCCTGTTTCAGAGGAAGGTCACTGGTGGGGCACGGATAAGACTTGATCAGGTCTATCAATTAGTTAATGGCTTGTATCTACACTAACTTCCTAGTTTTGACAATTACACTGTGGTTATATGTGTTAACATTTGGGGATGCTGGGTGAAGAGTCCTGGGAATCATTTGTATTATTTCTGTGATATTTTTGCAATGCTAATATAATTTCAAATAAAAAAACTAAAAAAAAAAATAGCCTAGAACTCAAAACTACTCAAATATCCATCTATAGTACAACAACAACAACAAAAATAAATTGTTGTATACCCAAAAGCTGTAAGAGTGAATGATCTGCAACTATATGCAACAAAAGAGAAGAATCTCACAAGCATAATATTGAGATAAACAGGATAGGCACAAAAGAGTACATATTGAATGATTTGGGTTATATAAAAAAACAAAAATAAGCAATAGTAATCTATCATGTTAGAAGCCATGGTGGTAGTGATATTTTGGCAAGTCAGTGGTGAATAGCAGTGACTATAAGAACATGGAGGGTAGGACAACAGGGATATTATGTTTTTAAAATCTGGTCTATGGTTACAAAGGTATGTTCAGTTTGTGAAAATTCTGCCAGTGATAAGAGTTTGTTGTGTGCATTTGCATTTGTACATATATATTTTATACTTCAATAGAGAAATTCTAAAAATAGTTTAAAAAGAAAAACCACCACATGCATAGTGCTTAAGATCTCTGGGTTCTAAAACAATTAAAAATTATATGTTTGAATTCAAAGACAGTATTTTAAAGAGAGTTAATTAACAAATTTTAATTTATTGAAACATAATTTTCTCTTATAAGCCTATTTTTACTTTTTATGTCTTAATATAATAAGTGGTTTTATTAAAAATAGTTTTTAATTAAACTTTTCCACTTTTGTGTAATTCCATCAATGAATTTACAAATAGGTAGTAACAAATGTTTGTCACCTGGCATTAATTTTGTAGGCGTAGAAAAGTGTGTAACAAGATCAACCAATAATTATTCATGATTTTTACTAGAAAAAAATCAAATATTACTATTCTAGCTGTTTTATTGCTCTATGAAAAAATTTAAAACTCAAGTGCCTTAATCAAAAGTATAGTGCATTTCAGGATCACTGTGATATTCTTTTTCAGCTCATCCCTTAGACAATATCTTTTAATTCATTTGTGCCATTCTCCCACCTCTAATCTCATTGCTTTTTCTAAGCACTAGATTGAAGGAAATATCTCATTTTTCTTTGAAAATTCCCAGTGAAATCTAATCAATCTAAGGGCAAATTGTTACATAGTAAAATGAGTGTTAAGTGCCTCCAACCTCCTATTTTCACCACGCCCTCTTGGTGCCCCCATACTTACACGCATGCACACACACACACACACACACACATGTGCACACACATTCCCATTCACCACTATGTGTCCTGTGTCCTCCAAGCAGTGTCGCTGGTGGAATCACACTGAGCAAGTCCTCAAGGAGCTGAGCACCATGTCAAACTCCTTCTCCCTTTACTGACATTAAAACAAGCCAAGTTTTTACTCCAGAATCAAGTGTACTTTCCAAGGGGCAGTAAGATTAATCTGACCTACAATCACATGCATAAGTGTGCCGTACCCCTTGCTTCTAGTCTGAGCCTATTTGCACTGCTATGAAAGAATAGCTGAAGCTGGATAATTTGTAAAAATAAAAAAAAAAAAAGAGGTTTATTTGGCTCACAGTTCTGTAGGCTGTACAAGAAGCATGGCACTAGCATCTCCTTCTGGGGAAGGACTCAGAAGGCTCCACTCATGGCAGAAGGGAAAGGGAAGTAGGTGTGTCACGTGTTGAGAAAGGGAACAAGAGAGAGAAGGGAGAATGGTGCCAGCCTCCTTTTAACAATCAGATTTCCCTAATAGACTCAATAGAGTGAGAACTCACTCATTATTACCCTGAGGAGGGCACCAAGGACAGCACCAAGTCATTCATGAGGGATCCACTCTGCTCCCAAACCCAGAGACGTCTCCCCCCAGACACCTTCTGTAACACTGAGGATCAAATTTCAACATGAGATTTGGAAGGGACAAATATCCATACTATATCACTTCGCTTCCAGGGGAAATGCATTTTCCACAACAGTCCTTTCAAAGGTAGATTTTAAGAATGATGCTAATGATGGGTTTATTAGATGCCATGGAATGTTCACAAGACATTTCAGGGAAGAAAGGGACTCTTTGTGCCCTGTTCATGCAAGTACCTAGTTATGTACCTAGTTCAGGATCACTGTGATATTCTTTTTCAGCTCATCCCTTAGACAATATCTTTTAATTCATTTGTGCCATTCTCCCACCTCTAATCTCATTGCTTTTTCTAAGCACTAGATTGAAGGAAATATCTCATTTTTCTTTGAAAATTCCCAGTGAAATCTAATCAATCTAAGGGCAAATTGTTACATAGTAAAATGAGTGTTAAGTGCCTCCAACCTCCTATTTTCACCACGCCCTCTTGGTGCCCCCATACTTACACGCATGCACACACACACACACACACACATGTGCACACACATTCCCATTCACCACTATGTGTCCTGTGTCCTCCAAGCAGTGTCGCTGGTGGAATCACACTGAGCAAGTCCTCAGATCTGTACAACCCACTCACGTATCATAATACTTCAGTATCTACCATCTTCTTTTTAAAGATAGTCAAAATAGATCTCAAAAATAAATGATGCTAAAATATTTATTAAAAGTTAATAAACAAATCTGAATAACAATTGTCCAGAATCAACTAGACAGTGAGATGTTAGTCACCTTGGTTTAATTTCCCAGAGCACAAAAATTTACCTGTATTCTTCTAATTTTATAGACTCTATCTTTTGTGAAGCTAATTTTTTAAAAATATATTCTACTGGATCCTATTTTTCAAGTTTTATTTTTCTAATATAGTCTAGAAATGCCAAGCTTATTGGAATGTTCTGACCTTTGAAATTAATAACTAAGTTTTAAATAAATGATCAGAAGGTCTAATATCTAAAAGAATATATGATATAAATTTTATTTGGAATATTGGGATAGCAAAATATCATTTTTAACCTTTCTTACTTAAAAACATAAATCAAAACTATTCTTCCTGTAGAAAAGCAAAACTGTCAATGAAGCTAAAAACGATTTCTATTCTTGTTATGACATTTCCTCAGTACTCAAGTGAATGCTATATAGATTAAAACCAGTTTCTTTGAAAACTTCATCTATTTTATAAAGTTACTTAAGAAGATTTCATGAGAATTTTCAGTTGCATATAATCAAAGGGAGAAAAATGGTATAGACATTATGACTCAGCAGTTGTTTTACCGCACGAATGCTCTAAAGGTCTTGACATTTATTTCCTTATAATAGGATTCACTTTCTCATTCTTTATTTATAATACCAAATAAGAATGTACAACATATACACTGCAAAAAAAATTGTATTATTGAAAAAGTCATGGGACATCTACTGGTGGTGTAACATAGACAGCAAGTAAATCAAGGCTGTTTAGAATTAAGGTTGTGGCTATTAGTAAGTCTGAGATAGAAGCTGTATATGGAAATTAAAATGATTACCAGAATCAGATAATTGGAGACAAGGTGTAGGAAAGTCAGATATTATGAAATTAATGAAGCATGAATGAAAGAATTCCAAGAATACTGTTGAGTGAAAATGGCAAGTTACAGCAAAATATTTGAAATATTAGCATATTAGTGAAATAATAGCAGCAAAAATACACATAGCATTACTACGTATAAGGTTATCTGTTATATGTTCTTGTATTTCCCTTCTTTTTTTACTCTCCTCTCCATCTATTATTAAATAAATGTTTTTTAACTCTCTGAAAGGATGCATATAAAGCAAATAATAGTATTACTGTTACAGACTTCCAGAGAAAGAATAAGAGGATATTGAGGGAAGAGGGGTGCATTGATACTTTAGGTTTAGGAATCTACCATTATTATTATTCATCAAGTTTAATAGATATAGAGCACTCATGTGTTAATTTTACAATAACTAAAATTTTAACATATCAATAAAATAAAATAATTTACTAATTCATATCATAAATGAGAAGCCACAGACCCTAAGCAGGTGAGAAGTAAGTGGCAAGGGTAGAGTGCTTTACATGCAGACTTTCAGCCTCCAGATTGCAGAGTGCACCTCCTATTACTCTGCACTTCCTGCTCAGTCACTCATCAGCAAATATTAATTTACTTATAATGTACCAGGGAGCACACATCAGTTGTGGCTTTGATGGCTTTTGATCTTTGGAGAAGAGAGGCACTTACAGTACAATACGATATGAGCTTATTGCTGTTCTATAGTCTATAGGCCTGTATGCAATAATAAAACTTTATTTTTGCTTTATGAGGTGAGAAGATAGTGTAGGGAAAAAAAAAAACACCCTTGGAGGAAGAACTTAGTAAAGTATAGATAGATTTAGGGAAGTTACTTCAATTTGGATATTAGAAATACTGGCCTAAATTAGATTCCCCTCATTGAATAGAGTACAACCTCTAGAAAATCCTTGAAATAATTTTTGGTTCCTTAAAATTGGAGTTGGTCAAGAAGGAACATAATCTCTGTTCGGCAAACATGGTTTCATTCACATGATATCTCTGGAAATACCAGAAGAAACCACAGACTCAGGAATGTAAAGAGATACTCCCCATAGTTTGTGTGACTCCACAGAAATTTTTACCAATTTTTAGTGGCTTGATGACATTTCACATGATCATCAAAACTGATGAGCAAATGCAAGGTCCCTGAAGATGATGAATTGAGCTTCTTATAATTTCTCTGCTGATATTGGTAGATTTAATATTGTACATATTTGAGATGACTAGTGTCTGTGTTTTTATAGATTTGTTTCTTACTAAAATTTAGCTTTTTAAAATTAAATGTTTATTTCTTAATTTCCCAGCTAGCTCAAATACACGCATTACAGTCTTTTCCCTGAAGGTGAGTCCCATTCTGACTCATAGCCAATCCTAACTAAAGCAAAGAAAATATTTGGAAATTAATTTGGAATAGCAGCTGAGATCAAGAATTAGTGTGCAGTGGGTTTGATGATGTGCCTACTAAATTGCAATATATAAAACCTGGCTTCCAGTTCTGCTTCCAGTTTGATATTTTATCAGAACCTGCCAAAATTTGAAATGATTTTCCTCTCTTGGCTTTCCATAACTTGATTGCTTTAATTGTGACCAGATGATGATTTTTTTAAGTAAACAGGTCAAATTATTTCCCCCATCAAATTTTCCCAATCAAAGGTAATATCAAGATATTATCTAAGGTGTTTTGTCTTTCTGAAAGTGAGATTCTTCAACTGCCCAAATGGTTGCCAAAACAAACAAGTTTATCAAAAAGGCTATTGCAATAGCCTTTATGAATACTTTAATTCATAAATGAATACTTTAGCCTTTAAGATTACTTTAATGTCATAAATCAGCTGGTGTCTCAAAATAAAGTAGAGAAAGACCTGAGAGACAAAAAAAGTGGTTTCCCTCAGTGGTAACATCTTTCAGATAATAGTAGAATATCACAGGAAGGATATTGCCATTGATGCACCAAGATACTGGACCTTTCTGTCCCCACAAGGATCCCTCATGTTCTTATATGTTCACACCCACTTCTCTCCCACCTCCACCACCTACTTAACCCTGCAACCACTGATATATTCTCTATCTATATATTTTTTTCATTTCAAGAATATTGTATAATGGAATCACAGTGTGTAACATTTTGAGATAGGCTTTTTTTTTTTTCACTCAGCGTAATATTTTGCAGATTCATTCAAGATGTTGCATGTATAATAGTTTGTTCCTTTTTTTGTTTGTTTTGTTTTGTTTGTTTGTTTGTTTGTTTTTGGCATATTATGGGGTACATATTTTAAAGTTTCAATAAATGCCCTTTCCCCCTCTGCTCCCACAAGTCTGAGTTTCCAGCATGACCATCCCCCAGATGGTGAGCATCTCACTCATTATGTATGTATATACCCCCCCCGCCTACCTCCCACCTGCCCAATACCCTATTACTGTAGTACGTATGTGTCCACTTAGGTGCTACTCAGTTAATACCAGTTTGCTGGGGAGTATATGTGGTGCTTGTTTTTCCATTCTTGGGATATTTCACTTAGTAGTATGGGTTCCAGCTCTAACCAAGAAAATATAAGATGTGCTATGTTTGTTCCTTTTATTGTTGATTAGTATTCCAATGTATGGATATTCCATGTATTTTCATCCATCAATTGAAAGACAACTGGATTGTTTCCAAGTTTTGGCTACTAAATATAAAGCTCCTATAAAAATGTATGCACAGGCTTCTTTTGTGTGTGAAAAAAGTTTCTTCACTTATCTGGAATAAATGCCCCGAAGCGCATTACTGGATTATATGAAAGTTACATGTTTATTGAAAAGCTGAAAATAGTTTCCCATAGTGGCCATACCATTTTAAATTCTCAGCAACTATACATGAGTCGTCAAGTTACTTTCCATCTATGTCAGCATTTGATGCTGCCAGTATTTTTTTTATTATTATTATTTTAGTCATTCTGGTAAGTGTGTAGTAATATCTCATTGTAGTTTTAATTAGCATTTCCCTAATGGTAAATGATATTGAACACCTTTCCACGTGTTTATTTGAAATCTATATATCCTTTTTGGTGAAATGTCTCTTCATATATTTTGGCCATGTTATATTTGGCTTGTTTCTTTTTTTTCTATAGAGTTTTGAGAGTTGTATTGGTTTGCTTGGGCTGCCATAACAAACTACCACAGTCTGGGTGGCTTAAACAGCAAAAATTTATTTTCTAATAGTTATGGAGGGTGAAAGTACAAAATCAAGATGTCATCTGGTTTGGTTCCCTCTGAGGCCTCTCTCTTTGGCTTGTATGTAGCCAGGGAGACATGCCTGTGTCTTCACACATGGTCTTCCCTCTGTATGTCTCTCTATCCTAATTGTCTCTTTTTATAAGGACACCAGTCATATTGAATTAGAGACCACTCCATGACATCATTTTAACTTAACTGTTGAAAGACACTATATCCAAATATAGTCAGATGCTGAGGTACTGGTGGTGGTCAGGAATTCAACACATAAATTTTGAGGTGACACAGTTCAGCCCATGATGAAACTTCATCATACATCTTAGGTAGTAGTTGCTATGGTTTAAATGTGTCCTCTCCAAAATTCAGGTGTTGCCAATCTGATAGTATTAAGAGACAGGGTCTTTAAGAGGTGAGTAGTCTATGAGGGCTTCTCCCTCACAAATAAGATAACTGCCTTTATAAAAGAGGTTTCATGCAGCACCCAGATAGCTTGCTCTTTTGCTATCCTGCCATGTGAGGATGCAGCAAGAAGGCCCTCACAAGATGACTATGCCTTGATCTTGGACTTTCTGGCCTCCAGAACTGTGAGAAAACAAATTCCTGTTCTTTATAAATTACTCTGTCTTCAGTAATTTGTTTTTGAAGCACATATGGACAAAAGTACTAGTCTTTTGTCAGATGTGTGATTTGCAAAAGTTTTCTCCTCATCTGTAGTTTGTTGTTTCATCCTCTTGACAACCTCTTTCACAGAGCAAATATTTTAAATTTTGTTAAATTCCAATTTATCAACTTTTGCATTCATGCTTAGTGCACTGATGGTTTTATCATGAATAGTTGTTAAATTTTGATTTTTCTCCATAAATTGACATAATTATGTGATTTTTTTAGTCTGCTAACAAGATGAATTACATTGATTTTGAATGTTGAACCAGTCTTACATTCTTGGAATAAACTCAGCATAAAATTCATTTTTACATTGTTGAATTCTATTTGCACATATTTTTGTTAAGAAAATTTAAATCTATTTTATAAGGAATGTTGATTGGTGGCATTCCTTTTTTGTGATGTCTTTGTCTGGTCTTGCTGTCAAGATAACTCTAGCCTCATAAAATAAATTGAGAAGAGTTCCCTCCTCTTATGTTTTCTGTGTATCTTCTGTGTATCTATGTATCTGCCCCAAATCAGAAATCTCTGGGCATGGGCAATATAAGTAACCTTAACACTTGTACCCCCATAATACGCTAAAATTAAAAAAATATATATATCTCTTCTTAAGCCCTTAAGTTTACTTTACAAATTTTGTTATTCTGTTTCATTCTAAAACTCACTTTTAAGAAAATATTTATAGACTGGTAAATTAAACTTCTTAAATCTTGTAAAAACAGCATTTATAAATTTAATATAGGTTTCTTTTCCATTTTACTAACTTTTAAAAACTCTAGTAAGCAAACTATTTGCCAATATTTAAACTATTCTAGTTAATCTTGATTTAATTTTTCATAATGCTTACAAACATTTCCAAATCATCTTATATATTTCAATATACCAATAAAATCACATATATATATTTTTCATTGGAATTATGAGACTATTGTATATGTCAAAGTATATTAAATAGTTAAAATATTTTTTAAACAACTACACCCATATTTTTCTAAACATAACAAATGTTAGTAGTAAAGTGAGCTTAATATTAGCAGCAAAGTGGGCTTCATTATCTCTATAAATAAATCTGAGTCTTTTCAGGATAGAAACAAATTCAAAGGAGACTCACAAAAGAAACAATTTATTATCTCAAGTATGTTAGAATTAGCATATCAACGGCTAAATTTACATATCGACTGTATATTTGAGGAAGAGTATAAAACTCAGTACTATGGCTATTAAGAGTGACTTCTTTCACTACAAACACTGACATGTTGAAGCACCTACAAGTGACCAGACTTTCTTGTATTCAAGATACACCTTTACTTAATTTTGCTATGTATCTGAATCTGGTACCCCACCCAGGCTATAGCTAAATTCTTTCAATGTTGAGTTTGACTTTTCAATTTCTCCATATTTTTGTTATTTTTACATTTTAATTCCTTTTAATCTGGTACTAAAGGCATGCTGATAGCATGCATTTATTTATTTATTTATTTACTTATTTATTTATTTATTTTCAGCATCTTACAGGAATACAAATGTTTAGATTACATATATTGCCTTTGCCCCACCTGAGTCAGAGCTTCAAGCATGTCAATCCCCAGACGGTGTGCACCGCACCCAGTAGGTGTGTATATAGCATCCTCTCTTCCCCCCTCCCACCTGCCTAAAACCCAATGAACACTACTACTATATGTGCACTTAAGTGTTAGTCAGTTAATACCAATTTAATGGTGAGTACATGTGGTGCTTGTTTTGCAATTCTTGTAATACTTCACTTAATGCAATGGGCTCCAGCTCTATCCAGGATAATATAAGAGGTGCTATATCACCATTGTTTCTTTGGCTGAGTAGAACTCCATGGTATACATATACCATATTTTATTAATTCACTCATGTATTGATGGGCACGTGGGTTGTTTCCATGTCTTTGCAATTGTGAATTGTGCTGCTATGAACATCTGAGTGCAAATGTTTTTTACAGAATGTCTTTCTTTCCTCTGGGTAGATGCCTAGTAATGGGATTGCTGGATCAAATGATATTTCTGCTTGTAACTCCTTGAGGTATCTCTATACTACATTCCACAGAGGTTGTACTAGTTTTCAGCTCCATCAGCAGTGTATGAGTGCTGCTATTTCTCTGTATCCATGCCAAGCTTTTTAATTTGATCACGTCCCATATATTTATTTTTGTTGTTGCCGTGATTGCCTTTGGAGTCTTCTACATAAATTCTTTGTCTAGGCCAATGTCTATAAGAATTTCTCCAATGTTTTCTTCTAGAATTCTTAGAGTTTCATACCTTAGATGTAAGTCTGTTATCTACCCTTAGTTGATTTTTGTGACAGATGAAAGGTGCAGATCTTGTTTGAGTCTTCTCCAAGGGGTTATCTAATTTCCCCAGCACCATTTATTGAATAAAGATTCTTTCCCCCAGTGTATGTTATTGTATGCATTGTCAAAGATTAGATGTCTGTATGAGGATGGTTTTATATCTGGGTTCTCAGTTCTATTTCATTGGTCCGTGTCTCTGTTCTTGTGCCATCACCATGCTGTTTTAGTTACTATAGCCATATTGCATAGCATGAAGTCTGGCAAATTGATGCCTTCCAGTTTGTTCTTTTCACTTAAGATTGCTTTTGTTCTATGAGATCTTTTCTGGTTCCATATGAAGTGTAGAATTATTTTTTTCTAGATCTGCAAAAAGTGATGTTAGTATTTTAATAGAGACTGCATTGAATCTGTAGATCACTTTGGGTAGCATAGACATTTTAACAATGTTGACTCTGCTGATCCATGAGCATGGTATGAAGCCAAAATCACCCTGATACCAAAACCAGGACAGGACACAACAAAAGCATAAAATTACAGACCAATATCCCTTATGAATATAGATGTAAACATTCTCAACAAAATTCTAGCAAACCAAATTCGGGTGCTTATCAAAAAAATAATCCATCACAACCAAATAGGCTTCATCCCAGAAATGCAGGGATGGTTCAACATACACAAATCTATAAATGTAATTCAACACATAAATTGAAGTAAAAATAAAGACCATACGATCCTCTCAACAGATGCAGAAAAAGCATTTGACAAAATTCAGTACCCTTTTATGATAAGAATGCTTAACAAAATAGGCACAGGTGGGACCTACCTAAAAATGATAAAACTCATATATGACAAACCCAAACCAACATCATATTGAATGGGAAAAAATTGAAAGCATTCCCACTTAGAACTGGAACTAGATAAGGTTGCCCTCTATCACTGCTTCTATTTAACATAGTACTGGAAGTCCTAGCCAGAGCAATCAGATAAGAAAAGGAAATCAAGGGCATCCAAATGGTGGCAGAAGAGGTCAAACTATCACTTTGCTGATGATATCATCTTATTCTAGAAAACTCTAAAGATTCTTCCATGAGACTACTGCAATTGATAAACAAATTCGGCAGTGTCTCAGGTTACAAAATCAATGTACAGAAATCTGTAGCATTCCTATATGACAACAACAATCAAACTGAGAACCAAATCAAAGACTCAATACCATTCACAATAGCAACAAAGAAAATAAAATACCTAGGAATATATTTATTTAAGGAGGTGAAAGACCTTTACAGGGAGAACTACAAAACACTTGGGAAAGAAATAGAAAAGGATGTAAACAGGATGCAAACAGGATCCATACCATGCTCATGGGTTAGCAGAATCAACATTGTTAAAATGTCTATACTACTCAAAGTGATCTACAGATTCAATGCAACCCCCATTAAAATACCAATATTTAATTAGATGCTGTATACCCTTATTGTTATTTTTCTTAACTATTTTAAATGTATTGCTTAATTAGAGCTGATATATTTCCTATAAATTCTATAATTTTCTTATTTGGTATTTTTCTAATATATATATAATTATGTATTATATATTTATTATTGATATATAATATATATTTATTATTATATATATAGTGTGTATATATATAAGTTGAATAACAATGCCAAATAGATTATTCACCAAGTACTATAAATTCATTCCCTGTCTGAGTGGGTTACTCTGCTACCCAGAGCCCCAAATTTAGTCTTGACCACTAAATGATTACCTTCCTTCAGACTGAGTTCACCAAAACCCATTTAGAAAGAAAAATAAATATAGATTGCCATGGCTTCTGGAATTACAATAATTCCCCAATGGCCTTCCTTTTTAGGAAGAACAACTTCATTTACACATTAAGTATTGGTTCTAATGTGGGTTTCCCAAAGTGATACTTTGATTTACTCACACCATAAAGCCAAGCACATGTCCCAAGCTTAGACAAAAATAGTACATTCACCCTAACTCCTATGCTGCAACAATTGAACTAAGCAAAATGTGAACCAGTGATGTATGTTCTGCCAATCAGAATCCTTTTTCTGAAGTTTTTAAAAGTATTAATGAAGGTAAAAATCTCTTCTTCTTTCATAATGAAGCTAGTAAAAATTGAACCTAGAGTTTCTAGTGGCCCATCTGCCATCAGATGATGAAAAATGGTCGGTGGTACCAGACTATTAAGGTAATACACAGAAAAAAACAAAAATGGGAGAAGAGAAGGCAAGCCCTAGTAACATAATGGTTCTGTTTCTAGTCACTTCCATTAGTATTTCTGCAATGTTTGGTTACATAAGCCAGTATATCCTTCAGTGTACTTAAGGGTTTTCAGGTTGACTACAATAGAGACACCTTGCTGCCTCCCTCATCTAGAAGACAGAGTTATGGTCATATTCCTTTATACCTACCCTCATATTCATTTGAATTATAAATACATGAGATTCATCTTAGGTAATATATCTAATGTTTAAACATTCACAATCAGAAAACATTCTACAATACTGAAAGAAAGGCACTAACATGGTCTCACACACTATTTGTAAATTGAAAACAGTTGCCTTCTTTGTGGAATTATTATGCTATCAAGTTGTGGTTATCTTCTTGGTTTGTTGGAGTCCCAGTAGCATTATAATGATATAAATTAATATGATTTTATTTCTCTAAAGGGTATCAGCAATGTTATTCATTCATTCTACACTGAAAAAAGTCAGACAAAAAGAAGTGTAATTTGTCACTGTGACTTTCCAGAATTTGCTTAGCATCTCAGTTTTTTACATGAGCTTTCTGTCTTCAGTTCCATTTATAGTATTCCAAAACTGCTGAGAAATTATCCTCTCAAAGAAAATAAATTCATATTCTTAATAACTATGTACAGATAAGGATACTAATCTATGCCTTACAGAATTATTCTAAAGATAAAATAAGTTGTCTTTGTGTCTCCAATTACCCTGAAAATCTCCTTGAGAATAAGAATCCTGTCTTCTGCTTCTTTTTCCTGTCCACTGTGCCAGCAGAATATTTTCTTCTCATAAAAGTTCCACAGAACTGTTGTCAGCCAATTAAATTTACAGTGCAAGTGTCTTCTCTTTCTCAGCATTTCAATCTTAGAGCTTTTAGTTGGATAAAGCAAGGTAGGTGTGCATAATGGGAGTAGAAAGGAGTTGCCTCAATGGTCAGGGCCCAAGCAGAGTGAATACCATACCACTGCAGCTGGAACAGCATGGTTTGGGGAGTCAGAATTTAAGTAGTGTGAAAGGGGGAGTCGGAGTCCATGTAGGGCAAAGAGGGATCCCATGTAATTGAGAAGGAGAATCTCAAGGAATGGAGAATGAGAAGGCATCCATGTAGGGAAGGAAGTAGGAGCAGATTGGATACATACAAAGAGATTGATCAAATAAAAGAACCAGAGTTCCTTGGAAATGGATTATTCCCGGTTTGAGTCAGGGAAAGTACAAGATGAGCCCAGAACATATTTTTATTTTGGAAAGTAAGGAAGTGCTCAAAGAACATTTGGGGATGTGTCAAAAGCACAGAATATTCAGCTTGAATGAGTATAAACTAGACAAATGTAGGGACCGTCTGAGCATCAAAATAAATGGTGATAGCAATGAATTATAACCAACTGAACAAAAAAGAAAACCATGAATGCATGTGGCAAAAAAAAAAATGAATACATTGAAGGTTTTATAGATTCAGGATAGCTATTTATGTAATACTTATTAATTTCAAAGGAAAAAAGAGTAGCTGTAAAATTGATACACCTGACACTGCCACCTTAAACAAGTGATGCAAGTGAACATCATCAGTAACGGAACAAATTGAAACCATGCGCCACCTGATAGGACACAACAGCAACACAACAGTATGTAATACTTCTGCCAAAGATGAATCTGAACATGATGAAACATCAGACAACCCCAAATTAAGAGATATTCTACAAAATAACTATCCTATAATCCTCAAAAAACAAATAAACAAACAAACAAAAAAACACCAAAGTAATGAAATCAAAGTAAGATTGAGGAACTGTTGCAGATTGAAGAGGACTAAGGATTAAAGGCAATGAGTCATTCTGAACTGGTTTCCTTTGTCATGTATAAATACATGATTAGGGAAATTGACAACATTGAAATAGGAATTGAGGATTAGATGGTAGAATATTTCACTGTTAACTTTCTGGGTTTGATGGCTGTATTATGGTTATTTAGGAGAATGCCCTTGTTTGTAATACTAAATACCATATGCAACTACTAAATGCTACTAAGCACTATTAAAAACTATATTCTTATTTATAGAACTAAAATATTGGGGCATTAGGTTATCAACTTACTCTCAAATGAGTCAGAAAAAAAATTAGTCCTGTACATTTAACTTTTCTGTAAGTATATAATGGTTACAAAATTAATAAGAATACTATTTACTAACATTACAGAACATGAAAATACCCTAAATACCACTGTCACACATACACAATTAAAATCCTTTACACATATACAGAACAAAAATTATAATACAAATGCTATGTATTCCCTGTGCAGTTTATCTACACAGCTAAGTATTTTTTATGCTTGTAGACAGAGATCAAATGTTATTTCTTTAAGTAAAATGCAAACCAACCATAATAAAAAAGAAACACAGAAACAACGTGTTTTTGTCAATTAATTATGGTGTATCAATCTATAAGGTGCATAAGTGATTTGGTTCAATTTTTCCCTTTTTTTCCTTTGCTTTGAATATGGAGGTAAGAACAGAGCTATTTCAATTCCCTTTACATACCACACAATAATTGTGAGTTTCCTTGTCTGTGTACTACACTGTGCATACCTCAAGAGCAGAATCCTTGTCTTATTCAGCTTTGCGTAGCCAGTGCTTATAACTTCTTCCAAGTAACTATTTATTAAACTATTATTTAAGAAAAAAATCGGTCTTTTTTAATGGATTTTTGAGCAACCTGATGAGCATGAGAATGATCATTATCACATGAAATGAATGAGCTATGCTAATAGAAGATGTTCTCAGGGCACATGAGCACACCTGAAGCAGGTATAAAAGCAAGCATGGAGGAGAGAATCTATGTATCGACATAAGGTCAAAACAGAAAATTTAGAGTGCCATTGCCATCAGCTTTTAATCTTTGCACTGTATAGATTTGCCTTTTTCTTCTTATCCTTTTCTAAGGGCACTGCCTTTCCCCTGGAGGTAGGACCCTGAGATCTTTATACTATATGACTCTCCGTGGCCATAGCTTACTGGGCAGGGAGTGAACACCTAACCAGGAGAGAATGTCTCCAGAGGCTTGTCTGGGCTGATTAAATTCTCACTTCCAGGAATTCAGAACTAGCACAAGTGAACTATAGCATTGGATTCGTAAACTATAGGTACAGAAGCTAAGAAAACAGGCCTGAGAAAACAGGGAGGAAAGGGAAAGAGAGAGGCCAGAAATACCAATCAGTCTTTCTGTAAAGAAACTGTAAAAGTGCTGTTCAAATTTTCCAGGCCTCGCTCTAGTCCCAGTCTCACTTCTTGCCTTTGGCTATTCTGTGATGTCCTTGTATCTTTCCAAAATCAGTTCTCTTTTGCACTATAGATACTTTAAATGAATTTTGTTCTTTATAATCAAAGTATTACTGATCAAAAATTAGGGCAGTGCACACATAACCAATGTCTATCAAATGTGAAGTGATTGCTGAACCAGACTGTGTAGGCAAAGCAATAAATAATAATAATAACAAAGAGAATAAAATCAACTGAATTCACCAAGTGTTTTTGTCAACTCAGGCAAAAGCTTTGTTGTAGAATCTCTGTGTGAGATCAATTAACAACATGAAGCCTATTGGTCCTGTTCACAAGAGTTATTTTAATGGAGCTTTGGGGGCAGATAATAGATTAAAAGTGTATTCAGTAGTGAATAAGAGATATAAAAGAAGTTGAAGTAAGTAGAGACACATTTCACATCATTTTTAGATATGGAAAAGAGGGTGAGTGGGATTGGGGAATACATAAAAGTTTTTAATTGCTTTTGTATTTGAAGACTGATACAGCACAAAGTTTAGATGTACAAGAGGTAAAAAAATAATTGGGAGTGCATGATTCATTGAAAACATTTATTATATGCTTACTTTGTTGAACTTTGTTCTGGGACCTAAGGATATGACAGTAAACTACAAATGTCACTTTATCATGAAGCTCACAATCTAGTGGGACAAAACAGAATAAGCAAAGAAATATATGTCAATTCAGAAAAATATCATGAAGAAAAAATAAGCATATTAAAATTAGTAGAAATAAAGAGGGTGCTAATTTAGATGCTGGGTAGTCAGGAAGTGAAGCTCGTAAGGGGATAACTTTTAATCAAAAGCTGAATGGAGTTATGAAGTCAGTTAAATATTCAGGGGAAAGTTTTAGGCAGAGAGTATAGATAAAAGGTGCAAATATCCTGAAAGAAGAGAATATCTTGAGGAACCTCAACAAGGGAAGTTCGGCTGGAGCACTCTGTGCAAGTTGGAGAGTTTGGTAAGAATTGACAGGTGCCCACAACCTGGTTTATGTAGAACTTTGAGGGCCCTTATAAAATTTTAAAATTATTTTGCATGAAATAGAAAGCCATTGGAGATTTTTAAAAATTGGAATATAACACAACATGCTAAACATAAAATATGACTGTAACTTTGTGAATTTTACATACACAACTACACATGTGTACACACACAGAAACATGTATAACCACTATGTAACTACCACACAGAGCAAGGATACATTTTTTCTAGCAATTCAAAAGATCCTCATCCATTTAACAGCCTTTTCCCTTCAAAGCTATCTGCTGATTTGATTTCTATTAAGATAGTTCTCTTGTCCTGAACTTCATAGGGGAAATATAGTAGATAATTTTTGTTTTTATTTCCTTTTGTGAATGTACTATCTTTGATACTTTTCATGTTTTACATGTATTTTTTCTTATAAATTGCCAAAAATATTCCATTATATAAATGTATCATAACTTATCCATTCTTCAGTTGTTGGCATTTTAGTAGCTTCTAATTTCAGAGTATTATGAATAAAGTTGCCAGTAATATTCTTGCATACATTCTTTGGTTTACACATGCACTTATTTTTACCAGTTATACAAAAAGACATGGAATTGCTTGATCATAGGGTGTGTTTAGACTTGATAAAAACTGACAAAAGATTCTCCAAAGTGATTTTACCAGCTTATAATCTAATTAGAAATGTTGAGAAATGTGTTTTGGTTGTTCCTTTCCCTTAATAGCACTTGACATTACCAGGCCTTTTAATTTTGAGTGTCTATTAGTATTGCATTGTGGTTTTAGTTTGAATTTTTTTTTTTGATGACTGATAATATTAAGCACCTTTTCATATGAAAACTGTCCATTTAAACATCCTCTTTTTTGAAGCCTCTATTCATGGATTTTTGCTCATTATTGTTTATTAGTTATTTTTGTCTTTTGAACTTGATTTGTAGGAGCTCTTTATATATTCTGTATGCAAATCCTTTGGAAGGTATATATTGCCAATATCTTCTCTCAGTATGTGGGCTGTTTTTTCATCTTCTTAGTGATATATTTTAATAAACAGAAATTTTTACTTTTAATTAAGTTCAATTTATTTATTCTTTTTCTCTTATGGTTAATACGTTTGTATCCTAATTAAGAAAGTAATGCCTATCCTGGAACTTCAAAAACATGCTCCTATTTTGTTTATAGAATCTTTATTACTTTATATATTTATATACATAATCCTTTTGTGATTGAATTGTGTGGACAGTTTTAATAGAGGTCAAGATTCATTAGTTTCTATATGAATATACAATTGATACATTATTTATTGAAAAAGCATTATTTCCCAACTGCACAGTGTTAGCACTTTGTTGTATATCAAGTGAATATGAACCTGAAATTTCTATTCTGTTTCATTACTTGTTATTCCTGCACCAATATCACAATATCTTTAGTTTGTTTTTTATAATAAACCTTGAAAATTGACCAATGCAAATCTAGTAATTTGTTCTGCTTTAAAATTGAATTGTCTGTTCTATGTCCTTTGCATTTCCATATAAATGTTAGAAGCTACTTGTAAAATTTTATACACACACATATTAATACAAACTTCCTTAAAGAAAAAAAAACCTACTATAATTTTAACTGGGATCATAGTAAGTCAATAATTTAATTTAAGAACCACTGACATCTGTGTAATATTAAGTCATCCAATACATAAGCATGATAAACCTCTACCATGTTTAGGAAATCATTAATTACTCTCAATATTATTTTATAGTCTTTAGTGTAGAAGTCTTATATATCTTAATAAGATGGTTTTATGCTATTTTAAATGATATATTTAGATTCCATTTTGTAATCTGTTGCTTGCATATTGAAATATTGAATTTTATGCATAGATTTTGTATCTTTTATATATCAATCTTATATATGTGAGTATACTATCTTGGATTCTTTTATATCGTTTTTTTCTAATTTACTCAATAATTCTATTAGGTTTTTTGTAGAGTCTTTTGGATTTTATATTTATATGATCATGTCATCTACAAATAATGAATTTTACTTCTTCTCACAACTTTATCCCTTGTATATATATATATTTTTTGCTTATTATGCTGGCTAGGATTCACAAAGGTTTTAAGTGGAGAAGTGATAGGATAAAATATTCTTGCTGCTGTGAGAAAATTAGGCCACAAGGAACAAGAATGAAGAAAGATGCCATAGCTAATTTCCTATTTCAATAATCCAAGCCAGTGATGATGGTGGCTTTGACTAAACAGGTTGTGGCAGAAGAGATGGGAAGTAATCATATATTGAATATATTTTGACTGTGGAAGCACCAGGAGTTGATTCAGCTCAATGTATTTCTTTCTTCTTTGGCTAAGCCTTCCCTTTTAACCCACTGTCAAAGACTGATATAGTTTACTTTAGTACAAATAATCTAATTCGGTCAAAATAACTTTTAAAGTTTAGTCAAAGAGGGAGTTGTGGATAAATGGTAGGGAGAATTGACCTCAAACATTTGAAAATCAATTTTACCTGCTTGGAATAATATGAGGAATCTCATTCCCCTCTTAGGGTGGATTAAGGATTAAGCATAAGCAACAGATATGATTTTTTTTTTCTGATATCGTACCTCATCTCTTTTTCAGGCTTTAGAAATGAGATATTTAGAGTATCCTGTAAGAAACCTAATTATTCTATACATTTTGTAAAGGCCCAATATGCTAATTAATTAAGACCCTTGAGGATTTATGTTTACTTTCAGAAATTATAAAAAGTTACTAAGAAATCAAGCAGAACTTAACATAGCTCAGCTTGAGCTGACTTATGTAAAACACTTCCAAATTTAGATCATAAAATACTTTCTAATTTTCATTTATATTCCTCTGTAAGTCTATTTTCATTAACCAAAACTAAGGTTATGTTATCAGGAAAGTGCCAATTCATCTCACTTTGCTATAAATATAGGAGATTTTTAATCTGTTTTTCCAAAGGAAATGATGTAAAGCAAATAAAAAAAGTTATATTAAGTTCAGAGAAGGTATTCAATTTATTTGTCATCTAAAAAAAGATTTTTTTTAAGTTACTGGATTCAGGGATTATTTACTTTCCTGAAATACTATTTAAAGGTCTAGTATAGAGATATTTGCAAATAGACACAGATACGGATATTCAAACTCTAACCTTTTTTTATTTTTTTAATTTCAGCATATTATGGGAGTACAAATTTTTATGTTACATATATTGCCTTTGGTCTACCCGAGTCAGAGCTTCAAGTGTGTCCACCCCCCAAACGGTGCATTAGAATGATTTAATTGCCTTTCTACAGGAAGCAAACAGGCAACTGTTAGTTGTAAAGTCAATTTTAACCTAATTTCCCCAGCTTCTTTTGGAATAGCAACTTTTAGGAAATTACTGTTACAGGAAAAATGCAGAAGTTTTGTTCCCAATATTGTAATTAAACTTTTAAAATATAGAAACAGTACAATTACAGAATTATTTTCAGAACTTTAAAAATTATATTAAAAATAGAAAGCCAATCAATATAAACACTGTGAAGATTTGAGGACTCATATCAACTAAATTAATTTTTAAAAGTAATCATTACTTAACTGAAAAATTTAATAGTAGAGATAAATTACTGGTCCTGGAAGTGTGAGATTAAAAACAAACAAACAAACAAACAAAACAAAAAACCCCAACCATTAGTACAGGGAAAGGATTACTTAATATATTTATGCAAAAATTGCCCTGATAAGAAACCACACAGTAAACAAAGAAAACCACAGGCCAATATCTCTCATAAACATAGGTGTAAAAATCCTCAACAAAATACTAGCAAACCAAATCCAACAACACATCAAAAAGCATTGGATAAATTTCAACATCCCTTCATGATAAAAACTCTCAATAACTTAGGCATATAAGAAACATACTTCGACACAATAAAGTTCATATACGACAAATCCACAGCTAACATCATACTGAATGGAGAAATCCTGAAAGACTTTCCTCTAAAAACTGGAAAAAGACAAGGATGCCCACTTTTACTATGCTTATTCAATATAGTACTGGAAGTCCTAGCCCGAGCAACCAGGCAAGAAAAGAAATAAAGTGTACCAGAAGTGGAAAAGAGGAAATCAGATTGTCCTTCTTTGCAAATGACATGATTGTATATAGAGAAACCTAAAGACTCCACCAAAAAAACTCTATGGATTTATAAATGAACTCAGTAAAGTGAAAGAATAAAAAATCTTAATATATATATAAAAGCAAAATACAAGTATCAGTAATATTTCCCTACGCCAGTAACAAACTAGATAAAAAAGAAATAAAGAAAACAATCTTATTTATAATAGCTCCAAAATACCTTGAAATGAATTTAACAAAGGAAGTGAAAGATCTCTGTAAGAAAAACTACAAAAAAACTGATGAAAGAAATTGAAGAGAACAAAACCAAACAAATTGAAATACATATATCTCATGTTCTTGGATTGGAAGAATGAATATTGTTAAAATGACCCTACTACCCAAAGCAACCTGCAAATTCAATGTAATACCTATCAAATTACCAATAACATTCTTTGCAGAAATAGAAAAGCTGAGAAAGTTACAGGCTAGGTTACGGTGTAGAAAAACATTTGCTAAACATGTCGTGTGAGAGTATGTAGAAGGTAGTATATGTATATAATAATTTGTAGAGTTGGGGAGTAGAACTTCACACGAGATGTAAAAAGCATGACCTGTTTGGTTTGGTTTTTGTTTGTTTGTTTGTTTGGTTTTATTTCATTTTTTTACCAGCTGTATTTGATAAGAAATTACAAGAAAGAGAAATGGTAAGGAAATAAGCCAGTTTGTAAGAAAATTTAGTGAGCATAAATAAAGCTAATTAACTTCAGGGTTGAAAGATGGAGTCATTTTCTACCAAATCCAAAGCATGATCATTACACTATGGTCACATAAAAGGATCAAATCCAAGAGTTTGCCAGTAAAATAAGATTCCAGTGTAAAAATCAAGGGTGAGGTTGTAACACTCTAAACTCTTTACAAACTCTTAAGCTTTCCATGATTCTTACTTTGGTGGAGTGAAACATTATTTATGAAATTTCTGTGTCATTAGTGATTTTGCCTTTATGGGCTGCCTTAGTTTGCCATTAACTTCCATTAAAGACATGAGAACTGTGTTCGTTTCCTAGAGTTGCCATCACAAGTCACCACAGGCTGGAGACTTAAAACACCAAAAATTTATTATCAGAATTCTGAAGGTTAGAAGTCTAAAACAAAGGAATTGGCAGGCCCAGAGTCCCCATGAAGGCTCTAGAGAAGTTTTCCCTTGCCTCTTCCGAGCTTGTGGTGACTCCCGGCAAACCTTAACATTCTCTGCCTCCTAGCAGCATCTCTCCATGACACTGATTTGGTGAACACCTAGGTGTGTGCAAATAGTTTGGCATTTCTGGATCATAAAGCCCATAGGAGGGACTGATGAGAAATGATACTAGAAAATTGGCAATAGTCAGAGAATGAAAGCCCTTGAATGCTAAATTTGCAGTGTGCACTTTCTCTTTTAAGTAATGGAGAGTTATAAGCAGAAGAATTTGATATAATCTGATCTATTTAACAAATAAAATATGCTTGAAAACATAATTTCAACTCCTACACATCCCAATTTGGCCTATTTCTCTTCATCTCTATATAAAAAGTGTGCTCCTCAGAGTTGTACTGTCCAAACCCACTGTCTTCTTGACTAATGAATATATCAAATGGTAGTCTTTTACAGGTATGACCAAGAGGTACTGTATGATTACTCTCCTGAATAATCAGAAAAAATTATATAATGATATAAATGAGATTATATGAAATTTATATGTAATATTTCCCCTAGTATCAAAGTCATCCCATTTATTCCAACAGCTCCTTCTCTCTTATAAGAGTATGTACACAATTGCTTTGTGCTTGTTTCCTTAAGTGTTCAAGGATAAACTTGCACATCAATGAGTTTGCATTACCAACCTAGAGAAAAGTCTTTTGATTATGCTTTTTAAATTCAAAGAACAAATTCAAGAGTCAAATCACCTTGTATTTTGCAACAAAATTTGCATTAAAGATACAAGTAAAATAATCATAAATATATTGCTCCACGTTGCAATGTGACAATATCACTTTTTCCATGCTGTGAAAAAGGATGAGTCACAGACCAAAATAGAATTCTTAAAATATTCCTTTTCTGAATCTCCATTAGGCTCAATGCAGGTGCAATTGGTCTCTTGTGTACTCAGAGAAAAGAAGCAAGTGGCCAATTAAACTGGGAATGAGTCTAGTGAATGGTCAATTTTTGGCAGTCATTAAGTTGCAGATGTAAAAAATTGGCTCTAACCTACTCAGAAAGCCATGACATGTACAAAGAAATAAACATGAGAGGACACCTTGGTATTGATTTGGTCTCTTATGACTACCAAGAGAGGAAATAATAATAAAACCAGCAGATTTCTCACTCAGAGAGATCTTTGAATAAAACCATGGTTTTCAGAACAGTTTTATTTTCTTTAATAATATCAATTAGTGTGACCACCTCTTCTAGCCATGTATATACTTTACCAACAAAATCACAGTGAAAAAAAAAAACAGAGATATAAGCTAATATTAGGTCTCCTCAGCAGCAAAGAATCCATTTAACAGAGTGATTCTAGATTTTGATGTGTGAGAGTCATAACTCAATATGTTTTTGACAGAATACAACCTTAATCCTTCCTTCCTTAGTGATAATATTCAAACATTTTTCTTGCTATCAGCAGTAGTTGACTATTCCAGTAGAAGGGTGTGTGTGTGTGTGTGTATACATGTATGCATCTGTGTTATGAAATATGGGTGGGGCAAATGTCAGGACAGCCATATTAACATCCATAATATAGACAAAAAAGTTATGCTTACTGGTACATTTTAAACACTATCCTCATTTTTAACAATACCTAAACCCAGGAAAGCTGTACAAAGCTATATTTAATGCTATACATTGAGGTCTTGTAAAACCTTATGTGGAGCTTATAAGAAGTAAGGGCCAACCAAGCATGAAGAAGAGGCAAAGTTCCAAGCACCAGCAGCAGCAATTAGGAAAAATCCTGGGGTCAATTAGAATCAGCTTGTTGATGAGCAAACTTACACAGACACACAAACACATACACAATGAATCTAGACAGTTCTCTTTCTGTGTGGCTTACTACTTGTAGTTGCTGATGGCACTCAGCAAAGAGCAAATATCATTTTCAACTCTTGCAGTAAAGAGATCTAAAGTTAATCAGACATCCTGCTTTTCTACTTCAGCTCTGACACTCATTCTGTGAATGTGTGCCACTCATATCACTCCTTTGCCCCAATTTCCTCATTTATAAAATTAAGGCATTAGACTTGAAGATTTTAAAAATTCCATCCACCTATTACATTCAATGATTCTATACTTAGCACAAAGGAGCATATGTGTCTTCCATACTACCACACTATGCTACCAATATATTTCTTTTGCAGCAACTAAAGTATCCAAGAAACTCATAGGCTGGTTTTTACTTACGAGAAACACTACCCTAAATTTTTATCAAATTCACTTGCAAATATTGGCTAAAACATATTTTATTGAATCAAAAAACTGTATTCATCTCAACTACTCATTGATTACTCAATGTTCGTGTAAAGCACACCTGAAAATGAATGCAAGTAGCATTTATGTATTTCCATTGATCCATAATGCATACCCTGTTCCTTCCTCAGACCATTTGGACTCAACATTTTTCTTATATTAAGCTGAGGCTTAGCTCCCTGTGGCTTCTACTCATTTTTTTCTGGCTCTAATCTTTTGGAGAGCTATCCATAATGAATGTAATCCCTATTTTCCATTGACAAGTCAAAATATTGACGATAGCAAGCATATCTTCTCTGATCTATTTCCAGTTCTCTCAACTACTCATACTGTGAGAATGACATATCCCCTTATCATTATACCCTGAGTGTGTTTCTATCCCATTTAACACATGGGTCCAAGCACAAGAAGTAGTGAGTTTGAGAAGTGCCAGGAAAAGTAGTTCTTTCTTTCCTCGTTGTGGACAAGTTATTAGTAAAAGATTAAGAGTAATTCCATTACATTATTTTCTCATGTCAAGTTTGCAATGAACTAAGCTAAAATTTCCTTAAGTGTATTCTAGTTAAGCCAAATTTCCTCCTTCTTGTATTTGTACATTTGGTTAAAAATGTAAGAGAAAAGATACATAAACTGGAAATAGGAAGCTTTCAACAAGGGAACTCTATTTGTTCCCTGATTCATGCTAAGTGATGTGAGGGCTCTTTAAAAATGACAATGTTTTAATTTATGTTTGATACTTGACATTCTGTTTGGAGCTTTTTCTTCCCTTTTTTTTAAATGGAAAAACTAAGAATTCTTCAACATATATTTTCAACAGAAACCATTTTCTCTTGCAACTCTGTACACGTGTGTTATAAAAGAATAAGCAAAATAGAAACAAATGCCCGGTTTTAGCCATATGTCACACAAGGCCTAAAGCTTTCATGGGAAATAATGGCACATTACATAGTAATGCATACAAAAGGTTTCTACATTTCAGGCACTAAGAACAAAACACAATAATGTTGTCTCTTTGAAATGCATAAACACATGACAATCTTAGTAGTTAATGAAACATAAATACCTTTTTCCTGTACAAGAATATGCTCAGAAAGTTAGAGTGCTGATTATGAGACCTTTCCCTCAGCTTTTGATGTGGTAAAGTGGTTATACCTCTATGATATGGAAGAAAGGATGCATTACTTTGTCAACAATTTACCACAAAACAAAGAGTGTTACACAAATAACACCAACTAAGTGATGTTCATCAAAATCTCTTGTGTGACCACAAACTTTAAAAAAATCAGGGCTTTTTGATCTATTTCTTTAAAAGTCTTAAGTAATGTTTATCTTAAAAGAAAGTGATATAACTTTTGAATTTGACATTTAGGACAGGCAAGCCAAATTTTTTAAACTTAAATGAAAAGCAGTTTGTATTTGGCATGTATAATGCCATATATTTGGCATCAAAATCAAGCAACCATGCTGGGCACGGTGGCTCATGCCTGTAATTCTAGCACTTTGGGAGGTCAAAGTGGGAGGATCGCTTGAGCCCAGGAGTTTAAGATCAGCATAAGCAAGAGCAAAACCTCCTCTCTACAAAAATTAGAACAATTATCCAGGCATGGTGGTGTGTGCCTGTAATCCTAGCTACTCAGGAGGCTGAGTCAGGAGGATTGCTTGAGCCCAGGAGTTGGAGGATGTAGTGAGCTATGATGAAGCCACTTCACTCTAGCCAGGGCAACAGAGCAAGACCCAGTCTCAAAAAAAAAAAAAAAAAGGAAGCAACCAAAATGAAGTTTATTTCATACAATTAGCAAACTGAATGTTGCGATAACAAGAAAAGCAGACTCAGGACAGTGCTTTTTTCTAATATATTTACCCAGTGCTTCATTTAATTTTCATAAGTCACCTTAATTATAATAATGATCCTGACGATAACTGTTCTCCAAACACACTGTTCTCCAGTCCCAACTTTGGCAAAACCCACCCTAAATTCCTTTCTTTGATAATAGGAATTTTCTATAACATTGGTCAGGAAAGACTGTTAATTCTTGCCCTTCAAAGAATTGTGAAAACTTCTTGTAGGGATTGTTTTTTGTTTTTTGGTTTTTGTTAATTCTCCTCTGCTTCAGAACAAGGGGGGAGCTTATGTCAAAGTGCTAAACTTTTTAAACCACTTGAGGTAAGACTGACCATCTCTCAATTCTGAAGAGCCTTTAGTGACCCCACCAGGGTCAGAATTTTGTAACATCATCCATTCATTTACTTTAATTATCTTCTTTCTCCAACAGTGTGATGGAGGCAGCAAAATATCTGGGATCTTCTATGTGAAGAAAGCAATTCTCCCCTGCTCCAGGGAGCCATTGATCCCACATATGCAGAGATTCTATCCTCCAAAGTGCCCAAGCCCTTCTGGGAACTGGTCCCAGTCACTTGAAGTTTACATATAAACAACCCAGGACATTACACGTATGTCCCACGATTACCAATCATTAATTAGTTGTACAGTGGTTCTGATCACATCTGAGTTACCAAATTGAAACTCAAGACACACTCCCATACAAACTGCTCAAGCCTAATAAGGACCAGCAGCCTTGTTCTTACATCTTTTAATTGTCATTTCAAACAAAATTTTGATTAGAAACAATTTCTTAACCATTTAATGGCATACTACGTTATCTGTACTTCATTTCTGTTAAGGAGAACACATGCTCTCAACCACTGCTAGAGATCTTCGACTGTTCTCCCAATTTAGGGCCTATGCAAAAAGCATGTGAGCCTCAGTTTGCACCACAGTGTAGGCCGTATGTTTCAGTGGACTGGCTCTCCAAAGCTGTTTTGTAGGAGCAAGAGGCCCTACAAAAGATGAGTTGTGCCACAATTTCATCATCTGTAAAATAGGGATAATATAGTATAACTATTAAACTAGTTAGCACTGTTAAAGTGTATGTAACACATTTATGAAGAAATCAACAGAAAGACAAAATAGCCGGAAAGGAATGTTGAAGTAAAATTGCAAATTGGATAACTTTCAACAAAGCTATAAAACGATATCACCTTTAGAGTTAATATATTTCTACTGCTATCAAATAATAATAACTCATTAATTTCTGCTGGTCAACTTCTAACCTCAAAGAACCATAAACTATTCACACATTTTTCAGTTGTTGATTATTAGCCAAACAAAGTAACATCCTCAGCATGCATCAGATGATGCTCAGATAGGCTTATAGGAAAATGATATCTAGTATGACATTTTAAAAAATCAAGGAATAATCATTTACCTCATCTCCATTTGGGATAAAATAATTTTTAGTAGCTTTGCCATGAGTTTTATGCAACTTCATATTTGTGCCTGGCACAGTGTTAAATAAAATATCTAGTACTTGGGCAGTAATGAAAAGTTATGACCTATGGAATCTGTAATATTTTAAGAGGGTTTACATCATTTGTCTGCAATAATATTTTAGGGATATCACAAAGATGGTTTGGTTGTAGACCTCACTCCATAAGAAGATATTTGATTCAGAGATGACAACTTTTATGTTCTGAGAAATTTATATAGCACTTTTCTTAAAAGGCTACTAATAAAGAATTTCTACATTTTTCTAGAAGTTCTAGCCTTTTAAAATCAAGTTTTCCAGACAGAAAAATCAAGCAGAAGAAAACAGAAGAGAGAAATAGAGAAACAAACTACTCAAACCAATTTCAATGCCTTAACATAACAATCATTGTATTTGGGGACAAGATGTCAAATATTATATTAGTCAGGGTTTTCCAGAGAGACAGAACCAACAGTATGGATAGATAATTAGATAGATAGATAAGAAGAGATTTATAGGGACATGGGCTCATGCAGTTGTGAAGACTGTGAAATCCTACAATGGCTGTCTGTAAGCTGGAGACCCTATGGGTGATGATACCATGGGCTCAGTCCAAGTTTGAAAGCTTCAGAACCGGGGAAGGTAATGGTGTAACTCTTCCTTTGAGGCTGAAGACCTCAGAACACTCGGGGACTTCTAGTGCAAGTTCCAGAGTCCAAAGGCCAGAAAACGTGGAGTTTGGATGTTCAAGGGCAGGAGAAGAGTGCTCCAGCTCCAGGAGAGAGAGAAAGGATTTTCCTTCCTTTGCCTTTTTGTTCCGTCTGGGCCCCCAGCCAATTGGATGGTGCCCACCCACATTGTGGTGGGATCTTCCCCACTTAGCCCACCAACTCACATGCCATTCTCCTCCAGGAACAACCTCACAGACACACTCAAACAGTGCTTCACCAGCTACCTAAATCCTTAATCCAGTCAAGTTGACATCTAAAACTAGACGCCACAAATACATTACATTTTTATTTCCAAAATATCTAGGCATTATTAGATGGTCATAGTTTTCAATATTTTTTTCTACACACTGTGTAAATATAGGAATAAAACAGATATTTACAAAGGCATACTATATTCATAATCCATTAAAATAACATATTTTATTGAGAAACTTTTATTGCTACTAAAATTCCAAAGCCCACTTTATCTCAAACAATGTTAAGGATGGTATTTGTTTAATATTGGAAAAGGATTATGCCACAACCACTTAATCAAACCCTTGTTTAGTGTCAGTATCTATTCAATTTTGCATGTCCCAAGCTTGATGGAAATTAACTACCTCAAAGCACTCCATAAATATTTATATTGTAATCCATTATTGATATCTTACAAACTTTTACTATAGCTTGCTAATGGCTGCAACATGACAATTCTGGATGGAACTGAACCATTATTTCAATCTTATTTCCATTAGAGATGCTTTGGACACATAAAAACAAAAAGGCCAGTTTAACTGGGGCAATTACTACCAATAAAAAAACAAAAGAAAAGTATTTAAATCAAGACCTGAAAATGAGTTAAAAAATGTTTACAGGCCGGGCGCTGTGGCTCACGCCTGTAATCCTAGCTCTTGGGAGGCCGAGGCGGGCAGATTGCTCAAGGTCAGGAGTTCAAAACCAGCCTGAGCAAGAGCGAGACCCCGTCTCTACTATAAACAGAAAGAAATTAATTGGCCAACTGATATATATATAAAAAAAATTAGCCGGGCATGGTGGCGCATGCCTGTAGTCCCAGCTACTCGGGAGGCTTAGGCAGAAGGATCACTCGAGCCCAGGAGTTTGAGGTTGCTGTGAGCTAGGCTGATGCCACGGCACTCACTCTAGCCTGGACAACAAAGTGAGACTCTGTCTCAAAAAAAAAAAAAAAAAAAAAAAAAAAATGTTTACAAAAATATTTTAACATGGAAATGTAATTTTCCTATTATGTTAAAACCTCTCACACTCTTTGAAACTGTGACCCTATACTCAGATAAGCTTATTTGAATCTCACAATATCACTGTAAAATAGGAAATATTTCTAAATTTCCATTTTCCACATAAAGAAAATGAGCATCTCTGGGAGGTTAAATGACTAACACAAAAACACACAGCTAGCTGGGATTCAAAATAAGGGCTTTTGCCTCTGATGCTCATAACAACGCCAGTAACTAAGCTTCTTGTTATAAACATATCCCCTCCTTTATTGGTTTTCCTTACCTTACTCATATGCTAAATGCTTCACCTATACCATATATATAAATTTATCTTTTACTCCTAAAATGAAGCCATCCTAACACAAACTTAGCATGTGAGTTTGTTTCGGTCATGACTGTATCTGTTTTCTGTTTTATATTGTCAATTCATGGAACCAGAGTTAATATCTTTGAAAAGCAGGGTAAGCAGTTTTCAGTATCAAGACCACTAATGGGTAAAGACGGGGTCAAGTCAAAAAAAGCAGCATGCTGCAGGACGTGAAAGCAACAACATGGGAACCAAACCTATAAGGTGTTCAGATCCTAAATGTGCCATTTACTAGGTGTGTGATAGTCAATAAATTAGTCTCTCAAAGCATCAGTATTAAGGGAGGTAATGTAATAAAAGTGCTTGGCACAAGCATAGCACAGAGTAACTTTTCAGTCGATTTAATGATGATCAATTTTTGTACCAAAAGGAAAAAACTCCCCTTATCATATTTAGCATTTGTAACAAAGAGAGCTTTCTATTATCTGTTCAAGGAAAGGAGATTTTTGTATTATTATTCAATATTAGTAGTATACCATCTCTTGCATTGTATAAGCTTTTCCTCAATAGTGGTGAAGTCTTGCAATAAGCATAGTACTTTGTAAAGCACATTTACATCTGTTTTAGCACCTGACCACCCAAAAGTTCTGCGAATTCAGTTTATAATTTATTGTCATCATCATCATGTCCATACATAAAATGAACAAACTGAGTTTAGAAGAGATAAAGAAATATGTTCAAATTCTTATGCCCACAAAATGTAAACCCAGGCCCCATAATTTTTCTTCCCACCAAATCAGTTGCCAACATGTTTCTTGCCTTTCCAGTTTTTGAGGGTGCTGAATGTGAAATCCGACATGTATAGCAACAAATAACCACAACAAAATCAGCAGTTAGTTTTTATTAAACTTCCACAGTGTCATCATGTTAATTTATTTCAACAGAATCCACCTCAAATAGAATTTTGTAATGGGGGAAGAGATAAATAAAGGGAAGGAATTCTTCAACACATCTTTTGTCAGCCTCTAACAAAACAGTTTAATATAACGACTAAATTATTTAATACGTTCCTTGATCAACCTCAGTATCACATTTTCAGTTACTGTTTTAAGACTCCCAAAATGTAGTTGCAGACATTTGTTTGAAGAATATGATTCTCATTCACAATAGCATAATTAAGATACAATGGTATTGAAAAGAAATCTGAACTATTCCCTTCAGCCAGTCGTCAAGATGCAATGTAGAAATACGATTATGTAGAACCATAAACGTGTTCTACTCCATTCATCTTCACTTAGTTGATATCTGTTCAGTCAGACTTTCTCGCACCATTAAAAGTTTTAATGGAGTGTACAGTTATATGTGACTTCTCTACAGATTCTTAATCTGCAGCAATCGTCTGCTGAAATCTCTAAATCCTCACAAGCCTAGTTTGTGTTTTCCCTTAAGTATACAGCCCGTGTTATACATTTTAAAAGGCCATAAAATCAACCACATTCATTGTTTCTTTTAGAGAAATGTGACAGTTGAAATTCTCTGCTTCTCTCATTTGTCTCTGTTGCACATTCATGACATTTTCAAATCTAATCTAATCCCCTCAATTTACAGATGAGGCAACTGAGGCCAGACAGGTGATATGAATACAAACCAAATACAAAGTGCATGGCAGTCATAACTTCAACACAGGTCCACCGATTTTTAAGAGCAATGTGTTTTCTGCTACCATATTTTCTCAAATTAAAGTAAGGAGAACTTAGAAACTTTCGCAAGTGGGGCTACTGAATGCTATATTAATACTTACAATGTTGTGGTCTTGGACATAACCTAGGTATCTTCTTAATTATTCTTTGTTTAATAAGCTCTATCCTTTCTTTACCACATTGAAATCCACCAGAGATTAAAAAAAAGAAGAGCAGTTACAATCAAAGTGGAAAGAAAAACAGAAATTAAAAAAGAAAAAAACCCTTATGTACATTTATACCTTGCTCAATAACAGTTGGCTGATTTAAACTGATTGTTTTAGAGCAAAGAAAAACAATAAAATGACAATTACAAAGAAAGTTTATACATTTTTGGAAAATATATTTTTTCTGATAATTAGGAAATGGCCAAAAGCAGTACTTAAAACAGCATGGCCATGAGTGTTTTCACTGGAGGTGGGAGTGTTGTGTATGTGGATGGATAGATATGTAGATAGATAGATAGGTAGCCAGAACTAGCACAGAACAAGCCAAAACAAAATGAGGGCATTACAATTATGTTTCAGGAAAATCCTGGGACAGTACAGAAAAAAACATGCTCCAAACTGAAATGGAACCAAGAGAACAAAGAATGACTGAGACAAGTCTAGCTTGGTGAGTTAGATGAGTGTATTGCAGGTTACTTACACAGTACACTCACTTTTGGGTGACACAGGAATTCTCCAGGTAATGAGATCTGTACCACCTACCTGTGGTATTACCTTAAATCCATTTCCAGTGGGTTACACAGAGCTCTTTTATTGTGTTATTCTCTGTTTACATTGAAACAAATTAAACACGTGGAATATAATCATCATGTGCCTTCATACAATGCATGTGATGTTAATGATATTATAATTTCCACTAGGTAGAGATTTTAGTATTATAATTAGCTAAAGGGTACTGTAGGACAGTTAAAGCAGTTAAGGCTGGCTTAAGCCAGTCACCTCAAGGAAGTACTGAGGCATATATCTTGCAGTTATCTTTGGTTTTCACTTAAACTATTTTGCAATAATTTTGTTGAACACTCCCAGGTAGCATAGTGTTACTCTTTGTGTGATGGGAAATTTTGTATTTTTCCCTGAGATTATAGGTAGATTTATCAAACTTTAAAATGTTGCATATTGTTGCTGTATCGTATACTAAATAAAATTAGCATTTATTCCTTCATAAATATTTTTAAACTTTTTTTAGGGGGGGGCTTCTATATAAAGAAATTCATTGATAGTTCACTTAATTATCTATGAATAATGTTATTTTATGTTCTAATAATTATCAAAGGCCTGAGGAAACATGAAAAGAACAAAGCAAAACAACAACAAAAAAGCTTCCACATTTGTTAAAATAAAATTTATGATGAGAATAGCTAGCTCCATATACTTTTTTCAAATCAAAAAGATTATAAAGTGAGAGAGCAAGATGATCAAATAGAAACATCCAGCCATCATCCCTCTGAATGAATACCAAATTCAACAATTATCCACACAAACAAATACCTTCAGAAGAACCAAAACTCATACTGCCTAGTTTTAACATTATATTAAGGGAAAAGGCACTAAAGAGGCAGAAAAGACAATCTTGCCTGCCCTTTCCCATCCGCCAGCAGTGCAGCACCAGCACCTCAGGTGGAGTGAGAATCTGTGTCCCAGGGAAGGGGCAGGGAGGTGAGCGTGAGACCTATATTGAAACCCAGGACCACACAAGGGAGAACACAGCACAGGGTAGAATTCTGCCTGTGCCCATAGGGGGAACATTAAGCCAGCCCAGCCAGAGAGAAATACTCTGCCCGGAAACCCAAGTTCCTGCTGGCCGCACCACTGGCTGCCAAAAGCAACCTTGGGCCTGGACTAAATTCATAAGGCAGTTGGGCCACAAAGGCTGCAGTGCTTCAGCAATTCAGGTGCCTGTGCTGGTGCAGTCAGTGGACTTGGGCATAAGAACCAATGAGACACGATCTGTGGTGACCACACCAGTGTGTTACCTCTCCCCCCACCTACAAGCATTGTAGCTCAAGGAGTCTTCTTTCACTTTCAGAAAGGAAAAGAAAAAGTTCAGAGGACATTGTTTTGTAGCTTGTGTACCAGCCTAGCCACAGTAAAATAAAGTACCAAGCAGAGTCCTGAAACCCCTGATTCCAGGGCTTAGTTCCTAAAAGGCATTTCTAGACCCACCCTAAGCCAAAGGAACCATGCTGCCCTGAAGTGAAGGGCCCATTACTGGCAAGATTCAACACATGCTAATGAAAGAGCCCTTGAGCTTTGAATAAACATCAAAGGAAAGAAAGTAAAAGTCTTTGCCTGGCAATCCAGGGAATTCTCCTGTATATTACCCAAGTTCACTAAGCTGGCAACACTAGGCATCTGCAAGAGTCATTAATGGGCTTGGGGCACCCCCAGTGCTGACGTGGCTGCACTGACCAAAAAGGTAGATCACAAACCTCTATTCCTGTTGAAACTGGAAAGCTTTATCAAGAAGGACAGGTTCAAACAAACACAGACTATGAAGATTAAAATAAATACCTAACTCTACAAGGTCAGACATCAATGAACATCCACAAGCATCAAGTACACCAAGGAAAACATGACCTCACCAAACAAACTAAATAAGGTACCAATGATCAATCCTGGAGCAAGGGAGATATATGGCCTTTCAGACAAACAATTCAAAATAGCTGTCCTGAAGAAGTTCAGTGAACTTCAAAACAACAGAGAAGGAATTCGGAAGCCTGTCAGAGAAATTTAACAAAGGTTGACATAATAAAATGTAATCAGGCAGAAATGCTAGAGCTGAAAAATTCAACTGACAAACTGAGAAATGCATCAGAGTCTCTCAAACAAAACATAGAACTGATTATGCAGAAGAATTATTGACTTTGAAGACAAAGTATTGGAAAATACATAGAAGAGAAGAAAGAAAAAAAGAATAAAAATAATGAAGCCCACCTACAAGATCTAGAAAATGACCTCAAAAAGGTAAATCTAAGAGTTTATTGCCCTTAAATAGGAGATAGAGAGAGGGATTGGGGTAGGAACCTTATTCAAATAAATAATAACATAGAGCTTTCCAAACCTAGAGAAAGATATCAATAATCAGGTACGGAAGGTCATAGAATACCAAACAGATTTAATCCAAATAACACTACTTGAGGCATTTAATAATCAAGCTCCCTAAATGTCACTGATAAAGAAAAGGTCCTAAAGAAAGCAAGAAAAAAGAAAAACAAAACAAAACAATATACAAAGGAGCTCCAATGTGTCTGGAAGCAGAATTTTCAGTGGAAACCTTACAGGCCAGGAGACAGTAGCATGACATTTTCAAAGTGCCGAAGGAAAAAACCCTTAACACTATATTATATGCTGAAAAAATATCCTTCAAACATGAAGGAGAAACAAAGACCTTCTCAGAGAAACCAAACCTGATGAATTTCATCAACACCAGATGTGTCCTCTAAGAAATGCTAAAAAATTTTCTTCAATCTGAAAAGGACATTAATGCATGATAGAAATCATCTGAAAATATATAACTAACTGATAACAGCAAGTACACAAATACAGAATACTTTATTGCTTCTGTTGCTGGAATTGTGGTGCATACACCACTTATATCTTGAGTAGGAAGCCCCAAAGACAAAGGTATCAAAAATAACAACTGTTTTAAAAGACAGATGATTTTAAAAGATATGGATGGAAACAATGAAAAGTTAAAAAGCAAGGGGGTGCAGGGCTTAAAATTAAAAGGTAGAATTTCTGTTAGAATTCTCCTTTCTTGTCTATTTGTTTGATTGTTTGTATGCAGAGTTGCCATATGCTTAAAACAATTGGTTATAAAATGTTATTTGCAAGCCACATGGTAACCTAAAATCAAAAAAACCAACATCAGATACACACACATAAAAAAGCAAAAAATTAAAACACACAACCAGAGAAAATCATTTTTAACCAAAGAAGACAGGAAGAAAGTAAGAGAGGACCACACACAAAAACCCCATCAGAAATCAAATAATAATATGGCAATAGTAAGAACTTACAAATAATAACATTGAATATGAATGGACTGAACTCTCCAAACAAAAGACATAGAGTGGATGAACAGATAAAAAGAAGAGCCAACAATATGTTGTCTACAAGAAACATATTTCACCTATAAAGACACACATGAACTGAAAATGAAAAGATGGAAAAAGACATCTTATCCAAATGAAAACTATAAAAGTGCTGGAGTAGCTACACTTCTATTAGATAAAAAGATGTCAAGACAAAAACTGTAAAAAGAGACAAATAAAGTAATTATAAAATGATAAAGGGGTCAATTCAGCAAGATATAACAATTCTAAATATATACGCACTCAACGCTAAAGCACTCAGGCATACAAAGGAAGCATTATCAGAGCTAAAGAAATAAATTTCAATACAATAATTGTTGGAGAGATCTCAACACTCCATTTTCAGTGTTGGACAGGTCATGAAGACAGAAAATCAACAAAGAAACACTGGACTTAATCTGCACTATAGACCAAATGGATCTAAAAGATATATATATAGAGATTGCTTCATCCAACAGCTGCAGAATACATTGTCCTCATCTCATGGATCATGAGATCATGGATCATGTCCTTGTCCTCATCTCATGGATCATTCTAAAGGATAGGTCATATGTCAGGCCACAAAACAAGTGTGAAAAAATTCAAAATAATTAAAATCATTCCAAGTATTTCTATGACAATAATAGAAAGATTTGGTCATGTTAGGAATAACTCTAGGCATCAATAATAAGAGGAACATTGGAAACTATAGAAACACATGGAAATTAAACAATGTGCTTCTAAATGATCGGTGGGTCAATGAAGAGATTATTAAGAAAATTTAAAAATTTCTTGAAACAAATGAAAATGAAAGCATACCATATTTAAACTTGTGAGATATAGGAAAAGCAGTAATAACAGGAAAATTTATACCAATAAGTGCCTATATCAAAAAAGTAGAAAACTTCAAATAAACAACCTAATGATGCATATCAAAAACTAGAAAAACAGGAGCAAACCAAACCCAAACTTGGTAAAAGAAGTAATAGATACTGGAGCAGAAATTAATGAAATTGAAACAAAAAATACAAAAGATAAATGAAACAAAAGTTGGTTATTTACTAACCTAATAGAAGTGTTCACAATGAAAACAACAAAAAAAAAGTCAGTTGTTTGAAAGATAAACAAAATTGGCACAACTTTAGCCAGAGTAACTAAGAAAAAAAAGAGAGAAAATCCAAATTAAAAAAAAATCGGGAGATAAAAAAGAAGACATTACAACAGATACAGCAGAAATTCAAAGGATCATTAGAGACTACTAAGAGCAACTATATTCCAATATGGTCAATCTGAAGGAAATGTATAAATTCCTAGACCCATACAACCTACCATGATTGAACTAGGAAGAAATCCAAAAACCTGAATAAATCAATTACAAATAATGAGATAGAAGTAGTAAGAAAAAGCCTCCTATGAAAGAAAAGCCCTGGAAATGATGGCTTCACTGCTGAATTCTACCAAACATTCAAAGAAGAGTTAATATCAATCTTTAAACTATTCCAAAAGATAGAGGATGAGGTAATACTCCCAAGCTCATTCTACGAGGCCTACATCACCCTGATACCAAAACCAGACAAAGACACAGCAAAATAAGAAAACTACAGGCCAATATCTCTGATAAATATAGATGCAAAAGTGCTTAACAAAATACTAGCAAACAGAGTTTAACAATACATTCAAAAGCCTGTTCATCATAATCAAGTGGGATTTATTCTAAGAATGTGAGGATGGTTTACCATATGCAAATCAATCAATGTGATGCATCATATCAACAAAACAAAGGACAAAAACCATATGATCATTTAAATTGATGCTGAAAAGCATTCAATAAAATTCAACATACCTTAATGATAAAAACTCTCAAAAATTGGGTATAGAAGGGACTTACTTGAATATAATAAAATCCATATATGATGGGCCCACATACTGAATGAGAAAAAACTGAGAGCCTTTTCTCTAAGATCCAGAACAAGACTAGACCACACAGACCAAATAAATCACTTGTCTATATTGAACTTATTATCGACAAAAGTGCCATAAAATGGGGAAGAAAAGCCTCTTCAATAAATAGTGCTGGGGAAACTGGATATATGTAAGCAGAAGAATGAAACTAGACCCTTATCTCTCACCATATACAAAAACCAAATCAAAATGCATTAAAGTCTTAAATCTAAGACCTGAAACTATGAAACTACTAAAGTAAAACTTTGGGGAAATGCTTCAGGACATTGGTCTGGGCAAGGACTTCTTGAGTAAAATCCATGAAGTAAAGCCAACCAAAGCAAAATTGGACAAATGGGACCACATCAAGCTAAAAATCTTCTACACAGTCAAAGAAACTATCAACAAAGTTAAGAGACAACCCATAGAATGGGAGAAAATATTTTCAAACCACCCATCTAACAAGGTACTAATAACTAGAATATGTAAATAGCTCCAAAAACTCAGTAGGAAAAATCAAATAATCTGATTTAAAAATGGGCAAAGTAGCTAAATATACATTTCTCAAAAGAAGATACACAAATGGCTAACAGGTATATGAAAAAATGTTCAACATCATTAGTCATCAGAGAAATGTAAATTAAAACTATAATGAAATATCATCTCACGCCAATTAAATGGCTTTTGTCAAAAAGACAAGCAATAATGAATGCTGGGAAGGATGTGGAGAAAGGGGAATCTTCTTATACTATTGATGGGAATGTAAATTAGTGAAACCACTATGGAGAACAATATGGAGGTTACTCAAAATACTGAAAATAGAACTACCATATGACCCAGCAATACCATTTCTGGGTATATATCCAAAGGAAGGGAATTCAGTGTATCAAAAAGATTTCTGCACTTCCATGTTTATTGCAGCACTATTCACAACAGCAAAGATTTGGAATCAACTTCAGTGTCCATCAGCAAATGAGTAGATAAAGAAACTATAATACTTATACACAATAGAATATTATATAGCCACAAAAATGAAATTAAATCCTGCATTTGTAACAACCTGGATGGAACTAGAGAACATTATGTTAAATGAAATAAACCAAGCACAGAAAGACAAATCTCACATGTTCTCACTCATATGTGGGAGATAAATATTGAAAACATTGACCTTATGGAGACAGAGAGTAGAATGATGGTCACCAGAGGCTTGGACGGGTAGTTGGGTGGGGCAGATAAAGTGAGGGTGGTCAATGGGTACAAAAATACAGTTAGATAATTAGACAGAATGAGAATATTTGAAAACACAACAAAGTGAGTATAATCAACAATAAATTAGGGAAAGGATCCCCAATCTATGGTGAGTTATATAATTATTTCATTATATATTACAATGTAATAATAACAGAAATGAAGTGTGCAATAAATATAATGTGCTTGAATCATCCTGAAACCATTTCCCTCCTTTATGTTCCATGGAAAAATTGTCTTTCGTGAAAACGATCCTGGGTGCAAAAAAGGTTGGGGACTGCTGAGCTAGGGTATACTTTAAAATAACTAAATGAATGGAATTTCAGTGTCCCTAACACAAAGAAATGATAATGCCTGAGGTAATGGATACCTTGATTATCCTGATTTGATTAATTCACATTATCCCTGTATCAAATTACCACAAGTACCCTATAAATATATAATTATTATGAGTACATAATAATTAAAAAGAAAAAAGGAAAAAAATTTTATAGTCACAAAATAAAAGAAATCATCCAATGATTACTGGTGAATCATGAACAAAAGGTGCTCAATTTTTTAAATGCAAAATTTAATCACTGATAGGAAAAAATATAAGAGTAACATGAGGAAATTTGCAATTGCTGATGAAATGCTCACCATTTTGAAATGTGGAGTGATTTGACCTGGGATGATACAGAAAGCAGTTTATTGCAGTTAGATAGCAGCTAATGAAGAACAAAAGTAAATAATTATTTGGACTCTTTTTGCAGATGCTTTGAAGTTACTCCTATGGGCCAGATATGGTCGCTAATACCTATAATCTCAGCTGAGACTGAGGTGGGAGGATTCCTTATAGTCAGAAGTTTAAGACCAGCCTGTACAACACAGAAAAACAAGATCTCTACAAAAAAAAATTTTTTAATTAGCCAGGCATGGTGATGTGAACCTGTAGTTCCAGCTACTCAGGAGGCTGAGGTGGGAGGATCACTTCAGTCCAGGATCACATCACTGCATTCCAGTCTGTGTGGCAGAATAAGACCCTGTCTCTTAAAAAAAAAAAAAAAAAAAATCATTTCTATGTAATCACAAAGGAAAACTGTCCTAGAAAGAAAAACAAATCTTGGCTCGCAACCTCTGAGAATTGTCTAAACCTGGAAAGAATGACTTACTACAGGCTTCTATCGAAAAGTATTTTTTGATTGCAAAGGAGGATTATCAAAGATAAACGCCACACTGACCTTCAACACCTCCAGAAATCACATACCACTCATTCCTTTTCCCATACCTAATATGCAATCTCCTCTCATTCTATCTGAAAGTTACCCTTCCTCAAGTCAACTCAAGTCCCACCTGTCTGATCACACACACACACACACACACACACACACACACACACACACACACACAGTCTTTCCTCTGAACTTCTGTTGCCTTTTTGTCTTTATGTATGTTGAATATTTCTTTGTACTGTTAATTATACTTATAAGTGTGTAGGTCTGAGCTATAGAGTACTAGAAACATTCTATTAGGTCTGGAAAGTATCTTTTACATCTTTTTATTTCTCCAGTCACTTGTACAAAGTAGGTGCTTAGTCTACAGGAAAAGAAAATATAGATAGTATAGTCCTGGAATTTAAAATAAATTGTGAATATTTAAACTGAGAGAGGTATTTGGGTCCCCAAACAGAATTCTAATGCTAGTTTAGCCAGCCAATGTAGCCCACGTTGTGGTTGTGAAGATAAATTAGGTAATATCTGGGAATTGACTTTCAAATTATTAATACAACAAGTTAAATCTTATATTAGAAACAGAATCTTATTATTGTAGCAAAAAGAACTCAGTTTACAGAGACAAATAGACATGCATTTCAGGTCTGGTTTCTGCCACTTATTAGCTGGATACTCTCACAACCCCATCATAGTCTATAAAATTATAATAATAATACATATCTATCAAGATACTGTGAGGATTAGCATTTCACAATGCCTGTAAAGCCATCAATAAATGGCAGGTTTATCATTATCCTTCAAAATATAAGGTATTATCATGGGTATTATAGATACACAGATTACAAAAGAGATATATATGGCACAGGAAACTACTGATAAAATCCAAAACAACACCAGAAGTTTATTGATTATGTATCTTTTCCATATTTGTTTTTATTTTGAAATTGAGATACAACCAAATATGCCAATTCAATTAACACTCAGAAATTGGCCAACAAGCGATGAAAAGAAATCCACTGTATTTTGTGTTACTTTTACTCTATATAAATGCACTTAAGCCCTCCATATATCAGAAACACCTGTAGAATTCTAGAGAATGCTGAATCCTAAAAGATATCTTATACTAATTATCCTTCTACAATCATCAGATGGTAGGAACCCCGAAAGTTCTTGCCATTTCTAAGTCTAGCGATATCTGAATAGGCTATCTTTAATGTCTTAATTATTCTAAATTTAATAGTAAGGCAAGATCCCCATTTTATATTGAGGATCATGTAAGGAAGTATATAACATTATTTTGGATATGGTAGATGTTACATAAGAGTTGTTTTTGAATAGCTAAAACTTCTATTTTATTGTCATTATTATTACTATTCTTATTATCATTATTATTATCATTGTTATAAGTGTATGTGCTTGTGAGCTCCTTTTGAAGCATCAACAATGAATCCTTTCTTCCCATTTGCTGCTCCACTCAGTCACTTCTTAACTTCACCTTACTAACTGCCCTGCCATCTCCTACTAAGAGTTTGGAACCTAAAGCAATTTTCATGAGAATTCTAAAAACATTTATCCAGGTTATTTAATATCAAAGAAAGAAAAACTGTGCCACTGTTTTATCTGAAATAATTGTGATATTACCTGGAAGACTGAGCTGGATACATCACTCTTGAAGCTTTTTAAAGAAAAATATGTGTCAAATATGTAAGATGACTCAAGTAGTTGATGATATGATGATAACAGGCAGCAACTTTAAATTGACTCCAAGACTTTGAATTGATTAGAAGATTCATGTTTATATTTATAATACATTTATCTAATATATTAATCTTATATAATATTATATCTAACACATATTTAATATTATATCTAATACATATTTAATCTACCTATATATTTAATATATTACCTAATATATATCTATGTATTTAATATATTACCTTATATATCTATATATTTAATATATCTAATTACATATTTATATAATAATAAATTCTATCCAAAAGTATATGTATAACATGAAATGCACAGAACATTCAAGATTACTTTGTACAATCTTCACTTACTGAAGTAAAATCTTGACTTAATGAAAAAAAGGAAATTGTTGCATGTATTAGTCAAATGCTAGTTGATTTTCTGTATTTTACAGTACAAAATTCAATAGAGTATTTGAAATACTGCTTCATCCTTTAAAAATAGCTGCCACATGGATTTTATTAATCTAGATTTATGCATTGAAGGAAACCAAAATATTCCTCTCTAAAACACTGGGGATTGTTGAGTTAAAAAAAAAAAAAAGTTACAATGCAGGAGCACACTCTGCCATTCCTCTCTGCCTTTTCTACCTAAAGATGAGCCCCTTCACAACATTTGCTTATTGGCTTAGAAACAAAGCTTAGAGATAGAGGCGCCAGAGGATCTAGGAGCAAACTTTACTCTTCCCATAAACTTACTTTCACACATTTTCCTGCATTTTGGAAGCCTGAAGATACTGTCTCCTTTGTCTTGTCACTATATAGGATTTATGGCTCTTTATTAAAATACTATTTAAGTAAGACCCCTAAACCACTGCCTTGAGAGAGAAATACTTTTGCACTGAGGCCACTTCCATGTGATGGATACAGCCTATGTTAATAAACCTGCTTGCTTTCCTTTTGTTAATCTGACTTTTGTTTTCAGGGGAATATCTCAACCAAGAACTTAAAAAGGGAAAAAAAAGAAATTATGTTTTCTCCCCTAAGCATGGAAGTTCAAATTATTTTTCCCTTTCCTCTTGAGTGGTCCCATCTACAAAGCCAATATAATTTGTTCATGTTGTCCTAGCGCTATATCCTCCAAAATATATAGATTATTCACATAAGAAATTGATTACTAAAGCATTATATATAGCTGAAGTTTCAGTTACTCATTATTTGATGCACACAGTATTATTACATTTTTTGTTGACTATCTGCATTTTTAGTAATTTGTTTTCTTCAGTTTAGCTTAGAATCCTATTATTAAAGTTATTGCAAGAAGATGCAATATTTCTGTGTGAAAGGACTGAAATCTCATTCACAATATGAGCATGAAAAAAATGTGTAATATATAATTTGCCACCCACGTGTCTCATAGGGGAATTTTGAAATATAACTAATAAATTAATTTAAAGACCTTTTAACATAATATTCTACATGTAGGCTCAATAAAAATATAATACAATTTATAAAATAAATATAATAAAAGTGAATAAAAGAATGCTGGAATTTCTTCACACTTGAAATAATATCATACATAACCCATAATGTACACATGCCAAACATTTGTATTTAATAAAGATGATAGGTGTTCAGCAAAGGTTTTTTTTAAGATGTAAGAAAATCAATCTTTTTTACAACTTTCCCGACTATTAATGTTATAGTATGGGTAAATAAAACTGTGTTAGAACTCAGTGCTTTAACCTAAAAGACAGAGTGAGAAAGGAGAACTTACAATGCTGCCTTTCCCCCTAATGTATAATCTTCTCTAATTTCATGTTCTCATGACCATGATTATTCCTAGACTAAAGGATCTTAATGGTTATGACATCTCCTACCCTTCCAAAAAAACAATGGACAGAAGTAGCTGCTTGCCTGCACATGTAGGTTAGGAGGCAGGCAGGCTCCTTGCCTCCCATTGTATTTCTAGATCTAGCAGCTGTACCTAACTCTTTAGAAATTCCTAAATTTTACCTCTGCCAAATTCCACTACTGCAAACCAGCCTCTTTGCTTGAATTAGTGGTAGAAATCTTTGAGAAGTCCTTCCATGTTTTAGCTCTTCACTACGTGGAGGAAAGACACTGGAATCAAAATCCTTAAACCATCCTCTACCGTTACAGCTTACCTTCAGTCAGCTTTGAAATTCTGTCAGTCTTGCACCCGAAATTGCTCTCAAATTTCCCCCCTCATTTAGTATCTGATCATCTCTGACCTAGATCATTACAAAAGTCTTCCAAAAATTTAAAATTTCCTTATCTTTATTCTCTCCTTCCTTCAAGCAGCCTGGCATACTACCCCAGGAATTATCAGACTGGCAAGCTGGCCGGGCCCTGGGGAAAGTGGTGAAGGAGAAAGGGTGGCAAGTGGGCCATGATTCTCTCCCAGATTGGGTACTGGCAAGTTTAGGTGTTCACCCTTTGATATGGAAAGGAAGGAAAATCAAAAGATAACAGATGGCCATTTTAATAGTAACTCATCAGAAGAAATATTTCTTGAAATATTTCTTTAAATATCTTGCATATTAAAACAAATTATTTTCTGGTTATCTATCAAAAACACAAGATATATTTTCAGTTTTTTGAGGAATCTCTATACTGTTCTCCATAGTGGTTTGCACTAATTTAAATTCCCATCAACAGTGTATGAAGGTCCTCCTTTCTGTACATCCTTGCCAGCATTCGTTTATTGCCTTTTTGTTAAAAGCCATTTTAACCGGGGTGAGATGATATCTCATTGTAGTTTTGATTTGCATTTCTCTGATGACTAATGATGTTGAGCATTTGTTCATAGAACTGGAGAACATTATGTTAATAAAATAAAGCAAGCACCGAAAGACAAATCTCACATATTCTTACTCATATATGAGAGCTAAATATTAAAAATAATTGATCTCATGGAGACAGAGAGTAGAATGACAGTTGCCAGAGGCTGGAAATTGTAGTGCAGAGGGGTGAATAAAATTAGGATGGTTAAAGGGTACAAAAATATAGTAAGGTAATTAGATAGAATGAACAATATTTGATAACACAACAAAATGAGTATAATCAACAATATGTTAGAATATACTTTAAAATAACTAAAAGAGTAGAACTGGAATGTTCCTAACACAAAGGAATGATTAATGTCAGAATTGGTGGATACTCCAATAACCCTCATTTGCTTAATTCACATTATGCCTATACAAAGCATCACATGTACCTTTTAAAGATATATAACTATTACGTACCCATAATAATTAAGAATAAAATAAAATAACCCACATGGTATATTTTTAGAATGAAATTGGAATGGAATGATTTAAAGCAAACCAAACAATTGAGAAACCATTCTGTTACTTATTCTGTTATATTATTAAATATAACCTGACTGAAGGCATATTTATATTTTTAGCCCACAGTTCTTTCCTTAGTCCAAGACCTACATATCCATCTGCCAACTTGATGTCTATATTTGAACGTCTTACAAGTATCCCAAATTTAACATGGATGAATATAAACTTTCGAAATTCTTCTTCAAACATTCTCCCAAGATTTGCTTCTCTACATTTTAGAACATGACTCCTTAACCTTCTACCTGAATTATCTTTCATAACTTCATCTCCTGTCCATGGCCATACCACCCTGAACATGCCTGATCTCATCAGAATAACTTTATCTCCCATTTGCCATAAGTCTTCTTTGATTCCACAAAATATCAAGAATCAAAGACTTTTTGTATCATTCCTGTCACAATCTCAGGATAAGGTACCTCCTCTTCTTTTTGATGTTGCTGTAATTGTCATTGGGGTCTTAGTCATAAACTCTTTGTGTAGGCCAATATCTAGAAGAGTTTTTCCTACATTTTCTTCCAGAATTCTTATGGTTTCATGCCTTATATTTAAGTCTTTTATCCATCTTGAATTATTTTTTGTGAGTGGTGAGAGATATGGATCCTGTTCTATTCTTCTCCATGTGACTATTAAATTTTCCCAGCACCATTTATTAAATAGGGATTCTTTTCCTTAGTGTATATTATTGTCTGCTTTGTCAAAGATCAGTTGGCTGCGTGTGGATGGTTTTACATATGTGTTCTCTGATCTATTCCATTGGTCTTTATCTCTATTTTTGTGCCAGTACAATGCTGTTTTGGTTACTATAGCCTTGTAGTATAATTAGATGCTGGTAATATGATGGCTCCTAATTTGTTCCATTTGCTTACAATTGCTTTGGTTATTTGGTCTCTTTCCTATTTCCAAATGAAGCACAGAACTATTTTTTCTAGACCTGTGACATATGACATCAGTATTTTGATGGGAATGCATTGAATCTGTAAATTACTTTGGGTAGCATGGACATTTTAGCAATGTTGATTCTACTAATCCATGAGCATGATATATTTTTCCATTTGTTTGTGTCATCTGTCATTCTTTCTTCAGTGTTTAATAGTTCTCTTTGTAGATATTATTCACCTCCTTGACTTGACTCTGAGCTTGACTGTTATTGATATACAAGAATGCTACTTATTTGTGCACACTGATTTTGTACCCTAAGGCTTTGCTGAATTTATTCTGCACAGCTAAGGAAATAATAAATAGAGCAAATAAATAATCTACAAAATGAGAGAAAATATTCACAAGCTATACATCTGATAAATGGCTAATAACCTTTTATTAACCCCAGAATCTACAAAGAACTCAAGCAAATAAGCAAGAAAACAAGCAAACAGCTCCATCAAAAGTGGGCAAAAGATATGAATAGAACCTTTTCAAAAGAAGACAGACAAATGGAAAATAAACATATGAAAAAATATGCAATGACACTAAGCATCAAGAAAATGCAAATTAAAACCACACTGAGATATCACCTTATCACAGTTAGAATGGCTTTTATTAAAAATTCACAAAACAATAGATACTAGTGTGAATGCAGAGAGAAAGGAACACTTCAACTGAAAATTAGTACAACCTCCATGGAAAAGTGTATGGGGATTCCTCAAAGAACTAAAAGTACATCTATTGTTTGATCCAGTAATCTCACTGGATCTCACTGGGTATTTATCCAAAGGAAAATAAGTCATTTTATCAAAAAAATACCTGCATTAAAATGAATATTGCAGCACAATTGTCAACTACAAGTATATGGAATTAACCCAAGTCCACATCAATTCATGAGTGGATTATGGTATATGTATAACAGGAATAGTACTCAGCCTTAAAAGGAATAAATTAATGCCTTTTGCAGCAATTTGGATGAAACTGGAGACCATTATCCTAAGTGAAGTATCTAAAGAATGGAAAAACAAACACCACATATACTCACTATTAAATTGGAACCAACTGATGAGCACACATATGCACAAAAGGAAGTTTAAAAGTTGGTGGAAATCAAGAAGGTAGAAGGGGAGAGAGGAGGTCGGTGAAAACCTACCTAATGGGTACAATGAACATTATCTGGGAGATGGGCACACTTATAGCCCTGACTCAATCATTACAAAAGTGATCCAAGTAACCAAAAACATTTATACCACTGTAATACTTTGAAATAAAAGAAAAAATACCACCTTTTCCAAACAGAACTCTTTCAATACTCTCCTTACTTTTCTCTACTTCCATTCTTACCCCTTTCAAACAATCACCACAGTGCAGCAGAACAATGTTTTTAAAGGTTAAATTGGATCATATCCCTCACTTGCTCAAACTCATTTTCTTTGAACTTAGAATGGAATAAAAGTTTTTAAAGCAGTCTCTAAGCTCCTGCTTCATGTGGCTGCTCTCATCCTCTCCACATTCATGTCATGCATAAGATTCCAGCTCCTGTACTTTTTACTGCAAAATTATTCTCTATCTGAAATTTAAATTTAAATGAGGATCCTATATTTTATCTGATAATCACAGTCATGACATGCTTTGATTTGCTCATGACATACCATCAACTTATCCATTTTTAAATTTCCTTGACAGCCACACCCTTTCCTGTTATTATTCCTGCAATTTCTATTAGCAGAAATGCTCCTCCATACATACATGTTTTACCTGAAAAGCTACAGCTCTTCTTTCCAGATTTGCCTTACATGCTACATTATATGAGAGTCATCAAATATGACAATCTAAGTGAAATTACATCATTAGATTCTCATTTTATTTTTTCTACATCTTTACCCTACCATATTTTATGTATTTATTTGTATCAGCCTACATATTTGGCTTACCATTGTATCCCCAATACTAGCAGAAAGCCACAGACATAGTAGAAACTCAATATGTGTTTGTGAAAGGCAAAAGGAAAAAAAGGAAGGAGGGATGGAAGGAAGGAAGGAAGGAAGGTGGGAAGGAAGGAAGGAAGGAAGGAAGGAAGGAAGGAAGGAAGGAAGGAAGGAAGGAAGGAAGGAAGGAAAAAAAAAGAAAGGAAGGGAAGGAGAGAAGGAGGAATTCTAATTAAGGAATCAATCCTTTATTCTGAGTCGATGCTGCCTATACAACTTTCTGTTCTATAGTTCAACTTTCTGAATGTAGTTACCCTCTTTGGACCAATGCACCTAACTTTAAACCATAACATGATGTTGTTCAGCCATTCTCATAGATATGTTCATCATGGTAAGTGAAGACAATGGCACACTGACTTGTGGATTTGGTTTTCATAATTAAATTCTGTAGTATTTAAATACTTTATTATAAGGTCTAGCCTGATTCCCAGTAACTTCTATTTCTGCCTCATCACCAAGTCGGAGACACTTGATATTAAAAGACAGGTTCTGTCTTGTCTCTGGTTTCCTATTGTCAATTTAATCCAACCCGAAAGAAATATAATCAGCTATAGCATCATACATAAGGATCATATGCTATTTACTATCAACTTTAATTACTAGTTTGATGTTAATCTGATAGATGATATTCAGTTCCATTCTAGAGAATTAGTCAGGATAGCGTAATAAAAGCACATGAGTTTTAGAAACAGAATATACATATATCTGATGTAGTCATGGCAGCTCAGTGAACTTGGAAAATACGCTACAACTCTTTGAATGTCAGTCTTCTTATCTATAAAAGTGAAATATGCTACCTACTTCATGATAATGCTATGTTGTTTACATGAGATTGCTTTCCCCTGCTGAAAACAATTAATTCAAAATCCCAAATCCAAGACACTACACCATCTTGAAAGTACTCAACTCACTAGTATCATTAAATTGTACCCTCTCATTCCTCTATATCAAAGGACATAAACTCAAATAATTTCAATAGCCAGTCAAATAATGAAAAGAATGCATCTGACAGTATGTAAAGGGGACACTGGAAGTGGTGGGAATATTGGTTTGTATGCCCTGCCTAAAGAGATTAGCTTTTACTCAACTAATCACTCAGGAAAACATTAGCAGGCAAGAATATCGGCCCAGTATTTTCAGATCATCCAATTTTTTAACAAAGGACAGAATTCAGAACTTTTATATGAAAATTTAATTTTTAACTATTAAGTGCCAATTAAAATAATTTTAGAACTTTGTGCAAAATCTCCAATAAAGTTGGCCAGTGAAGGCATGATTTGATGCATCTTTTCTGTTTACACACATGGAAATGATATAAATTAAAACTAGAATATTGAAAAGGGTAAAATGTACAATTAGGAAAAAGAAAAATAATATTCAATATCTCAGAAAAACATAAGTGGATTACAGAAAACAAGGTGGTAAAATAAACTGGTCCATGATGAAACTCGATTCATTATCTATACTTTATTCCATAGGTTCTAATGCAAAAACTGTGCTTACAGAAGCGGCTAAGATCTATATACTTATCTCAAGCACTGACCCTCCTCTATAATCCCAGAACTTTATCTGTCATTTTGATTAAGGTGACTCAAACATTTCTGCATGTCTGAGAGCACAGAGTATAGAAGCAGTCCTATCATGGGGGATGAACCCTAAGCTACACTAGCTTCTTTTGGGGGAGTTGAGAATGAGGGTTCCAATCAATGTTAGCAGAGTCACCAACAACAAACCTGTATTTCTAAGCTCTGTGAAAAATAAATCAGGATTCTGGATAAACTTTGTTTTTATTGTTACTTCTTTGCATTCTTGTTTATTTTATATCTAGATTCAGAAACAGGTCCGATCCCTTAAATTTCAGGGTTTTCTTTGAGAAAAGAACTATCAAGATTGATAGAAAACAAATCTTGTGCTGACTTCACTGTCACTAGTACAGAACTTGCTGCAGCCAAAGAAAAATCATTCTAAATTTATAGCCTTTGGTTAACTCGCTAGAATGACTCTGTGGTACATATCTTCCTGGAGCTTTTCCTGGGTCATTGTTTTCATTTTTACCTTATCTCATGTTTGTATATTTTAAGCAAATAAAAAAAGCAATACATTGGAATACGTGTTTTTAGAGAAAGTGTGACTGTAAACACAGAAACACTAGGAAACATTAGCTATAATGAAGTTTATAATGTAGACTAATCGTTTAGTTTATAATTATGTTTATGATGCGAACTGAGACCTCCCAAAATAGCACCAGAAACATCTTTTGATGAAGCCTAAGTGAGTTTGTTAGACTTACTACAGAAAGAAAGACCATCACCTTGGCAGTTTTAGTAGTGTCTTGAAATGTGGAAATTAGAAGAATATCCAGTGGTCCTGAGATAGGAGATTTTATGGCAGATATTGCAAGACAGAGAACAGTTGGACTTGGGCAAAAATTAGGACAAAAGAACTTTGGATTGACAGGTACAGCAAAGCTAGGGTCTTGATGATTAAACTGTATGCTTTTTAAGCTTAATGATTAAGGCTTAATGATTAAACTGTATGCTTTTTAAGTTGGTTCACAGTCTTAACTTATAGGAGAAAGTATTTCCTAGGACAAGTACCTAAGTTGTTTTTCTTTTGTCTCCAGTATTATTTTGCACAGAACCTAGAAAACGTGTTTGGTCCCAGACATTTTAGCACACAGATACAAAATTATGTTGGCTGCAGTTTTCGTTCCCCAAAATGTATAGGCCTCATTTTTACAAAACGCCTCTAGCAGCAATCTGAACTACTTTTACCTTAAATGTCCCTGATTTTTCTGCCCTGATGAATTGACTTCAATACCCATAAAAAGCATCTTCTTATTCGATGCTCTTCTTGCTGTACCACCTAAGCTATTAAAGGGACTTTAGTCTTTAAGACTTAAGTAATTGAAGATAAAACAGCTCTTAATTCTTAGCATACCACTTCTTTATGAATCATTCAAATTATTATATACCTAGTCTACCAAATAGAGTACCAAAAAAGAAAATGTGTTTATTGAAGTAGAGAATTTTTCTGTTATAAATCATATGAAGGTCAGATTCGTGGTGTAGTTAGAGTTTGCCTTTACCCAGTTTAAGAGATTAATTTGGTTTCTCTCCTAGGAATTGAAATTTGTAAGTGACAAAAAGCTTGGAGAATACCTAATTCAAATGCTTTCCTTTTAAATGAGAAAATAAATAAATATGAAGAAACATGGTCATCTTCCCACGGTCATGCAGCTACCTAGCTTCTTTCAGATGTCATATTTCAAGGGTCTTTAATATTAGAGAGTCCATTTTTCTTACCACACACTCTAATTCTACCTTAGCTATTCTTTCATGCCCATAGACCTTAGTCTCAGTAATGAATGTCTCTTCTTGCTGACATTATATCCCATCAGAGTTGTTCTTGCCAACAACCCCTGATGACACCATACTTCATATCTCCTCCCCTGAGTCCCATCTCCTAAAATCTCATGAATGAGCCCTCCAATCTTAACTGTTCCCTTAAGGCCCTGCTTACGCTGTTGCATGTCCTTTGGAATTTAGATATATCACAGCCTGATTGAGGACAGGTGAGGAACACTGCCAAGTGTCTATCTGCCTGAGGAGCTGAAAATAATTCTGGAAGATAACACTTCTTAAAAAGGAAAGTGAAGCAGCAAATATGGGCCAACAAAAAGCCTACTTTCATAAAAGAAAAGAGAAAATTATGATCACACTTAGATTTGCCCCAGCCAGAATCACCATAGGCACACTTGAAACCTGAAAAAAAAATGAAAGCTAAAATAGCTGTTTTTAAATAATAAAAACAATGCTCAGGCACCATGAGACTAAAATGAACATAAAAGCAGGAATATGAAAGACCTTTGCACATCAGTACCGCAAACTTCAGTAGAACTGACAGCAAGAAGACACTCCCGGTGGCTTTGAGAGAGGACACCACTAGTGTTAGCACTTGTGCTGGACATCAAAGTAGAAGCAATAGAAAGCCTCATTAGCAAGCGTCACCAACAGGATCTATAACAGCAGAGCAGTGCACTGTATAATAAGCAAGAGCACTTGGCTTGCAGACAAATATAAAAAGCTTACTGGGTTACATGTTAGAAGCCCTGGAGAGTCCATAAGAACAAGCCAGACTGACACCTAGAACAATGCTATTGATTCGTTTCTCCTAGGGCTCTAGGCTTGCAGAAATATAAGTTAGAGTCTGATTTCTTGCCTACTGTTCTGGCTCCAATCCAAATCAATGTTTAAAAACTACAATTCCTCTACGTAGGCAATTTTTTTGTCCTACCTGTTTTCTATTTTCATTCCATTTATTTCTGATCCATCACAAAGTTAATGGTTATAGAATTAATAATTTTATTGAATATATTTAAGATATCTCTTGATTGGTGCAAACAACCTAAAGAGGACATGCAATTGTGATGAATATTAATTATGGGGAACAGTCATTTATTAAACTACCTATCATTTTCTCATACCCTCTGCTTTTCCTGACATGCCTGCTCAATTTTACAGATATTGTAGGTATGACTCAATTCTATACTCAAACTTCTGTTTTTGGCAGATAAGTGGGGAAATGATATTATTAGACAAGAAATAAATACCTTTACTCTTTGCTCCAAAAAATTTCTGAAAACCAGTTTGTCCAAACAAAATTTGTTCATATGGGCAAAATCTCTCCCATCAGGAGAGCAGACTGTTCACCCAGGGAAACACACAAGTTTACTACCTACACAAAAGTCTATTTGGCAAGACTTGACTCAAGACCTTCACCTTATTCTGTCTACCAATCCTAAATTATTATGTCAAAAACTTTGTCCAGTCCCAGTTAGTTCTCTTCCTTGAAAATCCCTTCACAAACTCTTTGAGCATAACCTCAAAAGCTATGTAAATATTATTTCTTGATGTCTCTCTTCTGGGAAACTAGTAAGACACTGCCCAGGCAATTCCCTCCCTTGCTGCAGAATGTCTAATAAAATTAGTTTTCTTTGAGTGACATGTTTTAGTAGTCATTTGAGCAGTCAGCAACTGACAGCCTTATCTTGAAAGCGCCATAGAGCTTCAGTAAAGACCCTGTGACTACCACCACTACAGATCAGGACCTTTTGCTCAGAGGTGATAGCATGTTCCTATCGAGCCCCTTCAGCTCTTTGCTGCAAAGGTAAAGTAAGCCTAGCATTGGGTCTTATTTCTTTTCTTTGAGCCCCTGATTTCTGAGTTTATTTTATCTCTTAGAAATGAGCAAAAGTTTTTAGAAATCATTTGATTATCTCCTCAAATCTTAAAATATTTTTCCTCTGTAGAAATCTTCTTAGTGATTAGAAACACTATTAATTATCATTGTTGCTGTTATCTTTTATGGTAAGTTAGGAAGTTCATAGAAAAGAAAACAGATACGCTCACCACTTGAGCAGACTCCAAGGGTTCACAAAGTCAAAAAGGCTCATCACACTAGTGCCCTCACAGGACACACATTGCCTTGAGACACTTACCAATATCTTTTAAGAACTTTCCTAGGTCTTGGCTTGTTTTTTGTTTTTTGTTTTTTTTTCATGAGAGTATGATTCTGAATGAGATCTCCTTTTGAAACAGCCCATCCGCAATGAAATGCCCATTTGTCAAAATACAATTGATCTCTCTAATAGACTTACCAAGTTGGAGGTCGAACTTATTTTGTCAATTATTGGCAGACACTCATGGGCTCATCTCAGTGTAAGTTGATATCCCCTCTGGGCCAGATTCTTATATCTTACATGGGATTGGGTTGTCCTATAAATAGAATTCCCATTCTTATCTATCAAAATAGCATAATTTTGTCAAAGTTAGTTAAAAATCTTATGGATATTTAAGATAACTTTTAATATTAATAAATGTGCTCTTATGAGAGGCTCCTTTGAATAAAAAGGGAATAAATAAAAATATTCATTAGATGAATTTTACTTTGTATGAAGAAATTCCACAAATAAGTTCAGATTCTAAAACTATTTCCCAAAAAAGAGTTATTGGCCAAGCTACATGAACATACAAAAATTCAAATGTACCTATTTCATATACCCCAAATTACATTTTGAGCGTAATAGTCTTTATCCCACTTATCTTCTTTCCTTCTCCTGTGCTACTTTAGTAATCTCTACTCTTCACTCTTCTGATGACCTAATTTCTTTCCATGCTGGACAGCCACAAACAACAAGTTTCAATTGCCTCTTAAATTTAAATTCCCTTTAAAACAGAACATTCTAGTAATGGAATTCATGTTGAACATCAACATGAGCTAGTATTCAGGTATTTATTATTACTACCCGTCTTATTTTTTATAAGTAATATATTCTTTGTAAAGAAAAAAGTTTATATTTTAGTATCTTTAACTTCACTTTTTTCCCCAGATTTTGCAAAAAAAAAAAAAAAGGCTTCAGAGGTAGATGCCCAGTAGTGGAATTGCTGGATGAAATGATAGATCTACTTGTATCACTTTAAGGTATCTCCATATTGCTTTCCACAGAGGTTGAACTAGTTTTCAGTCCCACCAGCAGTGTACGAGTGTTCCTATCTCTCCGCATCCATATCAACATTTATTGTGTGAGGACTTTTTGATAAAGGCCGTTTTTACTGGAGATAAGTGATATCTTATTGCAGTCTTGATTTGCAATTCCCTGATGATTAGAGATGTTGAGCATTTTTTCATATGTTTGTTGGCCATTATTCTGTCTTCTTTTGAAAAATGTCATTGTGGAAACAACCCAAGTGTCTATCAATACATGAGTGGATTAATAAAATGTGGTATAAGTATACCATGGAGTACTATTCAGCTATAAGAAACAATGGTAATATAGCACCTCTTGTATTTTCCTGGATAGAGCTGGAACCCATTTTACTAAGTGAAATATATCAAGAATGAAAAAACAAGCACCACATGTACTCACCAGCAAATTGGTATTAATGGATCAACACCTAAATGGACATATAAGAATGACATTTATCAGGTATGGGGCAGGTGGGAGGGGGGAGGGGGGAGGGGTATATGCGAACATAATGAGTGAGATGTGCAACGTTTGGGGGATGGTCTTGCTTGAAGCTATGACTCTAAGGGAGTGGGGAGGCATGGGCAATATATATAACCTTAACATTTGTACCCCCATAATATGCTAAAATTAAAAAAAAAGGCTTCAAATTTTAATTTTGCACTGGGTCCCTCATTAGGGTTAGTCCCTATACTATAAAGTATAGCAGAAAATAAAATAATGTCAAAAAGTCATACAATTCCTCCCCTGAAATTTTCATAAAATTAGACAGGAAGTAAATTAACATAGAACACTTTAGATACAATACTAGTTTTTCCAAGCAGGAATATGTGCTATCTTAGGGAAAGAATGGTGTTCTAACATCTCTAAATATGTATCTTAACTGTTATGAAAACAATATCTGACCAAAAAAGAGAAAGAAAAAGTAATAAAATTAAATAATTTGATTTATACTTTCTGTGATGGTGGATTGTATATGTCAATTTGACTAGGTCACAAGGTACCCATATATTTATCAAACATTATTCTGGGTGTTTCTGCGAAGATCTTTTTGGTTGATAGTATGAGATTAACATTTAAAATTCTACAAGATTTAAAGATTTATGAGATCTACATTAACATGGCAGACTGAGTAAAGTATATTATCTTTCTTAATGTGTGTTGGGCTTCATTCAATCGGTTGAAGGTCTAAATAAAACAAAAAGGTGACCCCTCCCCTATGTAAAAGATGATTCCTCCTGCCTGTCTTCAAACTCAAACATCAGCTTTTTCCCGACTTCGTACTCCAACTGAAACTTTCTTTCTGATCTTTAGTCCGCCTGTCCCTTTGGACTGAAACAACAACAGGAGCTCTCCTGGATCTACAGTCTTCAGAATTGGACTGGAACTGCACTATCAGTTCTTCTGGGTCTTTAGCTTTCTGACTTGCCTTGTGGATTTGGGGACTTGTCAGCTTCCATATCTGCATTATCCAATTCCTTATGATAAAGCTTGTTGTATAATATATTCATCTGATTGATTCCATTTCTTTAGAAAACCACTACTAATATGCTCATATAGTATACTCAAATAGCTATTTCTGTAAAACTCTTCAGATTGGGATGAATTTTGTTCTCTTGACTTCAATTAGACACTTGGCTTCTGCTTTAGAAGGAAACTACAAACCCTGGTCATAAATATTCCATTAGTATTTATCTGTATGTAATCCTCGATGGTGACCTCTTGAGTTTTAAATGCCATGTGCCATTGCTGATCCATCAAATAGTTCTTAAAAAATTACCCAACAAGAAGATAAAACAAAACAAAACAAAAACAGGAAAATGTAATGCTTATTTTAGAGACTGCAATCACCACCACTGGAAAGTAGGTACATGATCCCAGTACCTTAACCAATGGTGCACATCTCTTTAGACAACTTCCTCAACTCAAGCTGAAGAATGATCCTAGGAGGCAGGGAGATTGAGACCAACTACATCCATTTAGATTAAGAATTAGGACAGAGAATGAGGCTACCTATGGCACCTATGACATAACTACATTTTCTATGAAATTTTTGTTTAGAAATATTTGTTGACCAATAAAAAATGTAACTCATTTAGAAAGTTTTTGCAACCAATTTGTCTGGCAAAAATAGTTTGCTCATCTGGGCAAACAGCTCTCCTTTCAAGACAGTATATTGCTCACTTGGCAAACAGCTTGCATATCAAACAACAGTTTATTTAAGACTCACTTTAATACTGTCACCTTACTATACCCACCAACCTTATGCCATTATTATGCCATACAATCTGCTCAGCCTAATCAGTTTTCTGCCTAGAAAGACCCTAAACCACTTGAATTGGACCTCATAACTTTACAAATATCTTTCTTTGCACTCCTCTTTGAGACATTACTGAGACTCTGTTAGGGAAGTAAACACCTGCCTAAGGCCTCTTACTGTAGTTGAACTAATAAACTTAGCTTTGCTTAACCAGTTGATTTTTTGGTGATATTTTAAAGAGTGGGCAACAAATGGACACATTCATTCCTATTAATCCAGTTAAATTTATCAATATTCAAGTTAAGAAAAAACAGAAAGAAAAGAGCAATAATTAGCAGCTAGAAACTGCTCCACAAAATGACAAATAGAAGAATTTTTCTATCACCTTAAATTTACTGTTGTACAAGGTTGACTAACATTTGGTCACATTACCCTAAAATGTTATTCTTCTCAAATACTTTAATACCCAATATATTCAATAAAGTAGGATGATAGAGCAATAGTCAGATAGAAAATGTCTTAAAATTATTGTAATTTTCACATAATTGAAATTAAGATTTATTTCCTTTTGCATCAGAAAACCTGGAATCAATGTCTAGTTCTACCAATTATCTATGTAATTTTGTAAAGTCCTTGACTATTTCTTTGTTTAGTTCTTTTTTTTAGCAATCCTTATGAGATATATGATTTGAAAATATTTTCTGCCCCCATAGGTTGCCTTTTACTTCTATTGATAGCGCCCTTTGGTGCATAAAATTTTTTGATTTTGAGAAAGTGCAATATCTATTTTGGATGAAATTGTATTTCTTAACTCTTTCCTGTGGAACACACAAGAGTGACTCCAATTTCACAAGAATTTACTATTAAAAATTGTGTTGGGAATATATGTTTCTTATGAAAGTCAGCATTTAACCAAAGAATGTGTCTATTCACCACTGGGAGGGAAAAACACATTTGTAGAGCTCTGTTAAATAAAATAAGTAAAGGGATGAATGATCCACTGTACTCTTTATTTCAGGATGAAGAGAAAAAAGATATACCGAGGCATCTCATGTTTAGTGGGAAACAAAGCTAAAAATAAAAAGCAGATAAATCTTTCCAATTTGGAGCTGTGACATATTCACAGGTGGAAACCAAGAAGTACCACAGAGCCAGGTCTTGTTTTGCCCACAAGCGTGATGGGCCTCCTGCTGTACTCTGCCAAGAGCCATTATTTTCTATGCAAACAAACGACATTTCCATGGTAAGATAAGTAGCCCTGCTATTGCCAGGGAATAGAGGGGAAGATAAGTAAAATATGGTAGTGTGCACTGTGGAGCACCATTCAATATCTAGAAACCACAAACTAGACCTACACTGAGCAGCAGAGAGAGCAATTAAAAATAGTGTGAATTGAAAATAAACAGGATGAGGTCTTTTTAAAACAATACAATTTATGTAAATTGAAAATAAATACATGTAAAAGTTATATACTTTACAAAGATAAAAATTCAAAGATATCGAACCCAGCAAATGTGGTTGCTTTTGAAAAGAAGAGAAATAAGAGTAACTGGGAAAAACAAAATAAATATGTAATTTAATGAGAAGAATTTTGTGTTGGCCAATGATACTATGCCTTGAAGTAAGGATTAGAATTAAGCATACTCTCCGCACCTCTATGTTTCCATTTTAAACAAAGAAGAAAAATAGGCATATCGAGCTATAACAAAGGATATCCATGACCTACATGATCAGGAGGTAAACTTGGGGATGACATAATGATGTCCATAGTTTGAGACTTGTCCTTAGGAAGTAGGTGACCCTACAATGTGAAATCTTTATGGAAAAAAAAATGAAAGTAAGGGTAGAAGGGCAGAAAGTGAAAATGAAATAAATGCAGCAAAATGGAATCTGAATTTAGCACACAAAGAAAGAACAAAGCAAATGGGAATTCAGGGAAAAGCAACAACAATAAAATAAAAAGCAGAGTGAATGGAGACAGTGGATGAGAAGAAAATTTCAAAAATAAAAAAAAAAGTGTTTAGACAAGAAAGAAAGTAGGAGAAAGTTGCAATAGTTGTAAGAAGATTCACAGGTAGGTTGGGCAAGCTATAATGTCCATATATTGACAAAGGCATTTAGTGGCTTTGTAAGATTGATCAAAAGATATAACATGATTATAGAGAGTACAGAGGAATAGAGCAGTTTTTTTGTTTGGTTTGGTTTAGTTTCATTTGGTTGTGTTAATGACAATAAGTGATTTAGAGTGGATGAGTAAAGTAATTTTTTTACTTTTTCTAGACATCACAATTACCTGGAGGGCACTTTAAAGCACAAATTGTACTGGGCCCAACTCCCAGAGTTTCTGATTCAGAATGTCTGTGCTGTGCTCTGAGAATTTGCCTTTCTAGGAAGTTCCGATATTATGCTTATGCTGCTGGCTGAGGACCACTCTTTGAGAACCTCTAGTCTTAACAATGTTAAGAATAATCTGTCTAAGTAGGTAGTTATAAAATAACTAGCTGATTGCAATGTGTTTTCCTAGGAAAAGCTTTTCCAGAAAAAAAAAAACCTTTGCTTGGACCAGAAGCCCAAGTTCTTAAAGGTGGGGCATTTTCATGGCCAAATTATTTTGAGGGAACAGATCTGTTCACAGACTTTTAAAAAAAGTCACTCAGAAAGGATAGGATTGGGGAAGCCTTAGCCATAGGCTAAGGAGGAGTTTAAAATTGTGATCCAGAGTTTGAATCCAGGAACTTAAGATATGATGTAAAGAGTAATAGGAATGCTGAGTCATAAGCCAGAAAGCCTTAGTAACAGAGGTTTTGGCACAATGTGGTGGTTAAGAACAAATCTTAAGGATCAGTAGACCAAGATTCAGCTTCTGGCTCTTGCTTACTGTTGTTCCAGGGGCAAGTTATTCAACATTTTCCATCTTGGTTTCCTTGTTTTAAAATGAAGATAATAACACATAATTATATTAATCAGGATTAGCAATCTACTGTAACAACCCACCCCCAAATTTCCATGGCTTGACAGAGTAAGTTGATTTCTTGCTGATATAAATTTCAATGTAACTCTTTCTGGTTGGAAAGATCTTTAAGCAAGCCCTTCTCACAGTGACTCAAAGACTCAGGTTGACTACATTTCATAATTCCACATCCTGTGGCTCTAAGCTTGTCCTGATGTAATCCTAACAACACATGAGAAGGCAGGTGGAAAGAAGAGAAAATGTGAGCATTGCACAATAATATTTAACCTACTTAGCTCAAAGTGATACTCATCACTCTCATTGAAATTCCAGAGGCAAAACTAGTCATATGACCACATGTAGATACAAATGGAGCTGGAAATGTAGTCCCTAAAGCTTCCAAACACAAATCTACACTATGAAAAGGGAGAATGAATGATCTTGTCAACCAGTCATATCTTCCACACTAGCTCCAAGGATTGTTCTAAATATTAAAATAAACAACTACATGTAAAGTAGATATAGTGAGGATGACAATTATCCTAGTATACTGGCTCTTAAAATGGCAAATGGTGATGGCCAGTCCTGGGAGCACTGAAAGACAGATCAGAAATTTTTATGAGTGCAAGACATAATTTCTGCCTAAAACCTATTTGCCATTTCCCTTTGAAGAGAATTGGTTATCAAAGCGAAACTCTTTAAACTTTTTATTAATATTTTTAAACATGTTACTAGTAGAGAGAAGAGCATAATTACCCTCATGTATCCACCACCTAGCTTCAACAATTATCAACAATTTCACCTATGCCCTACATGTTTGCTTTAATGCAAATCCCAGGTATGGTATCATTTCACCTGTACATGCTTCAGTATTATCGATAAAAAGATGTTATAGATCAAACTATAATTATTTTAATTCATTAACAACACTTAATATCCAAATAGTATACTTAGTTCCCTGATTATGTCAAAAACATCCTTTTAGAGTTAATTATAAACAGAATTCAAGCAAGTTTTCCATGTGGCATTTGACTAGTGTGACTCTGGTAAGGGTTTTTTTTTTTTTTTTAATAAATAACAGCTTCTTCTATCACTCACTTTTTAAAAATATCATTTATTTGTTGGAAAAGGTAGAGCATTTGTTCCATAGAAATTCCCATGGATTTGGATGATCATATCCATGCAGTGTCATGTAATATGAAACCATTTTCTGTATTTCATGTACACCAGTAGATATATTCAAGAGGTTTGATTTGATTTGATATCAACTCTTTCATCAAAAATACTACTTAGGTTGTGTTGTGCCCTTCCCAGCAGATCACTTCAAGAGGTACATGATGCTGGATTTATCTCTTTGGTGATGTTAAGATTAATCAGTAGGTTCAATTGATGAGAGCCCAATTTTTCTTTAATAAGTTTCTCGTAAATCTGTCATTTAATGGTTTCAGTACCCATTGATAATCAAAGCCTAGACCCATGTGATGATGGTGATTTTATATGATAATATCTGCATTTATTATTTGTAATTATTCTGTGAAAATCTTCTTACTCTATTCACTCTGAAGTACCATTTAAACAGGTATTAGTTTTCATAATGATGAATTAGTGCTTCAAAAATCTTCAACAGTTGCAAGAAGTTTTCTTTTTGTATCATTCTGAATTCATAAATTTTTATGTAATTGATGTGTTTTAATCCACTTTGAGAATAACTTTTCTGATACTAAAATTCTCTCCATGTCAGCCAATGTGAATTTCTTCAAACTGGATCCTATATCAGCTTGGTATTACTCCAGTAGTCTTTGACAGCTTCCTTGGATTCTGATGTCCCCAATCCAATCTTGAACATTTTCTGGAATCAGTCATTTCTCTGAGATAGGCTAGTACATTTTAGTGACAAATTGTATTTAGGAAGTTACAATGTAGGCTCTATGGGTGCACATTGCTATGAGATTGGCATTATTTCTAGGCTTTTTCTTTGGTAAGATATATAATATATTGTCTAATCTGGAGAACGCTCTATGTACACTTGAAAACGATATATATTTAACCCTTTGTTGGTTACAGTGTTCAATAAATGTCAGTAAAGTCAAAGTGGTAGATGGTGTTGTTCTAGTATTCTATATTTTTCTGACCTTTTGTCTAGTTTGTGTATCAATTTTTTTAATTTTTATTTTTTTGTTTCAGCATATTACAGGGGTACAAATTTTTAGGTTACATATATTACCTTTGCCCCATCCAAGTCCAAGCTTCAAGCATGTCTATCCCGCAAATGGTGCACAGTGCACCCATTAGGTGTGAATATACCCATCCCCACCTCCCCCCTTCCACCTGTCCAACACCTGATGAATGTTACTACTATATGTGCACTTAAGCATTGATCGGTCAATACCAATTTGATGGTGAGTACATGTGGTGCTTGTTTTTCCATTCTTGTGATACTTCACTTAGTAGAATGGGCTCCAGCTTATATTATCCTGGATAATTCCTTGCTTTTTTATTTTTTGTGTATCTACTGTAGGTTCTTTTTTTATATTTCAGGTTACATTGTGTCTTGCAAAAAAACATTTTATAACCAATTAGTCTAAGCAAATGACAACTCTGCTTATAAAAAAAAGTAAACAAGCAAAGATAAATCTAAAAGAAATTCCACATTTAAACTCCATCCTTCTTCCCCCGACTTTTAAACTTTTTGTTGTTTCCATTTATATCTTTTTATGATATCTATCTCTCAAAAAATTGTAGTTATTTTTGATAGGTTTGTCTTTTAGTCCTCTCACCCAAGACATAAGTAGTTTATACACCACAAGTACAACAATAGAGTATTCTGTAATTTTATACTTACTATTACCAGTGAGTTGTATACCATCTGATAATTTCTTATTGTTTATGATTGTTCTTTTCTTTCAGATTAAAGAACTCCTTTTAGCATGTCTTAGGGGACAGATCTGGTGTTGATGAAATCCCTTAGCTTTTGTTTGTCTGAGAAAGTCTTTATTTCTCCTTCATGTTTGAAGGATATTTTTGCAGGATATAACATTCTGAGGTTAAGGACTTTTTCTTTCAGCACTTTGAATATGTCATACCATTCTCTCCTGCCCTGTAAGGTTCCACCGAGGGAGCTCCTTTATGTTCTTTTTTTCTTTCTTCCTTTATGACCTTTTCTTTACCCATGACCTTTGGGAGCTTGATTGTTAAATGCCTTGAAGTAGTCTTATTTGAGTTAAAATCTGCTTGGTGCTCTGTGACCTTCTTATACCTGAGTATTGATATCTTTCTTCTATGTTTGGTAAATTCTGTTATCATTTCTTTGAATAAGCTTACTATCCTAATCTTTCTCTCTACCACATCTTTAAAGCCAATAACTCTTAGATTTGCCCTTTGAAACTATTTTCTAGATCATGTAGAAATGTTTCATTCTTTTTTCTTTTTTTTCTTCTCACTGTGTATTTTCAAATAGCCTATTTTCAAGCTCACTAATTCTTTCTTCTGTTTTATGAATTCTGTTGTTGAGAGACTCTCACTTTGAGAGTCACGTCCTCACTTTGTCAATTAAAATTTTTTGTTCCAGAATTTCTGATTTTTTTTCATTTCAATCTCTTTGTTCAATTTCCCTGATGGGCTTCGTAATTCCTTCTCTGTAATGTCTTAAAGTTCATTGAGTGTCTCAGGACAAGTTTTGTTTTTTTTTTTTTTTTTAATTCTTTGTCATGTATCTCCATAAATCTGAGATTGGACATTGGTAGATTATTTACTAATAGTTTGTTTGGTGAGGTCATGTTTTCTGGGATGTTCTTGATGCCTGTGGATATTCACTAGTTTCTGTGCATTAAAGAGTTAGGTATGTATTTTAATTTTCACAGTCCAGGTTCGTTTGAACCTGTCCTTCTTGAGAAGCCTTTCCAGATATTCAAAGGGAATTGACTGCTGTGATCTGTCTTTGATTAAAGAGTTTTTGATTGATGTCTTTTTGATTGAAGAGCCATCTCAGCACTGAGGGCACTTAAGCATAGTAACATTTTTACTCTTGCAGTCTCCTAGTGACACCTTCTTGGTGGACTTGGGTAAGACATGGGCGAATTCCCTGGATTGCCATTCAAAGTCTCTCACTCTCTTCCCTCACTCTGTGCTGGAGTTGGAGGAGGAATGATGTGGGCACTCTCCTATAGCCACTGCAACTAGGTCTTCGCCAGCCCAGTCTCACCCAAAGTCCAGGTGACTGCTGCCTGGATACCACTGATGTTTATTTAAAACCCAAGGATTCTTTAGTCAACAGGTAGTAAATCCTGCCAGGAATGGGTCCTTCCCTTCAAGTCAGTGTGTTTCCTTCTGGTTCAAGATGGGTGTTGAAATGTCATCCAGGGGCTTCAGGAGTCTGCTTGGCACTTTATTTTACTGTGGCTGAGATGATATCCAATTTGCAAAGCAAAGTCCTCTGAACTCTTCCCTTTCCTTTCCCCAAATGGAAAAATGACTCTTCCTGAGCCACTCTAGCTACAATGGGATGGAGTGATATAGGCACTGGTTTAGCCATTGCTACTGGTGTCTCAGTGGTTCATGTGCATCCTAAGTCCACTGGCTCCAAGCCAGTATAGCCATAGGAATTGTCCAAGGACTGTAGCCTTGTTGCCTGACTACCTTATGAATTTAGTCCAAATCCCAGGCCTCTTTTTGTTAGTCAATGTTGGGGCTAGCTGGAACTCAGGTTTCAGGTCAGAGTATTTTTCTTTCTGGATGAGCTGGTCTAAATGCTCCCTCTGTGGGCTCTGTCAGTATTCTGTCCTGTGTTGTGTTCCTCTGTGATTGGGTAGTCCTGCATTCCAATGCCAAGTCCCACAATCAATTCTCTCTCCTTCTACTGAGCTCACAGCTTCTGTTTCTACTGAGTGTGCTTACAATACCATAGCAGTAGATGAAGGATGATTGGGGTAGACAATGCAAGGCTGTCTTTTCTGCCCTCCTCAGGGCCTCTTTCCATGATGTAATGTTAAAATGAGATAGTATGATTGTTCACCTGATTTTTGGTTCTTCTGAAGGTGCTTCCTGGTGTGGACAGTTGTTGAATTTTGTGTTCATGTGAAGGGACAATCACTGGGGGGTTTCTCTTCAGCCATCTTGTTCTGCCCCAATATGCTCAGTCTTTTAGTTTTTGCCTACTGTTGTGTGTATGCATGTATAGTTGTCACATCTTCCTAAAAATTGACCCTTTATTATTATAAAATGTCCTTATTTTTAGCAATGTTTTGTCTTAGAGTCAATTATTTCTGATAGTAATATAGTCATTCCAGATCAATTATGGTTACTGTTTATATGGTATGTTTTCTAATGTCCCTTTAATTTCAATTTAGTTGGGTCTTTAAATATATAACATGTCTCTTGTGGACAGCATATAACTGGATAATACTCTTTTTGTTTTCAGTCTGACATTCTCTGCATTTAATTTGGATACTTAACTCATTCACATTTTATGTTATTATTGGCATGGTTGGATTTACATATGATATTTTGCTATTTATTTATTTATTTCAGGATATTATGGGAGGACAAACATTTTGATTACAAGTAATGCCTTTGCCTCACCCAAGCCAGGACTAGAGGTGTGCCCTTCCCCCATACAGTGCACACTGCATCCATTAGTTGTAGGTTTACCCACACCCACCCCCCAACCTGACTGACACTCAATGGATATTACTACCACGTGAGCACCTTAGTGTTGATCACTTAGTTCCAATTTGATGGTGAGTATATGTGGTGCTTGTTTTCCCATTCTTGTAATATCTCACTTCTAAGGATGGGCTCAAGCTCTATATAGAATAATATAAGAGGTGCTAGATCACCACTGTTTTTTGTAATTGAGAAGTATTCCATAGTGTACATATATCACATTTATTAATCCACTCATATATCATTTTGCTCTTTATTAATAAATGGATATAGCTACATGTAAGAATGCCTTGGATTTCCATTCTTCTTATCTAAATGTTAGTATATTTTCACTATCAAGTACCTTTCCGTTTATCTTAAATCATTGGCCAATTTCTAGGTAGAAGAAATAGTAATTGTGAAAATCTTCCACAGTTTTATAGCTGCTTTTTGAAGATAGAATATGGTGACAACATCACTGTACTATGCTAGAAACTATTGCATAAGGCATTTGCAATAGTTCAGGAATAAATCAAAAACAGTCTGAACTAGATATGAATATTAATGAATACTGTAAAATAGATTTCTAAATATTTAAAAGGTAAAATAAATAAAAATTAAAGAATAATTACATTTTTGAAGTGATATCAAGATGTATTCTAGGTCAACATAATAATTAAATTAAATTTAAAGTAAATTAAATAATTAAAGTAAAACATAATAATTAAAATTGTAGGTTTAGGGATACTCAAGCTGGATCAATGCCATGCACATGGGTTGGCAGAATCAACATTGTTAAAATGTCTACTACCCAGATTGATCTACATTCAATGCAATAACTATTAAAATACCAAAATCATTTTTTTGCAAATCTAGAAGAAATAATTCTATGCTTTGTATGGAACCAGAGAAGACCTCCTATAGCAAGAGGAATATTAAGAAAAAGAACAAACTGGGAAGCATCAATTTACCAGACTTCAAGCTATAATACAAGGTTATATATAGTAACTAAAGCAGCATGGTACTGGCACAAAAACAGAGACAGAGCAATGGAACAGAACTGAGAACCCAGATATAAAACCATCCTTGTAAAGCCATATAATCTTTGACAAAGCAGACAAAAATACACTGGAGAAAAGAATCCTTATTCAATAAATGGTGCTGGGAAAAATTGGATAGCCACATGTAGAAGACTGAAACAGGATCCACACCTTTCATTTCTAACAAAAATCAACTCACGGTGGATAACTGAAATCTAAGGTATGAAACTATAAGAATTCTATAGGAAAATTTTGGAAAAACTCTAATAGACATTGGCCTAGGGAAAGAATTTATGAAGAAGACCCCAAAAGCAATCACAGCAAAAATAAAAATAAGTAAATGGGACCTGATCAAATTAAAAAGCTTGTGCACAGCCACAGAAGCTATCACAAGAGCAAACAGACAGCCTACAGAATAGGAGAAAATACTCACATGCTACACATCTGATAAAAGGCTGATAATTAGAATGCATATAGAACTCAGGAAAATCAGCAAGAAAAAAATCAAACAGTCCCATTAAAAAGTGGGCAAAGATCATGAAAATATTCAAAGAAGACAGACTAATGGCCAAGAAACATATGAAAAAATGTTCAACGTCCTAATCATCAGGGATATGCAAATGAAAACCACAGTGAGCTATCACTTAACTCCAGTGAGAATGGCTTTTATTAAAAAGTTTCAGAACTATAACTGTTGTCATGGGTGTGGAGAGATAGGAACACTCATACACTGATGGTATCACTGCAAATAGTACAACCTCTGTGGAAAGTAATATAGAGATATTTCAAAGAGCTACAAGTAGAATTACCATTTGATCCAGCAATCCCATCACTGGGCATTTACCCAAAGGAAAACAAGACATTCTATATATATAAAAAAAAAAAGACATCTGCACTAGAATGTTTATAGCACCACAATTCACAACTGCAAAGATGTGAAAAAACTCAAGTGCCCATCAATACATGAGTGGATCAATAAAATGTGATATATGTATACTATGGAGGTTTACTCAAAAACAAGGATGGTCTAGCACCTCTTGTATTATGCTGGATAGAGCTGGAGCCCACTCTACTAAGTGAAGTATCACAAGAATGGAAAAGCAAGCACCACATGTACTCACCATCATATTGGTATTAACTGATCAACACTTATGTGCACATATAGTAGTAATATTCACTGAGTGTCAGGCAGGTGGGAGGGGGGAGGAAGGGATGGCTATATTCACACCTAATGAGTGCCATGTGCACCATCTAGGGAATGGACATGCTTGAAGCTCTGACTCAGGTGGCAATATATGTAACATAAACATTTGTACCCCCAGAATATGCTGAAATAAAATAAAATTGTAGGTTTAAGTCCTTACTCTGTCACTTTGGGCTGAGTGCCCTTTCTAAGCTTCAATTTACTCACATGAAAAAGAAGAAAATTAATCATTTTGGTGTGAGGATTTCTTATAACAATGCACATAAAATTGTTTGTGTAGTGCCTGGCATTTTGTGAGTGCTTAAAAATATGACTTTCACCATTTTTAGGTCATCCTCTATTCCTATATCAGTCTTGTTAAATTTATTAGCAATGCCATTGAAAATTGCTCACAGCCACCTATGACATATTCCGTAAGAACTCTGCAAGAAACTAAGATATTTCTAATTCTTGCTATGATAAACATAAGTAATATTCTTAAAATAATTAAGAAACATAAGATTTTTATACTAAAATCTCTAATTATTTCATGAAATAATTGTCATCAGTAATGAGGAATATGATATTTTTAAGAGAAGCTCTCAATTACCTTTAAAATAGCTGTCAAATTTTCCTCCCTGTGTAATATATTCCAAAGGGGTTTTAAAAATAACATTTATTTCCTCTCCAATTTTCCTCGTTCCTTCAGCAAACACTGATTATTTTCCCTAGTGTCCTGAATAGAGATTGAAATCAATGTGGATTTGGGATTTATTATTTGATTAGTGTACCTGAATCATTAATGATATGAGCTCAACTCCTAAAATAGTTTGAATAAAGAGCTGCTGTCACAGATCACACAAAGGGAGACCAACAATGCAAGCCTTCATTTCTGCACATTAATATTAACTACTAACTCATGCCCCTGACCTTATTTTAGTAGAAAAATCAAATGAATTCCAAAATACATCATGATGGTTGTGTTTTTATTTATTTTTACTCATATATAATTTATACTTTCCATATTTCCAATATATATTTGAAATTGGTTATAATAAACACACAAGACAATAAAAGATAAAGGCAAAAGGAGATCAGGAGATAGCAAAAGGGATATAGAGGTAATTCTACCTGAAATCTCAAGTCAGAAGGTGATTAAGCATTGCCTTTAGCTTTGCTCTTCTGGCAGTCAAAAGAAAAAATGAAATTATGAATCACATATTCTCACCATCTAATTAAAGGGAATGTAATGGTTCTACAAATGATAGAAACTTTTCTTGCCCTAAATTCTTGGAGGAATTCAATTTCAATTTGTTACAAGACACAATGTGTAACAGATAAAACAAAAGTCTTCTGCAGCAATTTACAACAGATAAAAATATATTCTTCACATAGTAATTTTTTCATGATTGCTTAATAAAAACCAAGGAAGTGCTGGTAAATACTACCCCTGAGAATGCTTTTAATAATAACAACACAAGTGTCATTTCGATCTCTACATGTAATAGACACTGTGGACCCATCTCACTCAACCTTTCTGTAGTAATGCTTACTTCTGTAACTCTCTGCTGTGGCTTCGTAAAGACCACTTTCTCATGTTACCTCTTTCTCTGATCGCTTCTGTTCAGATACACCCTAAAGCTTTATTGACTTTCTCTCACCCTATATGTTTTTACTGAGCAATTTAGCAGATACCCAAAGCTTCACCTACCAACTACATACCAATGATTCACACATCTATATGATCATTCCAGGACTCCTTCCTTAGGTCCAGTCCTTCACATCAACTCCCAGATGTTTGGTAGTTACCTAAAAATCATCTGGTTTTTAAACAAAACTGCTTTCCTCTTGTATTTCGTGCTTTGGAAATTCACACCATTACCAAAATTCTGCCAAAGCACACTGATCAGCCACTTCTCAATTCTATCTTACTAGGTTTCCACATCTAAATGATATTTCTCATCCTCACTGTTACTGCCTTATTTCAAGCCCTTATTATTTTTTTGTTCTTATTTGTGTACAAGTCTGCCTTCCTCAGCAGAAAATTCTTTGAAAGGAAAACCTGTTTTATCTTTAACTCAACATCAAGTATAGACAGATCCTGTCATGCTATTGGTTAATTAATGCATACTTAATGAATACATGAAAAAGTGATCATATGAGAAGGGAATGAAAAGTACTGAGTTAGTTCTTCACATCATATTTCAATGATTCTAAGAGGCTCATGTATAAGATTCATCATTATTTTATGAGCCATTAACCAAGGAAAAAATAGTACTGATTATGGTAAGATGCCATCAATTATGAGACAAATTCTAGTTTTAGAGATGTGAAAATGGGAGCAAAAACAAATATGTCCAACAATTGATGAAAATTGATACATATTATCAAATTGTGCCACTTTACCATCATACCAAAAAAAATGAACTTCTTAACCTCAAGAGAACTGACTGATAGCACAAACCACCAAGAAATCTCTCTCTTTTTTTTTTTTTTTTGGCTCTTTGTTATAGCCCTGTTTAGCTTACTTTCAGTCACAATAGTGTCATATACTTTGTGTTGTTATTGCAGGTGTTGTTTCTCCTTTCAACTTCCCCGGTTCTATACGACTACTGCCACACCCAAAGAGAGCTTAGATCACACAAAGATTCAGGTTTAATTTCTGCTCATTTCTGGGCTTCACTCATATTTTTAAAATCTTAACAATAGGAATTAAAGAAAAGAATCTGCTTTCTTTGGGCCAGATAAGACAATCATTAACCTTTTGCCTACCTGCCTTTTAGGTATTGTTTTGAGGCAATATAACGTATAACTGGAGAAATTCAGGAGGTCATCAATCCTTCCAAAGTTTGGCTCAGTTATCCCCAGACAATGGAAGAGAAGTGAGTAAAAGACAGTTGTTTCTAAGGGCACACCAGAGAAAGCAACCTTATTGGGATGAGGATAAGGGAGCTACCATTCATTCATTCACTCATTCAAGCCTTTTACCTATTTGCCAGGCATTATACATAGCCTCTGTCCAGGTTGAAATGGTCAACACTACTTCAGAAACTTCACTTTAGGTATCAGGAATTCATCTGAAACTTCTTTAAAATTTAAGTCTATTTAATAATTATTCTGATAACTTCAAACTGCCAGTCATACTTTGTGATTTGAGGAAGCAGCAAGATGGAAAGGCATTTCTGGATGTTTCTGCCAAAAAAAGCCCAGAAGATAAAATTCTTGTTACTTTAATGAATCCTTCCTACCATACTCACTCACCAGGATCAAGTAGGAAAAATAAAATTTTCTGGCTCCACATCCATCCCCCTAGAGCTGTCCTTTTATGATTCTTTCTCTTTAAAGTCATAGCTTCGTAAGTTCTATTTATCCCCTGACCATCTATGTAAGGATGCTGAAGGAAAGAGCAAAGGAGAAAAATAGAATGACGCCAACATGTTCCAGCTATGGCCACCCTTGCACCTTTTTCCTTTGTAAAAATTCATTTTCCACTTTTGGTAACTGTGAACTCTTCCACATATATGCTCTTCTACTCAAGAGTGCCTTAGCTTATTAATTCACCATTGCCACTCGTACAGGTGATGATGATGATAATGATGATGATGATGATGATCATAGCAGAGAATTTTATATTGACCATTGAATGTATTATAGGCATTGGGCTAAGAATTTCATTTATTCTCAATAATATTACCATGAAGGAGAACTATTATTAAGTTATTTTGAGAATAAGAAGATTGATATTTACAGAGATAAGTAATTTGCCTATGGTTACCTAGCAGATATTCAAATAACTATTCTCACTCAATCTTCCTACTTTACCATTCTTCATGTGTGGTCACAAAATGGCTAGTGCATGTCTGGCCACTGCAGCTGGATTATGGGCAGGAAAATCAGTGTAGTACATTTAGATTGCGGACAGGAAAATAAATGTGGTATATTTATCATGATAACAAAATCTTCCCAGAAATTCCAGTAGACTCCCACTGATACCTCATTAGTCAGAATGATGTCACAGAACCACCTACAACTATAAGAAATAGTGGAGAATAAAATGTTTTATTTTCAGCTGTGTGGATTGCTGCCCTATTATAGTTCTTTTTATAATGAAAAAGGGACAAAGATGTGGGGTTTGCTATTTGCAGTGTCTGTGACATGAACTATGTCTGTTCAACTACTTTGAAACTTGAAAGCACAGAAATTGAGCAACCAATCTCCAAAAATTGACTGAAACAACTATCTAATTTTAGTAATAATTTATATGTGATAAAGTATGAAGAACCATAATTATTTTAATGGTGAAAATGATGATTAAATTTGACTTATCTACAGCCATATGTTTTTAATCAGACTATGTAATAAAATACTTTATAAATATTTTCTTAAAATTTATCCTTTCTTCTCTATTTCTTCCAACATTTTTCTAAGGTAGGCCTAGATTATTGCTATTACTTTTTAACTGGTTCCCACACTTCCAACTTCAATCTATTTCAAATTCATCCTCCAAATACCTGTCAGAAAGTTGGAAAACACATATCTAACTATGCCAAATTTATACTAAATACATTTTACCTCTTCCTTCAGAAAACAAGCCCCAGCTTATCTGCTAGATGAAGACCCTCCATAACCCAACCTCTTTCTGCCACTCCAGCTTGGATTTGTGCCTACTCTTCTCTTGCATCTGACATTCACAAAATAACTTAGTGATAGTTCTAATTCATGGGGATTTTACTGGGACTGAATAAAGTGCTTATCCCAACGCCTGGAACATATTTCCAGCATTGAGCAATATTTCTCTAGCCTCTTTTCATTTGATGTTTCTGTATTAAATGTATAAAATCATTTGATGATTTGTATTCTCTTCTCTTATCAGGCTAACTCCTTTTCATTAAACTGTAACAAACACACAAAATTAAGAGGAAAACAGTCACCTCAGTTCAGACACTATTTCTTCAAAGATATCTTTCCTGGCTTTCTTCTGAGCCCTCATGAGACTGCATGACTAAAGCTATCACAGAAGCCAGCTCCTCATACTGAAATTATCTATAGAGATGTTTGTGCATTGGGCTAGCCTGTTTCTTGTGTTTTTTTTATAATTGTATCATCAATGTTAGCATTTAGTAGGTGCCTCCTAAATATTTGACAGAAGTAATTATGTCACATATACATGTTCTTTAATTATAGAGAAAGCAATTTCATTTCAGCACTATCAAAACTGTTTTTCTATTAATCATTTAAATTCACATAGAAATTAACTTTACCAACAAAGCAAATTTTATCTTTTGTAATACACTGAAGAAATTGCAAAGCAAGAAAAACCAATCATTTAAAACCTCTTCGAAAAAAATGCAACATATAATATTGGAATAAATGACATGGAGAAGTAAATTTTTTTAAAAAAGAAAACTCCAGATTGGAATGAAACGATTTTTTTTTTCTGTTTTAAGGTTGCTCTCATAGTTACAGAATACAATGTCTCCTTAGACAGTTCTTATTTTGATACTGGTAGGAACTAATGAATTTTTCCAGACTTGTATCTAGTTTTTATTATGCTCCTATATAATCTTTATTATACTTTCACAAAATCTATATTAACGCTTTGTATTAATATTAACAAGACTGGGTTTAGAATGCCACAGTTCTCTTTAAATCTTAAAATTGGGAGAGACTCTTTCCTTTAGTGCGTAAAGAAACTGGATCCAAAAGCGTTAAGTCACTAGTCCAAAGTCACATGGCATTAACGGCAGAGCTAAGACTAGAACTAGGACACCAGATGCAAAGTATTTTCTTCTGATAACTTAGGAATGTATCCCAAATTTCATTGTGCCAGTTTTATCCTGTGTCAATCTACCTAAATTGGAAGTGTCTTCCCCACAATCCCCTTTCCTGTGTATTTTTTGTATTGTGGTTGGCCAAAAGAGAAGTGTGTGAGATTCAGAAGTCAGATGCAAAGCAGCCATTACACCTTGAAACTCAGCAAGACTGCATATGTGGAAGAGAGATGCAAAGAAGCCATCAGATTCCAGCTTGTCCTCATGCTCCTCCACTCCAGGTGCAGCTCTCCTTCCCATCTGCTGGTCCTAATGACCAGCAGTGACCCCAGATACAGGAAAAACAGTCTCCAGGGAGCTCTCTACAAGCTCTTCCTTATAGTCCCACTCCAGCAACTGCTGTTTCTGGCCTTAGAAGCCCTGCTAGCCACTTTTCTTGATCGTCCAACTCCTGCTTTCAGATCCTCTTTCTCCAGTGACTCCTACAATTGCCAGGTATTCCAATTGCATAGGAATACCCGAAAAGGCTATTCCTATAACAAATTCTTTATTCCACAATGCTCACAGTGGCTCTGCTTCCCTGATTGAGTTCTGATTGACACATCCAATTAATTACCACATCCTCCACATCATTTTTAAAGGAAAAGTTTGATAAGGTGACATTTAGAAGAAATTAATTATAATAAAAAAGCTATTATAAATTAGCATATGGATTTACACATACAGATCTAAGCTTCATTCTCAGAATATAAGTTTGTATAGTAAAAACCTAATATAATATGATTTTGTTTCCAAAGAGTATTGATAAGTAAACCATACAAGGATTAAACCTGTGATTACATAACCATATTGATATAATGAAAGATCTAAGAAGCTCTTTATCGTGGTATTTTTCAAACTTATTTGTGAATATACCAAACTGTCAGAAAGGCCTTGAAGGCATTACCAAGTTCATGCCCACATAAGCATGTTTTTTGACTAACTCAGTGAATAATGACTTTTTTGGTTGGCTGAATAAATAAAAGAATGAATAAAGAGTATCTCTATCTTGCAATTAGTATGAGTGGGATGATTGCAGTTGAAAATGAGCCTGGCTTTTCTATTTCTTTTTATTATGCACTGCCAATCCACACTCAGCCAGGCTGTTTCTGAAAAATGTTGGTGTGAATACACCCTTCAATATTTCTTCCACACTGGCTGTAAATATAATCTAGGCATAAATCATCAAAAGTAAATACCAGTGAGCACTTTAATCCTTTATAATAAATCAGGGAAATAGGGAGCCTACGCCTAATGATGAAGTGTTAGTGTAGGTCAAACCAGCAGTTGCTGAGGAGGGAGTTCTTTAGAGAACAGGGAGCATTTTGTTAAACACTCTGAATTCCACTATAGGGTGGGAATTTTTTCCACGCATTTCTATCTCTTCTGGTTAAGTGCTGCCATTGTTTTACTTCATCAAATCAAATAAGAATGAAATTTTTTTTCTGAATGCATACTGTCTCAATAAACTGAGCTAGATGTTAAATAAGATAGAAAATAATCATAAAAATTTTCTTCCCTCAAATAATTTCTAGGATGTGAGGATGATCTGGCTGCAACATATGTCACCCCACTGATTCCCAGAGTTGATTCGGCTGACCTGGCTGGCTTAGCAGGTGCCCTCTTCCTCCCTCACTGCTCTGTGTGTGTCCCTCCCAAAGCCGCATTCTTGGTGGAAGAGGATGACCTTCTCCGATAGAGGAGGAACGGTCTTTGGTCAAGGGGATATGAGTACCTAAGCTCCCCTGCTAGAAACTCTAAACAAGCTCTCAAATAATTTCTATTTAATAGCGGAGATGAGATACATATATAATTAATTTCAGTACAAGGTCGAACATTCTCAGTGTCACAGGTGAAGTGTATATTAAGGTCTGACAAAATTAGGAAGAGACAGAAATTACTTTGAGATGGAGAGATTGGGGAAATCTTCCTGGAGTAAGCAGCATTTGAGCCAATCCTTGAAACTAAAGTCAGACTGGGGGTTCTGAAAGACAGTTTAACAAAACTAACAAAGGCAAAGGCCTGTAAGTGAAGTTACAAGACAAAATCCTAGATAAATTTGGATTGCAAATAAACAACAACAAAATTTTTGTATAGGAATGCATCATGACTTACAGAGGATATATGTATATTAAAAATATTTGTTCTTTATCTGAAATTTAATTATTTTATTTCAGCATATTATGGGGATACAAATGTTTAGGTTACATATATTGCCTTTGCCCCACCCAAGTCAGAGCTTCAAGCATGATGGGTATATTCACACCTAATGGGTGTGGTGAAATTTAAATTTAACTGAGGCTGGTGTATTTCTATCTGTTAAGTTCAGCAACTCTACATGAAGGGAAAACCACATGGGTTATACTGGGGAGAGAGAGTGGTTCGGTTGGTATTACAGTTGGAATTGTTCCCTTCATTCCCCAAATAAATATTCTGAAATCTAGCCCCTGGTTCCTTGGAATGTGGCCTTATTTGGAAATAGGGTCTGTACCGAGGTAATAAAATTAAAATGAGGTTATGTAGGCTTCAATACAATAGAATTGCTATCTTTATAAAAGAGGGAAATTTGGAAACAGAGACAGACACACATAAAGAGATGACAATGTGAAGACAGGGGCAAAAATTTGAATTATGTTGTCATAAGTCAAGGAATGTGTGAGGCTACGAAAAGCTGGAACTGGCAAGTTAGGAGCCTTCACCTACTACAGGTTCGAAAGGGAGTGTGGTCCTGCCATCAACTTAACTTTGCACTTCTAGTCTCCAGAACTGTGAGATAATAAATTTCCTTTGTTCTAAGCCACCTAGTTTGTGATGCTCAGTTATGGCAGCCTTAGGAAATTCATATAGTTGACTATAGCCAAAGGTGTTTGAAAAGAAAACGTAGTTTTTTTGTGAGCTGAGACAAGAAGATTAGAGCCCTGGAATCCTCAGGAAAAGAGTCTAAACCCCCTATGTTTTCTGCATATCTTAAAAACATACTTAATGCTGGAGTCTATAGGCATAGCAATGAGGAAAGCTAAGCTAAAGGTCCAGCATATTTTATTTTCTTAGAACATTTATTTTATTTTAACCTAGAACCAAAACAACACTAGAGGATATATTATGAGTGCAAAATGGGCAGAATTAGACTATAAAGCTCTTGAAATAAATTTGAAGGTCTAGCCCTTGCTTCAGGTTAGATCCCCAAATCCTCAGAAATAATCTTTCATATTCTTTTTTTCATCAGAAACACTTTGGTGGAGAAGTTGTAAAAGCAGTATTTAATTAGTGAAGAGCCACAGAAATTTTTAGAACAGGCACTCTGAAAAGATTTTAGGTATAAGGCATAAGAATACAAAATAATATACCCCTGTGCTCAAGGAATTTGTCATCAGATTTTATAAAAAAGACACAAAAATGAAATGTAGAATTTAATAATTATTGATTCAAGATGATAAATTAAATTCTTTCTCTATGGCTATTTGGAAATGCTATAGCAATAAGGGAAAGCATCATGAGAGATAGTAACAATTTTTAGTGGATGTAGAGGATGGAATAGATTTGGAAAGCACATGTAAAATCATTTCATTAATATTTTGATTAAACAATGTAAAATTTCACTCAATATTTAAAAAATCATCTGTGAATGAGAGCAGCAAAACAAGAAAGTGTATTATTTTAATAATTTGTTTATGTCATTTTGATAATCTCAAGAATGCGATCTCATCTAAGGATGAAGTAGAAAGCCAATCCAGGGGGCTCTTCAGGCTTGTATTCAAAACACTCTTAGTTATGGGAAAAATAGTCCTTAGGAAAATGTTTTTTGGAGAGTATCTATGATAGGCTGCTAAGTTGATATCTTTGCTGAGATGACTCTGAGTGCTCTAGCTTCTGTATGTAAAATCCTCCAGTTTGCAAAGGCCCTGGAAAAGTAGCACTTGAATGAATTCTTTCACTATCACCCCCCAAATTGAAAAAATGAGTAAAATCCAGAAAAATCTGGTTATGAATCTACTAAGACTGGATAGTAATCACCAGGGACTATTTCTTTGAAGAATTTTCTTTCTATCTTATTCCAAAAAGTATCTAGGTAATTAAGTTTTATATAGTTACAAAAGACAATAAAAAATAGTCTAAAATACAGAAAAGATAAAAGTATAAGAAAAAATATGAAGCCAGAAATGACCAATTACACTTCCTTAAGTATTACATACTTTTTGAGAGATGGCTGCAATTGTTTTCTGATCTCCTTAGGTGCTAGGAAGAGAAGAAAACACGATTCATTATAGCTGTGCTTTTCTAATGTTAGTGTGAATGAGAATCTCTAGGATCTTAGGAAGACTCTAATTTGGAAGGTCTAGGGTGGGCCTGACATTCTGCATTTCTAGCAAGCTTTCAGAGGATGCCAATGCTGCTGTACCATGGACAACACTTTGAATAACAAGGAGTTACTTTTAAACATATTTAACATCTCTGGGCTACTACTTTTCCTATTCAATTATTTGTCTTCCCCATTAGGATATATGTAAGTTTCTTTAGATCAAGAATAATATCTTATTCACCTGTGTAATGAGAGATGGCTCAATAAATGATCATTCCTTCACATGTTTCATCATGACTTTTCTTTGAGTGAAGAATGATATTACTCTAACAAGGAATGTGCCATTTCTGATGAAGTTTTTAGTTTGGTGAAAATCACGTGAAAGGAATAGAACAACTATCTAGCCAACATATTTGCTGATTCATCAAGGAAAGACAAAGCATAATAAAGAAAGTATGATACATTGAATCAAATATTTTGAAAGAAGGAGGCCTAGGAAAGAAAATGGTTCTGAACCTAAGGAGATTATGGTTTTTGATCCACATCCATCATCTGAGTAACAAGGAAAATATTATTTATGCTTTCTGCCTTTGGTCCTTTCATCTGTAATAGAAGATTCCAAGGTTAAATATATGTACTAAAATGTTAAGGGAGACCACCAAAAGAGGAGAATTAGAACATATAGCTTCTAACCCACTCTATGGAATGAAAGAAAGAAAAAAGAAAACATGGTAAATTCAACAAAAGACAACAAAAGAATGAAACCCCACCAACAAAAAAATCACAGTAAATAGAAATCATAAAGGAGACACAGAATGAGATGAAACACAATAATAGTAAAGTAAAATTTATTAAATTACCCCTTTAAAAAAGACAGTAATATTAAGTTAGAAAAAGAAATTTATTCTTAAGCTGCCAGTCTAAGACATGATAAAATAAACTGACACAGAATGATTAAAACTTAAAAATGTAACTCTCTATGTATAATAAAACCAATAGCAAAAGTAAAATATCTAGTCATATTAATTAATATTATTTATCAAATAACTATAATTCAAAATAAATAATACTAAAATTATATTTTACAATGATAAAATGTACAATGATAAAATGAAAAAAATTCAATAGTCATGAATCAGCAAATATCTAATAAATTGCTAAATATGTTAAAAAAATTCTTGTTGAGGCAAGAAGAAAAGAAACAATTCTATTAATACAATCATAGAGTTTTAAACAAAGCTCTATCAGAAATTAGCAAACTAAATTGTCCAAAATAAATTAGAACATAGGTGAGTAGTATAATTTCAATTTAATCATAATTGATGTATAGAGAACTTATAACCAACAAAAATGCCTATTTTTTAAAATACATCAAAATTTTTTTAAAGATCACTAAGAAAATCTTGATAAACTTCCAAAACACAAACAATATTGCTGATAAAACACAGTATTATCAATATATAATCGAAGGAGAATTTTTTTTAAATTCTTGGAGTAAAGAGTAAATCAAAATTAATAAAAAATAAATATGTATAGATGGATGACAATGTGTGAGAATAAACTATGCTATAACTCAATTATAGCATAAAATACCAAAAGAAATACCAAAATATCTCAAGATATTATGAGAAAAATATATTGAAAGTAGAAGAAGGGAAATAATGAAAGTAAAAGTAAAATATATTAAATGAGAGCAAAGGGAGAGAAAAGTAGCAGACTGATGATAAAATCAAATGCTGATTCTTGAAAATAGCAATAAAACTGAAAAAACTTCAGGTAATTATAAATGATATCCCTCCCCAAAAAGATGACACATAAATAATATTAGAAATGAATATTTCTATATGAGAAAGAATATGAGAAATAATATGAGAAAGAATAGACATGGGTAAGTTTTAACATGTTGCAAAAGGATACTTAGTAAAGATAATACTGAAATGTTTAAATCAGTAGTAAAATTTGACCTCCTAGCAGTATATTTATTCAAAAAAAGGCAGAAAAACCAAATAGCTCAATATCTGCAGAAATTGAATTGTAAGGTTAATTAAATATTTACCTTGAGGCAAAAAGGCCTCTGGCCCAGACAGTTTTATGGTAAAGTTCTAAACCTTAAAGTTTAAACTTATATAAATTTTTCTTGGCATAAAACACAACAGAAAACTTTCAAATTCATACTTTGAGGTTAGCCTCACTTTGATACTAAAACCAGAAAAAGACAAAACACAGGAAAAAAGGTATAGAACTCTAAAAGAAATGTTTTCAAATTATAGCTAACAATATTTTAGCATTTGAATTTTACTCCAAATATGTAGGAAAGTACATAATATGAAAGAATATGTGATCATCTCAATAGATGCTCAAAAATTTTGTTTAAAATTCAACATTCTTTCCTGATTATTTCTTTAAAAATGTTTTATAAAGGAATTTTTCAACCTAAGAAAGAGTCTCTTTCAGAACACATTGTAACTGTAATTCATCATGGGAAATCAATAAAGCCAAGCAATTAAATTCAAGACAGGATGAGGAGACTCACTACAACCACGAAATACACTTTGTGCAAGACCTAGCCAATTAAACAAAATGGAAAAAAGTAGAAAATACAAAACTGTTCAGCATTTATTAATGACTTAAGGATCTATATAAATAATAAAAAAGAATTAAGTGAAAAATTACTAGAATAATTTACCTGTTTAATAAATTTCTGGATATTAAATAAACACAAATCAATAGTTTACTCAAAAATAATGAGAAAATAAAATGGAATAAAAGATTTCATATACAATAGCATAAAAGGCCATAAAATTTCTAGAAATAAATCCAACAAGAAATGTTAAAGCCCTATAAAGAGAAAATCATGGAACTTTAGTGAAAGACACAAAATGAAATCTAAAAAATAAGAAGCATTCTGTGTTCCTAGATGGAGAATTTTAGTGCTTTAAAATTATTTTTCCCAAATTAATCTATAATACAAAAACCTTCTCAAACAAAACAAGATCACTTTGAATGAAACCTGACAATTCAAAAATTATATGGAATGTGTTAAATTGTCAAAAACATTTTGAAAAAGAACAATAAAGTGGTGTCACTATCATAAAGTACATGGAATAAAACCCCACACAGTTCATGCCAGAATAAACAAATCAGTTAACAAAAGAAGAATTCCTAACAGATCATGTGCATATGCCAATATACTTTATGGTAAAGGTGATATTTCATGTCAAAAGTTGGCCTACTAAATAAATGATCACGGGAAAATGGGGTCGCCATTTACAGAAGGAAAATAAATCCAGTCTGAGGCAAAAGGTGTCAGCTGCTCAGGAAATCCATTCCTTCATCGGGGAAATGATGTGACTGGTGGCTGACTCTAGGAAAGACTGCGTGAGAGACCACCTCATATACCACTTCCAGACGCAGCTCTGAAAAACTCACACGTACGCTTCCACCTCATCTTTTGTCTCACTAACAGCAATAAAAATGACCCTCAGGCAAGCCTTGCAAACCAAAAATGCCAAATGGCAGAGCCAGAGTTACCTGGATCCCCAAATCACTCTGTGAAGCTAAACTGCCCATGAGCCCTAGTCACCATTGACCTGAATTGCCTGGAGCTGGTGCTTGAGTGAAACACTTCTGTTCTGTTTGACTCATTTTTTAAAAATCTGCTTGCCTCAGCAATTATGTTCCCTAACTAATACAATCTGTTTTTCATAATGAATAAAAATGAGTCTCATTGTGGATTAAAGAGATATGCAGTTCCAAAACCCATGAAATAAGAATGGAAAATGACAATTATTTTACCTTACAAAATTAAAATCTCCCTTTAGAAAGAAATAACTAATAATGTTAAAAGAGAGTGACAGCTTAGGTAAAAATATTTGTGTTGTGTATAAAACATTTGGTTTCTATGTAACAGAACTCCTATATTTTTAAAAAGAAGAAAACTAACCAATGGGAAAACGGACAAAGTAAAACAAATGGGACATTCATAGAAAAAATTAAAAGGTACTCAATGTATCAAGCAGTTGGAGAAATACAAGTAAAAATAAAAATTAATATTTCCCCCTATCTGATTAGTACAAAAAAAATCCCCAAAATTTAGTAACTAAAGAATAAATATGAGGAAAGATTCGAGTGAACTGGCCTTGTCATGCATTGTGAATGTGAATGTAGCCCATAGGGTCTAACTACAACAGTCTAGCAGTTTTCATTACATTCAAAAATGAACATGTATTTTAAGTACCAGTTCTGCTTCTAGGTATCTATTATTTTTATTTTTATTTTTTTTAATTTTTTTTTTTTGGAAAAAGAGTCTCGCTTGTTGCCCAGGCTAGAGTGAGTGCCGTGGCGTCAGCCTAGCTCACAGCAACCTCAAACTCCTGGGCTCAAGTAATCCTGCTGCCTCAGCCTCCCGAGTAGCTGGGACTACAGGCATGCGCCACCATGCCCGGCTAATTTTATATATATATTAGTTGGCCAATTAATTTCTTTCTAATTATAGTAGAGACGGGGTCTCGCTCTTGCTCAGGCTGGTTTCGAACTCCTGACCTCGAGCAATCCGCCCGCCTCAGCCTCCCAGAGTGCTAGGATTACAGGCGTGAGCCACTGCGCCCAGCTCTATTATTTTTAAATACAACCTACTTCTACATTTATAAAATTATATGATTACAAGATATTCTGTGGAACATTCTTTATAATACCAACCCCTCTCCCCAAATGTGTTGCTTAATGGAGGAAAGATTAAAAGATTTGTGGTATACCTATATGATAGCACACCAAAAATACACCAGTATGCAATGCCATGAAAAGATTTTATAAACTTATGTAGGCCAGGCGTGGTGGCTCACCCTGTAAATCCTAGCACTCTGGGAGGCTGAAGCGGGAGGATTGCTCAAGGTCAGGAGTTCACAACCAGCCTGAGCAAGAGTGAGACCCCGTTTCTACTAAAAATAGAAAGAAATTAATTGGCCAACTGAAAATATATAGAAAACATTAGCTGGGCTTGGTGGCACATGCCTATAGTCCTAGCTATTTGGAAGGCTGGGGCAGAAGGATCGCTTCAGCCCAGGAATTTGAGGTTGCTGTGAGCTAGGCTAACGCCATCGCACTCTAGTCCAGGCAACAGAGTAAGACTCTGTCGAAAGAAAGAAAGAAAGAAAGAAAGAAAGAAAGAAAGAAAGAAAGAAAGAAAGAAAGAAAGAAAGAAAGAAAGAAAGAAAGAAAGAAAGAAAGAAAGAAAGAAAGAAAGAAAGAAAGAAAGAAAGAAAGAAAGAAAGAAAGAAAGAAAGAAAGAAAGAAAGAAAGAAACCTATGTAAACCAAACTAATAAGAAGAAATGCGGATATTTATGTTTTTAATTTATATCTTCTGTTGGTTATATTTATATTTTACATTTATATTTTTAAACATAAATGGCCCTTATCAAAAAGTCCCCAAACAATAAATGTTGGCATGGATGCAGAGAGATAGGAACACTCCTACACTGCTGGTGGGACTGCAAACTAGTTCAACCTCTGTGGAAAGCAATATGGAGATACCTCAAAGCGATACAAGTAGATCTACAATTTGATCCAGCAATTCCACTACTGGGCATCTACCCAAAAGATCAAAAGTCACTTTATGAAAAAGACACCTGCACTCAAATGTTTATAGCAGCACAATTCACAATTGCAAAGTTGTGGAAACAACCCAAGTGACCATCAATTCATGAGTGGATTAATAAAATGTGGTACATGTATACCATGGAGTACTATTCAGCTTTAAGAAACAATGGTGATATAGCACCTCTTGTATATTCCTGGATAGAGCTGGAACCCATTCTACTAAGTGAAGTATCTTAAGAATGGAAAAACAAGCACCACATGTACTCACCAGCAAATTGGTATTAACAGATCAACACCTCAGTGGACATATAGGAATATCATTTATCTGGTGTCAGGCAGATGGGAGGGGGGAGGAGAGGGTGGATATATACAAACACAATGAGTGAGATGTGCAACGTTTGGGGGATGGTCATGCTTGAGGCTCTGACTTGAGGGGGAAGGGGGGCATGGGCAATATATGTAACCTTAACACTTGTACCCCATAATACACTAAAAAAAAATCTTAAGAAAAAAACCATAAATCTGCCTATATATTTATATTATATATATTATACATATATATAAAATATACATATGTATATTTACATATACATGTAAATATGTATAAATGCATAGAAAGAGGATACTCCATGGAACACACACTGTCCACAGAGGCTACCTGGAAAAAGGAGTCAGAGTGGGACTATTAGCAATGGAGAACTTTTATGTTTTGTCCTATGCACATCTACATTGTTTATATCATATACTAAAATAACATATTCAGGTGTTATTTACAAAAAAATTTTGTTAAATTCAAAAAAAATTAAGACTTGACTCAATCAGTGTTTCTCCCAGTATATTCCATAAAACACTGGTCCTCTGATATGCTTCATGCAAAATGTGTTCTGAGATCAAATATATTTTTCATTCACATTTTTATGTTTCTCTAAAGGGGGCACATCTCCCAATCAATGTCAAAAGAAATTTTTCAGCTTCCAGATAGAAGGGTAGATTGTGAAGTAGCAGTTATTGACTATTTGGGCAAATTGTAACCAAATATCCCTGAACTGATCATAGGCATTTCAAAGCTGAGAAGAATTGGTGTGACTGATTTTACAAGTTCTGAAGGGTATCTGTAAAGTTAGATATCAAAAGTTTCTAGCTGCCTTTGAAGAGAAGCTATTTAACTTCCAGCAATATGTAATTAAATTAAAGATGAAAATGAAACTAAAAGTGTACCTAAATATAAAATGTGGAACAAAACCCAAGAATTCTTCAATGTAAATCCAAATTACATTGCCAGTTCTATAAAGGGCACAAACAGAAGCAAAAATAATGAAAAACTGCATGTCACCATGATGTTTCAACTTCTAACCACAGGTGATTCAGAATTTCAGATGTTATATGTGAGAAAACTGTAGCTTGTTTTTATATTTTTTATATAAAATATAAAAATATTATATATATATAAAAACTGACAAATAATGCAGCACACAATGATAATTGTATGTTATTGTCAGAGTAAAAACATGTGTGCACATTGAATATAGCAGAGGGTTTTTGTTTATGTTTAAATCATTGCTCCCAAAGCTGTTTTTAGATTGTTGGTGTCTCAAAACATGCTGCCCTCCTGCACACTGGCATTGCTGCTGTTCCTCAAAAATCCCATGCACACTCCTACCTCAAGGGTTTAGCATGTGCCATACCCTCCATAGCAGGGGTCCACCTGATAGCCACTTGACTGGATGCTTTTGCTCAATGGAGCCTTCACTGACCACCTTGTTTAAAAGTGAAACTCTACCTTGACCTCAGTGTTCCGTATTCCCTTTCCATGCTTCACTGTTTTTAATAGCAATTATCATTACCTGACTTACTATATTGTTTACTTATCTGGTTGTTATCTAACGCTTCCCATTAGAAATTAGGCACAGATTTTCTTTTCCCATTTCTTTACTCTTGTCTTGTATCCCCAATCCTTATAACAGTGCCTGATACATAATAGGAAGCCAATACATATTTATTGAATGAAAAAATAAATGAATGAATCTTGAAATCAATGATATTTATGAATTGAGAGAATAAAATATTAATAGATTAGTCTCCTGGAGATTCAGGAAGCTCATCAACAAATTAAATTCTCTAGGGGGCAATGCTATTTTTAAAAAGCTACTTAGTTTTTGGTGAAATGTTTTTTCTTCAAAGTTAGTTGACCATGGTACATTTTTCTCATGTAACATTAAAATACAGTAGAATGAATATGCGGTGTAAAATGTTGTAGAAAAGAGAAGGTACTCTAAAATTCCCTTAAACTCTATAATTTATTATTTTGATGAATGTGCCTTTGAGTCCTTCTTACTCTTCTTTTCCCCTCCTCTCTCTTGCTATGTTCTTCCTTAACTATGCCTTTGTGGTTATACCACAGGGGTGGAGAATCGTTTCATGTTGGAAAGCCACATTAATTTAGCTGTAATCTCATAAGGCCATATTCAAGAAACTTCAATTAGATATACTTAAAAATGTACATTATTTTGTAAAAATCTAACTATTATGTACTTAATAATTTCAAAAAATGAAAACTATTTGTTAATTTTAAAGTTAACTAACCTTTTAATGACTTTGTTGTGTCTTCTTTTTGTTTGGAAAGCATTTGTATATTTGGTTGCAGCATTGCAGTCTGCAGTTTCAGTTGATCCTCTAGATGGGTGACAAGTCATTTGTGACCTTAAGGGCGTCTTGATTTGGGTTAGGTAGAAGAATGCAGATTCGCAGCAATAAGTGGTTGAAAAGCAAGAAAGCATTTTTCAGGCATATTGGCAAAAGAATGTGTATTCTATTGCATTTTTCCAAATTTCAGTTTGATCTTTCTTAGTATCAAACAATGACTTTGAAATGTCATCTCAGATTTCAATCAATTCCATTTGTAGTTCTTTAGGTGCCTTGGTGATATCAACTAGGTGAGGCTGAAATGATAATTTGAGTGTGATGTCATGATTCTCAAAGTCAGTGAACCTTTCATTATATTCTCCAACTAATAGGTCTGTAACAACTGTGTATTTTTCAAATGATTTGCATATATCATTCTGCTCATCAATGGCCTTTGCTAACTGGGGAAAATGTTCGTCTAAAGTTTCCTTTTGAAGAAGAAATGTTTTGAAAAAATATAACTTTTTTCAAAATGCTTGCATTTTTTGCCACATATCATATATAGAATTAGTTTTACCTTACAAAGAAATATTAAAATCATTTTGATTTACATGCTATCACACAGAAATGCTGCATTCCTATAGAAATATTCTTTTCATAATTCACATTGCTAATTCTGTTCTTCATAAGATTTAACTATCTGTTCTCTACAGAGATAAAATTTTGGCTAACACCTATCCCTGAGATAGACAACACACTTTAGAATGATAAGGCAAATCCACACTGAATACCTCATTGTTCAACTTTAGCATATTACCAAACTGACAATGCCATGTTACATTGGCAGAAATATAGTTAACAATACTTATAACTTGTTGCTAAGTGTCACTTAAAATGTAGCTTTATCACAGAGATTTTGCTGATGTAAGATACAATGAAAAGAAATGAGAGCATCTGGATCTATTAATACATTTTTTTTATCTGTGCAATAAACCCTTCATGTTTTCCTGTCATGCAAGATGCACTGTCTGTACATACACTCACTAAATTTACCAAATTCAGTCCAATTTTATGACATTTGTCTTGGAAGTTGTTGAAGATATCTATTCCCCATTCATAAGAGTTCTCAAAGCAACTAACGTTTCATAGCAAAGAAAATCTTCACTTATGATTCAAATGAAGTATAAAACTTATACCAAGTCAGTAGGATCAGTTGATTCATCCAAAGCGATTGAATAATGTATATTTTCCGTTTGAAATATTGCATGGAAGTTGTTCTGTTAAATTGAAGGCTGATTCATGCTGCTGATCAGTTATGATTCTCCTTGAAAGAGGTAGTTGTTCACATTTTGAAACATTATTAGGGCTCTAAGCATCCTACAACTTTGACAATGCATTCTTGCACAATTTCTACATCACTGAATGGCTTCCTTTATTCCCCCGACTATATAAGCTACTCTATACAGTGCTTCCATGGCACTATTTCCAGGTTTTATTGCTGCTTGAAAGAATTGTCTTTGCTTTTGCTTTGCATCTTTTAATTACTGCAATACAACCTTTTGTGCCTCTCCCTCTAATTTAAAATATTTGTGGTCCTTATGAGTGTTATACTGCCGATGAGCATTGAATTTCTTTAATGTTGTTATTGCAATATCACAAAGCAAGCAAATCATCTTATCTTTAGCAGAAATAAGATAATATTTCAATTCCCAATCCTCATTAAAAAAAAAACCCTGTTTTTTTCTTTCAGTGTTGTTTTAGTCTTCTTTGACATGATGGGCTGTTAAGCAGACAGAATTAAAAAATACCATTGAGCTGTGCAACTATTCACAAATTCCACTGCAAACAGAAACACAGTGCATTGTTTTCAAAAGCTGTTAACAGATTTGTGAACTCGATCCCCATAAACTCTCCCAAACCAGCCTCATGGGGTAGTAGCACCAGTCAGACAGGGGAAGTTGGAACTAAATCATGTGCTTAGAAGCTGTCAAGTTAGCCCTTATAGCTTACCAATGTTCTAATTGTGCTGATCAATCTGGGAAGATTATGTCATTGAAACTTATTTTATTCTTTGTTATTTTAAACACATTCATTTAAAAAATAAAATTATAAAAGATGAACAAAAATGTATTAATAAAAATAAAAGTATTTGTTCTGTAAAATTTGGATTCAGCTAAAAGGCTGTGCTTAAGGTTGTAGAAGGCCACATGTGGCCTTAAGGCCACAGGTTTCCACCCCTGTTCTAGTACAATATAGTACTCGTCAAAGACATAAGAGTCCTAAAATCTGGCACTCAAGACACATGATGTAAATTGAAAGCAAATTTGAGCTAATTTGAAAAACTTTACAAAATAATAAATTTACAATAATAACAGTAATACAGAATAGTTCCATGCTAGGTGTATTTTGTAGTAAATCTTATATTTTAGTCAAAATGTACCAGAAAACAAAAACCATTTTAGGTTGTTATAGCAGAGAATATTTAAGGCAAGAAATTGGTTACACAGGTGATGGAGAGTCTGAGAAGGCAAACAGAGACAATGAGGCAGCCCCAAGATGAGCCACAGCAAGAAGGCACGGAGTCACTGAGAGCTGGGGGGTCTGGGGGCAGGTAACCCCTCAGAGCCCAGAAGCTAGGGGTGCCTAGTGAAAGGATGAACCACCACAGAGGAGATTTAGCCAGTGCCAGACATGGCCCAAAGAGATGAGGGGATTTTCTGGCTTTTTCCTTCTTTCCACACTCTCACCTCCCACAGGCACCTCCCCTTAACTGAATCAGATGACATGGAAGCCTGGGAAATGCAGCCTGCAGGAATCTGTTTCTCTGTCATGCAGAATAGAACTGAAGGGTAAGAAGAGGCAAATAGTCCCAGGACTTGCTCAGCTAAATATTTAATTTAATATAAACAACACATGAGTATTTGCCTTGGATTTCAGTTATGATGGTACATCTAACCAAAAGTTAAAAACAAAAAGAAAAGCATGTTAAACACAACCCACCCTCAGAAGTCTGTTTTTAATTTTAATACTCAATTATGAGTTTGTCAACAAACCCTTGCAATTAAATAGATATAAATTATCAATTGTAGTAAGTATATATGGAAACAATTAATGATAAAACTATGTTTTGATCACATATAACAACTATTAATACCCTATCATAGAAATTTCATTTTTATATTCCATGCTTGTTTTTTCTTAAGCTGGTATTCAATTCTGTCACAGTAGATGTCGCCTTAATAAAATTTTTTTTCCTATAATATAACATTCTATTACTTTTAATAATCACAACAACACAATTTATTAAATATTGTTTCTGTTTAGTTAAACTGGCTGAAAGTGCTTCACATGGAATGGTCAAGAACCATATGGAAGCCATCTGGAGTAGACTATGCAATGACCATGAGATTGCAATTGACCATCAGCTAGGGCAAAATTACTCAAATATAGCAATTGAAAAAAAATATTGTTAAGGGCAACAAACTGAAAATGATTTTATTTAGAAGTATCCTAGATGTGGATATTTTATTTAAAAATATCATTGCTGAGAAATAGCAACCAGAGTCATCTTGCATGTACCAATAAAAGATTAAGAAAGCTTTCATGTTGTAGTTTTTGTTTTTTAAAAAAAATTTTATGCAATTTATAGGTGGAACCACAAAGCATCACAGGCAAAGAATGGCTTTAATTATTATTCAGATGAGGACACTGTCTCATTGCATTCAAGTACCTAAATCACGTGTATTTCCAAAAGAGATGTAACGTGGATTAAAATGAAAGTACAATAAAATAAAACTGTTTCATTAACCTCAAATTAAAGATACATTAATAACAAAAGGATAAAACATAATCATATATTATGAAAACTCTTGCTAAAAATAATTATGCCTGAGCTTCCCAGAAGCTGAAACAAGGGGAAAATGTTTGTTTTTGCAATTCTCAGGGTCAAAAAAAGAAAATGTATATACCCTCAGTGGAAAGCACAAGTTTCAGTCACACTTTCAGCCTTACTCAGGCTGAACAGTGACAGCATCTCCCTGAACTCTGATAGAAAAAATGTTGACTTGATCTCAATCAAAGTGCTAAAGGCCTAATCAATACATTCAAGAAATATTGATCCCATTCCTTAAAGATTCAGTGATCCTTATCTGAGTAGTAATCATCATAATCTTATAAAAATTCCAATTTTAATTCATTGCCTATGGCTTTTGTAAAAATTCTGATTGTACGTGTAGTTTTTTTTTTTTTTTTTTTCAAAATTATGTTATTGCTTCCAGGGAGGAAAGTAAAATGATTATTTTGGGGTCTTGAGAAAGCTGTCATGACAACGCTTTTGGTAAAAGTCAAGCTGTGAATGATTAGAAACAACTTAATAATTCAAGAATTTAAAATGGATAATTTTGAATTGGAAATCAGAATTGAAAATTACAATTATTTTGGCACTGAGTTTAATTTTGGTATAATGAGCTCCTTTATAAGGCTTATCATGGAAATAGATCACTATTGCCATCTCCTGGCAAGTAAACCACATGACCACAATTCAAGTCCTTTTGGAGAGCCATATATCCTGGGAAAGCAAGCTTACCCCCATAAATAGGCAATAAATTACTGAATATTTATTGTAAGACTATCATTGGATTTTTATTCTTTATTCCTATAAGACCTTTACAAAAATCCATTAGAGTTGATAAATAGTAGCATTTATTTTATGAGCTCTTTATGTTGGACAGAAATTCTGCTTGTTATGACTTTTTAAATTAAATGCATATGATGGATCTACCTGTGATTGAAACAAATATTAGAACTGCTTCAAAAAGAAAAGTTAGAAAATGTTTGCAATGTATTGGGAAAAAGGAGCCAGGACTGTACCACTGCACGCAGCCAAGAAAGTGACAAGTACCTTCCAAACATATAATAAAGCTGATGGAATGGCTAACAGCTCAGACAGCATTAATCCATCTTTCTGCTGTGGGGGCTTTCACGGAAGATGAATGATACACCCCACTCCAACTTGCCTCGTCATCTTGCTGTGTTTCTCTTTAATTTTTCTCCCTTGCTATTGTTCTGCTTTACAATCTGTTGCTGCTGCTTTGAATCCCCTTCCCCCACTCCCTCACATCTGGACATCAAATCATCAACTGCCTCTGAGCCTGGTTCATGCACTCGGCTGTCTGAGATGCCAGCTGAGCCATTTATGAACTAGATGTCATTCACGTTTGCAAGCTGTGCTCCAGGGCACCATCCTGTCCTAGAGACTCTAAATTCTTGCTGCTGCTAAGTGGAAAAGGTGAATGAGATATGGCTTCAAGTCATTGCCATCCACATCAGAATGTTATGTTCCACATAGTTCTGAAACTCCACGTGTCACCTTCTCATATTAATCATTTCTTCAAGGATGAGCATGATAACTAACTTCCCAAGATGAGTTAAAAGCACCAAGACAACTGACATTTAAAAATACACTCTTCTGAAGCCATTCTTTGGAAGAGAAAGAAAATGTGTTGTGTTGTGGTTGTTTTACTTTTATCACATTTTATCATAAATTGTATCTCATTTAAACTCCATTCCCTTCCAAGTAGCTCAAGATCACATTTAGTTTACACTAAGGTGAAAGAAGAATGAACATTTGAGAAATCAGCCTGGACTTGAGCTTTGAAGCATGAAATCACTGCAGTTCAGTGTCTTGGTGGTCCTCTGCTGCAGTTTCACACTGCCTGCCCATGCAACCCTATTTAAGCCAGTTTTCTGAAGAACCAATCTTAGGAAAACAATAAGGGGGATAACCTTCTATACCTGGAAATATAATACTTGATGAAGCAAAATAAAAGGGGCAGATCAAAGGTAATGACTCCTAAAAAATGCTCAATTTTTATATTCCAGCTGACCACTAGCTCAGGGAATTTCCTCTTTAGAAAGAATGTCAGATATATCTATGAGAAGGAAATTCTCACAAAAAAATAAGAAAAGGATTTTGAAAGGAGGATGGGAGGTCAAAGTAAATAAAGGTAATAGTAAAACTAGAAAGCTAAAATCATAAAATAAGAAAATCCAGATATGCATTTGAATAAACATATTCAAAGCAATAATATCATTAAAGTTCACTTATATATCACTTACTATGTGTCAGACATGGCTGTTATCATTTCACATATATAAACTCATTCAATTCTCACAACAATCCTATTATCTCCATGTAAGAGATAAAGAAACAGAGCACAGAGAGGCTTGGAAACACACAAGTGGACTCGAGATTCTAACCCAGGTGGTCTGCTTCTTAATCATGAAATTAGTCAGAGTTCTCCAGAGAGACAGAACCAACAGACTATATGATATATAGAGATAGGTGAGAAGGGATTTATTAGGGTAATTGGCTCATGTGATTATGGAGGCTGAGGAGTCCTGCAACAGACCATCAGCAAACTGGAGCCTGTGGGATGCTGGTAACATATCTCAATCCAACTTCAAAAGCCTCAGAACCAGGGAAGCTCACTGGTGTAATTCGCATCCCAAAGCTGAAGGGCTGAGAACCCAGGATTCCAGTGGTATGAGCCTGGGAGTCCAAACACCAGAGAGCCTTGATGTCCAAGGTACAGAGAAGAAGAGTGTCCCAGATGCAGGAAAGAGAGAAAGGTTTTTGCCTTTTCTCTGCCTTTTTTATTCTATCAGGGCTCCCAGCCGATTGGATGGTGCCCACCTATATTGAGGATGGACTTTCCCCATTCAGTCCCCTGATTCACATGCCAACCTGCTCTGCAGACATCCTCACAGATACACCCAGAAGTGACGCTGCACCACTTCTCTAGGTATTTCTTAATCCACTCATCTTGACACCTAAAATTAACTGTCACCATCACTATGTTCTTCTAACTCTTCTAAATGTATTTATGTATTTATATCTATGGCTGTATCTTAGAAACACAATCTCCCCTCACCCCATGATATGTTTATCTACTACAATGAAAAGGATATGTATTAGTTTCCCCATTTTATGATTAGATTAACCAAAGCTAAGATCAAGGAACCTCTAAGTGACAGAGCTAGGATATAAACTCAAGTCTCACATTCTTTCTTATATACTTCACTGCCTTCCAGGATGGAATGGCCAGGAAAATGCTCTGCTCAGATCTCTTGCTGCAAGGACATAGTTTTCTGAGCATCCCAATTAACATCCCTCTGTATCCACCACCACATTTGTGCCAAGATCATGCTTCTCTTCTCCTGAGCTTATCTCAATCAGCGACTGAGCAAATCAGGGGTATTAATGTGGGCTCATTTCTGCCATAAAATGGGATTACTGGGGTACTTTGGCTTAAGGGTTTTCCATGATCCTGCTTGAAACTTTCTTGGAAGAAGTGTCTCACTACTCTTCCTATTTCTTCCTCTTCTCCTTTCACATGTGTCAGATCAGCATCATGGTCTGAGGTTCTCTCTTTCTACTCCTACTCTACCCACCCCCCTTTTTTTTAATTTAAAACTAGCATATTTTATTTATTTTCTTAAGTTGTACAATGTAAAATCATATATATTTAACATGTACAAACAATATGATGTATTGATATATGTATACATTGTGGAAAGGCTAAATCAATCTAATTAACATATACATTACTTCACATGCTTATTATCTTTTGCGATATGAACCCTTAAAATCTACTCTCTTAGCAATTTCAAGAATGCAATACGTTGTTATTAACTATAGTTACCATGTTGTATAATAGATCTCTTGAATTTAGTCCTCCCTGCTGTACCTTTTGTAAGCATTTTTTCTTAATAAATCTCTTGCGTATCTAATCCTGACTTGAGCTCTGCTTCTCACAAAAATCAAAGTAACACACAGACCAGCATAATATCCTCAGAAACTCAATTAGGCAAATATATAAAAAATTCTGGTATCTATGATTTTAGAAATGTGATTTATATTTAACTATTTAGTTATTTAGTTATATTGGGTTCAATACATCACACATAGAAAATGAAATGATGGAATGGAACAAACACAATAACAAAGCAACTAAAATAGTTATGCCCTGACCTATGGTAGAACAATAGATCTGAAGCAAACATGCTAGAATTTCTCTGAAATAAAAATAAACAGGAGGCTATAATATGAGGGCTCACAACCAATAATAGATTGTCACAAAATGATATTGATCATGAGTCTCCAGGAGAACTTTGCACAGTCTTACCAACCTTTAAATGATAATAAGACATCAAAGAATACTAAAATTCTTTCTCAGAAAGGAAAACATTAGAGTTCTCTGATTTTACACATCTCGGTGTCCTATGAATTGGCTTAGATAATAGCTAATAACATATTTTTTCTATGATATTCAATGATTTATGATGACTCTGAGTTAGTTAGCTTTCCCTACTTATATATCTCAAAACTTGTTCTCTTTTTGATGATCTATTCTCTCATTTGCCTGAAGTTCATCTTGAATTTTCTTTCAGTGCTAAATGACCCTGTGAACTTAGTGGCAATTTTTATTCCCAACACCCAGACATTCAGCTTACAGAGGAAATACCAACACTAGAAATGTGCCTTGTGAAGCAATAACATTGGCTGATGAGTGTAAGAGGCTCTTGTGAGCTTTCAATAGTACTGATCATGGCCATTGAATATTCAAAGCATTTAAAATCAGTATGAAATCTTTGTCAATCAACACAATTGTATTTGAATAGGATTCAACTTGGGTTAAATTGTCATAAAAATGATTATATCATTATAGCATTGGGGCAGATTAGGACGAGTTAGAAACTGTGCCTCTGTGACAATAGGAAAGATTGCTCTGACACATCTGTACCCTGTTTTAATGACCTGGTGGCAATAAATCACTGGCTAAGTAATTGCATGTCCAAAGTACATGGTACTGAAGAAAAAGGCAAACACAATAATATAAACAAAATCTTATTTTGTTGAAAAAATTACCTTATCTGTAGGACATTATGCTAAGTGAAATGAGCAAGGGACAGGAAGACAAATATTGTATAATCTCATATGTAAAATTTTTAAAAGTTGAAGTCATAGAAGCAGAGAGTATAATGATGGTTATTAGAACCAGGGAGGTGAGGAAATACTGGGCAGATGTTGGCCAAATGATATAATATTTTGGTGACACAGGAGAAATAAGTTCAAGAGATCTATTGTACACAGCATGGTGATTATAGTTAATAACAATGTACTGTATACTTGACAATTGTCAAGACAGTAGATTTTAAATGTTTTCCCCAGAAAAAGTGATAAGTATGTGAGGTAAAAAATATATTAATTGCCTTGATTTAGTCATTCCACAATGTATACACATATCAAAACATCATGCTGTACCCCATAAATATATACAATATTTGTCAAGTAAAATTTTTTAAAAACAAAAACCTACAAGGTTGACAAGAATGTTGACTTAATGACTCAATGAAAATTTGACTTTTAATCAAACTTACTATTAGAAAAATCTAAAATTAATTAAAGTACATTATTTTAATCAGCTAAAGACAAGAATAAGCATAAAAGGTCTGTTCAACATGTATTTTTTTTTAATGAGAGCTCCTTCAACTTATATCATTCATTCTAGGTGATTCAAAATAGATAAACTGAAAATTAGTTTGAGTGTCTTAATGTTGATGTGAAGCTAAAGAGCATATAATTATCATAGCCACCCTCCTGTCTACCTGTTTTTTCCACTCCTTTTAAAAAAGTATATTCTGTCTTTTCTTTATAGTAATCTGAGCCTCTTTTTTCTAACAGTTCTCAAAAATAATGGACATAGAGTTATAAATCTGTAGCCTTCTTTAAGTCCTTAAAAATTCTACAAGAATCGTTCCTGCGAGCCTGCTGATCTGAATATGTCCAGCTTTTCAAATACATATCAATCAGATTCTCAATTTTTCTAATTTGGCTTTTCACCTTCCCTTCATGGACTAACTCCCTGTATATGATTAGAGTTGAGCCTTTTTAAAAAGATGCATTTTACAAAAGCATAAAAAGCTTTCACTATCTCAGATGTTTTTCCCTTTAGGTCCCTCATACCGGTGACCCATGGTTTGCTAATGTCTTTATCATGCTGACCTACCTTTCTTTCTTTCTTTCTTTCTTTCTTTCTTTCTTTCTTTCTTTCTTTCTTTCTTTCTTTCTTTCTTTCTTTCTTTCTGTCTGTCTGTGTTTCTTTCTTTCTTTCTTTTTTCCTATTGTCTCATAAGTGCTATCATTTTAAGATTATCCTCACCTAGGCTATCCTTGAAATTCTTTCTTTTTCTTTCTTTATTTTTTTTTCTTGTTTACCAAAATCAAAGTTAGATGAACACCTGCCCTATTGATATTTCTTCTACATAGTTCTAACAACCTCTTAAGAGATGGCCGTAAGTACTGTCAGTCACCAGGAGGATGGAGAGGGGAGAGTTCCTAAGGAGAAAGCTAATGAAGACACTAACACTGAAATAACACTTTTTTCCCTCCAAAATATCATACTTCATTGTTCTTTCTTATGCAAGTGGCTCTCGATAAGGGATATAGAGTATGAAGATGTATAGATGCATCGTGTATCTAATAATAACATTATCTAATCATCACTCTGCAAACTTACATCTGCCTTTTTCCGACTAATATCATATGTTGAGATTGTAGGTTATCATTTCTGACTCCTGTTGGCATGGAGTCTCCAACAGAGCAGGAGTTGTATCTTTTTCATACATCCCCTCCTCAGTATAGTTTGTTTGTTTCTTTGCTTATTTTCAAATGTTCTTTTCTGTCCCAAAACATAATGTTTGCATCAAGACTAATGCTTGCTCTACTGCATTTGTGGGAAGTTCAGGCTTAGAATGAGTTTCAGAACTTTTAATGGTTCCCTGTTGACCAAAAGTAAAATCTAAACTCCTTACCATGACATGGAAAGCCTCTGAGGCTCTTGATGGTTTTTAGTTTTATAGTCTCACTCACTTCCCAATTACACTAGGGCTGCTGAATTATAAGCAAACATTCCAGCTACTCAAGAATACTTTTAGTTTCTTTCGCTTCACATCTTTTGTCTTTGCCCACATTGTGTTTTCTGCTTGATTAATACCTAATCCACTTTTCCTTTCCAACTTCAATCATAAATTACCTTCCTTCTTAGGGCTCCCTTGACACCTCCTCAAAGTAGTATTTACTCCCTATTTTGTAATGCTATACATTTTGAATGAACCTTTATCACATTTAGCTTTTATCACATTTTATTGTAAGTGCTTGTATATTTCCACCTCTCCCTCACATGCACACTGTCTCTTGCAAATGCACACACTTGGTTGTAAGCTCAACAAGACAAATATTATATTATATTTTGTTCTGCAGCTTCTTTACTTTGCACAAAGCCTGGAAAATGATCAAAAATTTGTTTGAATAAAATTACAGAGCAATTATTTTCAAGTTAGAACTTACTCTGCCTTTTATAACTGTATGACATTGGAAAAATCACTTACTCTCTCCAAACTTCAGTTTTCTCACCTGTAAAAAAAATAAAAAATGTTTTATTTCATATGATTACTGTAAATATTAAATTAAATGTTTTGTATAGAACAGTTAGGAGATTTCTTTAAAATGTATTATATGAACTATTCGTATTATTAATATATAGCTAGGGGTGCTTAATAAAATGACTCTGTGTGTTATGGTTTCTTTGAACACTAGAGCGAAGGAGAAGAAAAGAGTCAGCTTGGTCTTAATGACGAAGTTTTGTAGGACAATAAAATTTACTCCCAATGGGCTTTTTATTTTTAGATAACAGTAACAAAAAGAAAGTTTAAAATATGTATTTGAAACGTAGAATAATTTCAAGACACAATTGTATTTTTCTGAAATACTGTAACAAGAAACATAGTAGGTTTTCAGTAATACTTTATCAGGAGATTTACTTACATCCATCAGGTTTAAAATCAGACCACATTAATTTCACTAGCATCTTATTTTTGCTTGGTTCACTTAATGTTATTCAAACACTTTATTTGAAATGGATCTCCTGAGATATATTTTCCCCTTGGAAATGAACTTACTTTAATGCTTGCACAGGGGCTCAAGTGTGGATGCAGTAGATAAACAATGAGTATGAAAAACTGCTGTACAGCATGAAGCAGATTATGAGCCTCTGCCTGCATATATGCTTCCACTCCAAATCCAGGAGTGCATGTAAAGAGGCTTTCATCAGGCACCCTCTCATATTTATCATCACATGGCAGAAACATAACATATGGGAAGACAGCACCCCAGGCAGGAAGCCAAACACTTATGTGAGTCCATTTACTGGTCTATTTACTGATTACATCTAAGGAGATCAGGAACTTTAATGCACTTTAAATTGCGAAGACCCTATATGGAGCTATCTCTTTGGGGGTTACTTGAGCTGGAGAAGAACTTGTTAACTTATTTTGTATCCCCAATCAGCAATGCTGAGTGTAACTGAGACTGACAAGTTGAGTGGCTCTTGGTTAGCCCAACTTTGCACTCACAGTCATCAGCACAGTTACGATGCCTGAAGGCAAACAGATCTTGACTTGAGCCCATTTTGTTGAATCAAAGAAAACTTTATTCCTTTCATGAATTTCCAAATTAATTAATGTTCCAAGGGACTTTAAGTTTCAAGCAAGGGCCATTTTAGTGTTTTATTTGACTATGATAATTTACAGTTCGTTGGGAAAGTGGAAAAACATCTCAGAAGACTTGACTTCACTTTCTTACAAGACTTCTACAAGAAAATGAAAGTCTATGGCTTACACAAATATTGATCCGTGTGTACTCCTCAGAGATTCTACAGTCATTTTGACATTGATCTTTGTTTTCTTACACTGTTGTACCATGTAGTCACCAAGTCAGCATTAGTAGTATGTAACCTAGCTTCTGTATTCCAAAATCAGGGTAACTAGATGGCTTATAGAACCAGCAGTTCAATCTCTTGGAACATATAAAAATAATCTATTAGCTACATCTATAAAAGTAGCTTAAAATCTTTAATGTTCTTGTGTTGCCTTTACCCAAAATTGGATATTAGTTCTTTCCTTCATGAGTTTCATCATTTTCTATTTGGGAATACATTGAGTTTTCTTCTCTCTATGGTTTCAATACAGTGCAATCACCATGGCTTTATTTATACTGTCTTAGGCCAAATGCCATCAAATATGTCAACTGCCTACGGGAACATTAGACTTTAGGGCTGCCTTGGCTGTATAAGTAGTCAAAGAGCAGCAAACAATAAATAGTGTAAGTTCAACTCAGACATGAATCAAGTTTCTTTCATCAATTCCATGCTCCTCTGCCCAAATTACAGAAGTAAGTTAAATATATCTAATCTGGATCTAGACTTGGTTTATTTAGGATTTTCTGCTTGGGTCAAAGCCTACTCTTTTACTCCTGAGTCTCTACTACCTCTTCATCAGAGAGACCAGACACTAAACAGCCTGATGTCTTGGGATTTAGGGCATGCAGGTTGATAGAGGTGGTGTGATTTATGGCTAAGCTCCTTTATCAGTGGCCAAGAACTATGATTGATGTAGATTGAATAACTCCTCAATGCAGTACTTCAAACTATTGAGTAGGCTGGGTGTTGGGAGATATTTTCAAAAGGTAACTATTCAGATTGCCACCTAATAAGACATTTTTTAAAAAGAGAAATAACATCTTATAAAACAAATCTACATGAGACAGCTTTTTAAAAAATAATAAAAAGAGGAAAATATTTATGAAGCTTATGTAGAGGGATAGTAACAATAGTTTCAATGAGTGTATTTACCATCACTAGCATTTTTAATAAAAGTGTCAGGAAATGATACTGTTTGAAGTGATTTCATGATGACAGCATCGTTATTCATAGTGCAGTTTCTTCTGTGCCCTGGAGATAATGGAACTAAACAAGCCCTGACCAATGCATTGGCAGTCAGTGTTACAGTCAGATGTGTGTTGAATGATGTTTCTTTGTGAAGAAATGTGAAAAAAATTTATTTCCCATAGCATGGAGACGGAAAATGGAAAGATCTTCATTCAGAACACTAAGTTTATACCATTGATATAATCGGCAATGTCCACACTTCCACTGTAGTCAATGTTGCATTGATGTTTCCATTAAGAACTGATTTATCTATTGAATTAAAATGCCTACACAAATGTTGCTATGGATTGAATATTACATAGCAAGCAGGTGGCCTTTGCTAAAATATGAAAGATTTCCATAATTCCGAAAGAGAGATTTACTTAATTTGAAAAGAAAACTAAATTTAAAGTAAAGTTAAATAATTTAAATAATACATTTAAATAATACATTTAAAGTAATTTTAGGGAAAATAAAAGTTACCTTGAAGTTTTCAAAGTGTCTTTACTAAAAAACTACTCATAGAAATTCTTCACTGTTCAGTGGGAGAAACAAGTTTTTCCAGCAAAAAAAAAAAAGAAGGAAATTCTTCACTGTTTATAAATGTTAAGTAGAGAAAGTTAGATTGAAATAAGTTTTCAAACAAGCATCAATAATCTTTTAAAGAGGCATCATAGAAATACAAAAACAATGTAACTTAAAACAAATCTTTAGTTTTTAGTGTAATTTATTTCTAGTACATTTACGCTTTTCACTTAAACTAGAGAATTTACCTGTCGATTCGACTTTCTCTTTGCAGGTGGTTTTATATTATGGTTTTGATGCAGGTTTTTTAATTTCTGACAAATTTGGCAATTTACATACTAAAAGCACCAAAGGAAGACTTCCTAACTCATTGAAATTTTACAAAAGATCTTCTTGTTAGGCTTTTCAAGCTTTTAGAATAAATTTAAAATATAGGATGAAAAAATAAATGCAAGTTCTATGCAAAGCAGGTTATATTTTGTGGTTTTCAAATGTTGTGGGTTTTTTATTATTTCTCATAAGAGCAAAGTGGATGATTATCTCCCAGACATGAAAAACAAAGTGAAATTACTAATTTAAATAAGTGGTTGACTACCTATTATCTGTATCTCTGTTTAAGAGTAATTTGTAAAAGAGTTAACCAATATTAGCCAAATATAGTTTATCAAAATTAATTTTTGTCTTCAAATATGTTGCATGAGCTGCAACAGTAAGCCAAGTATAAATGCTAATAAGATTTTTTGTTTCATAAATGAATGATTTTAATAATAACTGTGTTATTATAATAACAACAGCTAGCAATTATCAGCAATGTATTTTTCTGGCACTGAAAATTGTCTTGCACTGATTAAGTCATTTCATCTTTATAACCCTATGGAGTAGAAACTGTTATCTCCCATTTATAGATGAGGAAACCTAGACATGGTGATTTTAAACATTTTGACAAAGTCACACTATGAGAGAATAAGATTTCAATCAGGCAGATCTAGGCCCAAAGACATCATCCTTAATTTTACAAAATTGGTATTTTGTACACTTAGTATTTCATAGGCCTCTATGTTAGGATATAGATCTCTACAGTTCTAATGACAATTAAAATACAAGCAAAACTTGGAAATGTCTAGCAATTAGCAAAAACACTAGAAAAGATTCTGTTAAAAAAAAAAAGAAAATATCAGGGTTCAGTACCTAAGAAGCTGCCTAACATAGCAACTATTTTGCCAATAAGTGAAAATAAAGTGCTGTTAAACATTAGAAAAAGTCTGTAACAACCTGGATGCTTCAAGATAACATGAAAACAGGTTAAAATGCCAGGTCATATTGGGTTCTTTCTAGTTTTCTAACTATTGTTTTACCATAAGTAGCAGGCAGTGGAAACCCCAATTATCATCATCATGAGCAAATATATGCTGAATACTAAAGGGAGAGAAGGTGTGCTTTTTCTCAGTAGTTTGCAATCCACTATGGAGACAAAGCATACATATCTGTACTTTCATGACATTGTAGCACTATAGCTAAGATATGGGATCAACCTAAGTATCCATCAACAGATGAATTGATAAAAAAATTGTGGTACATATAAATAATGAAATATTCAGCCATGAAAAAAACTAAAATCATGTTATTTGCAACAACATGGATAAAACTGGAGGACATTATGTTAAGTGAAGTAAGTCAAGCACATAAGGACCAATCCTGCATGTTTTCGCTCATATATGGGAGCTTAAAAAAAAACAAAAACAAACTCATGGACGTGGAGTGTAGAGTAGAATGTTGGTTATCAGAGGCTGGGAAGGGTAGTGGGTGGAGGGAATAAAGTAAGGTTGGTTAATGGATACAAAAGTACAGTTAAAAAGAATGAACAAGAGCTAATATTTGATATCAACAACAGGGTGACTATAATCAACAATAATTAAGTATATATTTCAAAATAACTGAAAGAGTATAATTAGAATGCTCCTAACACAGAGAAAATAAAAACAAACACTTGAGGTGATGGATACCCTAATTACCCTGATTTGATCATTACACATGATATGCTCATATCAAAATATCACATGTATCCCATAAATATGTACAATTATTACATATCCGTAATAATAAAAAATAAAAAAAATTAACATGGTACCAAGAATACTAGATAGTACGACCAAGGAGAAAAATGAATGTTACCAGCTATAAAGGAAGCCTTCAAGGAGGAGGGAAAAAAATAAAGTGTCTTTACTGAGCAACTCCTATGTACCAGACACTGTCTGTGCACTGGAGTTACCGTAAGGTCAAAATAAAACCCCTACTAACATTCCATTTTGGAGATAGACAGACAGACAGATAGGTAGAAAGATAACAAGATATTGTATAAAAATGACAAGGTGAGCTAAAATATCCCTACTAAAACATAGCAAGGGCAGGAGAGTCCTTTCTGAAGTTGTGACACTTAAGGTGGGATTTAACAAAGATGGGAGAAAGCCAGTTAAAACTTTTGTGTTAAAGATTTCCAGGTAGAAGGAACAGGGACAACAAAGACTCAGAACCAGAAAAGGTCAGAAATGAAGTCAAAGAAGTGATCAAGTTCGGATAATGCAGGACCTTGTAAGACACGGAGAAGTCTCTGCATTTTAGTCTAAGGGAAACAGGAAGCTAGTGGAGGGCTTGGGGTGAGAGGTTGAAGGAGGCACATTTTAAGAGACTCATTGTGGCTTCTTGATGAAGAATAGACAGTAGGAGCAAGACGGGAAACAGGAAAAGCAAATGGAAGTCTACTGTGGGAGTCCTGGGAGGGAAGATGGTGGTCTTGGCCAGGATGTCAGTGGAAATAGAGAAGCTGAAATATTCTAAAGTGAATCTAGAGCCAACAGGGTATGCTGATAAACTGGAAATCTAGGACAAAGAAGAAGAAAAAAAAAACCCTAGACATACTCGTAATTTTAGAAATTCACAGATGACATAAACAGTGCCCATGACTTGAACAAAGGCAAAGTAATCCAGTCTGAGAGCATTCTTTGGTACAGCCTGGCCATTCAAGAGATGGCTGTGTAATCTAATACCTGTGGTTTCAATAGATGCCATGAGGGCAAGGGGTGTCACAGATCATCCAAACTTCTTTTATTACAGAACTGTTCTTGCCACACGCTGGCCTAGACATAAAATCGTAAATATATATATAAAATAATTGCATACATTTACTTACCAAATATGTCATGTCTAATTTTTAAAGACTAACATTCCCTTTACTTTAAAGAACAAGTAAAAATATTATATATTCCAAAAAAGTTTATTGACTCCAAAAGCATTAATAAAAATGAAATTACACCTATAAGCATCTCTTTGGGGACATTGTCAATTTAAAGATGTTATTTCGTGATGACTCACCTTAATTTTGCTCTACAAATGAGTTAAGTGGCACTGTCAGGGGAAGTAAGAAACAAAGTAACGCAGGCACAACAAGCATGTATCACTACATTTATATTTATTCCACTAATGTTTACTGGTTGCCTAATATATATCAAGTATTGCATGAGGTGCTTTTAGAGCAATGAATAATCAGAACGTAGGCCATGTATTTGAGGATTTCAGTGTCTGGAAGGGAAAGTGACCCTGAATGTGTAATTGCATGGTATGAACTGTAAATAAAGTGTGTTGAGGAAATGCAACGTTTCACATGGCACTTACCACCAAAGGAGCTGGGCACTACATGGCAAATTCAATTTAATATGATACAGAGTTTTGTTTGTTCAGTTAGTTGGTTATAAATTCTTGAAAGGAAGCCTTCTGAGTGATTTAAAATCTCCACGTGGACATTAAACATCAACTACTTCAATATGTTCCTGGGCATGAGAAAACAGTAAATAACTTAGGATAGGTTTACTGTTTTTGTTTTTTTATTATTATTTTAATCCCTAGCACAGAACTTGAGACAAGGTGGTATGCCAAAATATTTATTGAAGAAGAAATGAATGAACAAGTAAATCTATCTGTTTAGAGGAAGAAATAAAAGAAAGGATGAAATTTCAAGAACAGAACGAAAAACTGAGAGAAACCTTCCAAAATAAGAAAACTCACCAGCATCTTTTCCACCATTCCATCTCTCAGACACATACATTATTTCTACAGTCTCTATAAATCATCCATCAGAAATTTCTGTGACAGAGCAATATATTAAAGAAACCAGGGCTTGTATCCTGTTACTTTTCAACACTTGCTAAGTGTGCGTAGGCTACAACCTTCAACAGTGTTTCCAGATATTCATTTAAATACTATTAATACATTTCTTTGCCTTTGAAAGAGAGCTTGTTTTGCTTTATATCTACTGGTTTTAGAATCTGAAATAAAGAAACATCAAAAAATTAACAATAGCAAGGGAAAGCTAATTTTCTTGTAAAGATACTCATGTTACCATACCCCACCCATTATCCCAAATCTTCATGTATTTTTACATATACAATAGGTCCGTGTAGCCTTTGTAGCATGGTGCAATGGTTGCCATGGTTATTTTTTTAAAGTGTAGTGAACTGTGTGCTTTCAAAGACATACATTATCAAGGCCTTTGGCAGAGTAAATTATGTATTTCTGAGGTTTAAGAAGTGTTTTTTGATGTTTTCTTTTTATCTATTAAATAGTTTAAAATGTGGAAAACTACAGATTATAACAAATTCCTAACTACCAGTCAGCTAGAGTAAACAATTTTAGGTTTTTCCATGTTTACATCAAATATTTTGCTTATGGAACAATTGAAACATTAACATATGAAATTAAAATGTCTTGTGTTTTTTTGTCCATGACCTTCACAACCCACACCTACTGCCCTCCACCATTTCCCAAAGGTAAGAATTTGGTATGTTTCATTCCATTTCATATTTCTGAACTTTTACCACATGTCTGTACCCACAAATAAAAGTCTTAAAAATAACATAGTTGGCCTATTATTGTATCATTCAGCAATCTGTTTTTTAACCAACATTATATGTTTTGAGATATCTTCAGTTTGATTTCTGTAGATTCCCCCTGATTTATACCCCCAATTCTATTGTGCCACAAGTTCTTCTATGTCCTTAAGTCATTTTTTTATTTTTTGGATTGCCTATTCTGTTCTGCTAATTTACATTTCTTTTCAGCACCCAAACCATGTTGTTTTGATTGTGATATCTTGAACATTGATATATGCTAAGGCCCCCAGTTCTTTGTTATAATTGTGTTGGCCATTCTTGAATCTTTTCTTCTTTGTGTGACTTTTGGAATCAGTTTTCTAGTTTAGAATTATATAGAATTTGTAGGTTTATTTGAGGAAGAGTGACATATTTATGATGTCTTATCTACCATAAGTATAGTATATCTTTTTATTTATTCAGGCCCTACTTCATGCCCTTCACTAATGTTCTGTCACAATCTTCACAATATTTGTTAGATTTCTTCCCAGATATTGACTAACCTTTGCTGTCCTTATAAAGTGTCTGTTATTGTTACATTTTTAAATTACTATTGTTGATATAGAGGAATAATAATCATTTTGCTTTTGTCAGCTGGTGTAGCTAATGGAATAATGCTCCTCCCAAGATATTCACATCTTAATCTCCCAGAACCTGTAAATATGTTAGATTATATGGCAAAGAAGAATTAAGGTAGTATATCAAATTAAGTTGCTAATTAGCTGGCTTTAAGTTTATGAGATTATCCTGGATTATTCCAATAGGGCAATGTAATAGAAGGGTCCTTTCTAGTGGAAGAAAGCAATACAAGAGTCAGAGTTATGGAAACATTTGAAGATACTGCTGGCTTTGAAAACAGAGGAAGAGCCCATGAGTCAAGGAATGTAGGTGGCTTTGAGAGTCTGGAAAAGACAATGAAGCAGATTGTCCCCTAGAGCTTCCAGAAGGAATGCAACTCTCCAGAGACCCACTTCAGACTTCTGACCTCTGAAGCTACAAAATGATAAATTAATGTTTTTAAGCCACTAAATTTGTGATAATTTTCTATATTGTTATAGCTATAGGAATCCAATAGACTTGCCAGTGAGTAAAATGTGCTAAGGTATTATTGATTCTAACAGATTTTCTGGAATTCCCCTTGGATTTTCACATGTATAAACACATATTGGATACAAGTGAGGATAATTTTGTCTTTTCCTTTCCAATACTGATATCTCATTTTTAAAACTTTTTGCATTACTGCACTGGTTAGAAATATAAATATTTCTAATATTTTCTTTAGAAATATACTAAAGAGAAATAGTAACACCAGGCATTTCAATTTTTGCTACTTTGATACAAATGATGCTGTTTTACTGGGTATATAATGTTTGTTGATTGGCAGGTGCCGTTGATAAGGTAGAGGAAGTCCCTACCTAGTCTTAGTTTTCTAGGCATTGTAACAGATATCTTACTCATATCTCCTCTTGTATATTTAATAATCATCTCAAACTTAATGTTTTTAAATCAGAGTCTTTCTCACTTTCCCCAATTCTGCTTCTTTCCTAAACTTCCTCATCTCAATAAATGGTATCACCATTCACACAGAGATTCGGATCCAAGCCTGTCATTCCAGACTCCTCTTTCCTGCATTTCTCACATCCAATTTACTGGCAAATCCAATGAGCCTTAACTTTAAAGCCGTCACAAAGACAGTCACTTCACCGGAACAGACTTAGACGGCCACTACCATGTCTCAATTCAACTACAATAGCCTGCTTGCTGCTCTCTTTGAACGAGAGCCAATTTTCCCAGTAAGCAGAGTGACCTTTAAAGAATGTAAATTATTTGATATATTTCTCTTAAATTTCTCCAATGGCTTTCCATCAGATGTAAAAATTAATCTAAATGTTTACCATGACCTTTAAGGCTCCATATGATCTGATCTCATCTCCTGCCTGTCTACTTCTCTCAGTCAGCCCCAGATACACTGCTTTCTTTGCTATTCCTTGAGCATGTCAAGCAATTCAGACTCTATGTCCTTTGCATTTGGTGTTCTCTCTTCCTGAAACCCTCTTCCCTCAGATTTTCTCATGGATTATTTCTTGTCCCCATTCAAGTGTCAGCTCAAATGTTATCTCCTCAAAAAGGTAGTGCCTGACCATCCCATCTAAAATATCTAAAGTAGTACACATATTCATGCAGATGCACACAGCCATGGTTCTTTATTCCTTTATTTCTATGTAGAACTTATCTCTAGCTGCCTACATGCAAATATTAATAGTTTGTTTTTGCTATCTTGACCGTCTTAATGTAGGATCCATGTGGGCAGATATTTTGTCTGTCTTATTTATCATAGCATCTCCAGTGCCTAGAAAAGTGCCCATCACACAGTAGATGTTAAAGAAATATAAATTTAAAATGTGGTAAATTTGATCAAATACTTTACCTGTATCAGAAATATGAGCAGGTTGTTGCATGTGTAAGAATGGTAAATTACACTTATATGGTCTCTCACATTGCCATATTGTCAATTTTTGTTACGTTTTCTGTTTTTGCTTAAAAAGAATGCATGATTTTTATTTTAGGTCTATTACATCAAATTAATCAATTGTATCTGTTTCATTCAAATAGTATGAATGCTCACTAATTATATATGTTTGATACATTTTGTTTCTTAGACAGATATATGAGAATATTCCATAGAGATTATATTTGTAAATATTTTGAATTTTGTTTTATATATTCCAAAAAAAATGTGCATATGAAAGTTCCATATTGTAATATCTGATAGTTTTTCCTTTCATCATTTCAAAAACTGTCTCTCTAACCTTAATAATCATTTTTCTTAAAATTTTTGTGTAATATTAATATTACTATGGCAAGTATTTTGGTAATATATTATAGCATATTTATTTAATTTTCAACTTTTCTGTACTGCTTTAAGCATTCTTTAGAAGCTAAGTTTGTCTGAATTTTATTTATCAAATTCATAAGTATATATTATTTACATAGTGTCTAGTGGCCTTCATCTTTAATATGAGTTTAGTACATCAATATATCTTATTATTATAAATAAGTATGGATTTATTCAATCATTTATATATATTTTTTTTATTTTAGCGTATTATGGGGGTACAAGTGTTAAGGTTACTTATATTGCCCATTCCCTCCTCCCCCCTCGAGTAAGAGCTTCAAGCATGTCCATCCCCCAAACGTTGCACATTTTTATATTTTTAACCATTATTTTTCATCTCTTTCTCTTTTTATTTTCTGCCATCTGTTAGATTATTCACTTTTCCTTAGATCTATCATACATACATGTAACTTTCCTATACATGTTATCTAGAAAAAAATATTTAATAAGTGTTCGTATTTTTTAGTATTTCCTCTTCAATATTTAATATTAACATTGACTTTACATAGTCCCAATAAAATCTAAAGTTATTCAGTTTATCTTTTCTCCTACCAAATTAACAATCTTCAAACCTCTTTGCAATCACTCTCTAAGACTTAGTGTTGTACTTTTTCTTATCATTAACAGACTTACCAACATCATTTACCATTATTTTTGCTCATGGATATTTATAGTATCACATTTATTTTTTTGTTTTTTATTTATTTTCTTCTTGCTGCAGAACATCTTTTAGTAATGTTTCAGCAAGAATCTCTCAATTATAAACTCTCAGCTTTTGTATTTTGGAATGTATCTTATTTATCCCTCATTCTTTAATGATGTATAGCTGGCTAGAATAATTTCTTCCTGAATAAATGCAAAAAATTTAAAAATCCTCTGGAAAAAATATTCTGTCTAATACCAATATTGCTATACCAAGTATTTTGTTATGTATATTATAGCATATTTACTTATATAGTATAATACAGTATATACGTACTACAAATGATTTTTTGGAAAATCCTCAAAGTGATAAAAGAAGGAAAATTATCCATAAAGTAAGAACAAAATCTGTGAAGCAAAAGCAGACTGATAAGGATCAAAATTAGATAGAATTTATTTTAAAGTAATGATTATTAATTTTAGAAATGAAAATATTAACATTTAAGTTAAATTATGGGATGCATGCTAATTTGGGAAAAAGCCACAGAAAAAGAATTAAGACTGTATTGAGAAATTAACCCAAACTACTGCAAAGAGATATAAATAGGTAACAATATGAAAAATAAAAGAAAAAATATCAGGAATAGATTGAGAAGTTTCAACATACATGTAATAAAAGTTCATGAAGTAGAGAGCATAAGGAATGAGGCAGTATTTGAGGTAATAATGGTTGACTGTTATGAATTCAAGAAGGAAGCATATATGTTGAATTTGTGACTGTCTTTCATGGACTTGATTTCCGTTTGTGCTTTGGAATCTTAATTTTCAAGCTCACATTGATAAAGAATTTGTTGAGAACTTTTATGTTGCTGCTGCTGTTGTCATTTTTGGTTTTTATTTGTGTGTGTATTTGTTTCTCTCTTCTGAGTTCCAACTTCTGAATCTATGGATTGACAGATGTCTCTAAACAGCTCACAGGTATGTACTTCAGAAACAAGTCTTATAATGAATGTTTAGGGCCTTTGTCTCCTGAGGTTACCACAAACACAGTTCCTGAGTCAGTGGGCACTTGGCCTAGGTCCTGATATGTCTCCTCTTCTTTCCCTCTGTGTAGACAGCAGCATACTGCTGGCTGCAAACAGAGATAGCTCCAAACCTTCTCAATTGCTGATCATCACTGGGTCTTACCTCCATTTAATGCTATTAATCTGACTCCAGATCTTGTGTGAGCCAACCTGGTCCCTGTTACCACCCAGAGTTGAACTCTAACCACCTCTGCTAGCTTCCTGGTATACTGCCCAGTAGGTCTGTGACTTGAACTTCTAAATACTAAGTTGTGTTTCTCTTCTGTTTGTGAGCCACAAACCCATCTTGAGTCAATGTTGATTTTGATTTTTTTTTTAAGTTTTTTGGATACCCTAGACTATCCTCTTTTTATTTTCCTCAGCATTGGCTAATTAAAACCAAAGAAAATTATTCCCACATTGTCTTACTCACTCTGACTGTGAAGATAGAAAAGGATTTTCTGTCAAAAGTTTTACTTTACCAATGTGAATGTTAATTAACATTGTCCATTTTGCTACATATGAAATGTTCTCAGCTTGTGAGCTCCCCACTGGTATGGTTGGCACTTCTGCACCACAAGTAGAATCCAGTGTTCTACATGAGTTAGTTGGGATAGTTTTCAAATGCACTATGCCAGCAAACACATTTGTTGTGACAGTTGTGTTGTTTAATTAAATAGTATGTACATTGATAAAATAGAAGTGCCAAAAAGTGGTTTATTTCTGTGAAAAATTAGTTGACAATTCTTAAAAAGTTTGGTTATCATAATTTACTAAATAAAAATATTGTTGAATTATATGTGGGTGAGCCAATGCAGAACAAAATAAAAGTAATAAAAACCTAGAAGATTTCTTTGTAAATTTCTTTAAAATCATGTTTTACTCTAGAGTGCTAAACCTGGAAATTGCAGGTTAAATTCTGTGTATGGTTTGTGCTACCAAGAATAAACAGAAATATAGTCAATAGATCTGTCCTCTAAGGAAATATCTTAAATATACTTGCAAATATTGTAAATGCATGCACATTTATATCTTTTCAGCTAAAATAAAATATTTAAAATGGGATTGCATTATTTTTCATAATTCTCAGTGTTAGCCAGCTATTTGATTACCCAACTAAATACCCAAAGCTTTTATGTGTATTTGTTGTATTTTTGCCACCATTCAAAAAGTTTTGGGAGGAAAATAAATCAGAGGACTTTGCCTCTTTATGATAATAAAAATGAGCTAAAAATAATTCAATTTGTTAATAAAACCATTTTTTTGCTTTAAATAAATTTGGTTACCATTTTTCTACTCACATATGTATACTGAGAGATAACAAGCTGCCAGTAATGTGGTTCTGGTGGTTCCAGTGTGGTTTGGGGATCAGTGTTATTTGGCGTTGTGCTATACGGATCGAGACAACATGAGCTCAGGGAAGAACAATCATTCCACTTGCTTGGGTAAACAGTACATAAGAATATTAATATTCTAATGTCAGAATATTGTGGAGGATTTTGGGTTAGTGAATAGTTAAGGTGAGAATCTAAGGCGCTGTCTCCTCTAAACAAGGACAACACTGCAAACACTGGCTCATTGCCACAGGGTAGCTTTTGTAAAACATCTTGGAAAATGTCCTTATTGTCATTTTTTCACCTTAAAGATAATCCATGCAGGATTTGTAGTCCCTTGGAGATTTTACATATATATCTGAATCTATATATAGATATTTAGAAAGAAAACTTTCTAAATATCTAAATATAATCTAAATATGATGTTTATTTTTTAGTTTTTGGTTTTTGAGGTAAGGTTAATATCTATGTAATCAAAACATATTTTTTAATTTTGTAAGCTTTGTTAATTTTGTTTGATAAGCCTTCTTTGGGGCCATAAGACTAATGTAGCAATTTATAACATTTCTAGAGCTGGTTTTTATTTAATTTTATGACCAATCAATACACTACAATATGTAATTTATACAATAAAATGTGAGCAAGGATGTAGAGAAACAGGCCTCTAATTTGCTGCTGGTGGGAGTGTAAATTGGTACAGCTACTAATAAAAAGTAGAGTTCAAGATACGTATGATAGTAATTACATTACAATAATCCCATTCCTAGGCATATGTCCATATTCTAGAGAAACTTTTCCATGTATACTCAAGGAGTCATTCACAAAAATATTTATTACAGCATTAGTAAAAAGTAATGGAAAGAACTTAAAAATCTAACATCAAGAAAATAGATAAATACATTTTAATCTATTCACATTAGGAGACCCTATGTGGCAGTTAAAATGACTGAACTAGAAGTTTAAAAAGTGCTATGAATCCTTTTTATGGTGTTTGAAAACATGCAGCACATTTATGTATATGGCTTACACATGTATACATGCATGTACACATATATGTATATATTATATAGAAATAAATACATATAGAGAAATATATATATTTGTATGTATACACTTACGCAGAAATAAAAGACATCACATTTAGGAAGTGATTATTTTAACAGAGGTAGGAAAAAAAGAAAAGTATTCAGGAGTGAGTACACAAAGGGTTAAAACTGTATCTATAAAATCATATTGCTTTAAAATGTAAAAGAAGTACTAAGGTAAATTGGCAAACATATGATTTAGCAAAAGTTTATAATGGACTTAAAATTATTTGTTCATCTTTCTGTATAGATAAAATACTTCCTAATTATAAAATATAAGCCATCACATATTTTTTCTAAATTGAAGATCTGGAAAACTTTTAGGATACCTAAAGATATACAGAAACAATAAAACAAACTAAACAACCAAGAGCTATTGTATTAAGTACCTATTTTTCCACAGCTTGTATGGATTCTATTCCAGGAAGTAAGGTCCACACCAAAATCCTTTCTTTGATGATGGATTTTAATTTTGTGTGTGTGGCATGGAAAGATTCAACAAGGGGTAAATCTTGCAAGTAAGCACCTGATTTTAATTACTATCTTGAGTTCATTTTAATTACTATCAGGAGCTTACTTCCAAGATTCACCCCTTGTTGAATTTTTTGATGAGCAGGAGATATTCTAAGTCCACAGAAAAGAAATGTAGGGTTTTCTTGGTAGGGAGATAAAAAATAAATGGAAACCTTTCATTCAGGTCTTCCCCTGTCACAAGATATATTGCTCCAAGAAAACCAAATAAAATTTCCATTTTAGAAGCTAGAAAAGGTGAAGGGAGTAAACCCAGGCTGCAAGTTCACTCTCAGTGCTTCTTTCAGAAGCATAGAGAAGGCACCCACACAATTGACCACATTATTTCAAAGTCTGCTGAGAATATCTCAGGTTGGGTCATTTGGATTTAAGACTGGAAAAAAATTAAACCTAACTTACAGAGACATTAATATGTTATCCAGAATCATAAAGAGTAAATGATATTTCCCAGGCAATAGTTGTTTTTCTCATAATTTTCTTTAATACTATTTCCTTTTTATTTGGGGAAAATTTTAATATCAACATTTCAATTAAACTTTAATACTTCCTGCACTAAACTAAATTGAGAGGATCTTGACTGTGCTATTGAACATTTTATCTCCTTACTTGGTATAAAATAAGCTTATTTACATTTTTCTATTCATAATTCAATTTTAATTATAATCCACAAAAGGAGAGGTATAAATGCCTCCATAATACTTTGTTTCTCACATACATGATTTTAACACTTTTCAAGTGCTATATTTACATAATTCCTAAGAATATTTTCTCAAGAACAAAGCCATTTTAAAGCCCTGGAGATTCTGCTTTAATAGCTCAGGGAGAAGTATGTTTCCGAAAGTATAAATATGGAGAAGTTAATGACAAATTATATACAGAAAATAAAACTGTGATTTCAGAGATAAGATGAATAGCAAGCTTTCACTTTCCAGATATAACACCTATGTGCTGCGTAAACCGATGGCAGGAACTGTGTCTAGTTAGATGACAGCCTTGACCTATACTCAGGTCTTTGGGATTTTCCATCCAGTGTTAGTCTTTTGGAGGTTGTAACGTCTTCTTGCTGGATCAAAAGAGGCTGAACTCAGCTATGTGGGGGCAGCTCCCCTGAGCATTTCTCCTTTTTGACATAAAGTGGTTTGATTCAAGGAAAGAAAATGAGACTGTGCACAGGATTAAGGTAGTTTTTGAACTTTAGTTCTTTTTCTCACAAGGCTAAATTCCTTACTAACTCTGAGGCAAAAAAGGAGACATCTTTTCTGCTGGATTGTCCTTTCAGGTTTATGCCCAATTCCCCAGAGTGCACCAGTAAAAGTGAAGCAACATTGAAAAGTTCTCTGTAAGTACCAGCTTCCTTGTCATTTGTGTCACTGCTATCACTAAATCTACAAAACTGAAACTTTGTACAAGTACCTAAGAGTGTTATTCTTCTTGTTCTTATTTTGAAAAAATAAATGCTGACCTGGCCATTGCAATTAAAATATGTCAATAAACTGAGTGGGGAGTCCAAGAAATTAACTGAATATTTGAGATCACTTACTGTGTGTTATATCACTTAATTTTCATACAAACATTGCAAAATGTTATTGTTCTTTTTATACAAAGTCATGTTAAAATAACTTGGCTAAGTTGCTTTATAACATAACACTTGGATTAAGCATCCAATTATTTCCAACTACAAAACATGAATTTAATCTATTGTGCTATCTTGCTTGCAGCACTAGGGTTTCACTGAGAGGAAAAGTAAAACAATTACTTTCCCTTCTACTTGATAAAATATCCAACATTCTTAACAATGTACTAGGTGTATGAGATTTTTAAGACAGCATTCCATCTGCCCTCACGAAGGCTTGCAATCAAGTTAAAATAAATATGGTGACTATGGCACAGTAGGTGTTTCAAACCTATCCTTTGACTGAAAACACCTCTGAAAGTTGGGTGATTAAAAATACAGTTTGAACAAATTGTAGATCAATCAAAACATCCAGGATTCTAAGAACTGACATCTCAAGTTCTTGAAAAAAAGAGAGCCTCAGAGAAAGAAGCCTGACATTCTTCATGCAATTTCCCCTCAACATATTTGCCAGTTCCTAACTGTGTATATGGGGTATGAAATGCTAAGACCAAGCAGAGCTCAGAGGCTATAAAAATAAGCAGAGATTTCTATAATTTTATAGTTATTACGAAGACAAATATGTAGTTCAAAAATCACCAAGGAAAAGGGGAACTGACTACAACTCTGGTTGTCTGTTAAGACCACTGAAAGGCTTTGCCATAGGAGTAAGAATAAATTAAAAATGTACACCTCACAAAAACTGACGAGATTGAAAAGTGAAATAAAAAATGCACATTCATGGTTGAATGTTGGGTATTTCAACAGTCTTTCTTCTGTAATTGACAGAATAAGCAGAAACGTATGCATATACACATGTGTATGTCTGTGTGTATGTGGTATGTATACATATGTGTGTATGTATAGTTAAGATAGAGAAGATATGAACCATAAAAGTAATCAATCAAATTTGCATAAATAAGAAATACAAAGTACTGCACCTAAACATTGTAGAATATGTTATTTTCAAGTACACACAGAAATTTACCAAAACTGACCGTATGCATAAAGCAACACTCAGCAAATGTGGAAGTATTGAAATCATACAAAGCACGTTTTCTGACCACAATGGAATTAAATAAGAAATAAATATCAAAATATCAAAATATCAAAATTAGATAATTTAAAATGAACAAAAGAAAAATATCATTTAGGTCAAAAAAGAAATTTAAGTTGAAAATTAGAAAATAAATTAAAAATATGAAACATTTTAAGTCGAAGAATACAGTGCTTAGAAAGAAATTATAACCTTAACTACATAAATTTTAAAAATAGCTGAGACTGAAAAGCAATTATCTAAGCTTCCAACTGAGGAAGCAAGAAAATATTTTTAAAAAGAGCAAAAATCACTGAAACAAAATACATATACAATGAAGAAAATGAACAAATCCCAAAATTGGTTGCTGAAAAATAAAAGTAATAAAAACCTAGCAAGCTGATGAATAAAAAAGAAAGCAAATAAAAATTACCAGTACAAATGATGAAGGACACATTACTGATTCCACACACATTAGATAATACAAATAAATTATGAATAACTTTATGCCAAAAAGTATGATATTTGAGGTAAAATGGACAAGTTTCTTGAAAAATACAATTTATTAACCTGACACAAGAAGAAATAGAAAATCTGATTAGTCCTATATCTTATAAGGGAATTTAATCTGTATTTTAGAAAATGCTTAAAAACATAACTATAGGTCCATATAACATTACTGGTAAATTCCTCCTGTGTTTAAGAAAAAAATAAGATCAATTTTGAACAAAAGATTCTAGAGATCAAAAAAACAGAAAACATTTACAAGTATTCCAGGAGGCTATCTTAATCTTAATACTTAAATATGTCAATTATAAAAAAGTAAAGAAAATTATTGGCCAAGTGTACTCACAAATGTAGATGCAAAAATACTAAACAGTATATAGCTAAGTAAGTTCCAATTTATGTAAAAGAAATAAACCAAATTTAATTTATTCTAGAAATGCAAAAGTGATTTAAAATTTGAAAATCAATCTATGTTGACACATTGACAGATTGAAGGATAAAATATATGATTACCTCAATAAATGCAAAAATTCATAAATATTAGTCCTCATACAAGTTAGAAACTTTTACCAAGTTTAGTAATAGAAAGGAACTTATTTCTATTAAAAGTTATTCATAAGAAATCTATAGAAAACATTAAGCCTAGTGTGAGATATTGAAAAATATCTTCCTGCATTCTGTAATTAGACATACAAGTCTGTTATCAATACATCAGCATTGTATTTGAAGTCCAAGCCAGTATATTAAGGGAAAAATTGATAGGGATTAAACAGAAGCAATAATGTTGCATTATACATAGATAACAAGATTTTATAAGTAGAAAACCCAACAGAATATATAGACAAGCTACTAGAATTAATAAGTAAATTTAGTGAGGTCATGAGATACAATATCAACATTTAAAAATCAATTTTATTTTTGTATACTGGTAAAAATTCAATTGGCCCTTTACATCCATGGGTTCTGCATCCATGGATTTATTCAGTTGTGGATCAAAAATGTTCACAAAATGATTAAAAATTAACAATACAATAATAAAAATAATACAAATTTTTAAAACAATGCAGTGGTGCATTATAACATCTATTTACTTTGTATTACATAGCATAATCCAGAGATTATTTAAAGTATATGGGAGGATGTGCATAGGTTATATGCAAATACTATGCCATTTTGTATAAAGAACTTGAGCATCTATAGATTTGGTATCTATGTGGGATCCTGGAACCAATCCCCTACAGATACTGAGGGATTACTGTCATAGAAAATATTTTAAAGTTCATACCATTTGCAATCTTCAAAATATACTAAACCTAGGAACAAATAGAAATACTTGTTAGTACAAAACACTTCTGATGGTTTAAAAATAATCTAAGTAAATGGAAAGTTGTAGGATGTCATGAATTAGAAGACTTAATATTGTAAGTATGTCATCTTCCCCCAAGTGATCTTGAAGCTCAATCCAATCTCATTTAAAATTCAGTGAATGTTATTGGGAAAAATTAGAAATTGATTTTAAAATTTATAAAGAGGTATAAAATACCTTAATGAGCAAGAAGAATTTCAGAAAAAGAACGGAGTATGTAGTAAGTAAAACAATATTAGTGTAAGAATAGACAAATAGACTGAGAGATGAGGTACAGACTAGACCCACATATATAGTCTTGTGAGTTACAACCACAATACCACTGAAATTCAGTGGAGGAAAGTATTGTCTTTATAATAAATTGGTAGATTAAATGAATATCCATGAAGGGAAAAATTATCATCATCTCTATATCACACCATACACCAATATCCGTTCCAGAATGATCATACTCTTAAATGTAAAATAAGAAAACAAGTTCTATCAATAGTGGGAGCAGAGAGCAGTGCCCCAGGGATCCCTGAGCAGCCTTACCACCACCACTAACCTAGTTACCATCACATCTCAGGAGGAGCTGTTGTCAGCCGTAGGTACCATCAAGGCAATTGTGAGCAACCAGGCCAAGATGCAGCAGCCTCATTGCATCTTCCCTTACCCCCACACACAGCCCTCAGCACTGCCCACACTAAACCCTACACCACTGGCTGTGGGGCAGGGAGCAATGGCCCAGATGGCCTCATATTGGTGGTGCCTGAGGTGGGGACAAAATGTCCTGGCAGCCAAGGTTTGGGGAACAGTAAAATGGTTCAGTGTAAGAAATGGATATGGTTTCACCAACAAGAAGGACAGCAGGGAAGATGTATTTGCACATCAGACTGCCATAAAGAAGAATGACCTGGGGAGGTGCCTTCTAGTGCAGTAGATGGAGAGACCTACTAGTGCAGTAGATGGAGAGACTGTGGAGTTTGATGTTGTTGAAGGAGAAAAGGGTACAAAGGCAGCAAATGTTACTCATGGAGTTCCAGTTTAAGGCGGCGAATATGCAGCAGACCCTAACCATTATGGAAACTATCCATGTCACCAGGTTCCTCCACACAATTATCAGCAGAATTACCAGAATCAAGGGAATGAAGGAAAAGGAGAGATCAGAGAGTGCTTCCAAAGGCCAGGCCCAACCATGCACTGCCTGTAGCACATGTGAAAGTTCCAACCTGCCTACATGCATAGACCCTATCTTGACACCCATATGACATGCTCTAGAATGCACATCTTTGTAAGTCTTAAAGTCAGGCAGTATAGATCCTCCACACTATTTTTTTCCAAATTTATTCTTTTCCTTTTGTTTCTTTTTTTTTTTTTAGACTATTTGGTTCTTTAAATTTACGTATACATTCAAAATTAACGTTCAATATCCACAAAAGAAAACAGAGTTTTGACTGGGATTACATTAAATTTATATACTACAAATGTAACGAATTTTAACAATATTGAGTATTCTAAGTGATAAACACAGAATATCTTTCCATTTGTCTTCTGTAATTTCTCTCAAAAACATTTCATTGTATTTTTCAGTATGCTAGTCTTGCATGTCTTAGATTTATCCCTAAGTATTTTCTATTTTTATCCTAGTCTAGATGTTTATTTTTTGATGTCATTTATAAATATTTATTGCTAGTATAAAGAAATTTATTTGAATTTTTAAATTGTGATCTTATATCCTGAAACATCTCTTATATTATTTATTAGTTCTAGTAGTTGTTATACATTTCACAGAATTTTCTATATAAATTTTCATGTCATCTGTGAATAAAAGTAATTTTCTTCTCCCACTTGAATTTAAGTTTCTCTTATTTTTTTTCTTGTCTTATTACACTGTCTAGACTCTCCAGAACAATAGAAGTGGAATAGAATTAACGAGACCAGACATCATGGCCTCGTTCTTGATCTTAGAGAAAATGAATTTAGTCTTTCATTATTTAATGCTATTAGCTGCCAGTTAATCTTAGATGCTCTTTATAATGTTGAAGAAATTTCCTTCCATAACTAGTTGATTTTAGAAATTATATCACCAATGTATGTTGGATAGCAAATGTTCTTTCTGAACCTACTGAGATGAACATAAAAGTATAGGGCTCATGTCATTTGTTTCCTGGCTGTTGGGTATCAGTGTGTTTCATTGCCTGTTGGCTAACATTTTGAAAGACATTGCTTCATACAGTCTGTTCCTTTTATTCAATTGTTTCAGGTGAAAGGGTAAATCTGGTTCCTGTCACCCCATATTGGATCAAAGTAGAATTAGACTTTGTGTACACTATTTAATTTTATACTCCAAGCCTTTCCTCCATGGTCCCTATCTCAGGAAAAGGCATCACTGTCTCTATAGTTGCTCACACCAGAAAACTAGTGTTTCCTATTCTTTCCATTTCCTCACTTGCACAATCCAGTTGGTCAAGTCATATCAAGACTTCTTCAAAATATAACACCAAGATATTGATTTCTTGTCACTAACATTACCACCACTCTAGCTCAAACCATGTCTAGTTATGAAAACTTGCATAATATGACTTCTGAAATACATCAATTTTCCAGAAGCCATAAAGAAACTGTGATAGTTTCATGAAATCTTTTAAAATACAAGATAAATATAGGAATTTCCATGTTAATAATGGCTTATATAACAGTGAAAGCAAACTTCATGAGAGGAGGAAAAATAAAGGTATTCAAGCTTTAATAGTGGGGGCTAAAGGAAAGTCACCCACATTTTCTTCGCAATGTATTATTACAATCTGGATGGAATTATTTGTAAGTATATAGCTATCGAGAATATTTGTTCAAAAATACACCCTCTGACTCCATCCCCAATCCCACTCAATAAGCAGAAAAGAGTTTGAGAAATAGGAATAGGAATGTTATTAATATTCTTCTTAGGTATGAAGAAATATTTCTGCCTTTCATGGAATCATAGGTTACAGTTCTCAAATTATAGGCACCTGCTGATTGTTCATTATGCTATTTATTCACTGACTCATTCATTCATTCACTCATTCAGAAACATCTGTTGGCACCCACTCTGTGCCAGGACCTCAACTTCTAGCATTATAATTTTAATAAACATAATAATTGTTCTCAATTACTTTGTCTTCTAAGAATGAAGGTAGACTTACAAATGTAAAAACTAAAAACCATCTCAGGAAAGTTAATTTTTTAATGATAATGCTTTCTTTTGAATTTACACACAATCTCAAATTTGAAAATTGAAAGTTCAGGACATGAGCAAGTATTTCCACAAAGATTATCTTCCACTATAAAATAAGTCTATCTAAGAAGAGAAATTTGGCCACTTATGCAATCAAAATGATTAAAATACTACTTATTACTAATTTTGATAAAAAAGAAAATTAGTAGAATATCTAAAATCCTCCACTTAAACACTTAGGAGAAAAATGGCCTAATTGAGAGATCAGAGGTGATCAACCATGGACATTTATATACTTTTTAAATTTAAAACTTCATATATATATACATAAATAAATAAACATACATATTAGTCTCTGCATATAGCAGACAGATTTAGAAACTATAAATTCACATGAAAGGGCATCATATTCTGCAACTAAGAAAAGATATTTAACATATTAGAAAAGACATTTAGTTGCATAGTGATTCCAATTAAATAAAAATCAAATGCTTAAAAGCAGTTATTACAGGTTTTATGGTCTCCACAATGAAAGTAATATACATTTTATTGAAATATGTAGATACTTTAGTTTGACTAGCATAATTAGATAATAAATTAGGTTTAAATGATCCAGAAAAAGCACAGCCTCACCTGGCCCTTCATTGTGAACTGCATATACCTCATGGAATAGTTCTTTTAAAAAGTATATTAAAACATTTATTTTAGTTAAATTAATATAAAGGATTCTAAAATTAGTCTTCATACTTGTGTCAATATTGTAAGTAATACTTAAAATGTGGTACTTTCTCTTTATTAGAAAATGGAACAAAAACTGAATAAAATATATATATAGGGATGACTCAATTTTTGCTCTACATTGAACTATTTAAGAGTGTGGCTATGGTATCAAACAGATTTGGGAACTCATACCCATTCTGTCACTTACCAAGTCTATTAGATACAACAGATCTCTTCTATTCAATATAACAGATCTAAGGGTATTTAAACAATTAGGTTCTTGTGAGGATTGAAAGAGATAAGTTCTATAGAGCGTGGAGCATACAGTCTCCTCTGTGTGCCTGGACTTGACAAATGCACTTGTCTTCACAAGTATATCCAGGTCACATTTCTTTCTTGTGTTCATAAAAGGGCATTGCAGATCCTCAGACTTGTCTTACCTAGCACAGAGTTGGCAGCAAGCATTCATCTAGCTCATAATCCTGCAACAAGATTGGCAAGTAAGCATGACAGGTGTTTCCTTCAAAGAGTCTTAGAGCAGCAGAAGGCTTATGCTGCTCTTGGGCAAAAACCTGGAAAAGGCTGGACAAGATAGACTGAAAGCCAAGGTGAAGAAAGTGTGCAGATTAGTGACGAGAGGAGCCACAGGTAGTAGTACCAAGCCACCCAGTTGCTTCTTTGCAAATGATTCCAGCTTGGAACACCTGTGCTAAATTTTCTGCTTTGTCTGTATCTTAATAGGCAATTCAAATTTGCATAGGAATAACTGTAATTCTAGCCAGCTAGCTAGTCTGGCAGAATTCATTGCTCTGAGGTTAAGGCTATCTACCCACTTAGTGATTAAATACATGAATTCCAATGCTTTCCATTTGTTGGCTGTGATCTTGGGGTCTTCAAAGTCAGATTTTCTAATTTATTGAAAAAAGCCTAAAATTTTATAAAAAATATGGTTGTTGTAAAGCTTAAGGAGATAAATGTTTGTAAAGTATGTATGACATGCTTGGTAAATAAATAAATAAATAACTATTATTATAATAATCATCAGCAAACGAGTAAACATGAGAAGTCCTGGTGAAAAGGGAGGAGATTCTTGGGAGGAGGATTTGAAGTGGACGAAACCTTCAACAAAGCCATAGCCAAAGAAGTCTTGGATATACCAGAACAATGGCAAATAATTGTGTATTATCAGAGTGCACAGCTGGAGTAGAGTAAGGAGGAAGCTAGCCAGAGTTAAATTTGAAAAGATAAGGTCAAGAGCCAAACCATAACCTCATTGAATGGTACACTATTGGGGTCATCATTTGAAATATCAGGAATTCTATGACAGAATTTATAATGCTAGCTTGTAGATGGATTCACAAGTACAGGATACAAATTAGTTTTCTTTTTTTTTTTTTTTTTTTTGCTTTTGCTCATGCATATTGTCTCTTTCTTCTCTAAGCTTTCTTTCTGGTGTGATGAAAATATTCTAAAATTAGATGATGGTGATGGTTCAACTTTGTAAATATACTAAAAGCCATTGAATTGTATAGTTTAAGTGGGAGTACTTTTGATATGTAAATGATATCTCGATAAGGCTGTAAAAACAGGGAATGAAGAAAACAATTTCTTGCTAATTGAGATTTCTGAGAAGCAAGACAGAATACTGGAAAACAAGAACTTTATAATCTGAGAAACCAGGACACACATTCTTGCTAGCCAGTTACAACTGAGTGACACTTAACGAGCTAGAGACTCGACAGTGGCAAGATATTCCACTTCTGGGATCATTTCCCTCATCACTACTGTGAGGGATGATGCACTCCTTGCAGTGGTTTTGCAAGGATTGGCTGAAAACGTAGATGTAAACTTCCCAGCAGAGTCCCATGATAGCTGCTCAATAAATGACAGCTATCATTATAATTTTATTATTATTTGTAAAACTACAAAGCTCTTATATATTAAGGCTCATGCAGAGCAGCATGATATATTTTCATGGTCCTAGGTATGTAAACCAGAAACTTGGAGCAAGTCAGCTTTTGGTCAGGTAAGAGCTGGCAGGTTAGCCCTTGGGCCATGCTCCAAGTCTAAGTTCTCCCTGCCAGCTCCTGTCACTCCTACTCACACTTGCATACACAGACGCATAAAAAATCCTTTCTTGAATTTTTCAGCCAGAGAATGTGACACTGGACAAAATCTTGTTGATTTTCACTTCCCTCTACTTCAGATTTGATATTTATCACAAAAAATATACCTGACGGACTTTCTTTCCAGGTCAACAGAGACTCTCACACTCATACAAACTCTGCTGCCTTGCATTATTTATTTAAGAAGGTGAGGCAAACAAAAGTAATCTAAATCTAGAAGATATAATTTCCCATAAAGAACAAAAACTAGCCTCTAAATTCAGAAGGCTTACCTGGTACAGGCAACAAAGCCATTACTGATGATACTGGAAGCAGCGTTTGACATTCTGTGAAAACAGAGCCTGAGATTTTGATTGATTGCTATCTCTCACTTTCTTCTATACATTCATCTTCTTTTTATAATAAACACTTAAAAATTATCATCATGTAGGAAAATTATTTAAAATTTAATTTTAACCACTTCTAAAAGCATATGTCAATATTTTAGTACAGTTCTAGCACCATGTTGAAAGGCATTTAACCATAAATATCAAGTGTTTCTTGCATATTTTCCATTTTATATATGTTCTTTACTATACCCCCACATAGCCACCTAATGAAGAAGTTATTGTTATCACTGCGATCTCATGTTTTGTTAACAAGGAATCAGACGTAAACAGGAAAAGCGACTTTCCTGAGTTCACATAAATAAAAAGTAGCAGAGACCAGACTGCAACTCAAATCTTTTGATTTGTGCAATTGTGCCAGCATAATCAGTAGAGTACTTTTTAAGATTTCACATAACTTGAGCACTGTATCTCAAAATATGGGAGTACAAAATATAAATATGAGGGAAAATCTATGTTAAAATAACAGAATAAACCTGAATAAATAACCTCCCTTTCCCACAACTAACAAAATAGCAAACAAAAAAGAAAAAAGAACATTTTTTAAAAAACCAACAATCATCTGTCAGCAACCCAGAAAAAGGGAGATTGTTTATACCCCAAAACTTCAAAACTCATAGTCAAAGCAGGAAAGATAAGATTTTCAACAGAGGGAAGAAACACAGTATCACACAATATGGCAAAATTCCTAAGAACTTTCACTATAATCTTATACTCAGAGAAAGGCAAACTGAATGAGTGGCATCTTTGCTCCAATTCTGACTGAGGACTAATGGAAATACTGGCTGGGAAAAAATAGACAAATGAGGAGAGTGACAAAAGGACTGACTGAGAGAAATAAAAACCTTTAGGACTACACATTGAAGTAGAACAGGCTGAAATCTAAAAGTATTCCTCCATAGAAATGTAAATTCTACCTTCCCCAACAGAAGGAGTGAAACATCATATGATACATTTCATAGACTTTCAGAGAGAAATACTTTGTGCCTCCTGAGTTGAGTTCTCCTCAGCCCCTAACACTTCCCTAGGCTACAGAAAAATAGAGAGCATATGAAAGATTCAGTCTTCAAACAATTGTTGAAGAAGAAAAGAAACAATTCTCGAATAGAGTGAAACACTACATCAGATGGAATAAAAGACTTAGACAGAGCCACCCAAGAATAAACAAGATGACAGAATTCACATGCCAACTAGGCAATGGCATTGCAGTAAAAAGAAAAGAAAAATCTTTTTCATGGCAAAGACAAACACAACCCCGCCTCCCAAAAAGAAGAAAAATGACCATGCTATAAAACAGCTTTCTGGGAATATGGATTGAAACAACAGTCACCCAAAGATGAGACAATAAAACAACAGAATGAGATTTATATAAAGAGAGGGATTGCCATCTATAGATACAAATTGAAAATCCTACTTATCAAAGAATTAATAAATATATTTGAAAATTATGAGACAAAATAGTCATGGCTAGAAATCAATTAACGTCACAGGGGAAAGGCTTGAGAATATTTCAGTGAAAGCAGATAAAACTCAAAGAGATTAAATTAATAGAATGAAGCTAATAGAGACAAAGGACAGGCAAAGGCAGTCCAATGTCATAATTATTGATATCCATGAAGTAAAAAATTCAACAAATGAAATGGAAAAATTAAAATATAGAATACAAAAAAAAAGTTTTCCTGAAATGAACAACAATAACAAAACCTGGATATGGAAACCAGAAGAATAGATAAGGTTTCAAGGAAATTTGGGATAGGGTGCTCAACATCAAGATGCATCCTGATTAAGAATGTCAAGGATAATTAAGAATTCCCCATGTATTCATAGAAAAAAATTCCCCATGTATTCATATTCTCCCCTTGCAAGTCACACAGGTTGACCCTAGAGTTGCTTAATGTAATAAATAATAGGCTATGTCTACAAAACTATCAAGGAAAAAGGCTATTATCTAATGATATCATATTGAACAAGGCTACTGTACAAATATATAGTAAATAAGAAAGAACACAGAAAACAGAGTGCCTATGAGCCTTTGACAATTTCAAAATAAAATCTAGCTAAAATAAGGAAGGAGCTGGTGAACATCAAATACAATTATATGTAGAAAAATAAAAAACCACTTAGCCTTATTACAAAACACAAACTGAAAGATATTTCAAGAGAGGTTGCCACATCTTGCACTTTTGTGGATGTGCAATAAAATTGCTGCACTATCCTGATTATGTTCCAGTCACAGCACACTCACCTGAAGCTTGCACTCACTCTCACACACATAATCAGTGAATAATCTCTCATTTATGGTAGTAGATATGACACTTTATAGATAACATAAATCAACTAGAAAATTGAATTGCCATAGTTAATAATGAATATAAAAACATAACAAAATATAGCTGCTGCTAAAATGTATCCAAATAGAATAGGAAAAGGGCAGAAAAGTTGAAACAGGGGACACCAAACCACCAAAGCAGGGTGGTGGTAAAAGACAGCAAGTTGTTTTATGTCAGATTGTCCCTTAGGAGGTTGCTTTCTCTGGTAGTACTGCTGTTATCCACACAGTGAGGTATTTGGAATGGGGTGGTGGTGATAGAGAAAGGAAAAATGTCTTCCGGATTTTTGAGAAAAATATTCTATTACAGTTATGGTGCTCTTAGAGTCCTGGGTCAAGTGTGCAGAGAAAATATCCAGAATTCACCAGGAAAATGTTTTTTTTCAAGGTACTTTATCCATGACAGTTGTAATGATTCACTTTATGTGTCAACTTGACTGGACTATAAGGTACCTAGATATTTCATGAAACACTATTCTGGGTATGTCTATGAGGGTGTTTTTGGATGAGAATCACATTGAATCTGTAAACTGAGTAAAGCATGATGCACTTCCTAATGCAGGTGGGCCTTAATCCAATCAGCTGAAGCCCTGAGTAGAAACAGGCTCACCCATCCTTTCAGTAAAGGGAATTCTTCCTGCCTGACCACATGAGCTGAGACATCAGTCTTTACCTGCTTTCAGCTTAGAAACTAAAACATCAGCTCTTTCCTGGTCTTGACTCTGCTGCCTTCAAACTGGAACTTATATCATCAGCTTTCCTGGTTCTCACACCTTCAGACTCAGACTAGACTTAGACACCATTAGCTTTCCTGGGTCTTCTGGTTGCCAAGTGCAGATCTTGCGACTCCTTAGCCTCTGTAATTATATAAGCCAATTTCTTATAACAAAGCTCTATGTGTGTGTGTGTGTGTGTGTGTGTGTGTGTGTGTGTGTGTGTGTGTGTGTACATCTCCTATTGGTTTTGTTTCTATGGAGAACACTGACTAATACAATTGTTTTCTAATCAACTAATGTTTCTAGAGGTTGGGTTATATAATATAATAATGGAGTAGGACCCATGCACTGTTATTTTGACCAGTGCTTCTCAGATGTTACTGGCCATATACATTCCTGGGAGTCTTGCTAAAATGCCGGTTCTGATTCAGCGGGTGGAAGAGGGGGCCTAGAACTCTCAATTTCTGATAAGACTCCAGAAGATGCCAGTGTCAATGCTGCTGATCTATGCATCATACTTTTGAGTGCAAAAATCTCCCTAAATCTTACAGACTCCATCTTTACTTCAAAATAAAGAGACTAGAGACTTCTCTGTGCCTAGCAGCCTCTGCTGCATCATATTCAGTCTTAGGCCTCTTCCTACATTGAGGCAAAGCTATAGTTAAAGTATAAATCAGGGGTCATCTCTGAGGGATATCACTCACAATAGCTGGGCTCGGTTTCTGCCATCAGAAAACCTCAGACTGGTGTCTGCACATGAAGAAGAAAAATAGAAATGAATAAAAACAAAAGTATTTCTCCTCGGGCAGAAACAATCCACTGTTCCAAGTATTATTTTTCTGGCTACATAACTGTTGCAGGCAGAACTCTGTCCGCTAAGTGGAACTAAGTCCAGGCTGCAAACCTTTGCTTTCTTATAACATTGCCATATCAATGCATTCTCTTGACAAGCTCCTGAGCTTGCTTGCCTATCTCACCAAAACAGAGAAATGTGCATTTCTGAGTTAACTTTTCATGGTATCAAGCCTATCGATAAGACAAATTATGCCATACATTAAAATGTCATGTAGCCAATTTTGTAAAGAAAAGCCTCCATTTGTGACAATCCAAAAGTTCTCTGCAATACCCATATTGGAGATTATAGAAGAGGAAATGCCAATTTCAGTTTCCATTTAATTTAGGTTAAAATTTTGCAAAAATGTGTCATGGCTTGACAAAAACTCCTGTTCAAGTAGTAAATGTTACCACATATTTACTCAGTAGACACTAGGTTAATAAAACACAAAAAATGTTTTGCCAAAAATAATAACAGGTAGCTGCAACTTGTATAATAAAAAAAATGTGTTCTGATTTATCCAGACTTCTAAACAGTCAGCACCATGATTTGAAGTAGCAGACCAGGTTAGAAGACCCAGAATTTCATCAGATGCATTATCCATTCTTTGGACTGTCCAGTATTTTAAACTGTTTTGTGACAGAAAATATCATACGGGTGTGAAACAAGGGAGCTGAAAAGTGCTTTTACTCATTTTACATTATAAATTCCACCCAGTGAAAGCTCTCACTTCTGCTCTTTCCTTTTAACATCATACTGACTTTCTCATTTCCTCGGCTGCTTTGGTAGGTGTTTTGACACTTGACACTTTTTAAAGGAACGAAAAAGCAGATGGTATTTCTATATAGACATCTCTCTGTTTTCTAATACTGTGAGAGAACAAACTATTGTGGAAAATCAGATGTTCTAATTAAAGAATCTTCACATATGTGATTACAATACATTTAAATAGATGCACCACTAAATCTAGACCATGTACAATGCAACATTTCTTTGACAATCCAAAAGGCTCTTAAGGTTGCATGACAGATGTGTGGAAATACTGGTTAATAGTCTAGCTGATTAAATGCAACACGACATTTCTACTGAGTGCCAAGGCAACAATGCTATTCAGTTGCTAGACTGCTAAAATAAAGTGAGTTACTGGCTCACACAGGTATTATCTAACATCTGGATCATGCTGTTTCTCAAACATAGAAAAATCATTAGCCTAATGAGTTAAGGTTGCTTGACACCTTATATATATGGCCTCATGCATTTAGGCAAAATACCTCAAAGCTCTGGAGAAGGTTTTCAGGGTATTTAAGTTTACAGTGTTTTACAATAGATTAGTGTCCAATATATTGAAGAAGCTCTGATGCTATGAAGTAAGTAGATTAGAACAGTTGAACCTCAGAGGTACATTTTAATCCCCTCTGTTCTACATCTCACAGGAGTTTCACAGTCACCTACATTCTCCCCTTCCTGGCAATCCCACTTTGTTCTGCAATAAGACATCTCAGCAGCAGTATAATTGATTCCAAAAATCAGGTTTTTGTGGCTATTTAATAAAAGTAGCATTTTATACCAGTTTTCATTAATAAAATTTATGAACTCATAAAGAGGAAGGGAACTAACTTTACTGAATGACCACTATGCTTCTCCATTTGAGTAGCATTATATACATGATCTCACTTAGTCTCCTCCAAAAATCTGTAGGGTAGTTACTAATTCCACTTTACTGATAAAAAAACAAAAACAGAGTCTCTGAGAGTGCAAATTTATCCATGGTTGCACAACTAGTAATCAACAGAGCTAAAATATGAACATATATCCATGAGATTCCAATGCATATTTTGATTCTAACATACTCTAGTACATGTATAAGTTAACTAAAATAAAATTTATCCTATACTAGCAGTTTGTTTGCTTGCTTTACATCTACTAATTATAAAAATAATATAATTTATCATTATAAAACCTGGAAAATAAATGATACAACTTGTTGGGACAGATTTTCCTTGCAAATATCTTCCTTCAGGTCATATGGACAGCAAAATGTTTTTCTAGATTGAAACAAACAAATAATAATCTCTTTCCTTTTAGTTCACCTCAGATGGATTCCTCCCAAAGAACAAAATCTCAAAAAACAAAATTACCTCTTGAGCTCCTATTAGAAATAAGAGTTTTAGCAGCATTAACAAAAATTGGTTTTGATAGGCATCTTAGTCTTTGTGGCTTCTAAGAATTTCCCCCTCTTGCTCTTTTCCTGTTGTCATTTGTTCTTCTTTAGTCTTTGGTTCACTTGCCAACATCCTAGGCATTATCTCCTTTCTTTTGATTGCTATGTTGCAAACGTTTTTTTCATTTATCATTCCTTTATTAAATCAGATACTTATGAAATGTACATGATGTATCTCTTTTAAACTCTCTTTTCCAATTAAGAGTTTAAAATGTACATGTGTGCAAGCCACAGCACACAGACACATACTGTTACACATGAGAATCCTCAAGATTTCTCTCATGTTTGAACAGTTTGCAAAGCAATCCATGGTGGCTGGTGATGAAATGAGGATCACCATCTGTGCCAATGAAGATGGGTGAATCTGTTGGGAATTATTCATTGGGTAGTCAGTCTATGAAAACCAGCAATTTCTGATAGTCTAAAGTAGTAAGAATTGGTCCAATGGTAGTCAAGTAACAGATCTAATGAAAATTCAGTGGGGTCTTTTTTTTTTTTTTTTTTTTTTTTTTTTTGAGACAGAGTCTCGCTTTGTTGTCCAGGCTAGAGTGAGTGCCGTGGCGTCAGCCTAGCTCACAGCAACCTCAAACTCCTGGGCTTGAGTGATCCTTCTGCCTCAGCCTCCCGAGTAGCTGGGACTACAGGCATGCGCCACCATGCCCGGCTAATTTTATATATATATATCAGTTGGCCAATTAGTTTCTTTCTATTTATAGTAGAGACGGGGTCTCGCTCTTGCTCAGGCTGGTTTTGAACTCCTGACCTTGAGCAATCCGCCCGCCTCGGCCTCCCAAGAGCTAGGATTACAGGCGTGAGCCACAGCGCCCGGCCTTCAGTGGGGTCTTGACTAATGTGATTTAACGTGTTCTGCTCATCCTTCAAAGTCTTAGCTTGTTTGGGGGGGATCTATGACAATGGAATGCAGTGCGTTTCCACACATATACTCTTGTGTTTTCTCTTACCTGAACACCTACTGAGATTGAGATAATCCATTCAGTAACAAAAATATGAGTATGAATGATACATGTCTCTTACCCTCAAAGAGTTCAAAAACCTACTGGCCAAAAATGAAAAGGTCCTAAACATGGGAAGATAATGCATTTGAGGGAATTTTTCTTGTTTTGTTTTGTACTGTCTTTTAGAACTAGTCCAATTCATAAAATTATTTGTCAATTTTTCAGAATCACACAGACACTGAGGCTAACATTTCACATTGATGATACATAATTTTTGTGTAGAGATTTACAGCTCCTTTCCATAAATATTTGATTTCACAGCAAGCATGGGATAGTAGGCAAAGTAGCAGTCATTAACATTTGAGGGACAGCCAGACAAATGAAGTGTCTTCTACAAGGTCACACAATTAGACTATTAAAGTCAGGCCTCAAAAAAACCATTTCAAATTATGAGTCTTATGTTGTTTTCACTCTTCTTTGTTGCATATCAAATTCTTTGGAAATTTTATTCAATGTGAAATACTCTATAGAATTAAGAATTAATGTAGAAAACAACCATATAAAGACAATATCATTTTCTACACACCACTCTTTTTTTTTTTTTAGTTAAAATTTTCCTAATCACTTTGAGGGTAGTAAAAAGACGAGGTGGTATTGGACAGATGGGCAATGATAAATTGAAGGAGAAGATTTATTTATTGAATTAGAATAGGGAAATAAATAACAAAATCTTTTACGTTTGATAAAAAGCCTTATTTAGAAGAAGTTAATAATTTGGACATAAATACTTGGGGGTGTTTAAAGTTGTGCTGAAATCAAAGGGAGAGGAGGCTGTGAAATGTTTTCAAGAGTGAATAAACCAAGAAAACAGGTGGAACTAGGTCACATGAGATCAAGGATGCACCTGACATCCTTCCAGTTAGAAACTGGAACACACAGGTTTCTTTCAGGGCTGCCATGATTAAATGCCTCCTCTCTACATTAAATACATTCTAATAATAATACTTACATATAAAGTAAATAATAAACAGAGCAGATTAATACTTGCCTTGATAGTTCCATTTTGAGGAAGGATTAAGGAGAAAATTGTGCAAAGGACAAAGGATGATATCACCACATTGGTAAGTAAAAGAGATTTCTTCCTTTCTGTGCCAGCACATTTGTTAAACTCTTAGATACCACAGGTCAGCTGGATTTCCTATTGGCCCTGTCAGATAACATAAAGAAGCACAGTGTTTTAGGCACCACACTGCCCTTCTTACCTCTTCTATGTGATCAGCAACAGAGGAAGCTTTGCATGACTTGATAAGCTTGTTGGGAGTTGCAAATGTGTGTGACTGCAGCCACATAAATGTATTTCCTTGGGTCTGTTGCCCCCAAGCACATTCAAAGGGTTAAGGGAGTTAGAAAGGAGAGAGTCGATAAGGACATCTCAAGAGGAGCATCACTGCTATGCAGTGTAAATACACGTGACTGCTGACTGTCCAGATCACTTCTGGTTTTGTCCATTGGTCTATACTTCATAAGGGGAACCACCACACAGGTGTTTAGATAACCTGTAGAAACTCCTGTGACATTGATTTTACCCTTTCAGAGAACCAGAGTTCAGCAAAAAACATTTGCATGAAAGAGTGGGGAAAAATTGCCAGAACTCAAAATGTCTCCTGGTCATTGCCCTGTTTCCTAAGCACAAAGGAACAGCGTTGTTTTTGTCTATTACCAGATATGTCCTTCAAATCGAAGCCATCTGTTCCATGAACTTCTAAGAGTTGGGCCAAGGGAACTTTAAACCAAGAAACCATTTCACCAAATGTCAGTCAGAGTGTCTGGCATCTGGCTGAAACCTAAAAGCTCAGAATGTGATATGTTTCAGAAGGCTGCACCCTTCCCCGGAATTTTACAAAGGATAATGAGCACCTCCAATTTATGCTTATTTTATGTTTCTGATTAGAAAATTATGCAATACTCATTATAAAAACTGAAAATACGAAAAAAACAGAAAGAAAATAAAAATTATTAATAATCATACCACACAAATATAACCATTATATCATGTCATTATATTTCCTTGTCTTCTTTTATATATTGTTTGTTTTACAAACTTAGCACTGTATTCTCTATACTCCTGCATATATCTGCTCCTCTTTATATATTTTCTATATCATTTAATAGTGTACTAAAATGTTAATCTATTATAAGGGGTAGTGCTGGTTATTATTCAATTCTAAATTGATGTATGTATTTTTTTTCCAATTTTACATAGGACATTTTAGAGAATATATTTGTCCATATAACATTGTGTTTGATTACTCCCTTAAATTTATTATAATATCATAATTACTATGACATAGATAAGTAAATATTTTCAGAATCGTGATAGATTTTGCCATATTTATTTCTAGGAAATTGAGACTCTTTCACAAACAGCAGCTGAGAAGCTCTGTCTTTCAGTATCCTGTCAACAGAAGAAAAATTCCAAGAGGATATCTGAAAATATTCAAATATTGATATTTTGAAATTTTACTGGTGAAATCAATCCCCCCCCCCAAAAAAAATGCCACTTTCCTACAGGAAAAGAATTTAAGTCCTGGGACACATTTTGCCTATTCCATCTAGTACTCTTTGGAGGGATTCTGTCCAGATCTCTCTACTCACTGCCTAGCGTTTCAGCACTTCTTAGAGGGGAGAGGTACAGGTCAGTGCTCAGCGACACACTTCAGTCTAATTATATCTAAAACATCCATAGAACAAATTCCTCAAAATTTGTACCTTCTTATAGTTTTCAGTTGTTGTAGGAAGTCTCTTCCTAATTTTCTTGAGTATTCTGTATAGCTTTTCATTTGTATTACTTTTAGTACTTTTATACTTCTCATTGTACTTCCTTCCATCTTTAAGCCTTCAAATTTCAGTATTTTTGCTTTGAATAATCAGTAGTTTCTCCCCTCTCAAATACAAATTCAGCTTCTCCTGAGACCTTCTCCCATTAGCACCCTTTTCTTCCCTCTGGGAACCTCTTCTTTTCAGAGGTTCCCACTCTTTCGAAAAGCTACCATTAGCATCTGGCCATTAATTAATTTTGCAATGTGTTAGATAATAATCAATGTACTAGCTGGTAACCGCTTATGCTGTGTGTTTTATCATTTAAAGATTATATAGAAAATTAAAGAAAAATAATAGAATTCCAAGAGGCAAAAGAATAAAAATTTGATTTAAGATAATAGGAAAAACACTTTGGATCTAAGAACCTTATTTGATATTCCCTCAGACCTTACTTCAAATTGCTACCTTTTGAAAGATTTTGCCTTACAATGTAAATCTGAATTGCCAGTATATCTTTAATTTTTTTAGGCTTTCAATTCTACATTTATTTCACACTTTATTGTTTTTTCACCAAAACATAAAATCTTGTTTTCGTAAAATGGTTGGCATTCACGACTTTGTTTCCTATAGCTGTTTTCAAGCTGTAATTTCACCAGCTGAACAGGGCCTACTTTGATAAATTTTGTCATAAGCTCAAGCTCGTAGCATTTTAAAACAAGAAGGGACATTAATGACATCTGATGAACCTCAGAAAACTGAGGTATGTCTGGAGAAACCAGGCAATTTTTGATAATATAGATGCCTGATGTTTTCCAGCACTCAAAGCCAATGCTTTCTATTACAATTATGTCATTTGTTGTGTTGTTATTGTTGAAAACGTCATGTGAGATATATCCTAAAATAATTCTTTTAAGTGCATCTCATTTCACTTATATGATTATCACAGCCTCACATTAACCTTTTCTTTTGTAATCAATCCCTCCTAAAAACTCATCCAGTTCCTATGAAAAGAAATAGTTCCTCGTTAAGTTACAAAGACACAGGTGCAACCTCAGATGAGTCAAAAAGCTAGTGTGCTGCTGCTAAAATCTTGCTCCTCACAATTACATTTTCTCTTAATCATGGGGTGTGCACCTGCTTCTAAGGGATAGGCTTCCAGGAATTCAAACGATTCTTTGTCTGGATCCACATTTTATTTAACTTAATGAGCTTTATGCATATGCTCATTTTAAAGCATCATACCTTAAAGAGATGTGAGAACATGTCTAGATGTAGATATGGATATAGAACTCAATAAAGAGCAAAAATGAAAAAAGAGGCAGCAAAAGTCTTAATAGTTCAGTAGTCTGGTATAAAATACAATGGCACAATTGGTTCTATAGTGAGCAGAGAGAATAGAGACTTCCAAAACCAAGAATAACTTTCCTCTTGGGTTAAGATTTTTTTCTGTGTATAATTCACAGCCTTTCAGTCTTGGCAGGTTTTCTTGGGACTCAAAATGAAACATGATCATTGTCTTTTATAACAAATAAGTCTTGTCTCGTGTGGCTAACCAAGGAAATGACATCTTAAGCACCAAGATCACAAATGGGGGAATCCTAAGCTGCTTAAGAGGAAGGATTTTGCAGTGACAAGCTAAAGTAAGTGATTTTTGCAGATCTAGTGCCCACACCTTCCCCTAAGTGAGAGAGGGGCTCTCTGGTTCTTCATAACGTTTGCAGGATAAGAGGGTGTTCCAGTTCTATGAGGGACTAAAAGATAAAATTGACTTCCACTCCAAGCCTGGGAGACTGCCTGGGTCTCATTGGTCATGGCATCTGCCCTTAAGGAGCAGAAGTCAGGACAATCCTGGTCTGACCTCATCCCATCTTTTAAGCAGAGACAACTGTGATGAGTCTTTTTATAGGTAACTGTTTATACACAGGTCAGTTTATTTAATTTGAAGGATGCACTTCAGAGAGTTAATTAATCTGCCAAATATGTAAATTGGTAATTTGATTATCTTTATATGACTTAGAATGAGTCTAAATCTGACATAGTATATCTTGAAACAAGACTGATTTCCCTTTTGACCTTTATTTAACTGATTGAAGCAGTTATTCAGAAGGCAAATTCTGAATCCTGAAAAACTGAACCCTATTTTATGAAACTGCATCTTCTATATTATTAAGAAATGAATCAAGAAAAAAAATGCAACATGTAAATTAGAATAGAGAGATTTGGGAAGATAGAGCATTTTCAATTTACCAAGAAGAGACTCTTTTAAAGACCAGCATAACAGTTTCCAAGTTTCCCTTGACCAGTTCAGTTCTTCATAGCACAAAGATCACTTACATCTATAGCCTCAGAAGTTTATAAACTGGTTTATCTACATTATTTGACTCTTTCAAATATCCTGTAGGTTATTTGCAAAGGCATTTTTATTTAAATTATAAAACCATACAAACTAAGGCTGGGAAAGTTCTGTGCCCTCTAGAAGTAAAGCACATTGACGTTCAGTGACTTTAACTTACAGTTGAAGATTATTGCTTCTACAGGCAATTCAAGTAAAAACAAACCATTTTATGCCATTTACAATACTTCTGCTGAGTTGTTAATGTACTATCACCTTTACATGTCTCCTTTATTTGATCTAAAATTCTTATTGAGCAGAAATTATGTCTTTCTCTTCTTCATATCCTCTATGCTATTCAGCATTGGTAATTTGCACATTTTAGTCTCACTAACCTATCTAGATAGGTTGGACTATACTTTTAGCAGATATTCATGTAATTATTTAATATATAATTAGTCTATTCTCCCATTACTATTTGCCAATGAGAAAATATTTTTTCCATGTTAAATCCTTTTAGATGTAAATTACTTTTAGATGTAAAACAAAGAAGTATCCATCTCTCTCTCTTTTTTAATGCATCTCTCAGAGTTAGATTTTCAAAGATGAGCTTAAACTGTCTTTTGACTATTTAGTTCAAATGCTTTTGTCCCACACATGAAAATTGATGTTCCTAGTACATATTTAAGTCCCTGGCCTCAGCCAAGAATGAGATAATTTATTCCTTAGAATTTCATAAAAGTTTTAATTTTGTTTTTTTTTTTAATCTCCAAAGTCTTGTCTTAGTCCATTTTGGCTGCTATAAGAGAATATCATAGACTGAGTGACTGAAACAATAGAAATTTCTTTCTCACAGTTCTAGAAGCTGGGAAGTCTAAAACCAAGGCACTAGCAGATTGATGACTTATGACGGTTTTTTCTCTGGTTTGCAGAAAGTTGCCTTCTTGTTGTATCCTCAAATGGCAGAGAACAGAGAGAGAGAAAGCAAGTTTTCTCATGTCTTTTTAAAAGTGCACCAATCCCATTCATGAGGACTTCACCTTCATGGCCCAAAAATATCCCAAAGCTCTCAGCTTCTAATACCATGACCATTGGGATTAGGATTTCAACACATGAATTGGGGGGACACAACATTCAATCCACAACAACTCAAACTGTAGCTTTTTTGGTAGGTAGCACTGGGCACAAGTTTTATACATAGTGATATGTTGTTCAAGAAACTCCCTACACTATAACACAGCAAAGACCTGAAAAGAGCTGCTACTGTATGAAAAGATGTTGTAATACACTTGCAAATAATGTAAAGCAAACAAATAAACAAAAACACATCATTCAAAAAAGTTTTTTAATCCTAGAAAGTATGAAACTCAAAACAAGAGAGATTTCCTGAAAGAACTTAGAGATATAAAATAATTTAATAAGAATTAATTACTTTAAATTGTATTTATTTAATTATAAATTAAATAAAATGTTGAATGACATATTTAATTATTAATATTAAATTTAATTATTAGATTATAGAATAATTTAATAAATCAATCCATTCAAAAGACATTATGACAACAGATACACATAGCAAGATTATAGCCCTGAAGAAATAAAGCTACTTGTTTAAGGAAAAAATAAATTAAGAACAACAAGAAATGGAAAAGTCAATTAACTAACTTAAAGAATAGTTTGATGTACAGGCATGGTAGTACATGCCTGTAGTCTCAGCTACTCGGGAGGTTGAGGCAGGAGGATCACTTAAGCCCAGGAGTTTGAGGTTGATGTGAGCTAGGCTGACACCACAGCACTCTAGCCTGGGCAACAGACAGTCTCAAAAAAAAAAAAAAAGAATGGCTTGATGTAAACACTGCAAATGCAGATGTGGAAGACAGCATTTAGAGTGAAGGACGGTAAACTAATACGCCTGAAGTACACAGATTATCCAACATGGATATTTTTGGTAGCTTTGAATAGAAAACACCACAAATGATTTAGAAAAGATGACTTAAGATGTAATACAAGAAAGCTTTAAAAACTGAGTGAAAGAGGAGGGAGGTGGGACAAATAGGAGAAGGGGGAGATGAAGAAAGACAAAAGTACATAATGCAGAACTAACTCTCAGAGGCATTGTCCTAAGTACCTTAAATATGCTAACTCAGTAGGAACAGACACTTTTATCATCCCCATTTTCAGATCCCAAAACTGAGACTGAGAGAGATAAGTGACTTGCCCCAAGTCACAAGAGAAGTGGCAGAGTCAGAATTTAAACCTGGGTAGTCTGATATTAGAGATCAAAAGAACACACATTCCAGGCAGCTTGGAAACAAAAATAAAGTGAATCATTAGTTTAATATTTGAGGCAAAAAGGGGAAATTTTTAATTATAGCTGTTGTCTAAATTACACTAGTGATTCTTCAATTACAAATATAACTTTTCTATAATCTATGGTTTATGTTTATCATTATGATTATGGCATGATACCATTTTTCCCCTGTGTTCTATGCTTTTTCACTTAGAAGATCAGAGGCAGATTTGTCTATAAAGAAAAGAAATTTTTAAAGTGATATCCATTATTTTATAAATTATTCCCTAATCTACTCCCAAACAGTAACTGTGGTTAAAATATCACCCTACAATGAATCTCAAAGTCCATGAGTTTTATCTACATGTTTAGAGCTTCTGAACAGCTTTTAATCTTCATCTTTAAACATGAGAATTAACAAGAATTAACAGATAAATAAAAAGAGCCAACTGAAAGAAAAATATGAAGAAAACCAACAACCCAGATAAGACAGATTATACAAAGAAGAAAATGTTTAAAACTACCATGAATATAGTAAGAGAAATTTGATTCACTAAGCAAGAACAGCTCCCCAATTTCAAAATTGCTATGAAGCTACTGAAATCAACACAGTGTGACACTAACATAAAGATAGACCTGTAAATTAATGTAGTAGAATTGAGAGTCCAGAAATAAGCACTTATAATTATGGTCAATTTATCTTCCACAAGGTTGCCAAGCCTATTCATTGTGAAAGGCCAGTCTTCTCCACAAATGGTTTTAGGACTATTGGATGTACACATGCAAAAAGGATAGATTAAGGCCTTGCAGAAAAGTTGGCTCAATATGAATCCAACCTTTAAATGTAAGCACTAAAACTATAAAACTTTTTGAAGCAAGTACAAGAGAAAATCTTTGTGTCCTCAACTAGTCAACAAGTTCTTAGATATATCAAGACTATAATACATTGAAATATATTTATATAAACTATAGTCAAATTGTTCATCAAAATTAAAATCTTTGGTACTTCTAAAGAAACAATTGGGAAAATAAAAATACAATCTACAGACTGAGAGAAAATCTTTGCCATACATACTTCTGATAAAGAACTTATGCCAGAATATGTAAAGAATTAAATAATAAAAAGACAAATAACCCAACAAAAAATTTGGGCACAAAATTTGAAGAGACATTTTACCAAAAAAAGAAAAAAGCAAATGTAAAGACAGGCAACATTATTGATCATTAAGTGCACATTAAAACTATAATAAGATATCAGTTCATTCCCACTTGAATAGTTATAAATGAAAGACAGACAAAAACAATAATATTAATAAAATTGGCAAGAATGTGGAGAAACATCATCTAGTGCTCATGGGAATATAAAATGGTACAGCCACTTTGGAAAATAGTTCAGCAACTTCTTAAAAACGTAAACATAAATCACTACATGACTCTATAATTTCTCACCTAAATACCCACCCAAGAGAAATAAAAGATTTGTCTTCAGAAAAACTTGCATACCAATGTCCATAGCAGTATTATTCATAATAATCTAAAAGTAGAAATAATTCAAATGATCTTCAACTTGTAAATGAACAAATAAAATCTAGAATATCCATTAAATAAAATAGTGTTCAGCAATAAAAAGGAACAAACTATGGATATATGTCATAACATGAACAAAAATGAAAAAACATTATGCTAAGCAAAGGAAGTCAGACCAAAAGATCACATATTGTATGATTCCATTTATATTAAATGTCAGAAAAGAAAAACCTATACCGACAGAAAATAGATGGAGAATTCTGGTAAACATAATCTTGGTCTAGTAATAAGGGTTATTATCATCAATGATAAATAATGTTGATAGCTTGCACCTTGATCTACTGTGCTGATACTGCACTTTATATATTCTTCCTCTGCAAAAGCCATTACCCTAGTCCAACCTTGAGAAAAAGGTCAGCCAATCCCAACTGAAGAACATTCTACAAGTAACTGATCATCAATCCTCAAAAATGTTATGGTCAAAAAAGTAAAAACACCAAAAAACGCAAGGAAAGTCTGAGAAACTGTCACAGACCAGACAGAGGAGACTAAGGACATGAGATGACTAAATCTAATGTAGTATCCAGAGTGGGATCATGGAACAGAAAAAAGACATTAGGAGAAAATAGTGAAACTTGAATAATTTGTCAAGTGTAGTTACTAGTAATGTGCAAATGTTTGTTTGTTTTTAAAACAGTACCATGATAATTTAAGATGTTAACTATAGAGGAAACTGGGTGAGGGGTATACAGAAAATCTTTGTACTATTTTTATAAATTTAAAACTACTACAAAATTTAAAAGTTCATGGAAAAGAAAATGTATGTCTATGATGATGCTCAGGTAGTGTTGAAGACAGTTATTTCTTAGAGTATAGAAAGCTGGTATCTTATGCTGTTCTGTTTCTTCTTTTTTGTATTCTCTTTACTGCAAAAATTCTTTTTTTTTTTTTTTTTTTTTTTTTTTGAGACAGAGTCTTACTTTGTTGCCCAGACCAGAGTGAGTGCCGTGGTGTCAGCCTAGCTCATAGCAACCTCAAACTCCTAGGTTCAAGCAATCCTCCTGCCTCAGCCTCCCAAGTAGCTGGGACTACAGGCATGCACTACCATGCCAGCTGATTTTTTTCTATATGTATTAGTTGGCCAATTAATTTCTTTCTATTTATAGTAGAGACGGGTCTCGCTCTTGCTCAGGCTGGTTTCAAATTCCTGACCTTGAGCAATCTGCCCGCCTCAGCCTCCCAGAGTGCTAGGATTACAGGCGTGAGCCACCACGCCGGCCCCTGTATAAATTCTTTATAATAATATATATATTTAAAATATATTTAATATATATTTTATATATAATATATAAATATTATATAATATATAAATATATAAATTTTTATTATTTAATTTGTTTTATATAAATATATATAAGATATATAATATATTTAAATAATATATATTTTTAAAAGTCATCTGTGCTAGAATGTTTATAGTAGCACAATTCACAAATGCAAAGATGTGGAAACAACCCAAGTGTCCATCAATACATGAGTGGATTGATAAAATGTGGTATATGCATACCATGGTTTTCTACTCAGCTACAAAAAAATGGTGATCTAGAACCTCCTGTATTATCCTGGATAGAGCTGGAGCCCATTCTACTAAGTGAAGTATCACAAGAATGGAAAAACAAGCGCTACATGTACTCATCATCAAATTGGTATTGACTGATCAACACTTAAGTGCACATATATTAATAACATCCATCCAGTGTCAGGCAGATGGGAGTGGGGATGAAGGGGTGGGTATATACACACCTAAGGGATGCAGTGCACACCGTCTGGGGGATGGACATGCTTGAAACTCTGACCCAGGTGGGGCAAAGGCAATATATGTAACCTAAACATTTATACCCCCGTAATATTCTGAAATAAAAAAATAATTAAAAAATAAAATTAAAAATAAAAGCCATAGCATGATTTTCTTTAAAAACAAAACTCAACAGTTATGATGCCCAGGTTTCTGGCTTGGCATACACAATGGATGGCAATTACATTAGCTATGTATTACTGTAATAATACTATATAACAAACCATCCAACACTCAATGGCCTACATTGAGCATTTATTTTTCTGTGGTTTTATGAGTTGACGCCAATGGATTTGGGTGGGCTGAGTTTTATGCAGCAAGTTAGGTTCAAGTGAGCACTCATTCACCTTAGACCGGTATCTATCTACTAGTTTTTCTCATAGCAACTGACAGGACTACAGACGCGGAGAAGAAACACATGATGCCTCTCAACCTGGTCTTCTAACATGCCACTTTCACTTCACCAACATTTCAATGGCTACAGCAAGTTACATGGCTGATCTCAACATTGATCAGATGTGAAAATACATTCCACCTTCTTCAGTGGATACTACTGCAAAGTCACATGGCAAAGGATCTGCATAATTCTAATACAAAAAGGCCATTGAAAATAAAGTGCTATGATTTAATCTACCTTACCAGTATCTCCTGAGAGGAAGACAGAATCTTCCTGTGCCTGTGTTTTCATACAAAACAGGAAAAACAATCAATACCATTCCTAATAGGATGAAGGGTAGGAACCTGAGTGGCCCAGAAGGTGTTAGCCCACTCCCAGAGCAGCTTTACCCAATCTTGTCCTTTGAGAGTGATGGTGAGTGTTCAGAATCTCCCATTTCTCTCCTTACAAACAAGCCTAATGAACAGTAGACACGATGCTGACCCTGCTCCACACGAATCTTTTCATCAACAAGCATCTTTGATATTTAAATAACCATGCCTCTCTACCCATAGGCCCTGACCATTCTTTCCCTTCCTCTCCCAAACATAACTCTTTTTTTTCAATTTCCCAATAGTGTTTGGCTAGGATTTTCATTTCAAGATAATAACTAAACTCTATACGTGCTAATAGATCAATCAAAACCCACCTCACTCACTTCCCAACAATTCCACTGTGAGAAATCAGTCAACATCTTGGTGTCTCCATTTCCCATTCTGTAACATGGTACATTTAACACATGCCTTTCCTTTCTCAAATGATTATTTCGAGAATTGATAAGTCAATTCACCTATAAACACTTTAGAATCTCTAAATTGTTCTACAATAAACATGTTCATGTTTAATTGAAGATTAAGTTGTGTCAGTCTATATATTCTGAGAATATTTACAAAAATTTGATGATCTGACCATAATATTAAAGGGAAGTAGTTTTCTTTTTCTTCTCTTGTCAAACATATTGAACTGCAGAATTCTGTCTCATCAATCTTCTGCCTTTTTCTGACAGCTAGTGCCCTAGGCAGACATCCAATAAGAATAAATTTCTAGGCTTTCTCCAAAGAAAGTCTGTGATGTTATTCCTGGGGTAAATTATTAATCTTCTGGTTAGTTGCTATAGAAATTAATATATAGCAGCATATTGCTAATAATTTAATTTAATGTGTTATTGCTTCACACTTAATTTTATGTTTTTATTTATTAATAGATTTTTTGAATTTTAAATAAAGAAATGTCTTTCACTTCCATTATTCATTGTTATTTAATATTAGTTAAAGCAAAGGTTAGATGTGACAAGAATGAAATTTTCTAAATAATAATAGTGTGGGGAAAACATTCCATTAATATCACTTCATTAAACCGTCCCAAAACTCCACAATTGGATCTTTGTTACAATCTAGATATATGGCTGTACTATGGATTGGTTTTGTATTCAAAACTGTAGCTTTAATTAAATGAAAAAAGTTGCTACTCATGCTTTATTTATAGATTTTTCATGCCAGAATAAAGCAAAAATAAGTGTCAGTACTAATACTTTTTAAAAAATACATTCCTTTCATCTATAATTTATATACTGGTACATGTAATAAGAATGTGTTAGTATTTTTCAATGTCCAGATAATGATGAATAGCTACTCGATTTTTTAAAAACGCTCTAAAACAAAAAGTAAATAAAAATATTAATGGCAAATATAATACTAGATGATTTGCATAATGTACATCTTGCTAAATAGAACATGTGCCATTTACAAGAACGGTGCAGGTGAGGGTAGGGATTCTGTTTAATACTTTCATGAGAAAAAAAAAAGAAAAAAGAAACCTTTTCCTAAAGGTGACTAATTTTCAATTGTTAAAGTCTTGAAAATAACAATTACAGAGCCAAAACACAGCAATGAAAGGGATTCTCAGAGATAAAACCAAGGAAGAACAAAAGACCTAAAAGGAGGAGGAAGAGCCCCATGAGACAACAGAGGGCTCCAATGAAGATGGGCTTCTCGCAACTCATATAGCTATTACAATAGACCAATGACATGAAACCACAAAATATAACCACTAAGCCATTACTGGAATCTACACATCTCCATTTCCCTTCCAGTTGTCCACTTTACAAAGATTTCTTTCCTAGGGAAAAACACAGAGGAGCTTTAACTCTAATATAGGGTAGAGAGGCTGAGAACTAAGGCTTGAGGGTCAAATCGCCCATATATAGACTAGTTCTCCCAATCTGTTAGTTCTGTGGTCTTGTATGAGCTATAAGACATTTGTGTGCTTCAACTTCTACAAATGAACATGTGCTTGTTAATAGCAGCACTTTGTGGGTGGTTGAAAGTATTAAAGGACAGACTATGTCAAAACAATTAGTACAGACCCAAAATATCCTAAATATTTTAGTTTTAATATGTGACTCATTTGAGTATCATTATCTCCGGATAATTCAAATTCTAAAGTGTCTTGTAGGTATGCGCATAACACTGATCAAATGTATGTTTTGACAATGTCTGGATTAATATAAGAAGGGTTTTAAAAGTACAAAATTCTCTTTGAGTTATGAAAGACTTGGTGTCCAAATTACTTGCATTCAGTTAATAATTGCCAAATCTTTTATTTTGGTTCAGTCAGCATGTTCTCTCTAACATAATAATTTGTTCTTCACTGTGGCCATTTATATCGTGATGTAATGGTCTGCTCTCCACAGGAGCCATAAAGAGTAACATCAAAACACAAAATCTTTCATGCATGGCAAAACCTCTCTTTTGGACATAATTATTAACATTAGGTAACCCATTTGGGAAAGATTTTAAATGAAAGAAAACCTTGAAATACGGGAGTTGATATTAGCTTACAAGAAAAAATATTGTTGGTGCTTCTGTTCTTTTTTGTTTAGATGATATGGAAGATCTCAATCAATTCCTGGTTTGGTAAGTAAAGCTGGGACCATTGAATACTAAAATATTCTTGAATATATCTAATATATATCCATCCTCCACCATGTGCTTTCCCTTAGAAGTCATTGGGATTTTTGCCTGGATTTCAAATTTGCAATTTGATTTATGCCATCCACTTCGTCTAATCCCTACTTGTGTGTGCACATTGTAATTCCCACCTGGGTACACACAACCCACCAGCCTGGAGTTTGTAGCAGACAAGTAATTTCATTTAATAGCTGTTACATAGAAGAATCCACAGGTAGCTTTCATTCAAATGCTAATTGTTCTCAGTACTTTGCTTGTAAACCCACTGGAATCAGGTAGTTCAAAGCTCTATTGCAAAGAGATATAAAAGTAAGATAGGTTACAGGCATCCTGGTTCAAAGAGTGGACTCAGTCCTGGAACTGAAATGTGCCTAGGCCACTGAAACCAATGCCAGCATGGAAATTGAATAGTGATGGATGTTTGTAGGGCAATTGTTGTTTCCCAGAATGTACCAGTTAGCAAATGACTCCTAAGGTGCAATGGTGAGGCAATCAGAAAACATTTGCAAATTCAGACTGTAAAAAGAGGCTGGAAGGAATCAACTGGTAAATTTTCAACCTATAAAACAATATAGAGCCAGGGCAGAGATAGTCTGTTGTCAGTTGTTTTGGAATACCCTAAGAAAACAAAGAGTGTATTTGGAACTAAGCAAATGAACATACTGATTTTACTGAAGCCAGCCAATCAGAATGTGGCATAGACAATCATTTAGTACAGAGTGCTTTACTAATGTGCCTGGGACGTGTCAAAAGACAAAATTATGCAAATGCAGTTTAAAGATCTTATTTGGCTTTCATTTACAATTTTGTTTAATAGGAAAATAGAATGAGTGTTCCCATGAGCTCAGTAGAGAAGGTTGGTTTTATAGACAGAAAAGGGGTGAGAAAAGTGGAAACAGAACAAAGAGCAGATTGGTAGTTTCAGAGTTACTTCCCTTATAAAGGTTAAAGAAGAAGGAACATCCTTATCATGTCAGCTAAAACTGGCCTATGGGGATTGCTATTTTCTTTCTCCTGATTTCTTGGTAGTCAGATAAACAACTTAGTTTTGGCTTGGTGGTGTGGAGCTTCAGCACAAGTGACTTCATTTCGGTTTGGTCTGTTGGGCCTAGTGCAGGAGCTCAGACCAAAGTAATGGCCTCCTATAAATTTTAATTAACAGAAGGATGCTGGATTATCTTTTTCCAGCAACAGTTCAGAAGAAACAAGTAACCTAAGGGGGGAAACATCATTAATATGATTTGGGGTGAGTCAGTTTGCCACTCTGGACCTCAGTTTCTTTCTCTATAAAAATAAGGTGATTAAATTCAATGTGTCACTGAGGTTCCATCATGGTTTTTGGTGTTTGACTATCTCTGAGATTGCTAAAAATGCAGGAATCAGCTGCTCTAATGTAGGTATGCCAAAAATGCCTGGTTTTAACTGAATGGGCGAGGGATGCAACCATGATCATCTTCAGGGTTAAGTCTTAGCAAACCAAGAAACAATTAGGGTAAAACTAAGTGAGCTAGAAGGAAGAAGAAGGGGTTTTCTGAGGATGACTTGCTTAGCCTCATAATTCTTAATTCCTCTGTCCACTCAATTCAATTATCCAAATTTGTGTTTGTTCATTTAAATACATTAAGTATTATTAAGTATTTATTATGTGCCAGGTGCTCTACAGATGCAAAGGTATGTGCAAAATCTAATGGCTGGTAATTATAGATTTAATTAATTTTTTATTTTTTTATGTAAATGTTCAAGATTTCACTCACATTCCCACTTTCATTTTAGGTTTTAGGCACTTCTAGAGGACAGATAGCACATATAAACAATTATTGTTATAGTCACTTGATAAATGCCCTTTTGCTGATGATGAATGGAGGTGATGACACTGATAAAAAAGAATTTCAGACTAAAATATTTTTTGTCTTGTTGACACTTGAATACTACTGCTGTTGGCAACAGCTGAGATTTAGTTTATTCTTTTGATAGTTGTCTTAAACCTAGAGACAGAAAATATGCTTGTCAATTTCAAAAGCAATTTTCCATTAGTGGCAATTAATTTTGATGTATTACATGGGTTATAAAAATCTTACCATTAATAAACATAAATTATTAATTGCCAAGTAACTTCCAGGCTCTGTTTTTTTAAATGATTTCATGCATATGAAAACAGTAAACATATATACATACAAAAAATGTGGATTTGCCTCCTCCAAAAAATATATAGACTTCTGAAGTTATATATATGTATATTTATATATATATAATAAATCCATCTCCTTGTTTTCTAATTGTTTTAGTATTTCTTTGTCAATCTCTTTCCCATTCATTCATTTGCTCTGTTACTGCTTCTTTGCTTCTCTTTTCACACATATTTGCCATCCTTGCCCTGTTATAAGAAATTCCCTCCATTTCTGCAAGTACATCCTCTGTGCACCTCTTATTGCTATGATAAGATGATGTACCCAAATTTAGAGAAGAAGTTAATCTTAGGAGCTCTGTCATCTATGATTGCAAAAAGCCAAAGCACTAACACACAGTCTACTGATTCTTGTTTGCATATCTTCATATATGACTTTATACCACTACAAATTATTCCTCATATACATTAAAGAGTCCCCAGGAGATATTTCACACATGCTCACAAACCAGTCCAAACTCACAGGATGCCTCTGCTGCTCTACTGGGTATCACAGTTCTCACTAGGAACGGCCATGCTTCTTCCTCCAATGCATCATAAATCCCCTAATTAGTACATCTACTAGTACTATTATCTTCTATTACCATAAGTAGTGCATTGTAACCCAGGAGATGTCAAAGTAACATGGTTCTCCACTACAGTGTTTCTCAAAACAGCCAGTCCACCAACTCTTGGTTATCAAGAGTAAGGAGATTTTGCCAGAATATAAATGGACACTCTCCTTCATCAACAATGTCTTGCTAGCATAAAATGAATAATATCAGCAGAACTAAACAGTGTGCTCATTGACATGATCAATTTATTTCTCTGACTCAAGCTCCTTATCTCATCATGGACCAATTCATACACTGGCACCAGTCCATGGGCCACATTTTATGATAGCTCTGCTCTATTGCATGGTGACAAAGAATAATGTCCTCCTCCTTTGTGATCTTCAACACTTTACAGTGTATCTGAGCAGTAAGGCTGATGCCCTAGTGCTTGAAGAGTTTTTACAGAAAGAACCCTTTCATGTTACTCAAGTGAGAGGACTCACACTTGAGTCCATTGAGAAGTGGGGCTAGGATAGCATCTAATCCCATGCTTTCTTCACAATCAACCCACTGCTCCAACTACTAAGTCTTTCTCCTTGGATCAAGTTCACCATGAGAAATTCTTTATTCCCTTATGATAAGAATTCTTCCAAGAGGCTCCTGGATCTTCATGTAAATGGACTTCTGGCAATGGATCTGTCCCACTAGATTGCCAGATACATCTTAATCTCACTTAAACGCAAGCTTGTATTTAAACTGGGACTCAACCTGGATGCATTTTCAATGTCCTTCTTCCTTAGTCCATCATTTATGGAGCACTATCCTAAGAAATGCATGAAGCAGAGAGGTGGATAGGGCATGGCATTCGTCATAAGGAACCTGGAGAATAATTTGGAATAAGATGTGCATACAAACACCCATAATATTACACTAAATCTAAATGAGTATAATGAGACAAGTATAAAAGATTATAGGAGACATATGACATAGGATTAAAGAACTGAAAAATATTTGAGCAAGAAGGTAATAATACATTTAAGCTAAGCTTTGGAGAACATTTATGATTTATGGTAAGCCAAAAGGGTCAATGCAGAAGCAGCAATAAGGAAATTGAGAATCCCTCAGATGTTTCCATTTGTGTTATCATTTCATTCGCACTCACCCTGTGCCACGTGAAACCTGAACTCACTGTTGGTAATTGCTCAGGCGCTGGTCTTTCCTGACTGCCTGTAAAATAAAAACAGCAAGTGATTCAAGGATAATGCTGTATCCACTCCAGTTTTTTTTTTTTTCAGTCATAATCTTATCTTACACCATATAAACATTTAAAAAACATGATTTATTTCTGTCGTTTTGTCAGACAAACGCTTTGAAGATGTGAATAAAAGGACAATGATTGATCTAAATGGTTTGAAAGTTAATTTTACAGAAGCTATATTTGGGCAAGATGGTGATTATTATCTTGGAAAGCCTTACTATTATGTAAAAGCATTTCTCCTTAAGTCAGAGAAAACTTTTATACTATTAGTAATTTCCTTGCATTTTTTCCTTACTAAACTTAATTGCTTCCTGTGCTCCCAGTTAGATTGATTTGGATCTCATTAATGCATTGTCTAAAAGCTATAGTTTATAAAAATGAATAATTTGCTGAAGAACAGCAATTAGGACTTGCTTATTTAATAGCATTTTAGTCAATTTAATGCAAACCACTATAGAATATTTGGTTCCATTTTGAGTCCACTGCCTCCTGTTACTTTCCATTTGAGCTAAATATCTCATTCATCACTAAATAAACATTAGTGTTAACTCACAAACTATCTCCCATTAACAACTCAAAATGTTTACATGTATGAACACGTGAAAAGCAGCCCTCCTCACATCATATAATAAAAATATAAGGGTTTCCCAGAGGGCAGCTGAAAGATTCCATGGGCTGAGCATCAAGGGATATTTTGTTCTAGGCTTGTCTCTTAAAAGAATTGTATTCTCCGTAATGCAACAAAAGGAATAACATTAGTAGAGCCACTTGAGGGCAGTGGCTCCACTCTGTCCCCAAGACTGTCCTTTTCCCTTTGGGACTCATTAATTTCCACTGCAGTTATCCTCAGGGGAAACAAGACTTCCCTTTAACAGTGCCCTACATCTCTCCTCTTGCACTGCCAAGGCAGTCTGGAACACTTCAAGAAGACTCACTAAAGGTTAGGGAATCACAAAAGAAAGACAGTGTGGAGAATATTGGCTATATAGATAGCATGACTTAGAAAGCATAGCTTGCTCTCTATTTTCTCAGGCCACGTGTATCCTTGTGTGACCTTATCTAAATTCTTCTCTCCCCAGGAGAATGGTAAAAACATAGAAAGACACTATCTTTTGCTGATTTTTCAGATGCCTTAAAGTCTAAGCTGAGAGAATGAGTTTAACCCATATCTCTCACCTACCAGCACAGTGGTCCTCAAATTTCAGCAACCACAAGAATCACCAGAGAACTTAGTGATAATAACAACCCGAACACCCTACCTTCAGAAAGTTTGGCTCAGTAGGACTGGGGTAGTTCCCAGGAAGCTGTATTTTAACAGATATCCCAGGGGTTTTTGATGCAAGTTTCTTGAACCACACTTTAATAAGCTCTATAATTAGAAAAATTGCTGTGACTTTTCAATTTTCTGGTTATTGTCTCTGAGAATGACCTCCAAGGAGAACCGAGCTTTACTCACAGTCTCATAATAGTCTTACAATTTCCATAGGCTGAACTGAGCATAATGATCCTTTCATAATACTGGCATACCTTGGAGATATTGTGGGTTCAATTCCAAACCACCACAATAGAGCAAATATTGCAATAAAGTGAATCATTAAAAAAAAATGTTGGTTTTCCAGAGCACGTAAAAGTTATGTTTACACTATACTGTAGTTTATTAAGTGTGCAATAGCATTATGCCTAAAAAAAAGTACATGCCTTAATTTTAAAATACTTATTGCTAAGAAATGCTAGTGACCATCTGAGCCTTCAGAGTTGTAGTCATTTTTCTGGTGGAGGGTCTTGCCTCACTGTTGATGGCTGCCAACTGATCAGGTGGTGGTCACTGAAGGTTGGAGTTGCTGTGGCAATTTCTTAAAATAAGACAACAATGAAGTTTGGTGCATCAATTGGCTCTTTCTTGCATGAAGGGTGTCTGTTTGGTAGCATTTTACCCACTGAATGTCTCTCAAAATTGGAGTTAAACCTCGCAAACCTGCTGCTTCTTTGTCAATGTAAGCTTGTGTAATATTCTAAACCCTTTACTGTCATTTCAACAATGCTCACAGAATCTTTACCAGAAGGAGATTCCGTCTCAAGAAATCACTCTTCTTATCCATAAGAATCAACTCCTCAGTCATTCACGTTTGGTCATGAGTTTGCAGCAATTCGGTCATGTCTTCAGGCTCCACTTCTAATTCCAGTTCTCTTATTTCTGGCACTTCTACAGTTACTTCCTCCACTGAAGTCTTGAATGCCTCAAAGTCAGAGTTGGAATTAATTTCATCCAAACTCCTGTTAGTGTGGATGTTTTGACTTCATTCTAGGAATTAGGAATGTTATTAATTAATGGTATCTAGGATGCTGAACCCTTTCCAGAGCTTTTCCTTAAACCTCATGAACCAACCTCTGCTAGCTTCAAACTTTTCTTCTGCAGCTTTCTCAGTTCTCGCAGCCTTCATAAAATTGAAGAGTTAGGGCCTTGTTCTAGATTAGGCTCTTTGGCTTAAGCAAATGCTATGACTGGTTTGATCTTCCAACTGGACTAAAACTTTCACCCATGTCAGCAATAAGTCTATTTCATTTTCTTATCATTATGTGTTCACTGGAATGACACTTTTAATATTTTTCAAGAACTTTTCCTTTGCATTCATAAATTGGCTAACTGGTTGGGACAGGAATGCTACCTTTTGGCCTGTCAGCTTTTGACATGTCTTCCTCACTTAGCTTAATCATTTCTAGCTTTTGATTTGAAGTGAGAAATGTGCAACTCTTCCTTTCACTTGAGCTCTTAGAGGCCATTGTAAAGTTATTAATTGGCCTAATTTCAATACTGTTGTGTCTCATGGAATAGGGAAACCTGAGAAAGGTAGACAGATGGGGAGCAGCTGGTTGGTGAAGCCATCAAAACATACACATTTATTGATCAGTTTGTTATCTTATATGGGCATGATTCGTGGCACCTCAACACAATTACAATAGTAACATCTAAGATTACTGATCAGAGATCAACATAACAGATATAGTAATAATGAAAACGCTTGAAATATTGTGAGAATTACCAAAATATGCCTCACAGACCCTACGTCAGCACATGCTGTTGGAAAAATGGCTCCAATAGACTTCAAGGAAGAGTTGCCACAAACCTTCAATTTGTAAAAAAAAACAAAAAAAAAAAAACAAAACCACAATATCCTTGAAGCACAATAAATCAAAGCACAATAAAAAGACGTGTGCCTGCATAACTCTATTACATTTATACAAGACAGACATAGAATAATGCAGGTGCTTCTATATAAGACTTGCCACCACCTTTAGCTACAATCTTGGGAAAGACACTGGACCTATGTCCCTAACAAGGAAAGGTTGGACCAGATCTTTGGTGCAGTTGTTTATTTCCTCATTCAACATGTATTCATTGCTAGGTCTATTATGTGCTAGTTTCCACTAGTTTTTTAAATGTGTACCTTTTAAAGACCACCTTCTCCACATGACTTCCAATAGATTTGAAATTCCACTGACTAGGAAAGTATTGTCAAAACATGACTTCAGAAACACTTTGAAATAATTCCATTTGATATTATTAAAAATACCATCTAAGTCAGTTTGAAAACTAGTGAGAAATATAGTAGTATACATATGTATGAGACTTTTCCCCTCCGCTAAACAAAAGAATCAGCATCTATACAGAATTGCAGGCTCAATACCACAACCCAGAAATTCCCAGAGACCTATCACCCACAGCATGGAAGCCACAAGACTAGATGTTCTTCAAGATTCTATTCAAGGATCCTTGCTGAAACTCCAAGACTGAAATTATTAATAGGAAATATATCAGTAAATTAAAAGAAAATCTTAAAATATATAACCAAATTTTCTTCTGATTTCGTTTTTAAAAATGTGAAAAGCTAGCTGAAAATGAAATGAAATCCTCAAGTTGCAAACTACTCAATTGTAAGAGGAGCCTTAATAACAGGAGTAATTAAACCTTGAAATTATCTTTATCGGGTTTATTAAAATCCATCTTAGGCCACATGGGTTGACTGTTTTGATTGGCTTCTGCCTACAGACTCAGCCTAATTATATTAAAGCATTAAAGTAGCATTCTGAGTGCCCTCTGTTTTTCGAGATTATTGGAATCCAGTAACCCAATATCATCTTCAGTACATTTTGGTTAGTCTCAGCTTCAAGGAAGCATTTTTCTATACAAGCTATACAAGTTAGTCAGAGTCTGTTAAATTATGATCAAATTTACTTTTATCATAATGTAAGTAAAACACCTGGGTGGAATTACTGGGTTTTTAACTTTGCATGTCAAGCATGATTTGATTCCCACAACATGGGCTCCCCAAGAGTGCTGAGCACATGCCATTCAATGTGCCAATCCTGGTGCCCAACAGAGCATTTGCCTAAGGAAATGCTTCACAAATTTGCCTTAAATGAATGAATGAACAAATAAATGTAAATACATGCCTTTTTCTCAGCTTAGTTTGTATCATTTAGCAAATTGAAATGTGCTCTTTTCATATTAAGGCTTTATCCTTCCTGTACTTTCAGTATAATAAATATTACATAGTAATTAGAAAATAGTAACAGAGATTCCTGATATGTCTAACTATCTCATTACCAGTGGATATCTTACCTGCTGAAAAAATTCAGCTCAATGCTTCTGTACACATAGATGCAGGTCTCTTTAATTTTACTCATACTAAACTGGACAGATTTATTTATTTAATACCAATCTATTGAACACCAACAATTAAAGGTGCAATGAAGGTTAAAGAACATTCAGGCTCAAGCTCTCCCTGGAAGATTTTAAAATGTAGTGAGAGAGAAAAAGCTGATACATAAATACCTAGCAAACAGACTGTTAATAAATGCTGCAGATAAAGTGCTATGAGAGTAAATTAAATCAGCAAAAACTATCCTTAACTGAGTTTGCCTAAAGACTCAGAAAAATGTCTGGAAAATCCAAGCCAGTTTCAGTATTCCTATTTCATCCGTCATTTGTGAATGACAGATGTCATTCACATTTTGTGAACAAAAATTTCTTTAATGTTAGTCAATTTTAGACCAACTTTAATGTTAATCAATTCACACGTCATTCACAAATCTTTACTAATTACAATACAGAAACATATAATTCAATGTCTGTACCCCAATCCCAGAATCCAAACAAGTTTGAATTATAGTACCTTAATTTTATACTTACCTATCCACCTACCAAGATTCTTAATATAACAATTTGGATTTAAGAAACAACTTATATTCAAGTGTTAAATGTGATCTTGTTAATTCCAGTGAAGTATTGACCAATCTTTTATAGTGTGTGCCTGAAACCCATATTGTTCTTATTATTTGTCATCTGCTCCCTTAATATTAGATGATGCCATCTGAAGACTTTCTTTTATTCTCAAATTTGCAACTTATTTTGTAGCATTTAAAGGCAAGTGAATTTCTCCATATAGCCTTGTTTTTCCATCATAATTTTAAAGTTTCAGTCTCTATGTTATGTTTGAAGGCTAAATTGCAAAAAACAAATTATTTTTCTAAGTACCTAGAGCATTTTATAAAGGTAAATAAATTTTTAAGGAGAGGAATTAATTGAGGAATGGATATGATATAAAATCCACTAAAATGCACTTGCTGCCCTTCAAGTTGAAAAATTATTTAGATAAATGTGGAGATGTAAGAATAATATCACCAGGTAGCACCAGTGCCATCTGAGTATAAAAATGATTGATAGCAATTTATATCTCATATTAAATAAACAAAATGTTGTCAAGCCTGATTAATATCAGAACCAACATACCTTTTTTCAGTTTAATAACATGGAGTCAAATTACTTTGCCTGCTATGATCAAGAAGAAACCACAAAGCATTTGATAATTACTAGAGAAGATTGTGACATTTATTTACTGGCCTGAATTTTGCCAAATTGCTAAGATAACACCAAACTATGTAATAATTCCCTGAATGGAAATGATATGTTAATATTTACAATAACAGAAGTGGACCGAAGCTTTAGGGACCTGAAGTTTATACAATTGAGATATCCCTCAATTGATAACATGATTGATAGTCTATGTAGAGTTTGCCCTATTGGCAGACACCAAGTTTAAACTTCAGAAGAAGTGATGCATTGTTAAATTATTTTACCCTTTAATTCTATCTAAAAAAGTGTTTACAAAATTGTACTTTATAGATCAGAGAAGTCTTAGATTTTTTTATTATTGAAATTAATTTGATATATATCAAATTGAAGCTTCTAATCTCTAGACACTTTGATTTAGGAAAGGAAACAAAAAAAACCCCCACAGTCTTGCATTTGGTCTTACTTAAATCTAGCTGACTTAAGCATTCAAAACATGTTTTTTATAAGTGGGACTAGAATTTCCCAAATAGGTTGATTTCTTCAAAGAAATTAAAGCATTGTAGAATAGTAGAAAATTATTGAATGAATTGCTTTGCTTTTTTTGTCAGAGATAAATAGGTAACTATTTTTCCAGTTATGGTTCTAGAGGATAAGCAAGGATTCTTGACTTTTAATATTGGGAAAGAAATATTGAACGCTATTCTCTCCCTTAAGATTTTCTTTTCAAAGATTTTCTTCAGAGGCCATAGGTTTTGGTGGATTTTGTTTTCACTTGGTTAGTTCAGCTAAGTATCAAGCTCTTTACCTTCATAAATTTAAGTATATCAGAATCTATATTTTATTTAATTTGAATCCATTTGTTTGAGAAATTGATGAAGAGTGCAGAAAATCTGTATGTGTGTGTATATGAGAGGAGGCCTAGGGTGCTATTGGTTGCAAGCAACAAATATGAATCAGATTTATTTTCTTACATGAGAAAAAGTTTGAGTATGTCAGGTTGCTAGTGTTGATTTAATTGATTAATAATGCCACAAAAGATTCAGGTTCTATTCTGCTGCCCTCCACACTTCAGACTGTAGCCCTCCCAGAATCTTCCCTAGCACGTGGCTACATAAACCCATTGGCCAGATATGTATCGTTTTCCCTGTAGCTGGGAGGCTGAGGAAGTGAGAACCTGTCTTAAAATCCACACTGGAAGCAAACAAGAATGAAGAGGATGGAAAAAGATATTATATTTGTCACCAAAGTAAACACAACATGAAGAATAATACTTTATTATACAAAAATTACATTTCAAAGCATCTTCATAACTACCACATTAGTTAACAGAAGTAAAATTTTTTGACTTGGTCATAGTTGAGATTCTTCTACATTTGAGACAAATTACTTTAAAACTTAAGTCTTCATTCGTTCTTTAAACATTTTTTGAATGACAAATGATGGCCAGACTAAATTTCTAAGCACTACAGATATGTAAGTAAACTGTTCATAGTTTCCTTCCTCAGAAATGAGCAAACCCACCCACTAAAAAAATCAATTATAGTGTGTGATAGGTAGAAAAATATCCCCACACTTAAGTGTCCACATGTTAATCCTGTGATTAATAATAATAATCCTATGCTATGTTGCATAGTAAAAGAGAATTAAGACTGCAGATGGAATTATGGCTGCTAACTAAACTGATTTGGAAGTGGGAGATTGTCTTGGATTGCTCAGGGGGATCCAATCTAATCACACGAATCCTTAAACACAGAGGAAGTGGCAGAGGGGGCATCAGAGAGATGAGACATGGGAAGGACTTGACTTTCATTGCTGGCTTCAACGATGGAAGGCCGAGAATCAAAGATACAGTGGTCTCAAGAACTTAGAAACAGCCCTCAGTGTACAGCCAGAAAGAAAAAGGAACCTCAGTCTTACAACTGCAAGGAACTGAATTCTCCCAACCACCCGAATAGCCTAGAAGAGAAGTCATTCCTATGGCTTCTAGAAAAGGGTGCAGCCTGTTATCACCTTGATTTCAGCCCAGTGAGCCTTGTTATGTACATAATTATAAGGTAATAAATGTATGTTGTTTTAAGCCACTAAATTTACAGTAATTTGTTATGAAAGCAATAAAAGATTAATATACAGTGATATGTTAATGGCTACATTAAACAAAAAATTATGTCTTAGATATTAGGATGTTTTAGATGTTATGAATCTTGGGTCTATATATAATAAGGAACTATCAGAAACTTTCAACTGGAGATTCACCCTGGAGAAATGAAAATTTATATTTCAGAATAGACAAGACACGATGTTCATAGTAGCTCTGTTCATAAGCACACACACACACACACAAATGGAAACAACCCAATGCCCTTCAACAGGTGAATGGACAAACCAACTGTGGCACATCCATACAATGGAATACTGAGCAGCATTAAAAAGAAACAAACTATAGATACCTGCAACAATTCGACAAATATAAGAGGCACCATGGTGAGTGACAGAAGCTAGTATGCTGTCATTTACAAGACATTCTCAAAAAGACAAAACCATAGAGTTGGAGAACAGACTGGTGGTTTCCAGGGGTTTAGAGATGGGGAGAGGGACACATGTCACTCTAAAGCAAGAGCACAAGGAAGCCACTCTGTATCCTGATTTTTGTGGTAGTGGTTACAGAAATCTAAACGTGTGAAAATTCAAAGTATTGTGCACCAAAAATTAAATTCAATTTTAATGATGATAATATATATATACAGTACAGTAAGAAGAGGCTAGACTAGGGAAACCAGTGAGTCCCTAGCAACTTGAAACTACTGGAGAAAGGGATCACATAGAACTCTGTCTGTTGAAGTGGAATGGGAAACATATTCGGAAGGTTTTTTAAAGGCAGCACCAGGAGAATCTGGTCTATTTTAATATGGAAGAGCAAAGAATAAAAGAAAATGTCTTAAGAAAGTGAGGAAGGTAAATGACTATGTTAATATAGATAGGAAGCACAGGAAAACAAGAGGATTGTTTTGATTAAATTCAGAATTGGACATATTGAATTTAAGGCACTTGCAGCACATCCAAAGCCTCTTCAATCAACTTCCAGAAAGAATGGCCTGGAACCGAGAGACATTCAATCTATGCTAATGCTTTGGGCAGCATGGAAATCTAGGTGGTGGTTCAAGCCATAGGAGAGACGAAATTTTTCTACATAATGCTTTCCCAAATAACAATTTTCCAAGTCCTACTATAATTCCAGAAACTTAAAATGGAGGAATATCTTTAGATATTTGACTTGTTAAGGAGATCACTGTTTAATAAACTTCTTTGCTAGTTGATACCTAGTATGGGGCATCTTCAGAAAAATGGATGAATTATTTTTGTGGATTAGTATCCAGGATTTTTAGTATGATAATTCATGCTCCTATAAAAAGAGCCTGTGGAATCAATGAATTAAACACAAAGTATTTTCTTGCTCTTTGAGTTTTCTAGTTAGAATAAAACAGTACACATAGCAATTTATTTTTATTTTTTACTGTGAAAATCCTTTTTTACCGATAGCAGGCATGCCTCAAGCACTAGTTCTTATTAAGGCTTATAGACCAATATAAGTTTGAAATTTTAAAGGATGGCCTCTTTATAGTGACCTAAATAGAAAGAATATATTTGTCTTTAGTTTAACAGTGAATAGATCATTCTCCCTGCCATACACCACTGAAAATCTAAAGGAAAAAATTTTCTAATTGAGGCAAAGCAAGGCAACTCAGGATAAATTAAGTTTAAGCAATAGAATTAAAGTTTCTAAGACAGCAACATCAGTGTCATCAGAAAAAATTTGAAAAACGCCTGCTACATCCTTCAGGGTAATTTTCAAATGTAGTATGTTTACTTTTTATGAAGACAGTTGGAAATAGAGTTTATTACCAAGTCTGCATGACATGGCCAAATTCACTGGCTAAGCGGATTTGCAATTTTCTGTTGTCTTAGTAATTGGCTGAGAGGCAAACAATCAGACCGACTATGTGGTAAGCCAATTTGTTCATCGAGTAGATATAAAATCCTGGTCAACTCTGCCTCGGTACACTTTCTGCAGTTGCCTGGCTGTTAGGAATTCATGTCCGGTTTGTGACTGGAGGGAAGGATTTAGGTTTTATATTGCAATTACTATCCTGTATCAGGATGCTTCAGTTGTTTACAGTAAGACAGTCCAGGAGCTGGCAGTAAACCTAACCAATAAAGAAAAACAAATATTTGGGAGATGGCAAGGGCAGAGTCTTGCAACAAAAGTTTAGTTTGGGAAATAATTCTTTCCTTTAAAGATCCAGCAGTTGTCAATTAAAATTCAGCCAAAATATTTCATGGTTAAAATATTTAATTCTATCTTAAAAGCCTCTCAACTGACCCAATTGAATCCACTCTGACCCCCCTCCAGTTCATTTTCTCCAGGGATGCATGAGAGATCTTCTCCAAGGTAGAAATCTCAACAATGGGCTGCAATGCCCTTCTTTCTGCCTAAAATCATGTGATGGCTCCCCATGTCCTTGGGATAAGCAGAACACTCAGTAACGCCTGTGAGGCTTTACAATGCCTGGCCACCCCTTGCGTATGCAGCCCTATCATATATCACCCTCCCCCTTGCTCCCTACTTCCCAGTCACTCAGGATTTGTGTCCCTTGCACTTGCTGTGCTGTCTCCGGTCATGCACTTTCACACTGTTTTCTCTGAATGGAGGACTGTTTCTTTCCCTATTGCCTCATTAACTCCTACTCATCCTTCAGGTCTCAGCTCAAGGATCATTTCCTTAGTGAAGCCTCCCGTGACCTCCCTCAGTGAAATCCTTTTTTACAAGTTCACACCCCCATGCACCAACTTGTATTACTTGTCATTGTTGCAAACAGACTCCTTCATGCGATTATTTGATATTGTTCATCTCTGCCACTAACTATAAGCTCTACGGCTATGTATTTTTACTCATTACTGTTTCCCGTAACCTAGAAAAGTGCCCAAGACAAAGACACTGAAGATGTAGAGCATTTGCTAAATACCCAAACAGATGAGGTAAGAATGTTTTCAACAGTTCTTGATTATATAACTTCTACTACACAGTATTATGCCACTATCCTCCATTAGGAAAATGAACTACCATATGTTCTAGCATAATACTTTCATCAACCAGGTGCTCAATTCAAGTTTAAGAAATAGAATTAAAGTCATATAGACAGACTCGTGTTTATATATAGCTCAGGGAAAGGTTTATAATAGCTAATTTTGATCAGTATGAAAAGGCTAAGCGTAGAGACAAAGAATACCAGTTCTCCTACCTGGAGTAGGTGGCCCCAGGGAACACAACATATAATGTCTTTACAAAGTCCCCAAAAGGTAGCAGATGCCCGTGAGTTTATATGACCTAAAATCAGCTAATACTAAGAAATGAGTGTAGCCCTAGAGCAAAGACTATAACTGAATAGACAAGCTAGAGATTCACCAATCCAAGAGTTAGAATGTACCTTATAGACGTGCATCTTCATTCTTCTCATTTTGTAGAGGAAAAGTTAAGCGCAACTAACTTAAAAATATGGTCACATCCTTTGTGAGAGGTCAACATCAGGATTAGAAGCCAGATAGCATAGAGATTTCTGAATGGTTTCTATATGTTTAATGCTCTAGTGACTCTGTATAAAAATAAATTTAAAAGATGCACTTATCCATTTGCACATATGAAAAACATTATTGATAGATATTTGTCAGATTTCTCAGACCATTTTAGAAATGAAAACATGTGTTATGAATTCTAAAATGAAAAAAACAAACAAGGCAATTCTTAGTTCCAAAACTATTGTTTTAAAGAATCAGACTGGAAAGGAAATATAAACATAGAACATAAATTGGCTGAGTGGTGAAAAATAATTATATAGTGCAATAATATCATTAATAATTATTAATTTAACCAAAAATTGCTATCATCATTGGAATGATTGGATAAATATAGGAATGGATAATGTCTAAAATTGATAAATAAACAGTAGTATAAGCATCCTATATAGAAATGGGGAGATAAGTATATAAGTATTTTAAAGTATTATCTCTAGGGAGCAGGGTTGAGTGGTAAAAGATACTTATAAGAGGAGACTGCTGTTGTTTTTCTTAAGACTTTCAACCCTTGTTGCAGTCAGGGTCCAGTTAGGAGAAAGAAATCACACAGCGATTGGAATAGGGCAACTTGAATATAAAAAAATTATTAACTATAACAGGGGATTGAATTAATGGAGGATTAGCTACTAAAGGGTAAAGAAGGCTCTCAAGAACATGATAATAACAGAAATATTGATAGAAATCAGCCATTACCTCTAAGGCTGAGTTAAGACCCCAGGTAAGAAGCCATCTGGAAGATGCTTCCACTTCAGGGCTGAACCCCGGCTCTCATGTTAGGGGGTGCAGCTTTAGTCTACTGTGCAGCATAAAAATTTGCTTCAGTGGGACTCACTCTGAAGATACCCTCTGGGGTGCCAAAATACACCATCCTCAGGGAGATGCCACAAAAGTGGCACTCACCAGGAAACTTCTCTCTGGGGTGCCAGAGGTTGTTTCCATGAGCAGGTACCTCAGAACTTGCTTGGAAGCCACCTGAGGGGTGGCACTGGAAAAAGCCATCCAGAGGGAGGTGCCATGCCTCATGACTCACTGTGAAGCCACAAGGAGGCCAGGGACATTGTCCATGGGAAGGTGCTGTTCCTTGGAACTCGCTATCAAGTTGCCCAAAGAGATGCCAGGAGAAGCCATCCACTGGAAGCAGATACGCCAGTGGGACTTGCTGGTAAACTATTCTCTGGAATGTTATGAGAAGCTTCCCAGAAAAAAAGAAATGATTGTTCTCCCATGACCTACTGAGAAGAGCAGGGAAGAACCAGGAAGAGAAAACTCATCCTCCTCCAATGACTTCTCAGAGCACCCTGCCGAGAAAGTTTAGCACCATGCTTGCTGGTAAAATGAAAAATTTTTATAGAGTCCCTCTCCGTTTTTACATAGCAGGCAATTAAGTGTGAACGTGGAGCTGAGAGCCAACAAAATTGGTAACTGGAACAGTATTTTTTTAACTTGTTAAATATTGTGCACTTTTATAGTCAAAATTAATCTTTTAAAAGTAATTGCTAAAAAAAAGTGTAGCTTGTCCGAAAACATAGTATGTTTCTTCCTCTTCTTTTGGTTTCTTCCTCTTTGATGGTAAGAAATATGTTACCTTTCTACCTTTCAATTTAGCATCTATAGCAAATCGGGTTATCATTCTTGAAGTGCATATATTTGTGTTAACCCCAGTACCACTTATATTTTTTTCTGCTCATTCTTTGTTCTTAAATATATTTTAGCACTATTTTATAATAAGGTTTGTTGAAGGTGGTCTCAATAGCTTCTAACAAATAATACATAGTCCCTGCTTTCCAGAAGTTTATTGTCTGGCTGCAGTTGTAAAACAAATTCACTTAAAACAATTAGGGGGAAACAAAGTACAGAACCATATTAAGTGATAAATTTTGCAGGACAAAAATTGATGCGCTAGGCTCTCCTTGAAGGGAGAATATCCAAATCCAAATTCTAACAGTCAGTAAAGGCTTTCTGAAAACTAAACTGACCTTTAAAACAAGAAAATCATTTGCTTCGGCTGAGAGGAAGTTGAGAGGCAGAGAGAAGACATTACTCTGCCCCTCAGGGAGTTCCCAGGCAGAGTGAAGGTCAGAGTTTGATAAACTGGCTTCTATAGTTCACCATAATCTGACCTTACTGTCTCTCTCAATCATCTTTGACCCCTGTTTGACCCCATTCTCTATTTCTTTCACTTTGGCTTATGTGTTGCCCTGAACACATCTTTTTCATATTTCCATTAGATGTTTTCACATCTTCTCTTTGGAATGCTCCTTTCTTCCTTCTCTTCATCTGTCTGTTCATCACCCAAGACCAAGTATCCTGACCGACAGGAATTTCTACCTTTTCTGAACTCCTGCACTACTGAATGCTATCCACTCACTTGAAGGTCATATTATTGTGTGATGAAGTAGAATAATGAAAAGGGCATAGACCTATGGTTAGAAGACCTGAATTCAAGTCAATATCCTTGTGTATTCCTTAACTTCTCTCAGTTGCAGGTTTTCTTTTCTTTTCTTTTTTTTTTTTTTTTCACTGTAATTTAGGGCTGGTGATACCAGCTTCATAGGGCTGTTATGAGATTGAATGGTATTATATGTGCTTTTGAAATTTTTGAAAAAATTTCTAAGTAAAACACATATGGGCTATAGCTCTGTGTGTGTATGTGTATTTCTACCCTATGTAGAATATAAACTCACAGATGGCCCAATGTCTAATAAATGTTTACATTGCCTTTAGCACCTACAATAGTGCTTAGCAAATAGAAGAGACTGAATAAACACTAACTGGATGATTAGAACCAAACAAGTTTCTGTGAAAATATGAAATGATTCATCGGTGCTGCATTTTCTTCATCTCTCCTTGTTTGTACTCATTAGGTGCATCCAAGTTACAATATTAGTCACTGCAGAAATTACCAGTGAGAAATAATTTAAACTGGTAACATTTTCCTTTGCTATATCAAACCCTGGGTTTATACAACCAGTTTAGAACTCACAAGCTGTCTTAGCAATACTGTTCGCTTGATACATTTTACAGATAACAATTGCTGATAAGTGTTTTTGCAATGAAGTACTTCAATAACTGGTATGACTAGGAATGTCAGTCACAGATCAGTCAAGTGGGAAATCTTAGGAAACCAATTTTACCAACAGCTGTGAAATTCCTGAATTTTTATCTTTTAAAATATAAGTCATGTCTAGGAGATTCTAAACAAACTTGTTTTTGACAAGACAGTTATGGGAGCAGAGTGGGAAGGGGCAGAGCTAAAAGGAAGTCGAGGTGGTGTTGGTTCTGTGAAAATAGAACAGACTTTGCAGCCTGTCGCACTAGGGGCAAACACCAGCTCCATCATTTACTAGTTTCTTGGCCATAGGCCTTCTTTAAGCCTGTGCTTTTCTATATAAAATGGCGATAATGCTTTCATAAGAATTAAAAATAAGTGTCTAAAGCACCGAGTACAGGGCCCTGTGTGGAGCTTGGGCAATGAGACTGCATATGGCAGCTCAGTAAGACGACATGATGTTTGAAGGTGTGCCTGCAGGCCTGTCCACGCAGTTTCCAGCATCCAAGTCCAGAATGTAAGCCGTCTGTGTCGTCGTCTCAGCAAACACCCGTGGCCCCACAGCTCGTTAAGTGTCTTGCCCAGGGTCATAGACTCAGTTAATAATTCACTTGAACCTAGGCCTGCTGCGTTCAAGACAACTTCTGTGACAGCTGTACTTAACAATATACAGTGCTCCTCTTTCCCCCTCCTCGTGAACAGCTCATAAATATCACTCAGAACACACCAAGTAAGCCGCACTGTATCTGACCCTAGCTGATGGATTCTGTTATGATCTGTGAGGTCTCTGCTTTAAGGGAAATTATTATCCCCTTATTGTCTTCACTGTGATACGAAGGTAAAAATTGTAACTGAATTTTATGAGATCTGGCATTGTATCTCCTGAAGAACTTAACCTCTATGAGATTTTTGTAATATAGTTGTGAAGGTTAAATGAAATTAGATCCATGAAGCACTTAGCATAGTGTCAAGCACATAATGATTAACGACAACAACAACAATGACAATGTTATGATAAAAAGTAGTTCCTATAAAAACAGCTACAAGAATCTCCAGAAATATCAAGCCTAGACACTGCTATAAAGGGTTATGCATTCCTTTCAAACTAGATAGCTTTTCAAATGTTAAAATGATAGAAGGGAACAAATAGAAAACATTCAGCTGCTGGAACGTAATTCTGTGACCTTCTTTTATTGCCAGTGCCTCATTGTGAGCTGAGATCTCCCACCAGCTAGGCTGCTGCTGTGGGGGGACAAATTATTAAATAATTAACAGACAATTAATGTATGTCACTGAGACTCAGTTTCCTTTTGTAAAGTGAGGCTGGGAGTATAGAAATATTTAGGCTGCTTTCAGCCTTGCTATACAATGATTCTTGAACATGGAATCTATTCTGGCGGGGGCAGAAGAAAGATCTGTGGTAAGAACGAACAGAAGCAGAAATAAGGATGGAAGATCTCAGAGTTGAGATTAAAAATGAAAAATGCTTTAGGGGAGTAACCAAGCAATATATTAGCTTAGAGGCATGGCTTTTTAAAACTCTGCCACTGGCAGCATGACATATTTGCTTGAACAGAGTTTCTATAGCAAGTTGACAATAATTTGATTTTTCTCTGTTGCCTGACACTCTAAATTCTTATTTCCTAGGTTACCATAGAGCTCTTTCTAGCCAATGTCACTCAGTGGGTTTTGACCGTGCAGGCTTAATATAATGCCAATTTTATGCAATGCTATTTACTATCTATCCCTTCAAATTAGATGCTCTTCTATTCCTGAAAATAAAACCTCAACAATGCTACTAGAGAAGTCTTCAACTTAGTAAACTCTCAAAAATACAACCCTTCTATTTCTGTCTGCTGAGGACATGAGGATTTTTTCTCATTATGGAACAATGTGTGCAGGGGTTGGGGGGAGAGAACACACTGGGTATGATGGGCTGGAATCTCGAGTTAGAGTGGAGGCAGGTTTCCTCGAGGGAGCTTCTAAAAAGAAGAAATACAGTATGTGAATAGAGCAGAATCTTTCACCTGAGAGAAGGCAAAAGAAACCGGATACTGAAATTTATATATGAGGGCGGCGAGCACGTAGAAAAAGTTGATTCATTTCTTACTCTTTCCTTCACCAAAAGGAATACCCTCCAAATTCTACTCAAGAGATCCATTTTCATTGCAAGTCACCAAGGCGTCTTATTAGATGGAATGAAATCATTAGGAAGAAAAGTTTATTCCCCACTCCTCTGGTTTGTGTGAGGAGGGCATTTCCCTCAAAGCTCCCATCCTTTGCCCTATTCTTATTCATCTCCAAGGAGGGGGAGCAACTGACCTATGTAGTGAAGCTGAGAGAGTAACTGACCACACCCAGCCCAACACCTTCCACCTGCTTCCCTCTGGGGAGCAGCCTTTCTGCAAAGAATGGACATGTGTTTCTGCTGAAAGGCCCCTGCCAAGAGGAGCCTGTCTGAGCCTGTGCTTCAGCATCAGGAAGCTTGCTTCTGGGCATATAGATGCCACCTTCTCTGAAGTTAGGTATGCAATTAGATGAGTGCTATTTGATTTCTCATCTTCCCTACTCTTTTGCCTTACTTTACATATTTTCAAAATACAGGAGAGAGGAGCTATTATTGTTTCTCCCTACACATAAAAGTAATATTAATGTGTATTCTAAGGGGACATCTACTACAACTATCCCAGGGATTTCATAGTGTGAGAGTCAATTCACTTCTGTTGGTTCCCTCCCTTTCCATTGCCTCTTATTCCACAAAAGTTATGGGCTAACCCACGAATTGGTTATCAAGTAAGGCATCTGAATAACCCAGTGATTAATAAAACATAATAGTCTAGACAAAAAAATTAGCTCTGTATTTAATGTGTTTCAGCTATCAATTTAACCATAATAATAACTGCTTGAAATTGAACCCTGCTATAGTGGAAATGTGTGCTGAAAATAACCCTATATAGATCTATACTGGCTGAATAAATCACAGGATTTAACTAAAAGGAAATTCATATATAGTCTGAACCTACTCTCTCTTTTGCATATGAAGTACAGTAACAGGCACAGTACAGGGTCAAAAGTAGCATAATTTCCCATCTTGGTTATGACATTGATCTGCCATCTGTCACCATTCTGTGATAATCCTCCTGCACCTTGGATTTTTCTTCTATAAAATGGGAACAATAACCAGCTTATAAAATGCTAAAAAGATTAAATTACTTACTTATTGTTTATTAATATAAACAATACTTATATTCTATAAAATTCATATATAAATGGGAATTGCAAATAACATTCACAGAGAAACTGAAAAAGAGACAGAATACTACATGTCCAAGATCACCCAGCAATTTAGTGCCTTATCAAGATGAAACCCCATCTGCCTGTCTTTGATCATCTTCTAGAGTTTCTCAAAGTAGTGCGGTTCAGGTACTACTTTTTCTTTTAAGAGACAGGGTCTTGCTCTGCCACCCAGGCTAGAATGCAGTGGCATCATCATGGCTCATTGCAATCTCCAACTCCTGGGCTCAAGTGATCCTCCTGCCTCAGCCTCCCAAATACCTGGGACTACAGGTGCATGCCACCATGCCTAGCTAATTTTTGTATTTTTTGTAGAGATGAAGTCTTACTGTGTTGCTCAGGCTGGTCTCAACTCCTAGCCTCAAGCGATCTTCCTGCCTCAGCCTCCCAAAGCACTAGGATTATAGGCATGAGCCACCTATCCCAGCCTACTTTTAAATAAACATATTTTTGAGCCCCACTCCAGCTCTAAATCAGAAATTCTATAGGTAAGCCCCTAAATCTGTATCTTAACAATGAACACTAAATTTGAGTACCACTATATCTGGTCTAAAAGTTTTTTACTATGTACACAATGTTGCATTCTCATTATTTATAAATGTTATTTCTCCCCTTTACCTGAAAGAATCTTAAAAGAATCAGTTCAGTCCAACCATTTTAAGCTACTTGGGTCATTCTGAGTTAAAAGTGCATCTCCTCATAATTTAAAAACTTTAAAATTCCTACAGCAAAACATGTCCATCTCAAATCTTCCACTCTTGAAATGATTATTTTAATATTTTATCTTCCCAAAAAGTCAATTTGGAACTCTTAATCCCGAGGCAGCAGCAGGCTCAGGTAAAAAAAAAAAAAATCATTAAGCGATAGTGCAAACTGTAATACCAGGTAAAACCCAATTACGACAAACTCCATGAAACCATCAAATAGTTATATTCTAATAGAATTGGATTATAGGGAATGTAGTGCCAGAAATTAGGTCCAGGTTTGTGGAACTTGGAAAGCAAAATGGTTGACTTCCAGCCTCTTTGAAGTTGCATTGTCCAGTGAAAGAGACTGCTTTTATATTGTGTAGTTACAAAGGCTGTATCCATGTAAGCTGGGCTCCATGGAGCTTCTGGGTCGTTCTGTGGGGCGCTATTTCTTCAGGTGTTGGCTACGCAGGGACTTGGACTCTGGGTGAGATGGGAAGCCATTAGTGTGTGAGCAGAGGAGTAGCATGACAGGTCTTTCACTTTCACAACAACACATCTCAGGCTGCGATGTTGGGAATAAGGTAGAAACAGGAAGAAGAGTTAGATGGCTGCAGCCATAATCCAAGTGAGAGATGCTAGCAGGAGAGGGACAAGAAGCAGTCAGCCCCTGGATATATTTCAAAGACAGAGTTGACAGGATTTGTTCCTCAAAGTCAGTTTAACTGAGCACGCTCCATCATGACTCTGCTCTCCAAACACTTTTTAACAGCTCTTTTTAACAATTTTTATTTTCATGGAAATAATATAAATCTTGAAAATGAAGGATAGAATCAAATCTATTATATTAACATAATGTAATATATATCATATAATAAAAATATAGTATAATATAGCAAAATGTATAAATATAAAATATAAATAATCTGTTTGCATATGCAACAAAATATATTATCTACACATGGTCTTAGTACAATCATATTATGACTAGGTGTATTTACTTTCAAATTTATTTAACTAAATAAAATTTTGTTTCATTTTATTATAAATAGTGGTATTCTTCAAACCAGCTATTTGCTCACAATGTAGCAGTCTCCTCTCTATTTTTCTTCTGTAGGTTCAGCTTGTTATCTTGCCCTTCCATTGTCCTCCCAGTTCTTAGTTTTTGAAGCTGATCTTCCACTCACATACATTTCCCCTGGGAAGCTTCTGCCCCACCTTTCACATTGCTGACTAGTTTTCTTCAACTTTTCTCCTTTGTTTCCTTGAGCTAGTCTTCTATTGGTGGACCAATCAGAGTAGGCAGTTTCCCTGCACCCAGGAGGCTTATAAAACCATCTCTGCACACTAACTAGAGGTTGAAGCCAAGATATCAGTTGAAGCTATAAATAAAATGTAACACTCTAAGCTGAAGTAGTCTTTTTTTCCTCTAACTAATTCAGCAGGACACCATCATTTCATCTCTTCTACACATCTTATTATTGCACTTTAATATTCAATATGACACCCCAAATGAAATGCTGAAAGCCCCTGTGGATGCTTTATTGTGTATTCCATTTTCTTACTGCATGGAATCAGGATATTAGTTTATAAAATGGTTTTCTCATATGAAATTAGACAGTAAACCAGCGTGATTTAGGCATTCACAATTGCATATAAGCCTCCTATTGTTGAAAGATTAAATGTGATTTCAAACAATAGAAGGCAATCCAAGGAAGATAATATACAGATGGGTGTGCTGATCATGATGTCACAGTTGGACTTTGGATTAACATCCCTCAGGAAATATCTACTGATAATAGCTTTATTAGAGTCTTCATCATTCCTGAATGATCAACTTTGATTAGTTGCCTACCCAAATTTTGCATTACCATTGAGGGTCCACCATGTGCACTTTCATATCGGATCTATATTCTTATTTTAGTGGAATAAATTTGCCTTATGGTTGTTAGTAGATTACAATATGCTTGGTTATTACCATTTTGTGTTAGTTGCAAGTGTCTGGAATTCTCAGTCAATATTGTTTCATAATTCCACTTGTCATAAAAGCAAATTATTATATAATTACTATCCTCACAATTTGAGAAAACCAAAGGGGACTAATAAATCTGTATATAAATAATCCTTTTCTAATGTGGTCTATGACTGTATTATCTTCATTTGTAAAAATGTGTAGATTATATTCACCGTGTTATCAAACACCTGTACAGAAAATAGAACCTTTGTTAAATATTCAAGTGGAGAGACAATTGCTCAGAATGAATGTTTCCATTTGACCCTATCCACCATTATACTGGTCAAACTTTGGAATAAGATTTCTCTCATTATCCTTCATTCACCTTCTTCCTCTCAAGTATAAATCACTGTTAATAATAATTTCTACAATTAGAATTTTATTGAGGATAATAAACACTTATATAGTGCTTTTACTGTGGTCTAGTACTGCCATAACAGCAGTATACATATTAACCTATTCAATCTTCACACCAACACTATGAGGTAAGAACTGTTATTACTCCCATTTTACAGACAAGATGACTTGACTCACGTCGTAACACTAGTAAGCTGTAGAGCTGTCAACTTGACTCAGAGAAATCTGACTTCCTGCTCTTAACGTATGCAACATCAACCCACCCTGCCAACCTATCCCTACCAAGACAGTGGATGTGGCTCCAGTTTAAGTAGTGATTTAGTTATGTTCTTAGGAGTGAAATCTTTAAAAGAGATAAATACTATTGAACACATGGGGGTAGACATTTATCTTTCTCTTTAAAGTGGGTACTTTTGTCTGAGATCAGAATTCCTGGGTTCCTGCCCTTATATATAATATTGTATTGCTAGCACCCAATATACAGTAACCACTTCTAAAAATATATTGACAATAACTAAATAAATTTGAAAATTTAGATAAGTATACAGAAAATATGAACCTTACACATCTCTCAAATAGAGTAAAGCAAAAATATTTAGATTACTAAGTCAAGATGAGATAATACCTAAATTCCACAGAAAATTTCTAAACTCAACTTCCTACTGCTTGTTTTGAGTTCTTGTAGGCACAAAGCCACAATATACATCTTTAAGATTTGGGACCAAAACATTGCAGAAAGAAAAATCATTCTTTTTTAAAATAAATATTAGATAGAACTCATTAAGCACCAATTATATGCCAAGAGCTATTGTAGACTCTGAAAGACTGAAATAGAGTGCACCTCGTTGTTTTAAAAATGCACCCCACTACCAACCCAGGAAGTATAAACATGCTAAATATTTAAATGGGATTTTTAGATTTAAAATTTTACAGCAGAAAGTTTCTATGCCCACAAATGAGACAAACACACAGACTTCTTAGATTTCCAATACTTTGTGTCAATCCCTCACTCCACTCCAACCACACCAATCCCACCACCACACCAATCCCTCACCACCACTCCAACAGCTCTGAGGCTCTGGAGGCACAATTATAAGCAGGACAACCTCTGCTCTCGAGTTCAACATCTGGAGATTTTCACATGGCCTTTTCTCCTTGTATGTACACCTTCTCATTCACCTGCCTTCAATGCATTCTCTGATTGACCCAGTTCTGACTATCTCCTCTTAATTCTCATAGGTCATCTCTGTGCCTATTTGCTTCCATCCCAGCTTGATCCACAACTGCTCCCAGATTGTGGGCATGCATTTGCCCAGCACCTGTGCTCCTCTGACCCCCATCTGGCCCACTCTGAGCTCCCAGGCTCTGCTACAGGGCATGCTTCCTGCTGGGCAGGCACCTGGCTCACCATTTGTTTGGCTTCTTTTGCAGCCTGGCTGCTACTCTCACACCCACCTCACTTCCCACCTCCCTGGGCTATAAAAGTGTACACATAAATCAGTATTTGCTTGTTGACACCCATGAACATTTCACACAAAAATATTTCACTTCTAAACCAGGAAACAAAATGATATCAAAGACATGTTTAAAGGTTAATTCATTCTTACACTCTTTGCGAGTTGAAAGTGAGAGATTTAATAAGAGATGTTTGCTCTTTTATCTTTATTTGAGATATTAAAACTTAAAGTTTTAGGAGACAGAAATAAATAACATGCTATTCAGATCACCACAGGCAATTGAAAAGGATACTGTGTAAAACCTGGTTTGTAAATCTCCAAACAGTCAATTAGCATACCAGTATGAGAAATGAGTAGACCTTAACAGCCTTTCGCAAGCAAACATAGTAATTAAAAACAAATTACAGTGCAGCCTGGATGTGGTGCTTTACAATGTACCCCACCTGCCAACCAGCAACTAAATTCATTCCAAGACTGTCTGGCCAATTAGCTGCTCCCCCATTGGGTAACTTGGGCTTCCTGTGTGAGCACCATTTGTAAGGATCCACATCAGATTGGGCCTTTTGTCTCAGAAGGCAGCAGATCTTCCAGGAGACTCAAGAGTAGGTCTCTATCTGGATAAATTCTGCCTCAGCCAGAGAATGTATTCTTTGTACTTCACTTCACAAGAGGATAGAGATATTCCAACTTCAATATCAGAGCAGAATCCCCAGGTTCTAACAAGAAAAGAATACTATTGCATATTTTCACTACAGGTAATAGTAATTAGGAAAAGAAAAAATCAAACATAGGATTTTGACATCTTCATCAAAGGCCCTTGGGAAAAAAAAAATTCAAGTAAAATGTCTAATTTTTTCTCTCAGATAAAAATAAATCCATGAAATCAGGTCAAGTGAAATTTATTGATTTCTTTTATAATTGGCTTTGCACATATATGTAGAAATATAGAAGGCTAGATTAAAAGAAAAAATACAGTGCTTGAATTTTACAGCTGAGGAAATTGAGACTCAAGGTCACATAGAGGAAGAAGCAGAAGCAAAGCCTCACAGTTGTTTCTATTACACCATATGCTGAGTGAATTTATGTTTATGTATATACTCATAATATGTATAGATTCCTTGTGTATAAACACAGATCTCCAAATAGTTCTTCACAGTTTTGGGGTATGATCCTCACCTTCTGTTGTTAGGAGGGTCCAATAGCAAAGTATTTTGTTAATGAAGACATTCTTATTTTATGCCACAGGGTAAATGAGATCCCAGCTACATAGATGTAGAATTTTTTTCTTTGTAAATTTGGAACATTTAATCATCCATTCAATAAGCATATACTTAACAATAGCTATGTGCCAGGACTATGGATAGCGAATCTTATGGCAGAAATCATAAATAGGCTTCAACTCTTGAGACAAAACCAATTATTATCAGTTCATTTCTGGTGTTGTGTTAAGAAGGATTCTGAGGAGCAATCTGAACTCAGACTAAAAATAATGATTATGTATGATTTTCATTGACCATAATTATTATAGGAATAGTAACAGCAGTGTTACTTACATAGTATTTTTACTGTATACTATTCTTTCAGCTCCAATATTCCCTTCAGATTTTATCTCCTATGTTTCTGTTTAAATATGTGTCTGAAGTTGTATAAAAGAAGGGATTGTTTATAGGTAATTGATTCTCTCTTTGTTCCAACACGTAAGAAGGAAAGGAAGAATCATCCATGGAGTTAAGGTGAGGGTGGTACAAATAGAGGGCAATTAAAATTTTAGAAGTATGTACACCTTTAAAATTAAAAGTATGTACTACACAGGGAGGTATTTCCTGAATCAGAGCTTCCTGACTGCAGCTACAGACCATTTTAGAAGGATTGCTTTGCTCTAGCTACTGGGACAAAATATGGGGAATATTTTGGCAAGGTTCTTTATAATAAAACTTTGTTTTTCCTTTACAACTTATAACAATGATTTATTGAGAAAATTCACCCTTTCCCCAATGATAAATGCAGTCCAATCTTCCAGTTTATAACATTTTCTGAGTAACTTTATCAAATCAAGGAGTCTTTCTTCATCAGAATGAAATCACTGATACACATTAAATATGTGTTTAAACTTGAAAGGAAAGAAAATAAAAATGGTTCTATTATTTCCCTGTTGAAAAGGATTTTGTAATCAGTGCTCATCTTTGAATGGTGGTTCCTTTAATCATTTGGTTGGTATAAAACCATAAGTGACATGCCCTCGAAATCATGAAGAGAAGCCAGGAAGTCAATATTAAGTTCACTGTAAGAATATGATGAATTTGCACTATTGTCTGGACTCATTATATTCTTTGTCACAAAAATGAGTTATCACAGAATTATAGTGTCTAGTATGTTCTTCTTTATAATACATTCTTATTCACATGACAAGAATTACGACAAGAGGAGAAAATGGACAAAATTAATCCACCCTCGTGACAGAAAATACTGCATCAAATTAACTTGTGACAGGCAAGTATTTTTGTGAAGGCATTTATTGATGGCATCTGTCTTATCAGTCTACCTACATCAGTTCTTTATGTGCCTCATCAAGAATCTATCACAAGTAGAACCCTGGGAAAAAAACTTCTTCTGAAGATAGTTCAGATGTAAAGGGGAGAAACAAGGGTCACATTGTACATGATCTTTGGAGGAAATCCCTAACTAAGTCAATAACTTTGATTTTGCAGCACTATTCTTGAACGAATTCCAGCCTACTTTGTCCTTTTATGAGAGATTCCTACCTCTAGATTTGGCAGTGGAAATACATTTGCAGATTTTATTTTAGGGTAAAAAAAGGATAGAAACATTTCAACAATAAATCAGTTTGTACCCTAGGTATCTTTGCTTTCCCCTTTGGATCTAGGTTGTAAACAATATAGGACATTTCTACGATAATATATATGATGTATATTGTTTAACCAAATCAAATTAGCTGAATGTGAAAATGTAGTCATTCTATGCAAGAGGGAAATGATGCTGAAGATCAATGACAATAGGTGAATATAATTCATATTTTTTCATATATAAATAACTCTTACAAAGGTACGCTGGAATGAATGATGTAGAGATTTAAACAAACAAACAAAAAAGAACAGTGATGTGTAATGAAGCAGAGCATGATCACCAGGATAGGCCAAATGGTTACCTTCAAAGAATTAGTAATTGGGAAACATTTACTCTGGGAATTCACCAAAGTCCAGGGTCTGGCCCACAGTATTGTAAATTTGGAAACTCATTCATGCTTACTGTACAAGAAATTTTTCTGAGATTTATGTGTCAAACCATAAGGCATTTTGTTATGTTTTGCTTTGTTTGGTTTTGCTTTGCTGAAAATGACCACTGTATTTAACCAATTCATTTTCAATGACCCATAAAAGAAAATAATATGTTTCATTTTTAAAAATGTACCTAGAAAGATAATTGGAGAAAATGTTCCTCTTGTCATGAAGAAAAATAATCTACCACTACATTTCTGTATTGGGGAGGTAACATCTCTAAGGGAGTATGACAACTTCCACATTGTGCCCCATTAACTCTCATTTGCATATGGATCACCAAGTTAGATGATAAATGAGAAAAGGCGCACATGGAGCTAATCAGATCCCCAGTGATTATACAACTGCAGACACAGCAGAACACAAGTACCTCAAGTGGGGTTCTCATTGACTGATGCCTGAAATATCTTTGCTCATTTTCCCTAGTGAGAAAATGTAATTTAGCACAGTATTATACTCCCATGCCAGATTATGTACCCATTTGATTTTCTTCCAAGGTGAACACAAGTAGCATTTAGTTCAAGTGCCATTCCTGTAGGAAAGTATGAAATAGGCATGATAAATTCATACAAGTAGCAAATGCCAGTTTTGCAAGTGCACAAATTGTGGTTAAAATCTTGATTTCAAGAGCTATTCTAATGTTGTTAAAGCACACAAATATGACATGTACTCTTCCAGGTAGATTTAACCAATGGGCATTTGCCATTATAATTACCTGTTTCTTGTGGGGAACACACACTAATTAACTGACCTAAATTTAGAATAAAAGTTTGGGGAATGGTATCATTATTCTGAAAGCTCTTGTCTGTGCTTAAGTGAAAAACTGTAATGAACTAGTCAAACCAAATTGAATTTAAGTGCTGTGGGAATTGCTTAATATTTTTAACCAGTAGAACAATATATCTTCTAAAGATCCTGGCATATTCATTGTAAACAATTAAATTTTGGAGACTGACTTATTATGGAGGCATATGCTCTGTTAAAATAATTTAAGATTACCTTTCACAGTAAAACAAAAGAACAACATCTTGTAAATATGCAACTCACTTGTCCACATCGTCTTGGTATATTATGAGAAATTCAGCAATATTTCATCATCAAAAATAATAACGCGGGCCACAGTAGTTATTTCAAATACAGAGAATGCAATAAAGCCCATTTCAGCAAATCTGCACTGAGAAAAATCAATTCCAAGTTAGAGAAAATTAGGTGGATTTATTTTTTTAAAAAATCTCAGGAACCTACCATGATGAAACACTATGTCTAAAGGGGGAAAAGAAATGATTTAATTAAAACTCTAAATTTTTAATTTTGTATGACTATACAAATGTTAACCTTCTCTAGGATGCCTTTACTTCTGCACACCTGTCTTAGCTAAGAAAATACTGTAGGATAGCACCATTAATTATTGTGTTAGTTCATTTTGCATTGCTATAAAGAAATATCTGAGGCTGGGTAATTTATCAAAAAAAAAAAAAAGGTTTATTTGGCTCATGATTCTGCAGGCTGTACAAGAAGCATCACACCAGCATGTGTTTCTGGTGAGGGCTCCAGGGGGCTTCCAATCAAGGCAGAAGGTGAAGGGGAACCAGATATGTCACATAGTGAGAAAAGGAGCAAGAGAGAAAGGAGGTGCCAGACTCCTTTAAACAACCAGCTCTCAAGTAAACTAATAAAATGAAAACTTACTCATTATTGTGGGGAGAACAACAAGCCATTCGTGAGGGATTCATCCCTAAGACCGAAACACCTCCCTGCAGGCCCCATCTCCAACACTGGGGATCACATTTCAACATGGGATTTGGAGGGGCCAAATATCCAAACCATATCAATTATTACACCTCTAGACTTTTCGAGTCTGATAATCCTTTACATATCTTGAAACCTGCTGGCCATTATGCCAGTGGCAATTACTTTTTAATAGAGCATAAGTATATAATTTGCACATTGCTATTGTCTCTAAAATTCTTCACAGCCCCATATTTTCAGCTGAGGCCAGTAGGGCATATCCTCTTCATTTTGGGGTAACACCATGTCACCTAATAAATAACTCTTCCTTCCCCAACAGCGACTTGATGCCCTACGGATATCTCTTTAAACTTGTCCTCTTTAACTTCCCTGATTCCATGCTATGAGCACATGAATACTTCCTTCGCTATGCATCTCTATTTGCCTCCCACATACATCTCTAATTGCCCTGAGATGCTCTGAATGAAAAACCAAGATCCTTTATTAGTTTCCATAGAAAGTCACTCACCTTAAGTACTCAGGACTTGTTAGACTTGAGAAGGCTTTTAGTAGTTCGTTTCTCAGTTCTATCCATCTCTCTTTTCCATCATCTCTAATTTCTTCCTCTCCCTCAGGAGCAACAAGCAAAATCCTCCCTGTTGCCCAGCAGTGTGGCCCCACCCAAGTCTAGTTTAGTCACCCGCACCCTTAGTTCTCAGGCCTCAGGTTTAACCTGAGCAACAATCAAATCATGTTACCAAAAACTCTTAAGTTCTTCCCTCTCAAGAGGAATCTTAATGAGGATTAATCTCATTACTTTTCTATCACTCAGAACTCCATGCACACAAATAATTTTTCTTAAATGTTTAGTAAATGAACATTTCATTTATCATGAGAGCTGGCACAAAGCTGCAGGGCTTGGAGTAAAACAGTCCTGATCTCAACTTCCTGTTGTAATTGCTGGGTAACCTAGGCAAAAAGCAAAGCTCTCAGACTCTCAGTTTCTTCATCCAGAAAATGAGAACAATGAAATGTAGTTGCATTAAATGAGAAATCAGCTATGACAGAGGAAGTGAGAGAATGAGAGAGAAATAATCATTCCAAGTAATGCAATACATTCTTTAAAGTTATGCCCAGAGGCAATGGTTTGAAATCCAGGATGAACCCATTGATGCATGTTGGTTAAACCCATGAAAAGAACTTGTAAATGATTATAAGGGTGTCCTGGTATTTAGCAAGTGAAGCATTGTTCCAGTGGCTCAGTACACTGGTATGATGACATCTTCGATATTCTGAAGGAAAATATTGAAGAATTAATAGAGAGCCACTTAGAAACATTGACAAAGGGAGAGTTGGAAGAATGAATAAAATCCTCTCTATCTTAGATAGCGATAACGACAACCAGACAGAATCCAGTATGCTGGGTGAAATCTTCTTAATTTATTTAAGTATCCCTACCAAGGAAACAGTGAATGATTTAATTCCTGAATGAGATCTCTATTGAATTATATACACAAACATTATATATAGAGATAAATATACATATATTATTAAAAACATTAGACATATTATTTGCATTAGTGATGGATTCATCATAGAATTTCTTTAACTATATTGGGTCTATTTACATAAAATTGCATTTATATACAAACTTCCAGTGGTGTTGCAGACCTAGAAAAATACATGGGATCTTCTAGTCTCATTCTTTCACATCCCAGGGAAGGAAATTGAAATATAAGATAGTTACAATGCATTTCCCTAAGTGTGAATAATAATCCAAGACTTGATTGCTAGACAAGGACATTTGTGATTCTTTTTCATCTCTTCCATCAGTGATCCTTAACACTAGCTGTATATTAGGATCAACTGGGGAGTATTTTTCAAATAGCCATGCCTATATGTCACCCTAGAGACTATAATCAACACTTAAGTGCACATATAGTAATAACATTCATGGGGTGTTGGGAAGGTGGGAGGGGGAGGAGGGGATGAATATATTCACACCTAATGGGTGTGGTGCTCACCGTCTGGGGGATGGACATGCTTGAAGCTCTGACTCAGGTGGGGCAAAGGCAATATACATAACCTAAATATTTGTACCCCCGTAATATGCTGAATATTTTTTAATTTTTTTTAAAATAGGGCTTTGCCAACCAAATTTTTTTAAAGCTCCTCGAATGATTCTAATATACAGCCAGAATTGTGAACCCACTGTCTCTTCTTGTATGTAGTGGTGGACTATTTATCCTTAACTCCATGGAACAGAAGGTAGGAGGAAGGAAGTAGGGAGCAAAGAACACACAGTGTAATGAAGTTTATCGCATTGCCCTTGGAAAGTATACTCAAAATCTGACCCAAATCAACTAATCTTCAGACCATGCTCCCACTGAGCTCCAGAAAAAATGCCCCATCTCTAAAATCAAATACTTCATTCTTCTCTCAATTCAGAGAACAATATTAAGCCAGAGGAATAGCATGTTCTCAATTTAAAGTTTTTCCTTTTATAATTATTTTCTAAACTTTTGACATGTTAAAGATTATCTGTGATAAATCTAGTGCAAGATTTTATCTGATTGAGAAAAAAATTTTATATTCATTTCCTTTAAATTTATAATCTCAATATTTTATTATTTTGCTCATTACTCAATGAGCACCATAAATTTCAGATGTTTTTTCACCTAAACAAAGTGAGAACTATTGCCCTAATTCCATAATCTGTACCCCTACTGGATTTCAGTTGCCAAAACCAGAAATTTTATAGTCAGTCCTTCTGATCAAAACAACCTTGAAAGTAGAAGATACTGAAAAAAAAAAATTTATTGAATTGAATTTGTGCCTCAAGCACAATCCTAATTTTATAATAATCTGTTGTTTAAAATAATTCCATTTTTCTATTCACCATTTTCTCAGCTTTGTCTCATTCATTTCATCTTCTCTCTAAAAACCCTAGTTTAGTTAAGATTTAAAAAATAGTTGGAGTAACTGGATAAAAATAAAAGTGTGTACAAAGCTTTGGAGTTTAGAGTGAAAGTGGCTGCCCTGATGAACAAAAAGTAGAAATTAAATATAGTACATGAAGGGAGAAGCAGGATGTGAGAGCTAAGATATGAAGCAAAAAGGCGGCCATCTAACCACCCGCCTTTTGTCAAGATGTGATGGGTCCCTGCATGCTCTAGAGGCTTTCTTCTTCTTGTTTAATTAGATTGTCTCATGCTAAACATTGCCCTGACGACCTTCACAACCACTAAATTGGGCTGTAAGGTCCCTGATCTGCACCAGTTTCCAGATTACAACTCCTAAAATATCGCTCAAAAATTTCTTGTTCAAAAAATTATAGAAAACCTTCCTTTCCTAGATGTGTCTTAAAGTTCTACAACCTAATTCCAACATACCTTTTATCTCTTTGTCTTTCCTACTAAGGAGAATGAAGGCCAAAGTCATAGACTAGTAAACAGCAGGAAACTGATCCAGGGACAGACGGGCTGACCCAAGTGGGACCAAACAGAGCCTTTCCCAGGACGTTTGGACTTGTGACCCAGAAAGCCAAGCTGGGTGGGTTTTGGCCATATTGCCCACAATGAACATTACAGACAGAGCTGGAGTGAATAATGATGCCAGCATACAAAGAAAAGCAAAGATGAGAGACAGTTTTGTAGTTAAGTCCAGGGACTCGTGTGTTTATGTGCCCTAACTCCTTTATGGTGTTTCCCACAGTAGTGTTGTTCTCTGTTCAGCATATTTTGAATAAATATCATCTTTTGCTTAAGCCAAGTCCATTTGAAATATTGCCACTTGAAATTCAAACAATCCTAACTCATACATACACTCTCAGGCGTGAGATGTTGCAAGTGACAGATCGGACAGAGTCTTGGTGAAATTGAAGAACAGTGAGAATCCAGAGAACCTGAGCAGAGCAGATGGCAGTCCTTGTTACACAGAGGCAAGCAGTTGGTTAAACTATCGCTGATTGTCTTTTGGATGCAGACTACGTACTCACAAAATCTAGAGCAAATGAGGACAAGAGACCTAAATTAAAGGAGACTGGAGAATGTTGGCTAACTCTTATAAACTTAAGTATGGCACTAAGAAAGAAAAAAAGCCCCTGCAAGCTGGTCCATTTGAAAGCACTCATGAATGACAAGAAGAATATAAGTTTGTTAAGAGAAATGCTTTCTATCTAGAGCTTTGAGATCAATGAAGATCAGATAATCATATATTTTTGTGAACAACAGAAGAAAATACTTTATGACACCATAAATGTGGAGGCGAGTTATGACACTGTGAATACTGGAAATGGGACTGCAGAGAGCAGAGATGAGCCAGGAGATGATGAGAAGCCTGATTCTCCTTGAGTCTCCAAGAACTTTACCCGATATTACTCCTGTCTGTCCAAGAAAATGATACGTCTAATTGGAAATCAGTTTGGGAGCAGGAGTAAACTTTCTAGGACATTTTATACCTGCTCAGCCTCCTCCCTTTTATATCCGATCATGTTTCATTAAGTTGATAGCTGCAGGAAAAGAATTCTCAGTCACAAGGCTGAGGAAGCAGAAGCCCAGGGGCCCAGGTACAAATAGCAGGGCAAGGGCAGAGGGAATTTGAGCAGGCTGAATCACAGGGCAGAATGAAAAACTCCACGTCTGTGACAGGAAGAGTGACTCTAGTGTAAATGAGCAAGGTACACACGTGCACGTGAGCAGAGGAAATTGAGGTAGTCAATGACATCTGGGCCGTCCAGTACTTCTCAGAGGCCACTCAGAGGTCTCTTTAATTTAATTCTGGCTTCTTAGCATCCTTCTTATAAGTAAAGTTAACAGAACACTGACCACCAGATACCTTAGTGGATGGTTGCTATAATTCCTCTTGGTTCTGAAATAGCATACCACCTGGTTTCATTTACAATAAATCCCCAGATTCTTAATGGTAAAGCATATTTCCCACAAAAGAACTTGTTATATAATTTTTCTTAATTATAATATATATAAACATGGAAATATAATTGTCACTATTTCTCCTTCTACTATGCACTCTTCCAAAAACAACCAAACACACAAAAATAAAAGTCTTTAATTAAATAAGAATTGGCATTTTATCTAGCAAAGCATTTTTTATGTTTTTTTATTATTTTTTTATTTCATCATATTATGGGGGTACAAAAATAGTTAAGGTTACATATATTGTCCTTGCATTTTTAAAGAAATATTATTGGCCTTGCTCAAACACCTGGTGTTAACTGTATCCTTAACATATATATTAATATATAGCTATTCTGTTTCAATATGGTAGTCACTAGTCATATGTGGCTATTTAAATTTAAATAAAAATTTAGTTCTCAGGTATACTAATCGCATTTCAAGTACTCAGTTGCCACACGTGGCTAGTGGCTACTATATTAGGTCATGCAGGCATAGAATATTTCCATCATCAAAAATGTTCTATTGAATAGCATTGGTTTGCATATCCATTATTCAAAGTGATCTAGGAACTGCAAGGTTCAGTAAAGTGTTGTTAATTTCATACAATAAGCAGTTAGGCTCCCCCAGATTATGAGGGGCATGCGAAGAAAAAATTTTAAAGGACTATAAGGCTATAGGGGAAAAAATGTAGAAGAAAAATGATATTGACACTAAAAGTAGCTAAACAAGGTCAAGATAAGCACAATAGTGTTTCGATTATACTTCAGTGGTATTTTCAGCCCCCCTCTAGGTCTTTTCTCAGCTGGGGTCTTCTCAAATTTGGCTGTTGTTCTGAAACCACCTTCATTCAGCATCCCCTTCTGTTTTTTAATCACTGAAAAGGAATAAAAGCATCAGGATAGAGTGTGTCCAGTGATCATAAAGAGGCTTGAACTAATGATCAAATTCAACAAAGAACAGTCATTTCTTCTTTCCAATGCCTAAATAAAATACACACAACAGCAAAATCCCACAAGCATCTATGTGTGGGGTGGTAGAATGGAAGAGAGCTGTCATCACCCTGCAACCAGGCATGTAGGATATAGTGCACTCTCAAGGCATCTCTGAGTACAATGTGGCCATCTTAGCTCTGCCCTTAAAATAGTTGTTTCTCTTTGAACAGAAAATTTCCTCAAATGGTCTGTGAGATTTTGACACATATCAAAGACAGAAACTAAAAACACTTAAGAAGCCATTATTTGATTTCTATTCTTTGTTCCCTCCCCAACAGTGGCATCCCTCATGCTTCTCTACCTGGTGTAACTGGGATCTGAACATTACATCCTTTTTAACATATTTATAGGCTTAAAATAAAAGGCAAAGTAAAACGATTTCTTTGAGGAATTATATCCACATCTACATCCACATGCACAATCACTGCTCTCCTCAAGAGCTATGCCTGTAGTTTTGCTTAACCTCAACTTTTTAATACGACAGTACTACTAAGAAATTGCAACATCATCATGTATTTGATTAAAGATGCAGCCCCTTTATAGCACATTTCCAGTAAGATAAAATATTCAGTAGCATGATTTTTAAACAATAAATTTTCCACAGTATGACTTATAGCTGGCTCATCAGCCGCAAAAGCTGAATAATAATCAAAGTTAACCTCCATATTTCTAAAAGAAAGACACTGGTGTTTCCGATCTTAATTCTTAGTCTGACATTGGTTAAAAAGGTGCTAATACCCCACATTTTACAATGCCATCAATATTGCAAATAAATGCATAACACAATGAAAATATTTATGTGTGGTACTATCCAGAAAGATATAGTTAGGAAAAATATGGTAAAGTGTAAGTAACCTTGACAAATTAGGCTTCATTGAAATACTTCCCAGGCCTTGCCCAGAAACATAAATAATTCACAGAGCCCAGTACCAAATACAAATGAAGAGCATTTGTTATTAATCTGTCCCTCTTTTGTTGGCTAGAGTATTGTTCCTTCATAATGAAACACATTGTGAACCACTTTCTGTCTCTCCTCTGTGCCATTTCCTGCAAGTTATAAAATGTCTAATTTATCTTTATGCAACTAATCATCCTGAAGAAGGGGTATTTGTTGGTTTGTTTATAAGCTATCCGCAGGGCTCTTGAAACACGAAGTCATCATAGGATCAAATATGACAAATTAATGTTTGAGGAGTTAATGTCACCTGGGAACTCTTAATACAGACTGACCAATCAGTAGTAAAATATATAGTTATATACAAATGCCTTCTCTCTAGAGCAGAAATTATTCAGATCAGTGAAAAATTAAATTCAGTTTTCAAAGTAGATGACACACAGTTTACTCTTTAAGGAAGTAAGTGAGAAAATGGATAGATAAAACAGGAATCCATGAACTTGGGCCTTGTTCTAAAGCCCTCTCATTAAAAACCAGAATACTCTATTCAGCTGAGTCAACTTACAAAGGAAGGAAATGAATAGTTTGACCTGGCTAACATTTAAAAGGTGGTTGATTTGTTCCATTTTAAAATAATAGTCGACATTCCAAGCTCTTTAATTTGTAACTATTAGTTAGTATAACTGAATTTTTCTTATCCTTCAACTTGCTATTTTAAAAAATCCACAAAGTACATTTTGAATATCTTTAATTCAGTGGGAAAAAAGCAGAGGGTATAAAGAATAGGTATATATATATATATATATATATATATATATATATATAATGAAAGAGAGATAATGTACAAAAATAGGAAAAACATAAGATGATAGGGAGACAAATTTGGAAAATCATGAGAAAATGCATGAGCTCATCTGCACAATAATCTGTAAGGGGAACAGGAGAGAGGTGATTACTTGCAATGAAGTAAAATACATACCTGAATTTGAATCCTAGCTTTGTCTATCATTAGCTGAGTGACCTGGGCAGGTTACAAAACCTCACTGAGAATCACTTTTCCCAGTTGTTTAACAGATAAAATAATCTTAGAGGAATGTTTTGAGGATTAAATGAGGCCTCCTAGAGAGTCTCTGGAATATGGTAGGAACATAATAAATGTTAGTTTTCACCCTCACTTAGTTGGGAAAACTTGTCTTCTTATGGTGATGTGTAAAAATTTCTTTGAGGTTTATTCCTAGAAGTGAAATCACTAGGTAATTGTGGATTTTTAAAAAAATATATATTCGATCTAAGTACTGCCAGTTTATTCTCCAAGTTGGTTTGCACCAGACTCCATACCCACAAACAGTATACGTTTGCCTATTCCTCACATCCTGCTAAGTTCTTTACTTACTTATTTAATCTGCGTCATACCTCTAATGAAGAACATACTATTCTTCTCTCCAATTTATGAATGAGGAAGTTAGGACATAGGCAGCTAAATAATCTGCCCAATTTAACAAGGCTAGTAATGGTGAGACAGGGTCAAACCCAAGTAGTCTGTTTCCATGTACTTCTTTTATTAGTATCTTTAATATAAAACCTTGGCTATCCTTGGCCCCGGCCAGACAGTATAGCTGTAACCTCAGTTTTTTTGACCCAAAACCTTTACTCCAAGCCCTTCTACTCCGCTCCTTCTTCACAGAAACTAGTGCACTAGATGTACAGGGGATAATTGCCAAACTAGTACATTAGATGTACAGGGGATAACTGCTAGTATTTTCTCCTCTGTTTCTTCAGTTGGAATCCACATCTTAAAATTACTGAATCAAGGATAATTATCATTTTGGGAGATTCCAAACAATGGCATAGGAGAGCAGGAGTAATGGGGCAGTCCCCCTTTATATTTTCTCTCTTCCCCCTGTGTTGGCAGTTAGAGGATGTATTGTCTGCAGAGAATTTAAAAACCATAATAAAACCAATTTTCAAGAAAGTCAGTCTTCTCTTTTTTATCATCATGCACTGACAATTCTAAACAATGTCTGTGATAACATATTCATCCTCTCCCATTGGGGTGAACCTACCTTTATGCCACTTGTTCTAAGAAACTGCTTTAATTTTAGTTTTAAAACATAGAAGCTAAAATTTAAACTAAGAAAACCCTGTGTGAGATCTTTGCTCACTACTTCGGTCAACAGTTTTAGTTATTAGCAATGCAAGTTCTCACCTGTTGTTTTGGAGTAATCCATCAATTGAGGAAGAAATGCTGTTGCATTCCATTTCATAATGTAAAAACTTACTTATTGGGAGAAGTGTGAAACTCTATTCTGTCAACTCCGTTTTACTACCACTGCCTGGGATAGGATATAGGGAGAAAATAGAGAAAGACAGTTCTCCAGTAGAGGAGGGATAAGCTGTTGGCAGGTCTAGGCCTAAGAAGGTAAATTTCTAGTAAGGGACATAGACAATGGACTCCAAGAACTATAATGTCAGGTGCCTGGTTTAAAAGTTTCCTACTCCATTCTTTAGAAATGTTTTAGCAAAACACTACAGCCTAACATTGGCCATAGTTTGAAAATGTATAAGAGGGATCTATGCCCACATAGAGGATGAAAATGATGGGTAAATACTTTCAGGAGCATAGAGTAGCAATAAAGAGGTTACAAAAGACTACCAGCATAGAAATCCAAGGAAATTAATAGTCAAAGTTGTCTAGAAAGAAGAAGAATGAATGTGGGAAATGTGTAAGTCAGGGAGTCATAATCCAAGCCTAGACTGAGGGATTAGGGCAGAAAACATAAAATATAAAGGGATGACTCAAACCTGGAGAGCTCATGACTCTCAAAAAGTTCAGCCAATACTCATCGCTAGTTAGTTGCTGTCCTGTGTACAAAAGTAACTAGATCTACACCTTTTCTAAGAGAATTCCAAAATTTAAGTTTAAATGTAAAATCACTCATTTCTTAAAAGTTGCAAAATAATATAAAATTAATTCTCTTTCTTATCATAACCGCCAATACTCATGCCTTAGAAATTTTCAGTTTCCCAAGATTCACATTTTGGGGATCTGGAATGCACATGATGGGGATAAGGGTTGTTGTTTGAAAGATGAAGAAAAGGACAATCCATTTAAAAAATTCATATTTTAACTATGAAACAAAGCAGATCATGCTAAGGGCTATAAGAATATTATAAGAAGTGATCAGAAAAGTTCCCATGAAAGAAGGATCCTCGAACTGGTCCTTAATGAGAGGTAAGTTATCAATAGAAAGAGATGATGAGAAAAGCAGGAAAAAAAGGAAAGCAAAATGTAAATGAAGAAACTACATTTGAAAATGCAGTTAGAGATTTTTTTAAAAGTCCAACATGTTTGAAAGATTGTGATTGTACAGATTCACTTGATAGGAGAGCAAAAGAAAGAAGGGAATATAAGGTTAGGAAGGTGGGTATGTTTATACCATAGAGGGCCTTGGAGGACAAGTTGAGTAATTTGTACAATGCTCAGTATGCATGTGGAACCCTTAAATAATTTTAAAGGTCAGTAACTGTAATTTTATCCATTTATCATGCCTCTAAAGTTTCCAAAAAGCATTATCAATAATGGCAAATTCATAAAATAATTTTCCAAAGTATGCCATAGTACTGGCATTTTCTGTCAAACTTAAAGCAACAAAAGGAGGTTGAGATTAACTAAAATAACCTTACCTGCTGTAATGAATGATGATCATGTGGTTCCAGCTATACACAAGATAATGTGAAAATTCTTTTACTAAGCAAAGGAGAAAAATCCGCTCTTAAATCTAAGGGGGGGAAAGTGTTGCCCTATGGCTACTGGGCGTATTTGTCAGAAACACTACGCATTTATGGATCCCAAATGCCTAGCATTGCTTTTCAGAGTCCCCAATGTCCAATGTTTTTTCTTGCAATGCAACATATGTAAGCTGCTTAAATCAGCTTCTGACATCACTTCAACTTCAAACTGGAGGCTATGTGAGGTTGAGCAGATGGCAAAATCCATCCAGTTCTCTAAGTGTGCGTTCAGCATAAGGTGCTCTTATGTTCTCTTGGACCCAGCTGGGCTGAAATCTTCCCTGGGAGAGAACTACATGGTGTTCAGTTCTATGGTGATAAGTCAGAACTCCAGATACTTGAGCTATGTTTTACTTTTTTCCTTTCGCAAAGGTTAAGAGCACAATCACAGTGGCTTGTCTGCCTCTCAAGCAGGCTTAGGAAAACTGAAAGTTGATTAATTGCCTTTCTATTGTGTCTGGATCATTTAAGACCCTTTAGTAACTCTAGAAATTTAAAATTCCTTCTTTAAAACTTAGTGCTTCATGTTTGGATACCTCTTCATGAAGTTCAAACTCAGCAGTAAAGACATAGTTCCAACAATAGTAGGAAGAGGCGAATACCTACATCTGGGACAGAAAACGAAAAAGAAGAACAAACAAAGCAAGAAAGAGCAAAGCATTCCAGTTTACTGTAGAATAATTGTAAGTTCCCCAGTCTGACCTTCAAGGTTTTCCAGTCTGGCCTTAAAGTCCATGATGGAGATGCAGGGTGGAAGGGAGTAGTGAAGAGGCAAATGGAGATTGAAACTTAAAGCAAAATGTCATTAATCTTTTATTAGGGAACTTGAACTTCATTCCCTAGGCTATTGTTTCATAAAGTGTTCACAGACCATCTGCATCTGACCATATGAGGACCATTTTTAAAAAGCATATTCTGGGGTCCAGACATCCTGCATGAGGGTCATAATTGGCCTTTCAATAAGCCAATTAGTCTTAGGCAATGAGTTAGGCGTAGGTGAGTTCTATTTATTAAATACATGAAAGTTTGAATGCTATATTTATCTACAAACTGCGAGTCTGAGAATGTGAATAGATGTGGATATGAGGGAAATCATCTGAGCAGCAGAAGGAGGCAAGGGAGCATGGGGAAAGAAACTACAGGCAGAGAGATCAATTAAGAAACTATTACAGCAATCACTATTAATCTCTCTCTTCTGAAATCTTCCTCCTTCTCGGCTTCTGTGGTTCAACTCCTGGATTCCTGCTACATCTTTGAGTGCTCTTCTGAATACATCATGTTTGTCCTCTTCTTCTAGCATCACTTTCGTGATTAATGTTCCTCCATGTTCTATCTGCAGTTCTCTTCTTATGTAGAGTCTCCTTAATATCTCATCCACTCACATAGCTTCAGGTAGTAAATATACATTGATGCTCCACAAATTTATATCTCAAAATAACAGACTTCTATTTTCAACTACCTGATGAGATGTTATACTTAATATTTCATGGCTTTGTCCAAAATTCATACTCTTCTCTGTCTCTATACCTACTTCTCTTTCTTTAGTACCTATCTCACTTAAAGTGGGATAGAAAAATCCACCCGGTACCCCAAACCAGACACCTGAGAATCTCACTTAAAATCTGTGCTATTCTTCATGCCACCCCTACACCATTTGTTTCTTGTCTTATCTTCTAACAATCTTCAATCTACACCTTTCTCTATATTTCCACCTGCCCTATCTTTGGTTCAGTCCCCCAAATCCTGAGAAGAGCCCTGGATCTTATCCTTTCTCCAAGCAACAAAAATGTCAAATATCACATGAATGACAGAGAAACATAGGAAAATCCCCTAACCAATGGTAATTATGAATTTGAAGTATCTCTACTGATGGAGAAAAAATTTAATTTAAGACTTTAAATGGTCAGTATTTAGTTGTCAAAGTGTAAACACCTTTCTAGAACAGGACTTTAATTGCACCATACTAGAACTATAGCACTGGTAAATGGCTTCAACTTTTTCCTATCAGGATGTGATGTGATCTCATAACTACCATGATAAAGGCTTGGGGGAAGAGAAACACTAAGGAAGAACCTGAACTGACTCTTTCAGGTCAGCTGCTTCTCCTTCCCTAATATATCAAAATAATGACTTTCAGAGGGAGAAAAAAGTGCAATGTGTGCATATACAAAATAATAAAATATATTATAGCCTCTTCCTTCTGCTTGTTAATTGGGACTGAGGTAATGTTGGTAGATTTTAATGTAATTCAAGATTCCAGTAACTCAACTAAAGATTTCCCAGATTTGATAGATTAACTGAAAGCTCCTGGGAGAATGGGAGTTTCCCTCACTTGCACGTCTGGTGACTGCCAAAAAACACTAGGCATGGAGAGCACACATACATCAACACCCTACCTCCTAACTCTGCAAGTGAGGTGAAGGACGTTCTGATGCCATCTAGTTCACAGGGAATTTCAGCCCCCATGTGCCACCAAATGGTGACCACAATCATGACTATGACCACAATCACTATAGCTACCCCAATAAAATCTACTTCCTCTTCAGTTACTACTATTCTAGCACTTTGTACCAGATATGCCATTTAGTCTGCCCCAGAGCCGTGTGAAGTAGATATTGTTATATCCAATTCAAATGCAAAGGAACGGGTTCAGAGAGGTTAAGAAATTTCCTGAAAGTCATACAGCTGGTAAGTGTTAGATCTAAGATTTAAATGTAGGTTTATGTGAATTCAAAGCCATCTCTTTCTGTAGCTATGCTATTTTTGCTATGTTTTATGTCCTATTAATTGTTCTCCTCTGATAACTTTGTGATAAAAGTGCTAACAAGTATCAACAGTGCTTGTCCCATATTTTAAATACTCCCAGGAGAACTGGGTGGGGAGAGGATAGATATGTCATCAAAGGCAATATTCCTTGAAATTAATTTTCTGCATGATTCACAGAAGGGTATACTGACATAAGGTTATGCCTTTAATGGTTTTGCATCAGACAATTATCGGTAATTAAAAACCTAATAGGAATTAGTTTATTAGATCACTTTCTAAGGTGGCAGTGAGCTGAGCTCTAAGATGGAATTAAGTTGTAAATTGTTGTCATTGAAAAACCTAGGCCTTTTCAGTTCAAGTACAGAAAAAGAATGGAAATTATAAATTCTGGTAAAGTCCAGGCTTTAAAGATAATTTCCTTCCCTAAAATAATTGTTCTTATGGTATAAATTCAGTTTGTTCCATTGGCTTAGATTTTAATATATTAAACATAGTTTAAACTTGGTCAGTATTTTTATTTGGACTTTTTATTCTTTTTTAAAAACAAAACTGTGAAAAAAGAGAAAGAAAAGATTGGCTGCGTTTTCTTTTCACATACTTCACACATGCTGTTATAGAAAGATTTGCCCTGTGAGTATGAATCTGCTAAAGATTCATAAAATATGCCATTTGTATTTTTTACCATTCCTTTAGGCATAGATCCATAAAAGCGTGTGCTTTCAGTATCCTTGGTAAACAAAGGACGCACACATTTTGATTCTTTCAGATTTCCAAAATAAGCTCTTTCCTTCTCCCTGTTGTCTTCTCTAATTCCTTTCCATCTTTCTTGTCCTTATTTTCCTGCACCGAAGACTTCACCTTGTGGTAAGTAGAAAACAAGTCAAGAGATGACATCAGTGGGAATGGTAGAATGGTAGAGTAAGGACTTCCAAAAATCCTCTCCCTCATAAAAGCAACTACAACACTACCAAAAAATGCAAAATCAACTTTTTAGAACTCTGAAAATTAGCAAATGCCATATAACAATTCAGGGACCTTTTATTCAAGAAAAACTGCAGAATCTTGGCAAGAGCAGTGAGCTTTGTGGCATTTTAACTTGCCCTAATCCCATCTTTCTCTCCCTAGCTCTGTGGTAGTCGTGAACACCAACAGCCCAGTCACAGTGGAAGCCTGAAGCACATGGTGGCCACTAAAGGGTCAGAATGGGGCTGGAGCTCCTTCAAATCCTCATGGTCAGAGAATTGTCATTATTTGACCTGTCTGGCAGCTCCTTGGGAAGCCGGATTCTCATCTTTATTTGACCTCAGAAGCTCACCTAGTGAAAACAGCCTTTTTCATAGAGGTGCTTGTCAAAAACAATCAGTTTATATTTAACATTTCTGTTGAGGTGATGATAACAGTCAGAGCCAACAAGTAGCTAATCAAAAAACTTCAAAGAAAAAGCTTGGAAAGACTATGGCAAGAATGTAATGCGATTGGAATCCTTATACATTGCTAGTTGAAGTATAATATGGAACAGCCACTTTGGAAAACAGTCTGGCAGTTTCTCAAGCAGTTAAACATAGAGTTAGCATATGGCCACCAATTCCATTCTCATGCATACACCAAAAAAATTTAAAAACACATGTCCATACAAAAATTTGTACATGAATGTTCATTATAGCCAAAAAGTGGAAATAACCCAAATGTCCATCTGTTGATAAACAGATAAAAAAGGTGGTATATCTATATAATAACAGATTATCCAGCCCTACAGGAATAAAGTACTGATTCGTGCTCCAATATAGATGAACCTTGAAGACATTATGTTAAGTGATACAAACCAGACCCCAAAATGCCACATATTATGTGATTGCATTTATATGAAAAGTCCAGAATAGGCAAAGACATAGAGACAGGAAATCAAGAACATGGATGACCAGCCTGGGCAGCATGGCAAGACCCCATCTGTGCAAAAAATTTAAAAATTTGTTGAGCACTGTGGCACATGCCTATAGTCCTGGCTACTCAGGAGGCTAAGGCAGGAGGATTGCCTGAGACCAGGAGTTGGAGGCTGCAGTGAGCTATGATCACACCATTGCACTTCAGACCTGGGTAGCAGACCAAGACCCTGTCTCTAAAAAGAAAAGAAAACATGGAAACTTTCATTTTTGTATTCTTCACTTTGTATCCACCATTTTCTTTCTGATCCCACTATTCAGGAAAGCTTTCCTGAGGAAAAGAAAGCAATTATAAATTAACATCTAACTCTTTTCTAAAAGGATAAAATTGTATCAAATATAATGATGGTTTTTAATTATCTCTGAATCACATTTCAAAAACCTAATGAAAATTATAGACTGTTTATCCAAAAACATAAATTGCTATGGACACATTTTTGCACACAGTTTCAGAGAGTATATGAATCACTAAAACCTCAGCAACAAAGATGTACAAAGGATAAGGTCCATGTTAAGGTGACAGTTCAAAGTGCAACCAGTACCTAAATTTTGGATATTCTACAGGATAGACCTTTGTTTTAAAAATAAATTGCTGCAACCAAAAGGATACAACCTGGAAAATTTCCAATTTGATCCTGACTTTCAGGTGGGTGAAAGTCTCTGGAGAAAATTCATAGACACAGTTGTCTTTCAAGAGATTAGGTATGAATGTGTACCATCTAGATGGTCCCAGAAACTCCAAATCAAGAAATTGGTTTAAAGTGGGGTTGAATTGATAATACTTCTGGATGTCTGGCAGAAACAAATACAATTCCTCTCTCAAAGATGAATCCTCAAAACAAGGCTCACATTATTTACACAGATAAAGCCATCAGATAAACATGATATCACAATGTAAAAATACATGAAGTAAAATTCACCAATAAGAAAAAATAGAAATAATAACCAACAGAATCGTCAGAGAATTTGAAATAAGAACATTTAAAGTAATACATGATAAAATCAGAAACATTAGAATGATCCAAAACAGTATTCAAAAATACCAGGAAGTTATAAAAAGTGGATTTCTATGAATGAAAAACAAAATCATCACAATTAATGTCCAACACAAGTTAGAAGCTTTAACATGAATTACAAAGACAAAGTTTGTGTAGTGGAAAATAGATCAGTTTTGTGAACTTTCTTTTTGTGCTTCACAAGAATATAATCTCTAATTGTTAGAGGCAGGTTCAACATACTTCTTCAGATAATTTTTTTATGTTAAAACATATATGTTAATGATTTGTCTGCTTCATTTATCAATTACTTAGAAAAGTATGTTATTAGGGAAGAAAAAGATTAGAACTTCACTTATTTATATTCATTTATAAAATGTAACTTTAAATATATAATATTTATGTATAATAAAAAAACATTATAGGAGGGATAAATCTAATAAAATATTTCCAAGATGCTTATTAAGATAAACTATAAAATTTAACTGCAACACATTTTCCATGATCTAAAATGTAATAAACACCACAGTTACAGATATGAAGATATCACTATGTCACTAAAATATCCCTTGTACACACACACATATATATGTATATATGTATACATATATATATATCAATTCAATATAATTATAATCAAAATCCTAGTAAGGTTTTCCTAAAATTTAATAAGTTAATTCAAAAATGTATATGGACAACTAAAGGACTAGCACAAGCCTCTATTAGAGAACAGGGTGAAGGACTTTAACCCACCAGATCTCAAGATCTATTTTCAAACTACATTAGTTATGACTAGACAGAAAAAGAAAGAAATAAAGAGCTCAGAAAGAGACCATGTATATGTGGAAATTTGATATATGATAGATCAGTGGAGAAAAGATGGAATTTTCAATAAATCATGATACCCAATTGTTTTCCTTTGGAAAATAATACACCAGATCTCTATCTTACAATGTACCTGAATTTTAAATCCAGATATATTACAGATGCAAACATAGAAAAAGAAAAACTATAAAACTCTTAGAAGAAAATATAGGAACCTGAGGTACAAAAGTATTTGTTGAACAAGATTCAGCAACATATCCCATGAGGAAAACTACTGATACATTTAGCCTGATCATATTTATTAGGTTATTAAGTATGAAATGTCTAATTTCCTTAAGTACTAAGTTTGACAGGTAATATCTCTGATATTTCACTTTGACACTTCCTGTTTTATGTTTATTATGAAGGTACATCTTCAGTCTTTCAAACATTCCTTTTGCTTGTGATTATCTTTCCAGGTTTTTTACAGCAATTTTTGTAAAACTACAGGTAAGTCAAAAATTCACGTCATTTTTGACTATGAGGTCTGTCATGGAACCAATGCAGCACAGACAGCTTGAAATATCAATGAAGTGTTTGGGAAAGATGTGGCTAGTGAATGCATGGTACAGTGATGGTTTGAGAAGTTCCGTTCTGGTGATTTAAATCTTGGAAATGAGCCATGTGGGCAACCTGAGACCAAGATGGATAATAATGAGCTGAAAACTGTAGTGGAGGCAAATCCATCTCAACCTACAGGTGAATTAGCAGCAAGGTTTGACATTATCATTGCAACAATATTGTACTATTTGACACAAATTGGCAAGGTAAAGAAGCTGGATAGGTGGGTTCCAGATGAATTAAACAAGTGTCAGAAGAGATATCATCTTGAAATTTGCCTTTCTTTGTTGTCATTGCATAAAGGTGAACCATTTCTACACATGTTACATGTGATGAAAAATGGATCTTTTGACAATTGCAAGCATTCAGCACAATAGTTCATAAAGATGAAGTGCTGAAACACAGTCCAAAACCAAATATTCATTAAAAAAAAAAAAAGCTAATGGCTTCTGTTCGGTGGTCCAGCGCTAGTGTTATCCACTACAGCTTCATGAAAACTGCGCTTCTGTTCAGTGGTCCAGCACTTCCGTTCGGTGGTCCAGCGCTAGTGTATCCACCTCAGCTTCATGAAAACTGGCTGATTCATTACAGTGGATGTCTACTGCAACCAATTGGACGAAATGATGAAGATGCTTGTGATTAAGCAGCCAAGACTAGTCAATAGAGACAGGCCAATCCTCCTGCAAGACAATTCAACCACATGTTGCACAAACAATGCTGCTCAAACGACAGAAGCTGGACTTGGAAACTCTCTTGTCACCCACTGTGTTCACCATACCTTGCACCAACTGACTACCACTTCTTCCAGGCGTTGGACCACTTCTTGCAAGAAAAATGCTCATTCTTAACAAGCTGTGGAAGACGCCTTTTGTGATTTTATCGCCACTCACTCTCCAGGCTTCTTTACTGCTGGCATAAAAAGCTGCCATTAAGATGGCAAAACTATGTTGATAGTTTAGGCTTATACTTTGATTAATTGTACTGCTTCTTGTTTGAGATATAATAAACTACACTTTTGATCTAAAATCAGACATTTTATATTTAATGACCTAATAAATCATCTACTTAACAAAAAACTACAAAAACAAAAAGTAAAAGACAAGGCTCAGACTGAAAGAAGACACTCACAATTCTTGAGACCAAAGGTTGACATCCAGAATATTTAAAGAACTTACACAGTCAGAGAGTGGAAAATGAACAAGCCATTGGTGCTGGACTTACTTCACTTAACATAATATTCTCTAGTCCATCCATGTTGTTGCAAATGACAGGACTTATTCATTTTATAGCTGAATAATATTCCATGTGTATATGTACCACATTTTCTTTGTCCTTTCATCCACGTATGGACATTTGTGTTGATTCCAAATCCTGGCTATTGTGGATAATTCTGTAATATATATGGGAGTGCATGTATCTTTTCAATATATTGATTCCCTTTCTTTTGGATTTTGACTAAAAGAAAGCAGTGGGATGTTCTCACTCATATGTGGGAGTTAAATATTAAAATAATTGATCTCATGGAGATAGAGAGTAGAATGATGGTTACCAGAGGCTAGAAAGCATAGCAGGATTAGGGAGGATAAAGTGGGGATGATTTATGGGTGCAAAAATATAGTTAATTAGATAGAATGAATAATCTTTGGCAGCACAACAAAGTGACTATAGTCAACAATAAGTTATGGTATACTTTAAAATAACTAAAAGAGTGGAATTGAAATGTTCCTAACACAAAGGAATCATAAATACTCAAGGTGGTAGATATCCCAATTACTCCAAATTGATGATTATACATTGTATGCCTGTATCAAAACATCACATCTACCCTATAAATTTATGCAACTATTATGTACTCACAATAACTAAAAATTTAAAAATTAAAAAAGGAAACAACAGCAAAATAAACAACCCAGTAAAAAGTAGCCAAAGTATAGGAACAGATAAATCATAGAAGAGGAAACCTGGTCCACCAAAAAGCACATAGAAAGATGCTTGGCTTCACTGGTAATCATGACTACACAGTTTTTAAATCACAATGGGATAACATTTCACATCTAATGGGTTAGGAGCATTTTTAAAGTGCAAGAATACCAAATTTTGAGCCATAGCAACTCTCAAATAAATGAAAATTGCTCCAAATACTTTGGAGAGCATTTTGATGTCTCTCTAGTAAAGTTGAAATTAAGTATTCCCTTAAGCCAGTAATTGCACTAATACACATACAGTATAGAAGATTCTTCCACATGTTTATGACAAATGCATAAGAAGGTTCAGAGAAGCAGTATTTTATGATAGCAAAATAATTTGAAACATCCTAATTGCCAAACAAAAGAGATTAAATATTCATAGAATTAAGGCCACATAGTAAGTAGGATGAACAGTCCAGAGAGATATGCTGTCCAATATGGTAGCTACCAGCCCAATGTAGCTATTGAACACTTGAAATGTATCTAGTCTGGGTTAAGATGCACTATGAGTGAAATACACACAGAATTTCCAAGATTTGCTAAATTAGAAATCAACACTTGGAGTTGATATTATTGCTATCCACTTTTATTCATGTTTCTCTCCCCCTAATATTTTCTACTGTTTTCTCCCACTTTCTTCCATCTTCAGTAGTTCTTTATCACAAAAGTACATGTATTGGTCATTCAATATGCCTAAATCAGTATGTGTTTTTCTCAATTCTCACACACATTTATAAAAAAGTGTTACTACTTTTATTAATAGTAAAAATTAAGTGCATACCATCATTTTAGAGAGTTAAAATATTTAATCCTCATCTCAAAATACAACACTGGATATATGAGATCTAGAGTTTGGGTTTTGTAAACTTTAAACTTGCTTCTAGATTTTGAACTGTACTTCCTGTTCATAAACAATCACTGCATAACTACACAGGACCTTAAATTTTAACATATCATTATCCATTAATTAATAAAATTAGTCACATGAATATATACTCAAATTGGGACAACATTGATGTTATTTTATTTCTGCACATATTTAAATGATGTCTTAAAAATATAACTTCTACAGACCCAATATATTGGTTACATTTGAAATTTGTTGGCAAAGAGAAGTTAGTAGATATTCAGTATGTACCATAAATATCCAATCATTAATATAAACATCCTTGGCAAACAACTGTTTCAACAGTGTCCACGGGGTGTTGCAGAATGAGCAGTAGGCCTTTTCCAAGAACCTGCAGTAACATTCTAAATAAACCTGCCAAGATTTCTGAGACGCATCTCATACAGCATCCTTACAGTCATAAAGAAAGATGCCAAATCTAGCTCTGCAGAGCTCAGACTGAAGGAAGTCACAATTGCCTGGTGAGTCAGCCCATAAGTGAACTAGAGAGACACTGTGCTTGTGTCATTTTTGCCATCTGTATGACTTTAGGCTAATCACTAACCTCACTGGTTCTCAAGAAGCACAAAATATACCGCAGATATATTTTTTAATCAGTTATAAGATTTTTGTACACAATCTAGTAAAATCAATCCTTAACTATTCATTTTCACACTTTTTGCATTCAGTAAAGAGAGGATGTGATTTATTATGATTATGTAGACCTGTATTTTTAACCAAAAGAATACAAAAAGCAGCTAATAGGGATATTTTCAACCTATAAATAGGCATATTTATAACATACACATACAGCTTTATGAAATCATTTCCATTTGGGGACTAATTTAATAGTTCAAAGAAAAGATGATTAAAACAATGAAAATAATATTAACATCATTGAATTAACAATACTTTGTAATAAAGTCACTATTCTATATGAGGCATCAGCAAACTTTTCCTGTAAAAAGCAAGACATGAAATATGTTAGACTTTGTGTGTCATACAGTCATGTTTGAGCCACTCAACTCTGCCATTATACCGTGATAACAGTTATAGACAATACATTAATATGTGAGTGTGGTTGTATTCTAATAAAATTTTGTTTATTAAAAAAAAAAAGCATTGGAGTAGATTTGGCCCATCGGCTGCAGTTTGGCAACTCCTATCTATAACAGTCAATGGTTTAGAAATCAGTGTGTAGAAAATTGTACTCATTTTTTAAAGAGATAATGCTATTAAACAATTCTTGTTCTACTCATCAGTTATTTAAGCAAAATGAACTTTTACCAAATATTTTTACTACTGACTGAGACACGGGAAGAAAAGAATCCAGTTATATTTGCTATCACATTGCTTATATCATACTAGAATTTTCTCTATTTTCTAAAGCAAGTTTAAAGTCAATATCAGTACCTACAAAGCAGTATGATGAAATCGGCCAGAGATGAGTTGAGAACAATTTACAAAATAGATTACAGGAGCCATATCATTTATGCAACAAGACATATTGATTTTTAAGACAACTCAGCAAGTGTACTGTACTGATCAGACTTCTCATGCCTGGATGTGTTTGTTTCGCCACAAAAAAGCCACCGTTTCTCCTGTTACTTTGTGAAATTTCGAAGACAAACATATTTTGCTCTGTATTCAGAGAGGTAGTACACTCTTGAATGAACAGCTGCTGATCACATTAGGAGCTTTTGAGCTGAAAATCAAGGTAGATGAATATTTCAGCTCAGTCAAAACACAAAACAAAATTGTCTCTTCATCGAGGATTCTCTACACCACCTTTCTCTTTCAAAAACTGAAAATTCTCAGTGAAACTGAACAATAAAGGGACATAATAAACCAGATGCTTTCTTTCATTTTCCTGCTTTATGACTCACATATTCTGAGAGTATAATTTATGTCTATATATTAAATAACTTTTGCTGCCAGCAGCCAAGGCCATATTTGCTGTGGAGAGAGCTGTGAACTGATAGAGAGCTAGGTTCCAGTTCTTACTCTGCTAATAGCCAGCTGTGTACCCTGGAACAGTCTGAAAATATATATATATATTCCAGAGAATTAGAAGCAGGGTAAAGACCTATAGACTGTATGGGACCCTATAGGCACAACTCCACCTGAAACAGGAGAAATACCAGTATTTGTCAATGAGCAGAGCACCCAGGGGATGTGATGTTTTCTACCCAGGGATCCATACCAATAAATTGGTGCACCCTGTCAGACTCTGAGGAATATATGATGCTTCTTTGGAGAAGAAATGCCCCAATCTACTTAAGAGAAGCAACATGTTGGCTATATCAGGAGGGATTTCTAAAGCTCTTGAAGAAAATTGGTATATCACTGTGTAAGGGGCTACAAAGATGCTGTGTGATCTCTGTAATCAGGGGTGTCTGGGCTTCCAGAATTCCCTGGCCCTGGAATTCCATGGATATCACTACAGAAAAAATAATTTCTGACAAGATCAGGATTGGGCTCTAAGGGTTTTCCAGCAGAAGAGAGCAGAGGCAAGACCAGAGAAAGCAAACCCATAGCAGTTAGAGACCCATAGCAGTTAGAGATCCAAGATAATGCAGGCAATGAATACAACCATCTAGAGGGCAAAGTTTGAAGTGGTTCCCACCAAGAAAACCTCAGAGAGATTGATGCTATTCTTGAGCAATACACCTTCTGGAACACTGAGGAACTGAGGACCATGGTGTAGAACTCGGTTCTACAGAATATTTATGATAATTCTTGACTTTGTCTTCTTAGCTAAACTTTAGATTATAGGCAGTGTGCTTATTTCTAACATATGCACAGAAAAGAATACACACATGCAAACTGGACATGTGGATACAAAAAAGTTAAACAATCTGCCATACATCTGTTTAAGTGACAGTCCCAAGAAGAATATCCCCTTTCTTCTTTAGAGATGCAGTAGTGAGAGGCAAGAACCATTTGAAGAAACTGTTCACCATCTGAGCAATGGAAAAAAGCCTTCTAGAGAGCACTGAGCCTGGAAAAATATTCATGTTCCTCTCAAAACTGTGGCCAACTATGAAATGCTTCCTCATGCATTCATGTGGAGAGTTCCCAGAGGAACTGGGGAAGAAACTTCAAATTGTGAATAGTGTAATGAAAACATCAAATTATTTAAGTACTAAGCCAACCATTTTGGAGGTAAGAAGAAAAGAAATCATAGCAATTGACACACAGTGAGTTAAACCAAGAAGTATTCAGTCTGTTGTAGATCTCAGAACAGTTACAATACAGGTTGGCCAAGACAGGAAAATGCAGGATTCAAAATGCACCAAAAGAAAAGGATCTACAATACTGTTTTGATCATTTGTGGCTAATAACTTTACCCTTCACCTCAGGGAGTAGGAGTTTGGAATTAAAAGTAGACCAACACTATATTCTATCTATTTAAGATAACTTAAATCCGTAGTCATGAAAAAACCTAGGCTAAGATGCCATTGTCTTTCCTACACACAGGTTCCTAGTATTGTACTTGTATTAGATTCAAGTGCCCATGGTAGGACTGTAAACCAATTGCTCCTCAGGCATGTATTATATTCAAAGAAAATAAAAAGCTCTCTCATCAGTTATGTGCTAAGTGTTCACAGTATTAATGCTAGGATATATTTCTCTTTTTATTCAACAAATTATTATTGGAGGACTTCTTTTACCAGGCACTAGGTCCTGACAATAGTCTTCTTTTTTTTAACTTCCAAGTATTATAGGGTACAAACCGTTTTGATATTTTGGTTACATGAATTGTTTTTATAATGCTTGAGCCATGGTTATGAGTACCCATCACTGAGATATGATTCATTGTACCCGTTAAGTATATTTTCACTAGTCTCCTCCTCCTCCCACTCCTCAGGTTGATTTCCATTGAGTTTTACTTCCCTCTATGCGCTCATCAGTTAGTTCCAATTTAGTGGTGAGTGCATGTGGTGCTTGTTTTTCCAATCTTTAGATACTTTACTTAGGATAATGGTCTCCAGTTCCACCCAAATTGCTGCAAAAGACATTCATTCTTCCTTTTTATGGCTAAGTAGTACTCCATAGTCTATATTTACCACATTTTGTTAATCCATTCATGAATTGATGGGCACTTAAGTTGATTCTACATCTTTGCAATTGTGAATCATGCTGCAATAACATGTCCAGGTGTCTTTTTGATAAAATGTCTTCTTTTCCTTTGGGTAGATACCCAGAAGTGGGATTGCTGGATCAGATCTTAGGTCAACTTTTAGTTCTTTGGGGAATCTCCACGCTGTTTTCCATAGAGGTTATACTAATTTGCAGTCCCACCAACAGTGTATAAGTGTTTCTTTCTCTATGCATCCATGCCAGCACCCATTGTTTTTGGACTTTTTTTTTTATTTCGGCATATTATGGGGGTACAGATTTTAAGGTTTCAATAAATGCCCATTTCCCCCCCTCCCCCCAAAAGTCTGAGTCTCCATCATGACCATCCCCCAGATGGTGCACATCTCACTCATTATGTATGTATATACCCACCCCCCTCCCCCCTTCCACCTGCCCAATACCCTATTACTGTAGTACCTATGTGTCCACTTAGCTGCTACTCAGTTAATACCAGTTTGCTGGAGAATATATCTGGTGCTTGTTTCTCCATTCTTGGGATACTTCACTTAGTAGTATGGGTTCCAGCTCTAACCAGGAAAATATAAGATGTGCTATATCACCATTGTTTCTTAGAGCTGAATAGTACTCCATGGTATACATATACCACATTTTATTAATCCATTCTTGGATTGATGGGCACTTGGGCTGTTTCCACAGCCTTGCAATTATGAATTGTGCTGCTATAAACATTCGAGTGCAGGTGTCTTTTTTGTAGAGTGTCATTGGATCATTTGGGTAGATGCCCAGCAATGTTTTTGGACTTTTTAATAAAGGCCATTCTGACTGGAGTAAGGTGATGTCTCATTGAGGTTTTAATTTGCATTTCACTGATTAGTAATGTTGAGCATTTTTTCATACGTTTATTGGCCATTTGTCTATCTTCTTTTGAAAAGCTTCTGTTCATGTCTTTTGCCCACTTTTCTTTAGGTTATTTGATGTTTTTCTTGTGAATTTGCTTGAGTTCTTTGTAGATTCTGGTTAATGGTCCCTTATCAGATGTATAGCTTGCAAATATTTTCTCCCATTCTGTAGGTTGTCTGTTTGCTCTGTTAATTATTTCCTTGGCTGTGCAGAAGCGTTTTAATTTAATAAAGTCCCATTTATTTATTTTTACTGTTGCTGTGATTGCCTTTGGGGTCTTCATAAATTCTTTGTCTATGCCAATATCTAGAAGAGTCTTTCCCATATTTTCTTTTAGAATTCTTATGGTTTCATGCATTACATTTAAGTCTTTTATCCATCTTGAATTAATTTTAGTAAGTGATAAGAGATATGGGTCCTGTTCCATTCTTCTACATGTAGCTATCCAATTTTCCCAGTACCATTTATTAAATAGGGATTCTTTTCCCCAGTGTATATTGTTGACTGCTTTGTCAAAGATCAGTTGACTGTATGTGGATGTTTTTATATCTGAGTTTTCCCTTCTGTTTAGCAATATAGTCTTGATATAGGCCTGGATATGCCACCACTAGCAGCACTGTTTATCCAGGAGGGAAACTGAACAATTTTTATCTATTTAGCAAGGGCAACACAGCTTATATGAAGAGTAAGCCACTTATAACTTGCATTTAGAGTGTGTATTCTGTTGGTGTCAATTGGTTTCCCCCAGGCACAGTTTCCTACAGAATCCCTTGTGAAGTTGGCCCCACCTGAATATTAGATTAAAGATTTTGATATCAGAGTGATCAAAGTCGGTAAAGTGACCTTACCTTTAACCCCCTTACAGAATTTGTTCTTACCAAAGTTTTTTTATAATCAAGTATACTACATTTTTATACTATAAGAATGGAAATTAGTCATTCTAGACAAGTGTATGGAGACCATGTACTTTAAACCAAGGTTCTTCAAATAATAACACCTATATCAGCAGGTCTTAGCAGGACCTAGATAGCAACTGGTACACATTTAAACCCTCTGATGAAGCACATATATCCTTTGTTTCTGAATGAAGGTAAAAATCCAGAGGTTTTCAATACCTATTATATGAGGAGCAAGGGGGAAGTTCCATATTAAAAGATGAAAATCTTGGCTTGTATATCTACCCAGAAGGGAAACCATCTTAGCACTTCAAAGAGATAAGCTATAAGGGAGCCTTCAGGCAGACCAATATTTTCTTCAAATTGGATTTCTCTAATCCCTGAACTGTGACCAGCAAAGACTTCAGACTGAAAAATGGATTTTTCAACTACACTTCCTGAGGACTCACCAGAGCCACACAGTAAAAGAAACAATAATTCTTCTTTGTCTACTGCATTGATGAAATGAAATCACATGGTATTTTTATACCCACCAGTATAACTGAGAAATAGTCTTGCAATTGGTTACCTCTTCATAGTTAAAATATTATGTTCACTAAGGGAGGAAGGGTTGTTTATGTACTATGTGTGGGGTGATACTATATACACATATTTTGTTCATTTTTATTTCTCTTAGATTTGTTCAATAAATATTGAACTGTCTGGCCAGAGTTTCTTTAAAAGCCTCAAGAAAAGAAGGAGAGTGAAAATAAAGTATGGCCTCAGTCTGATGCTGTAGTATTAACACAAAGACAAATAAAACATGGGTTCAGCCCTCAAGGAGTTGTAATCCAGAGGTGGTAATGTCCCATAAGGATGGCATAAATAATAAAAATAAAGAATTGTTTTCGTAAAAGCCTGCTGTGTTTTCCATTTTAATAGTTTTGAGTTTGTAGTATTGCATGCCACCATGTATGGGCAGGTAGACTAGAATATTTCTCAGTCCATCATAAAGGACAATGTTGTTGAGTTGTCCATTGCATGCATGACTAACCACCTAGCACAAAGGTCATCTCTTAAGCATTGTAAAAGGAATTAAATCTCTGCCCAAAAAAAAAAAAAATGGATATTTTTCTTTATCACTTCCTGCCATCATCTTCCTTTAGCACTTCCAGAAGCAAAAGAAGAAGAGTTTTATTTTTCTTATACTCCCCAGTCTCCTTTAGTGTCTTTCCTGGTTCTTCCTGATTGTTCACCCATAAATAATTGAACAAGTAGATTCCTTTAATGACGTGGCACATGTCATCTGGAGTCATTAATTAAGATACATTTATATTTTAAAATGTCTGCTCCTGTTTGGATTTTAGTTACTTAAAAACTAAAAGATTGTAGCTATTTTTAACTTTTAGCAGTAGATTTTTCTTTCTTGTCAAAAAAACTAATAACTCAGCAGCTCAGTCATTTTAGCATTATTATTAATTTTTAAGCTATGGTGAATTTTAAAAGATTATTCACTCTGTTAGTTTTCATATTGGGCTAGGTCCATATAGCATTCACACTTCCACTTAATATAGTATTTAAACACAAATATCTCCTTAGAAAATTTTGCAAGCATGTATGCTTTTCTTTAGGTAATAAAATGTTATTTTTATAAGAATGGTATTCTTCTGCAAAATAGATGTTACAAGGGTAGAACTGAGACCAATGGTTATAGTTTACAAAGAGAAAGATTCAACTTCAGTATACCAAGGCCTTTTTAACGGTCAGTTTTCCAATAAATGGATAGACTACCCACGGGGTATTGGATTAGCCTCTCCAGGAAATTAAGGTAGAAACTGATCAATCACTTGGCATTAATGAGAAATTGGACTAAAAGATCTTTAAAGTTCCTTCAAATCTTAAAGTATGGGGAATGAAGACCCAAATAGGATTTCTGAATTTATTTTTTCTTAAATCAGACTCTAACAATCAGATGTGTTACTAGATAAAAAAAAAAACTTTTAAAATAAAATTTTATAGTGCTCAGCCATTTAGAGTGAAGACATTTTTAAAGATCAAAGACCTATAGAGGGTGTGAGATATACTTGTTTTTCCTAAAAAGAGATAATTATCTGCCAAAGTCCATACGCTAAGCTGGATTTATGATGGTTTTTCCTACAAGAAAAAAAATAGTTTTAACAAGTAGAAACTAGAGCCCACTCTCTGGTAAATTAGATGAACAAATAACAGTCCTTTGTATCTTAACAGTCATTCTTATTCATATACAAAGTCCTTCTCAGATAAATGCATTGAAGATATAGAGAATGCATGACTTCAGAGGTTTAAGCTATTATCTAGAGAAGCACTTACTATTTGGAGCAGACACTGCTATGAAAATGCAATTTCAAACAATGAACAAGGGATTATGAATACAGGACAACACGATCATGGCTCCTTTCTCATCCTTTTACAACTTTACATAATTTAGAGAAAATATATTTTTAAAGCACATAGAGCAATTAGTTTATGGCCCATAAATAATAATGCCATATTTATTTGTTCTTCAGAAGTTTGAAATCATGTTTAAGTGGGCCTCTGGCCTTCTGAGAATTAGAGATAGCTTTGCTTAAAATAAGATCTAGATTCTGTTGTGGTCATAGCAGTAAGAATTAGTAAGAAATTTTATTCCCTATGTTTAGACGAGCACCTGAAAAATATCTTCAGGGCTTGGAAGCAAGGACAAAAAGTTTTGGTCCTGGGAAGAGACTGGTTCATAGAGATCAGATGCCTCCAAAAGTGTGCTGGGTTTCTCTGACTCCAGAATGCCAGGAGATGAAAGGGCCAACCCTTGAAATGAGGAAAGAGCAGACAGACCAGAGATCAGGGGAATATCTATTAGCAACCCACTGGGCCTGAAAACCTACAAAATTATGTATCAGTAAGGCAGGTACTCAAGTAATATTCCTTCTATTTAAAATACTATAATTGACAACTCAACCCAGTAAGTCCAAGAAAACTGTCAATTCAGCTAAAGGGGTTGAAAAGCTAGAGCAGATCAAGAAAAACAATCAGAACAGATATCCTGTGACACAGAACTACTAGAAGAGATAAATTAAGAGCTGAATAAAAATACATGCACTTGAGAATTTTTCAAGTGAAGCATAAAGATTTCCCAGAGCTAAAAGATATAATTTCCCAAATTAAAAATTCAACAGATGAGTTGAAGGATAAGGCACTTATGAGGCCCAAATTAGTGACTTGGAAGATTAAGTGTGAGAAATCTCACATTATCTTTAAGTACAGAGCAAACTACAGAGATAAAAATCACCAGGGGAAAATAAAATAAGAGAATTAAAGAATAGATTGAGAAGACTTAACATGAGAATATTATTAGTTCCAGAGGAAAAACAGGAACAGATGGAAGCAAAGCAAATAAACAAATGAAGGAAAATTTCCCAATGATGAGGGGAGAGACCTGAGTCTGCAAATTCAAAAAGCTCACTAAGGGCTGGATTAATGAGAAAAGATACACAACTAAGCATACCCTGGTAAACTGCTTGATCTCTGAAAGTAAATTTAAAGAAAAAAAAGCCTTGCATACTTTCCAGCTGAAAGAATAACGTATCTAAAATGGAAATTAAAGTCAGACTGAGGGTGGCATTATAAAATAGAGGAATAGAAGCAGTCTGGCTTCACTCTCCCACACAGAAAACCAAAAGCAACTATCCAGTGCCAAGATTATCATCAAGAATATCCCAGAACTCAAAACTGAGGCTATTATGTTCCCAGGGGCACAGAGAAGTGAGAAACTGAGAGCATGTGGTAATAGAAATGGACAGCTCTAATGCTTATGCCCCTCTCTAAGCCACCAGGCACCACCTAGAAAAGTCCCCCCGGATTCATGGTTTCTACACTAGAAAAAGTAACATTGAGGCAGGGAGCCAGCTTCCCCACCATCTTGGGTTCCTTTGCAGGAAAACTGTCCATGCCTCAACTCACGGAAAACATCATAAGAGTTAGTAAGGGTGAATAATCCTGAAGGTAGCTAGAGATAAAAGGTGAAGGTGAGGCTAGCAAACTCCAGCACACAAAACTCAGTGGCTGCTCTTCATCTCAGCCAAAGGAGATGCCAAATCATAGAGGATATTTAGCAGCACCATGTTGTAGGAGGTATGCGCCATGGGTCTCCTGGGCACAAATCCTTAGCTAGCCTTCCCACATAGCCAGGGTATCCCATCTGGGATGGGTGCCAGACTTTTGTGAGAGCTATGAGAAATCTGGACCTAGGTCGCCATCTAGTGCTGAAAAGGAGGCAGGAATCTCAGGCTAAGGGAACTCAGCAGTCAATCTACCTAAAACCTCTAGACAGGCATTCTTTGGAAAAAACAAACCAAACCAAACAGTCAAGACTGGAAAAAATAGCTAATTCTTCAATACAAAGACATAAACATGCATCCACAAAAATAAGAGCAAACAGGAAACCATGACTTTTCCAAATGGACAAAACAAGGAGCCAGTGACTGACCCTAAAAAGATAGCAATGTGTGAGCTCTCAGATCAATAATTCAAAATGGCAGTTTTGAGGAAACTCAGCAAACTCCAGAATAACACAAAAAAATTCAAAATTTTAGCAGAGAATTTTAACACAGATTGAAATATTATAATAAAAAATTCAATACAATAGTCAAACTGAAAAATGTACTGAAGAGGCTCAACAACAGACTTAATCAAACAGAAGAATTAGTGAGCTCGAAGACAAGCTATTTGAAAATACACAGAGGAGAAAAAAGGGTAAAAAGAATGAAAAATGCTTGTGAGATGAAGAAGATAGCCTTAAAAGACCAAATCTAAGAATTATTGGCCTTCAAGAAGAAGTTGAGAAGGAGCAAGGGGTAGAAAACCTATTCAAAGAAATAATAATATAAAACTTTCCAAACATAGAGAAAGATACAAATATCCAGTTACGGGAAGGTGAAAGATCACCAAAAAAAATTCAGCCTACCTAAGGGGTACCTAAGACTACCCCATGGCATACAATAATAAAACTCTCAAATGGGTCAAAGACAAAGAGAGGATCTAAAAAGCAGCAAGAGAAGAGAAGCAAATAACATATAAAGAATCTCCAATTCATCTGGCAACAGACTTCCCAGTGGAAACCCTACAACTAGAAGGAAGTGACATGACATATTCAAATTGCTGAAGTAAAAAAATTTCCAAATGAGAATACTATATCCAGTAAGGCTATCTTGAAACATGAAGGAGAGGTAAAGACTTTCCTAGAGGTAAAGACCCCTCCTCAAAAAAAATGCTGACGGAATTCATCACCACCAGACCAGTTTTATAAGAAATGCTAAAATGAATTCTTCAGTCTGAAAGAGAAGGACACTAACATGCAACAATAAAACTTCTGAAGGTATAAAACTCACTGGTAAAAGTAAGTGCACAAACAAATTCAGACCAATACTGTAATTGTGGTGTACAAACACTTACATCTTTACTATGAAGACTAAAATACAAATCTACCAAAAATAATAATTACCATAACAATTTCTAAGAGATAAGCAATTTTAAAACATGTAAATTGAAATAATAAGAAGTCAAAACTTGAAGGGAATGGAGTATAGAGTTTTTTAGTTTTTTTTTCTTTTCTTTGCAAATTTGTTATAAGTTAATACAGTTATTGTCATAACTTGTTATAATTATAAGATTTTTTGTAAGCCTCATGGAAGCCACAGAACAAAAACCTATAATAGATACATTAAAAATGAAAGGCAAAGAACTAAAACATACTACCAGAGAAAGTCACTTAACAACAAAGGAAGACAGTAAGGAAAGAAGAAAAGAAAAGAAAAGAAAAGAAAAGTTACAAAACAACCAAAAAGCAAGTAAAAAAATATTAGTAGGTCCTTACCTATCAATAACAACATTAAATGTAAATGTCCTAAATTCTTTAATTAAAATCAGACTGGTACCAGACATCTCACCTTCAGCCTGGAGTAACTAGTAGTCAGTGGAATAGCATCCAAGAACCACTGAAAGAAAATCATTATACTCTAGGAATCCCACACCCAAATGATATATCGATATATCAGTTACTGGCTGAGGCGAAAGAAAAGTTTTTCAGTATATACAAAACTTATGAGAATATATCACCTATGTACTACCTGTGAGAAACACACTTCAAAAGATTCCCTAATCAAGAAAAAAAATCAATAAATGTTAGCTATTTGTATTATTGTTCCTAAACTATCTCACCAAAAGCAAAGGAATTAGGTAAGAGAAGAAATAGTAAATATAATCTAAATTTAAAAAACAAATACGATGACCGGGCGTGGTGGCTCACGCCTGTAATCCTAGCAGTCTGGGAGGCCGACTCAGGCGGATTGCTCAAGGTCAGGAGTTCGAAACCAGCCTGAGCGAGACCCCGTCTCTACCAAAAATAGAAAGAAATTAATTGACCAACTAAAAATATATATACAAAAAATTAGCCGGGCATGGTGGCACATGCCTGTAGTCCCAGCTACTTGGGAGGCTGAGGCAGGAGGATCGCTGAGCCCAGGAGATTGAGGTTGCTGTGGGCTAGGCTGATGCCACAGCACTCACTCTAGCCTGGGCAACAAAGTGAGACTCTGTCTCAAAAAACAAAAACAAAAAAAACAAATACAATGGAAACATACTTCCAAATTAATACATGAATTTGAGCATGTTTTTCCATGCTTGTGGATGTCTTTGCTTGAGTGTTCATTCATATGCTTTGCTATTGTTTTCTGTTTAGATATTTATCTTTTTATGTCAATTTATAAGAGCTCTTGTTATTTAGATGTTCACTTTTTCTCTATTGTCTGTATTACAATTATTTCTAGACCTATTAACTCTAATTAAATGGTATTATGCCCAGAGAATATGACCTATAAAATATTTACTTTAAAAGAATTTCATTAGAATTACCTGTGTAACCAAGAATACTAATTTTTGTAAATATTGCCATATCAAACTTTACTAGCTACTACCCTTCTCAACCAAAAGAACCTATATAACCAAATTAGCTTATGTGAGTTCACAACATTAAGAAATAAAAATAACTTTTAAAAAAGAAAGCTATAGATGATCTCTTTATTAAGAAAATAATGTGATAAATACACATAAAAAAATTTTTATACTCAATTTTCGAGAGATCACAGGACCACCCAGGTCTATTCATAGACTTCTAGGTCTACTACCAACAGGTAACCACTTGAATCTTAGATATAGGCATGTATATTCAAACCTCACTTCAGTAGACAAAAGGTCAAAGTTGAAGAACACAAGTAGGATCCCTAGTTCTGTTCAATTACAATATTCTAGAATACTTGTGGAAGTATAATTTTAATGATGTGCCATAAGAGAGGGTAGTTTTCTGGTCACAGGGATTCACAGTTCTTGCTTTCCTAGCACAGAACAATGCATACGCTGATTTGGCTGATTGCTGGTCATAGCCTGCTAGTGAACAGGTGAGATTTCATAATGGGAAAGTCACAGCAGAAGTTTCCTTTGTTTCTTGGGAATTCGAAAAGCAGAAACATGAACAAAAGAATGACCAAGAACTTTATCTCACTGGAAAACATACAGTAGAGGAGGCAATCCTAAAAAATTTAAAAAATTGAATTAGATAAGGAAGAGATAGGAGTACCTTGATCTCATAATTAGAGATTTTGATTTAATTGAAATGAGACCACAAAGAGAGGATTTTGAGTAGTTTAGTGGGAGCTCTTTATCAACAAAAGTTAGTGCAGGAAAAAAAAACTGGTATTTTAGAACAAAGAGAAGTGAAGTTGGGGTGTCTGAAAGCAAATAAAGAGAAGAATATGAAATGATAGTGGCTGAATATGAAATTGAGAGAAAAATAGAAGGAAATAGGAGTATATTTAAGAAATATTATTTAGAAAGAAACTACAAGATTTGTTGATAGTGAAGCTGTAAAAGACAAAGTGATACAAATATATACTCCATCCACCTACCAATACCTTATGAATTTTCTAAAAGTGCTAACTCTAATATGTTGTCTTTCTGTCCCCAAAGGGGAGAACTTTACTCTAGAATCTTGAAATAAGGTCTAAATTCCTTATCTTGAAATTTAAGACTTTCTGTTATGTGGTTCCAGAACTGTTTCTCAAAACTACCGAAAATAATTCTGGTGGCAGGAGTCTTGTGAGTTTCTGTTCCACAATTCAGAAACAGATTTAAAGCTAATTTCATGTAGTTCAATCTTGGTCAAGAGCAAGGCTTTCTCATCCCGCCACCTCCTTTCTAGGTGCTCCACCTTCCTGTCCAGCGTGGGGAGATGTGTCAAGGTTGGAGTTAGAGAAGTTAATGAGTCCTTCACACCCAGGTGCAACACTGTCCATGTGGGATGGATCATCAGGGGCATCAGACCTGGAGGCACAGGTAAGAGAAGCAATGGATGATCTGTGGGCTGACCCTGGCAGTGTGTTGGCTTCACCAGGGGCTATGCCCCTTTTGGAGTGGGATCAGGAGCCCAACTCCTTGTCTCCCAGCTTCTGGTTATTCTTCAACTCATTTCTCTGAGTCAAGAAGCCATCCACATGTATGATTCTGAATCTTTTGTATCATACTTAATTTGCCCAAACATTGGGCATTTGCAACCACCATGATTCCTCAGTGAACAGCTCCAGACTCTCACCTAGTTCTGACATCGTTCAAGCTGAAGAAAAGAAGAAGCCCCTTTTAGGGTATAAGTGGAAGGAGGAACCCACAAAAGTAACCATGAAATAGTATACCAGTTTGCCATGCAGTCACTTCATATTCCTAAATTATACACGTGATTGATTCATTCTCCAGCAAGAAATATTTCAGTGGTTCTGTGGTAGCTCAGTCTACTTTTTGGTGTCTAAGCCACACTTGCACACTTAGGTTTTTCACTGCCTCATTTTCATTATCTTTATTACCATTCCACTTCAAATTTCAGGTCCTATAGCCACACTCTAAATGCTTTTATCATCACAACTGTCCTCTGCCCCAAATATTAAAGGTAACCACCCTGACCACAATGCCAGAGGCTAACTTTACAACCCTGGTTCATCCCAATGTCTAGTTTCTCCATATTTGTACCTGGACTGCTGATTCATCACTGCTAGAGAAAAATCACACAGCCACTTAGATTCATATCATTAAAAATTCATGGCCTCAAACTTTAACTGTCCAGCAATTCTACAGTTCTTCTTTAGTAAAATCTCTCCCCTATTCTCCACAGTGACTATTTTTATACTTTTCCACCTTCCTTAAACCTCTGAACCAGATGCTGCTCACTTCGCTCTCAGCAAATGCCCTGACCTGCTGTTCATAAAGAAAATAGAAACTTTCAGTGTGGAATTACTTCAATTCCGCCACCAAACCCACAACTTCATCTGCTTCTGAATATGCATCCACATTCTATCCCTCTTCCCTTGCTATAATTACAGAAATTAGCATGTTCTTGTATACCATTATTCTCTTTTTCATATTATTTTGAAGAGATAAACAGGAGTTTCTGCTGAATAATGTTGGAGGCTCCCTCCACGCTGCCTGGAGAAAGGGTGGCTGAGATTAGTGGCTCTTTATTCTCTATCAGGAGAAGTATCTATTATTTTCAACTTCTCACAGGTGTCCAAGTTCTATCAGACCAGGGATTTGATATCCATGATAGCTGGTAGCCATCTGCAAGATAGCTACCTGTGACTCCCCTGAGCAGTTGGTACCCAAATCCTGACTGCATGTTATTTGTTCTCTCCATCTAGTACAAAGGATAACAACAGGAAAGTTAGAGTTCCTTCCAGAAAGCACTGCCCTGCCATAGGGCCAACTGTACTCAGGAATAAGGCATATATGGATCTAATGCATTTCAGCACCTGGTCTCTTATTTAATCATTGTGCAAGAGCAAGTGGGGTCATCTTTTTCAGCTATACAGGTTTATCTTTATACTTCTTGCCCTTGATACTGTCCACCTCAGTCTGTCCTTATGAGCACATATTCATTAAGCATCATAGCTGAGAGTTCTGCCAGCTTAACAGATTCAGGGAAGTGACATAGTAGGGTAAGGTGGTGTTATTACTGAGAGCCATCTGCTTAGACATGGTCTCCCTGGAGTGCTAAGTTAAAGCAGGGAGAGTAGAGCCAGTCTGCCTTTGTGGAACTTTAGGAGATTATAATGACCTTTCTTTTTTGTCTTGTGAGCTAAACAATGCAATATCTCAAGTCATTTATCTGTAAGATAGTGATACTATTAACCTCACGGAGGTCTCGATTAAATTAAACGGGTTCACATATATTAATACAAAGCATTTAGACAGTACCTGTCACATAGTAAGCTCTCAGGAGAAGGAACTCAAGCAGGGGGGATTGGGGTAGGGGATGTGTGAAAACCTACCTAATGGGTACAGTGAACACTATCTGGGTGACGGGCATACTTTTAATCCTGACTCGAGCATTACAAAAGCAATCTGAATAACCAAAAACATTTGTACCCTTGTAATACTTTCAAATAAAAAAAATGTAAAGCATACCATACTCACTGTTAAGTGTTTCCTAAATCCTTCACATCTGACAACCTCTCCTAGGGAGTAGAGACATCACCACAAGAGGCAGTAACTAACATCTATGACCTTCACCTCAATTTTAAGATGTTTATTTAATGGTGTGGTGGGTCTCACTCTGCATCTTCCCTCCTTCAGGGCTCTTGGTATCTTGTAATATAGAGTTCCGGGTCATTGGCAATGGAAAAATCCCCAAAGTGGAGCTAGGTGCTCTGCAAATTCTGACATCAAGATCTGACCTCCCCAACATGCAGCTTTGATAAACACCAAAGTGACATGCACCATAAAAATCACAGCTCAAACCATATCATAATCACAAAAGCAGGCCAGAGTAAAAGAGAACATAAGATGGTGAAAAGTAATAATAGCCCTGCACCTGAAAACAAATGAAGGACAACACAGGTCATGCTGGGCTATGCTGGGCTAATCAAAGGCTCAAATGGGTTGCATATAATTTTGTTTTAAAATCTCATTTTTTAACCTTTCCAGGGGTAAGAGATTGAATGAATGAATTTAGCCAGCAGTTAGACTTATAATATGACTTCCTGGTGATCCATCAGCACTAATTCAATAAGATGGGCAGCTGGCACCCACTCTGACTTCCCCTCCACCTATTAGGTAGCAGATGGTTCCAGAAGGGACCTTCCATGGGACTGCAGGCAGGGGCTAACTGCGTGGTAATTCAGGAAACTAAGAGGTGTATTCTACCTGGTGTTTTTAACAAATGATTAGTATCCATCTTCCAGCAGTTTAGGGCATGTCATTTCCTCAAGTTTCCACAGTATTTTGCTCTAACTCCATTATCATTTGGATTTTAGTTTACTTCCATATAGGTGGTTTTTCTTGGTTTTACCATTTTCTCACATGTGCTGTGAACACACACAATGGACTTCAAATCAGAGCATTTGATCTCTCCCTGTGCTTAACTTTCCAGGAAGATGTCACAATTGCCCCTTCACAGTAATCAAAGGGCACTTGTATCCCTTCCTCTGAAAAAATCACAGCTCCCAGGTGGGGAGGCAAAAGGAGATGGCACATCTCTCACATCCTTCGTTTAGTGTGAGAGTGAGGAAAGATGAAAGAAGATGAAAACAGACTTCAAAACACGCAGAAAACTCCTGTCTTTACAAAGAAAGAAAATAATGGTATTCAAAACACTACAGAGCAAGGTAAGCTGTGTCTCCAACTCCCAAACAAATAAAAGACCTTTCACAAAAGAAATCTTATGTGACCTGAAACAATAGACCTCTATACAGTTCAGCAGTTGGTTTTATAGATAAAATAGTCAAGCTTTACCTTCACACACTCACAATTCTGGAACATGAAACGTTTCAATCCCCATTCTGTTCACATTATTGCCACCCTATAATTTCCTCAGTCCATTTCACTGAGAATGGAAGGGGAAAGTACCCTATGTTAAGCAACCTAAGTTTTCTCATAGCACCATGTAAATCAAGAGGAGCTGAAGATTACATATCTAGTCTGTTCTTAACTTCTTAGGTTTAAGTGACAGATTTTATATTCCATGCAAATAGAAATCAATGATGAATTCATGATACAAGTTTTATTTGTTTTTTAATTAAAAACTTAAAAACCAATTGAAAGACATTTTGGAAAGCTTTGAAGAGAGCCAAAATAGATTTACTGGAGAGAATTTCAGAACTGGAGCATAAAGTTTAGGCAACATCAAGAGGAGCTGGGACCTGGGTATTAGGCATTAGAACTGACTTGGAGGGAACATCTGGGAAGGCCGGTGGTGGAGAGGGAAGGATGGGGCACGTGCAATGTAGTGTCTGGAGAATAAGGTGTCTTGTGGCACAATTGGTGCTGACTGTCATCAGAGAACTATTAATAACTGCTGAGGTGAAGCCCATGCAGGTGGAGGGTGCACTGCCATGGGATATCTGGAACTCTGGGCAGCAGCAGGCAAGACTGGCCATAAGGAAAGGCCCCCAGCTCTTGAACCATGGTGTGAATTTAGTAACTGAAAGAAAGTGGAAGGAGCAAGTAAGTCATTGTTTCAATAAAAACAGGAACTCTTATCTACTACTATCACAAACAGAGTTTTATTAAAAGACTGTGGAGCGTTAGGTCTTGTACTTCACAAAGGAAATTGGTCCTTGAATTACATAGTCTTCCCAAGTTCTCCCAGCTAGTAGTGCCAGAGACAGATTTATCCAAAGGCAGACTTACTCAGATCCAGAACTCTTAAACACCACGCTTTATTCTACCATGCCAGAAAGAGCAGAGGTACAGGGAACTCAAGGAATGAAGCACAGGTTGTGATCCTCATATACTCGTATAGAAAGTTTCTGCTTACATAATTTTACACATAAGGAAACACAGATAAAAAGTCTACAGCACTCTAGAATTTACAAAGGACTTTCACTTAGAGCGATCTTATAATCAAAATAGAAACCTAAGCATTAGGTTCAGTGTTCAAAGACTTAACAGAATCAGCAAGTTCCATGTAGGATAACTTGAATACTAAGTATTCCAAGTACTTAATACTTATACTAATACAAAGTATTCAAGTACCTGAATACTAAGTATTCTAAGTACTTAGTACTTATTCTAATACTAAGTATTCAAGTCATCCTACATGGAACTTGCTGATTCTGTTAAGTCTTTGAACAGGTGGAGGGTGCACTGCCATGGGGTATCTGGAACACTGAGCAACAGCAGGCAAGACTGGCCATAAGGAAAGGCCCCCAGCTCTTGAACCCGTGGTGTGATTTTAGTAACTGAAAGAAAGTGGAGGGAGCAAGTCACTGTTTCAATGAAATCGGCAACTCTTACCTGCTACTACCACAAACAGAGTTTTGCTCTTTGAACACTGAACCTAATGTCTAGGTTTCTATTTTGATTAGTATAAGTACTTAGTACTTAGAATACTTAGTATTCAAGTTATCCTGAAAAACATTTACAATTACACAGGAGAAAATTTTTAAGACCTTGTGTGAGGCAAAGAGTTTCTAGATATGATACCAAAAACATGAGCCATAAAACAAAAAACTATTAAATTGGGCTTTATAAGAAAAAAAAAACTTTTGCTCTGTGAAATACACTGTTAAGAGAATAAAAAGACAGGCCATATTAGAAGAATTTATTTGCAAATCACATATCTAACAAAGGACTTTATCCAGAAAATGTGGTTAAAAAAAAAAAAAAAACTCTCACAATTCAACATTTTAAAAAGTCCCTTAATTTTTAAAACAGGCAAAATATTTTAGTAGATGCTTCACCAAAGAAGACATACAAATGGAATATAAGAACAATATTATTAGTCTTTAGGATACTGAAAAAATTGAAACCACAATGAGATATAACACACATCTATTTAAATAGCTAAAATCAGTAGAAGTAATAATATCAAATCTGGCAAGGATGCAGAGCAACTGGAGCTCTCATACATTGCTGCTGGGAATGCTAAATGGTACAGAGACTTTGGAAAATAGTTTGGCTGTTTCTTATAAAGTTCAACATACAGTTACCATATGACTCAGCAATCCCACTCTTGATATTTACCTAAGAGAAATAAAAACTTACACTTACAAAACAGCTGTAAGCAATGTTGTAAGTGCTTTATTCATAATTTTTAAAAAATCAGAAACAAAATGTCCTTCAATTAGTGAAACAATACATACATTTATTGCAAAATTGCTTTACCATAAAAAGGAACTGATATGTGCAACAACATGAATGATTCTCAAATGCATTATGCTAAGTGAAAGAAGCCTGATTGAAAGACTATATGCTGTATGATTTCATTTATGTGACATTTTGGAGAATTGGCAAGAATTGTCAAGCAGAAAACAGATCAATGATTACCAGGGACTGGAGTGGAGGAAGAGCTGATTATAGAGAGGCAGCATGACAGAATTAATTTTTTGGTGATGAAACTCTTCAGTATCTTCATGGTGGTGATGGACACAGGACTCTGTGTATCAGCAAAACACATGTCATTATACACCTGCCAAAAACATTTACTGTAAATTAAATAAATTTAAAAACAAAGAAAAACTTTAAAAAGTGGTTACATAATTTTACTTTTGCAGAATAAACTCTGTGTGTGAGAGAGAGAAAGAAAGCACATGTGCTTGCATGTGTGTGCGTGTGTGTGTGTGTGTGTATGTGTAGAAAGCGAGAGGGATTTTGCCAAAAAGTTGAATATTTTGTGAAAGTATGGGAAGCACAGGTCATTCCCTCACACAATGTCTTATGCAAAATAGTCATTCATTATGCATTGTTATGTCAAAATGAATAAAAGAATAACAAACTATGCAACTTACTTCAGATTAACTTCATTTACAAAATATAAATACCAAAATTAAACAATTAATGCCATTTATAATTGCCTCAGTAATGATTCACATCAAGATCTTTGAACTTGTATCACTTTATACACACCGAACTTGGAAAGTTACATAAAAACAACAAAGCTGACTCAATTAATTTATTACCATATTTAAAATTCAGAGTACCAATGATAATTTTGGTTGTCACTTTAAGTTATAAAATAGCAATTTAAAAATTATAATAATGGAAAAGAAGACTAAGACTTATGTGTGTTATATATGATTATGATTTTCTGGACATATTAAAATTCATCTTTATTATAATTGATGAATATATAATACATAAAATCACTTTAGAATAATATGGATACAATGAAAGTATATCAAAGGAATAATATTTCATATACTGAGTGCATATTATATTTTATTTTTAATCCAAATCTTTGTAGAATGATTCAAGGCTACCTTAAAAATTAAATTACTTGTAAAGAATACAAATTACAGTCATTATCATGAATTTTTTTAAAAACAGATCATTATAGCTTAAGTTTCATATGAAAGAAATCAACTACAATTCAAAAAGCAAAAGAAAGTATTGAGAAAACAATCTAGGTGTGATTTTAGCAGATATATTTCACCTATTAACATGGATAAATGTCAAATGAAATTATCTTTTTAAAATATAAACTTTTATGAGATAATTTCAACTTAAAAAATAGCTGTGGCTGTTAGTACAAAAGTCTAATAGTGTTTATCAACATGCACTGAATTGGAAAAAAAAAAGGATATAAGGGAGAAATGAGAAGTATACACATTTGATTGAATTTCATGACAGTGCATGTTACCCAAGCTTATCCAGGGTTAGTAGAAAGGAAGAATCTGATTAATAATGAAGTCACTCCCCAATCTCAAAGAGTGCAGCAGAAAATAAATTTATTTAAGAAAAAATATGTAAAGCCCTGACTCAAGCCATATATCAAAAACATTTGTAGCACCTTAACATTTTGAAATTTAAAAAATTGGCCGGGCAAGGTGGCTCATACCTGTAATCCTAGCACTCTGGGAGGCCAAGGTGGGCGGATTGCTCGAGGTCAGGAGTTCGAAACCAGCCTGAGCAGGAGCGAGAACCCATCTCTACTAAAAATAGAAAGAAATTAATTGGCCAACTCAAAATATATAGAAAAAATTAGCCAGGCATGGTGGTTCATGCTTGTAGTTACAGTTACTCAGGAGGTTGAGGCAGGAGGATCACTTGAGCCAAGGAGTTTGAGGTTGCTGTGAGCTAGGCTGCTGCCACGGCACTCTAGCACCTGCAACGGAGTGAGACTCTGTCTCAAAAAAAAAAAAAAATTATCTTGCTTTGCAATTACCAACTCCAATTTTAATTTTGCCTTGTAACATCAAGTTTTGTTTTCAAGATAGCCAATGCAACCTCATGTGTTAATATTTATGTTGCTATGTCTTTTGGTAGCACCTTTAACAGATGTCCCTAACTGAACAGTAAAGCAATGAGGATTTATATCCAACATATATTTTTGTCTAGAAAAATTAGTTCAGAGATTGCCTATGAGAGAATAATGTATTTTATAGCGATTACTAATATATTCTTAGGATTCCAGTAAACATTTTTGGGTAGGGATGAATCAGACAAAAGTTGCATTAACTTATCTAAAATACAGAACTCAAAAATTTGGAGGAATTGTTAATTCTTGTGTGACACATCCAAGATGATGATAAATTATGTGTAGTGGATTGATTTTTATTGGTGCCACAATATAAATAGAATTTTCCTCCCATAAAATCTCATCTAACAACATTTCCATTACTTCTCACCTTTTTCTATAAAAGTAGTTAATGGCCATGTACCTACACGGTGCAAGTAAAGATATTGCTTTATGGGAAATCACAGATTATACATCTTTGTATATTCAGCACCTAGCACCATGACTGACCCATAGTAGATAATAAAAGTTTACTGGACTAATGGGAAATGTGAATAAATTCTATGTGAAAAAGAAAAAAAAAGGTGGAATCCCCAGCAACATCCGTTGCTTCTTGGACTTCCACTCGGGTTCTCTTATTTTAATATTTGACTTTAAAAAAACAAAATTAGGCTTTTATAACATTATGCTATTTTAAGTAAAATGAATATTTTATTCTTGGGGGGTGGGAAAATTTTCATGTACTGAATGTATGAGTAAAACTTTATGCAAATTTTCTGATGATAATTTATCAAGATTTTTTAAGGCCTTAAAAATGCATCAATCTAATATGCTTCAATCTAATATTCTCGTTTCTTGGAATTAATACCAAGAAAACTATTTAAGAGTTACACAAAAATTTCCATGTGTTTTTAATAATAACACAAAGCTGGAAACCATCTTCTAAGTAAATAAGAATAAGTAATTTTTAAAATCACATAGTGAAATATTTTGGGGTTCATTAAAATTATGCTGTTTTTATGGAAACTTGTCTGTTACATATTAAGTGAAAATTTAGTTCAAATTGGAATATATAGTGTAATTTCTTAAGCAAGTGTGCATATGTGGATTTATACACAGAAAAGTGGTGAGTCTAGTTAATATGGTTATTTATATATGAATGGATTTTAATTTTCTTCTTTTTCTTATCTGAATTTTATAATTTTTTAACAGTGGACCTGCAAATGCTACTGACATAAGAAAATGCAAATGACAAAGTAAAAAAACCAATGCTTAAAACAAGATAGTGACAAGGCCACTCACAACCACAAAAATGACTAGTTTGCCCATCTTGTGGCTAATCTGGGTAATTGCTACTTCTTTACCAATGCAACTCTAGCCCTGCTATAATACTCTCACCTGTTAGATAAAACAAAGAAATCTAATCATCAAGCTGTCCCTGTTTCTTGATAGTATCTAACCCAGAATGAGTTTCTGCTCCTCCCAACACCCCCTCTCTTACTGAGGTGCTTTCACGATTATACTTGAATGCATTCTCAGAGCCTGCTGCATCAAGCTAAATAAACCCAACTTTGCGGCTGTGAGTGTGTCCATGGTGGTCTTTGGTTGTTTCTTGTGTGGTGGTGATGGTGGTGGTGATGGTGTTGAAAGTGAGGACAGTGGTGATGGTGATAAGAACATTGGTCATGTTGGCAGTGGTGGTGGTTGTGATGGCAGTGATGCTGGTAGTGGTGATGGTGACCCTGGTCAGGTGGTGGTGATAGAGGTGGTAGTGCATGAGTGAGTTTTTGAAACTAGTAGTATCTGAACCCCAAGAAACCAAAGAAAAATGTTCTCTTGTCTATAGTACAGTAATATTATTTAATATAATAAGTCCTATGACTCCCAGAGCAGAGAGGCAAAGAAAGAACTATACTAAAGTAGAAAGCAACTATGTTAGGGGTCAAGAGCTATAGGTTCTAGTCCTGGTTCTACCATTAGTTTACTTTGTTACCTTGAGCTAAACACTCAACCTCCCAGGACCTCATTTAATTTATCTGCAAAATGAAGTTTACTGGATTAATCCCTAAAGCTTTTTGTGTCTGCTCTTCCCAAGTTATGAAGTTAGAGGCTTAGACTAGATCATGTTAGGCTAGGTCCACTGGCTGTTTTTGTAAATAAAATTTTATTGAAATATAGCCATATTCACTTATATATTGTGTACGGCTGCTTTCACATTACAATGGCAGATCAGAGTTGTTGCAACAGAAACTGTATAGCTCAAAAAGTCTAAAATATTTATTATCCAGTCCTTAACAGAAAAATTGTGTGGACCCCTGGTCCAGGGTTACATTAAATAGGAGTTTGGCATGTTTAGGATACATCTTATTAGCAGAAGGTATGTTTCACAAGGTAGGAATTTTAGTCTATTTTGTTCATTAATGTATCCTTAGTGCCCATGACTGTGCCTGGTGTCTAGTAGATGCTGAATAAATATTTGTTACGTGAATGTGCACATTAGAATGAATGAATAAAAAAAATTGTAGCCTCTGCAAGCCTGAAATGTTTTATTCATCAGCCTCCTTCCTGTTTTGGCAATGTTTCTATTTGCTGTGGAATTTTAAAATATATCCAGATGGAAGGAAGTCTATATATAATACTCATCTTCAGTGTTGTCATATAGCATGCCTAACGTATATAGTTCCAAATACATAACAGACCTTAGCCTGAAGTGAATTCCAGCATGAATTTCAAATACAGGAGCAGCATACACTATCTGATCCCACTCAGAAGGCAAGTATGAATTAATAAAAGCGGATTCTTATATTTCTAGAAAACATTTCTTCTTTAGTTCAGAAAAAATAAAGTCAAGTAAAAATGGAAGAGTTACCACATTTATCATCTTAGTACTAGTATCCATTGTTTTCAGATTTCCAAAAGTAAGGCTTGTTGATCTTTCTCTTGTTTTATGTAGGCACGGGGAATGAAGGTCACCAGCAATGTACCCAAAGTCAAAGGCTTAGGTTAATGTAGTTTGCATTTTCTGTTTTTTATATACTGGCATATCCAATAAACTTCTTTTTATAAAAAAAAATGTATTCTCATTTTTTTTATTTCATGAATAAAAATGTGTTCATTGTGCTGCACATAGGGTTTTCGTTTTGTTTATTTATTTATTTATTAAATATTTATTTCATATGCCATTGTAGATGGTGACAATGAAAAATAGCTACTGAATAAAGAGCACAGTCTTTGGAATCACAGATCTGGTTCAAACTTCCAGCCCTAGAAACTTACTAGCTTTGGTTCTCTAGACAAGCTACTTAATTTCACTAGGCCTCAGTTCCTCCTTTTTAAAATGTGGTTAATAAAATTTACTTTATCTACTAGGTCAGGGCAATAAATAAGGTGACATATTTAAAGAGCCTAACACCTTTTCCTGCACATAGCCTACACTCAAAAGATATGTAACTATTATATCTCCTTTGATTATATCATATATTTACATGATTTGTATTATCATGTGTCACATAATAATTTTATGTCTTTTATAGCATATCTGTGGGAACGCTGATTGCAAAAGGGAAGAACAAACTGTTTTAAAGTATTATCTGATTTGAGTCATTTCTACTTTAGAGTTTAATTTTAATCTTCTGTAGGGTCAGCAACACCCAAAATACTTTTCTAATTATGAGTCTATTTTTCCTTTGAAAAGAAAGTCTGTTACATTGGTTCACCAGTATTCTCCCCTAGTAACGATACCAGGGAGAGTTGCTGTTTCTATCTCTCAAAGAGGTCACAAAGGGTCAGCATTGCTTCAGGAACTTTACTAAATAAAGCCACTCATTCCCATCTGGGCATAGAGTGGATGCTACTAAAGTGCATGCTAAGAGGACACAGCAAATATGCATTGATTGCTGGTATCATTAAAGAGTGTAGAAGAAGTTCTTTTATTTCATTAAAAAGCACACTGTAAAATTCCGAGTGTTTACAGAGTCCTTATTCGGAAGATAATTTTCCTTATCACTTTAAAAACTGCCAGCATTATCTTGAAATTATGAACCATTTTATTTAAAAATCTAATTCCAAAAATATCTGGTTGTCTACTATGGGTAGATTGTACTATGTGCAGTGGAAAAAAATAAGGAGGAACAATGCAAACTTCTGGAACCCTACCTTTTTTTTCCCTGTCTGTTTCCACTCCTTGTTTAATACTAGATGGAGCTTGGCTGGCCACAAATTACATAGAGTTTGCATATTGTTTTGCATTTGTGCTTCAAATGTCTTTAGGGAGCCTTTTGAGTTTGCCTCAAAAATATCTCAAAACATTTGATGTTAGCTTATTGATTTGAGTTTCTCAGAAGAACTGAGACACAGTCTAAAAAAATGTTAAGCTCCTCTGTGATTTCAGGAAGTATACTCAATACTTGTTCCTGCAACTAAGTTAATGATATTCTTTCTGGGTCATTCTATATTGCCAGAGTTGTTAAGGGGAATTATAGTAAAAGGCAATGCATAAAACCTTTGGATTAAAAGAAACTTTAAAAATATTACAAAATAATAGATTTTTAGGAAAACAGGTGACATACGTTGAGTCTTCCAGGTATCTCTAATTTACCTTGAAAATTTGAAAGAAACACAAAACTACTTCCTTCTCTTACCCCCCTGTCCCCACCAATAAACTCTGGAACTGAGAGAAATATTAATAGTGATCAAGATTAAAAATAATGACACTTGAATCAAATTGCTGATGGAAAGAATTTAAACTTTTCTTGTTAAAAGAGAAGACATTTAAATCATTTTATCTCAAGTAGCTTATTTCCCTGAGATTTATCTTTATTTTGAACCTATCTAATTGTAATTCTCTCTTCCCAAATTTGTTTTTATGGGCCTGGGTCTACCTTTTACTCCGAAGAGGCTTCATATTTGGAAGATGCTTAGATCAGTACTTAGGACCTAGGGAAGAAACATTGCCATGTTCACTTGAAGAGATTTTCTGTGCAATTTTCACCTTAACTTCTTCTCTTAGTATTAGAGTAGTAAAATCAAGATGACTTCGGAGAAAGTCAACCTGGAATAGGCTTTGGGGAAAATATGTAAGTAGGGAACACTTTGGTAGGCCTTAGGACAGAAGAACAAGATATTATTAAGATAATCATTGTTGTTTATACACGATATTATCCTTCCAACTCACCAATCTTCTACACACAGCTGCTAAATCTTCACAATTGCTATCATCATTGAGATTTGCTTGACTTTGCCTTCTATGCATATTTGTATTTGGGAGCCTAGTAAAAGTAGTATAGCCATCATATATGGCTTGTCAACCTCTTGAATCTTGGGCACTTCTCTCAATCCTTTCTATTCTTGAGCCATTACATGGTGCTAAATAAGCTCGAATAGATTTAATTTGTTCATTTCAGATGCTAGCACTTTGTATTACGTTTGTCCAGAAAATCAGAAACAACAGGATGTTGCATATGTGTGTGCATGTGTATGTGTGTGTGTATGTGTATGTGTGTGTGTGTGTGTGTGTGTGTGTGTCTATAAGAGAGACGTTTATTTAAGGAATTGGTTCACATGGTTATGGGGGCTGGTTAAGTCTGTAATCTGCAGAGTGAGTTAACAGGCTAAAGACTCAGGGAAGAGTTGGTATTTCAGCTAGCTCAAGTCAGTAGGTAGTCTAAAGTCTATATTTCCTCTTCCTCTGAAAACAAGATTTCAGTGTTTTTTATTCTTAAATCTTCAACTGATTAGATGAGGCTCACCCATGCTGTGGAGGGAAACTGCTGATTAAGTCTACTGATTTAAAAGTTAATCTCATTTAGAAAGCACTTCCACAGCAACATCTAAACTGGTATTTGAACAAATATCTGAGTACTGTAGCCTTGTCAAATCGACATACAAAATTAACCATCACACCCTTCTGTATATTATCCTCACTAAAGATTCAAAATGTGCACTTAACCTTTTCTAAACTGAAGATTCATAGAGAAGTCTTTTATTTATATGTAAGCTGATAAAAATTGAGCAGCTTTATCAAGTGTCCCATTCAAAAGAAACTTACAATAACAATGAAAGAAAATCATTGAATAAACATTTATTAATATCTCTGGAAAAAGCAGCCAAGGGAAACTACATTCAAAACACACAGCAATGGTTTTTAATACAGTCTCTCAATCTTTTTTTCATTATCTCACACAATATCACAATTACCTACTGTGTTTGGTCTCTAGATTCTAGGCTCCTGTGTTTGAAATCTTCAAAAACTCTTAAAACTCAGCCTTAACTGGCTCTTTTCATTCCATTCTTTTTCTTTCCATTCTTTCACTTTTCCAGAAGTAGTCTTTGCTCCCCCTATTAACTCTCCACCATTTATAATTTGTCCTTTTTGCCTTTGCTAGTTTCCTGCTTCACCCATTACTCAAGCCAGCATATGAAAGGTCTGGTAGTCTGCCTGGTACGTATATATATATAGAAGGAAGGCAGGGAAGTGGCAGAAGGTTTTAAAACCCACATGTTAAGTTTTCTTAAAAGTCTTTTTTACATCAGGATTTTTAAAATTCCCTTGGTATCATTGTTATGTTTAGGAGTGCACTGATTTTCCACAGGTACGTATCTTTCAAATTTTACCAAAGCCCACTCAACCCACCACTCCCTTATCTACCATCCACTTCTCTACACAGTTTATAAAACAGCAGAGATAAAGAACTTCTCACAATTCCTAAACACACCATGTATTTCCTGATATCCATGCTTTGACATGCTATTCCTTTGGTCTTACTAGTTTCTCCTCTTTCATCTTGCCTTGGTGACTACCCTCACATAATTTAACACCCAGGTCAAATATCATTCTCTGAAGTCTCCACCAGCACATTTAAGCCAAGTTTATTTCTCCTATTTGGTTCCATTTTACTGTATATCCACCACAAATAACTCTTTTCATATTACACTGGAACTATTGCTTTATAAGTCTATCTAATCAGACAGGATTACTTAGGTGCCAGAACCTTATTTTGTACATCTCTGCACCTACAATTTTGTTAGTCAATACTTTTAGCTGCAAGATATAGATATCAAATTCTAATCTAGCTAAAATGGAAAAATACTGGTTCGCTAACTGATACATCTTGGATGACATAAGCTCAGATTAGTAATGCCAGAGAAAAGCTAATCTATCTTCCCAGACATCCACAAATTAAACCTCCTATATAATCGTAGGCTTATCTATGAATTTATGACTATGTCAGGTGCTATGACTAACTCAGCCTATGTCAAATGCCTATCACCATGGGTTCATGGAACACTGGCATCATTATCATTAACCCACAAGGACCAAAAGCAAGGAGAGATACCAAGAGAAACATGACAGGCAGCTAAAGACCAGAGCAGCTATGGTTTGCTACTCTGGAACTTAGCACAGTACTTGCTAGTTGATAAGTGCTCAATAAATATTGAATTAATACACAAATGATAGTTGTTCCCCTATGTTCTAATTATACTCTTAGTAACTAACAACAGATTTACCAGCACATTATATTTCCAAAGACAATTACCGATAGTGATTCATCTCAAATTTTACAATATTAAATTCTGATATTTCATGAACCAACTGTTCCTCAAATATTTCCAAACTATTACTTGGAAATCCAATAGAAACATCATGTAAAAAATAATTTAGAAATCCTAAAGATAATCAAGAAATCTTCTCAAGGCTTAACTGCACACATACAAACTCACATTAATATATATATTTATATTTATGCATACAAACATAAACACATTTATATTTATGCACATATATTTATGCACATTTATATTTATCACATATACATGCACACATTAAAAGAGGTCATTCTCATATCAGAGAACTAAATCTTAATATAAGTCTCCAAACTATAAACTTGATTAAATGTTTTCCAATCTACCCTACAACTACATACTAAAAATGTTCTCTTGTTTTATACACGTAACAAACAAGTGTTTTATCAGGCAAAGCTTACATTTAAACAACAAGATCCCTAGTATTTGAGATAGTTTAGGCACTGTTTTGTTTAAAGAGGAAGAAATAAGCAATATGAAAACAAAAGAACAATTGAATAATAGATAAGAGAGTGAAGGTAAGCTTTTACGGCCCTTTTCCAGATGTGATATTTAGATCAGTCTTTCATTATTGAAGGACATTGTTTTTGGCAATCATATTACACAAACGTCTTTAAAGGTGGAATCTTTATGTTTTAAAAATTATAATTAGAATGTCATTTACTTTGTTTTCATAAAAGAAGCCATTAGCCTTAAAATATTTTTTTATTTTTAATTGACACATGATCATTACAAATAAAAGCACAGTCCCTCACAATAACATTTTAGTCTTTCATTCTCCTTTCATTACCTCTTATCCTTGCAGTTATTCTCAGCATCATCAGAAATCCAAAATTGTATAGAGCAGATATTTTGTCCAAACTTGTCAAAAAATAAGTAACAGACACAGTTATATACAAATAAAGCCATTACTGAATCTGCAGGAGTCAAATGAGCTATACAAGGTGTTAATTAATTTTGCATTTCTAACATTTCAGTCAATATTTTTTGGAAGTGAACACCCACATGAAGAAAAGAAATGTAGCCACATGTAGCTATTAGGTACAAAAAATAGTCCTACTATACAAATACAAAACTTTTCTTGGATAACATTTATATTTTCCATTAGCATCTGGCTCCTTTTTCAATAAAGTTCAGTACTTGTGACAGCCTTTCTTTCAGAAATGTGAAGGCTTCCTTGCCGTGAGCATTTCAAATGTTCAGAAATACCAACTGTGATTCAAATGATTTATAAGGTCATCACCCAAGAAAAGCCATGTATACTGAATTTTCAAGCAGCCAAAGAGAAAATATAAGAACAAATGTGTGTGTGTGTGTGTGTGTGTGTGTGTGTGTGTGTGAGAGAGAGAGAGAGAGAGAGAGAGAGAGAGAGAGAGAGAGAGAGAGAGAGAGAGAGAGAGAGAATGTTTGGAAAGGTGGCTTCTAGAAATTAGTAATAAATAACAGAAGTTAAATGTGGGCTATGAAAGACAGAACTTAACTCCTAGGTATTTCTTTAGCCTTCCACAGCAGCCAGCATACAGCATAGTAGGTGCTCAATAATAATTTGCTCAAGGTATAAGTAAAGAAAATTGGGTCTGTCTATAAAGTAAAATACCCACAACTAAAGATCCCCTTTAGAAAAGGACAACCTGATCTACTTTGTTATTAATAATATTACCAACTGACATTTGCTTAGTGCTTACTATGAATCAGACAGTGGGATAGATGCCCTACATGGTTGACCTGATTCAAACTTTAAAGCCATTCTATGCAGCAATTTAGGTTATTAAGTATGAAATGTCCGATTTCCTTAAGTGCTATTGAGAGTTGATATCTCTGACATTTCAGTTTGACATGTCTTGTTTTATTTTTATTGTGATGATTCATCCTCATGGTTTGAAGAGCAATGTTAGGCTTGTGATTATCTTTCAAAAAAATTTTAGAGCAATTTTTATGAAACCATGGTTGAGTCAAAATTTCTGTTGTTTTCAAATATGAGTTCTGTTGTGGAACCAGTGCAGCACAGACCGATCAAAATATCAATAAGTGTTTGGGAAGGATGTGGCTAATGAATGCACAGTATGTCAGTGGTTTGGGAAGTTTCATTCTGATTATTTTAATCCTGCAAATGAGCCACATGGGCAACCTGAGACCAAGGTGGATCATGATGGGCTTAAAGCTATAGTGGAAGCAAATCCATCTCAATGTTCATGAATTAACAGCAAGGTTTGACATTACTCTTCCAACAATATCGGACCATTTGAAACAAATAAGCAAGATGAAGAAGCTAGATAGATAGGTTTCACATGAATTAAATGAGCATCAAAAGAGAAGTTGTCTTAAAGCTTGTCTTTCTTTGTTGTCATGACATAAAGGCAAATCATGTATATATCCTGTAGATGTATAGTGAAAAATGGATTCTTTTTGACAATTGCAAGCATTCAGCATAATGGTTTGATAAAGAGGAAGTGCCAAAACACAGTCCAAGATCAAATATTCATCAAAAAAAGCTAATGGTGTCTGTTTGGTGGTCCAGGGCTGGTATTATCCACTACAGCTTCATAAAATCTGGTCAATCAATTACAACAGATGTCTACTGCAACTAATTGATGAAATGATGAGGATGCTTGCTATTAAGCAGCCGAGTTTGGTCAACAGAGACAGGCCAATCCTCTTGCAAGACAACACTTAACCACATGTCTCACAAACAATGCTGCTCAAACTACAGAGGCTGGACTTGGAAACTCTGTCATCCATCACATTCACCAGACCTTGCTCCAACTGACTACCACTTCTTCCACGCTTTGGATCCCTTCTTGCAAGGAAAACTATTCAATTCTTAACAAGTTGTGGAAAATGTCTTTTGTGATTTTGTCGCCACTCTCTCTCCAGGCTTCTTTGCTGCTGCCATAAACAAGCTATCGTTAAGAAGGCAAAGCTGTGTTGATACTTTAGGTGCATGGTTTGATTAATTGTACTGCTTCTTGTTTGGGATATATATATATGTATATTTCGAAATTGGACATTTCATACTTAATGGCATAATACTATCACTGTGCTAATTCACAGATGAAGGAAGGTACTCACAAAGTTCTGAGGAGCAACTGAGAGTTGCTGTGCCTTCTTCCTGGAGCCCCCTACCCCTATCTCTTCACATGGCTGGCTCTTTCTCCTCTGCCACATCCCAGGTGAAATACCACCTGCTCCCAGAGGCCTGCACTGACTACCCTTGCCCCCACCTGGTGCACTCCATCCCATTTTCCTCACAGCACTTTCCCAACATGTTTTCATTGTTTTTGTGTGTTTTTATTTAAATAGTTTATTTATTCATGCTCTACCCTCCCCATCAGCATCATCATTCCATGAGAGTGGTGCATGACAAGAAGAAATGATGTTATATATCAAATATCACAGTGCTAGTAATAAGTGGAGAAGGACTCCAACAGGTACTTATGTGACTCCAGCCCTGAGCTGTTGAATCCCCAGCAATGCTGCTTATTAATTTTCTCATGTTTCTTTTTTTACTGAGTGCGTACTATATTCCAATCACTTTTCTGCGCAGGAAAAAAAGCAATGATGAACAAGGTAAAAAAAAAAAATACCTGAACTTACAGTGTGATGGGGATAAAAAACAAATGAACAGTTAGTTACAGAGCAGTAAGTGCCACAACCAGGGGAGTGCATGAGCTGCAGGGGACCCAGAATGGGGACAGGGAGGGGTCAAGAGATGTTGCCCAGAGGAAATGATGTGTCAAAAATAAGGGAAAGGGCCGGCGTGGTGGCTCACGCCTGTATTCCTAGCACTCTGGGAGGCCGAGGCGGGCGGATTGTTTGAGCTCAGGAGTTTGAGACCAGCCTGAGCAAGAGCGAGACCCCGTCTATACTATAAATAGAAAGAAATTAATTGGCCAACTATAAATATATAGAAAAAATTAGCCGGGCATGGTGGTGCATGCCTGTAGTCCCAGCTACTTGGGAGGCTGAAGCAGCAGGATTGCCTGAGCCCAGGAGTTTGAGGTTGCTGTGAGCTAGGTTGATGCCACCGCACTCTAGTGTGGAGTAGTCTGGTTTTAAGATAGTAGTCACCTGCAAATGGGTACTACCAAGAGGGACAGAAAAAAGATAAGCATATTTGAGAGAAGTTGTAAAGATATTTAGGAAGGAGAATGGATAGGACTGGATTGATTTTATCTAAAGGAAGTGAGGAAGAAAGGAAAGAGTAAAAGATAATATCCAAGCTGGAGCAGCCAGATGCCAACACTGAGACAGGAAAAACAGGAGGGAAACTAAGTCCCCCCGGGGCAGTGAGGGGGTAGTGGAGTATGGCGGTGTATACAGCAATGAGCACAGAAGGAACGTGGCAGGTTTGAGATTTCTGTTGGACTTCCAAATGGCGAGACCCAGTATGATGTTTTATAGGGCCTAGAGTTCAAGGATGGGTTCTGAATAGGAGCTGTGGATTCTGTTTTTACCAGCACACAGATGCTCACTGAGCCACTTGAGAGATGAGTGGCCTAAGGGAGGCACATAGAAGGAAGCCTGAGGAACAATACTCAAGGGAAGTATAGAGAATTAGGAGCTTTAAGAAGAGACAAAGAAGAGCAATCCAGAGGACAGGGAGAAAAGCAGGAGATGCCACAGATGTCAGGAAAAGAGGATTCTAGACAGCGAGGAGCCCCAAAAGTCCAAATGTGTTGTGCAGTACATGTGTATTTCACACTGACAGAATGAGGCAGAGGTCAAAGTCACTGACATTCTGGGACTGAATGGTCAGTGAGTTGGGGCCAGGATGATGACAGGACAGGCATGGACGTGACAACTGTGTGTCTAGTGCTTAAGACTTTAATGAATGGCCTCTGGGTGTTCACGGATGACTATGATGCAGGGACACAGAGAGTATGGCCAGAGGCATGAGCCTCGCAGGGCAGGAGCTTTTCCCGTGGATGACAGCGCAAAGGAGTGCACAGCAATGTGCAGTAGAGATTAGCATATCTGCCTCCCAGCCTAGAAACACTCAGTTGGCCTTGAAAAAGTGTTCCTGACACATAGGACTACACGAGCCCTGTTTCATCCCAAGACATAATTTATTCAACTCAGTACAAAGGATAAAAATGAACTTTATATAAAGTTCTAAATTTTTAAATCTTTTTATATCAGAAAAATATATGTGTGCCCACTACTTGAAATATTTCACAGAAAATTTCCACACATCTCAATACCCTAAATAAGAATAGCTGTGATTGGATATTCTCAGTGATTTCAAAATCACTAGATTTTGAAAAAAATTGTATCATATTAGCTCCAAACTGACAGAAGGATCTGGATGGAAGACAAATCTCTCTTTTAACTGATTTGTATCTCTTAGAGCTCTGAATGTTTGTCTCACTGCTTTCTAAAAACACCTAATTCATTAATGACATCCTAGCAAATAAAAAGACATTTCCTCTGCTCTTGGTAGGTTTCTTTAAAAATATTCTGATACAGAGGATTGGATGCCTAGTCAGATATTTTAGTCGACTGAGTGGAACTTCATCTTGGAAATGATAAAGATCATAACTTCCTACCTTCCAACGAAGCTCCCTCCTCTTTTCCTGAACTGGCACCTGTTCATGTTACAATTAGAATCTTTAAAAGATGATTTTATGTTTAAACCTAGGTGCTCTATGTTATCAATTAAGTACTTTATGTTTAGGAGTTGTCTTTTCACACAACAATTTTTACCCTTGGTCTCTATAAATATAATTTTTAACTATTAATAAATCAGCTTCTCTTATGTTTGTATAAAGTAACGAATTCCAAGATCACAGATTCTTCTTCAAAATCACAGACAAAAACAGAAAAACCAACTCACATATATTAAAACAAAGTTTATAATTACAATTGATAACATATAAGTGAGTTACTTTTCCCATCATACTCCCATGACAAGAGAGAGAGGCATTTGAGTCGGGCAGTGCCAAAAATGAAAATAAGTAAGTTTCCTCTAACACATCACATCAACGTTCATCATAGTACCCAAGAAAAGAAGCCTCCCAGCTCAACACAGGAGAGTTTATTTGGATCTAGAATTTGCTTTCCACATATCTCAAAAATCTTCATTATCAAATAATTTTAGGCACATGTGAAAATCAGTAATGACTCCATACTCTAGTCTGAGCTTAATTTAGGATCTTTTAAAAAAAGCAGTAAGGGTAGATGTTCTAGCTTCCAAGAGGCCTAGGAATCAGTCAGATAGAGTGATTCTGCTATCCTTCATGGTTGCTTACCTCTGTTCCACCCACCACTTCCACCCCATGGCTTGGTGCTTGCTAACAGAATCCTGTTTAATGGGGCCATGTGTCTAGCCCCAGGACAATGACCACATGACTGCTCCCTGATCTCCCAACTTCTCTTACATTTGAGGGTGCCCACAAAATGCAACTGGGGCCAAAGAGGCATAAATCAGAGGTTGGTGATTTTTGCTTTTGTGGTGGGAAGTGCTGAATGTAATTATATGTTCTTCCTTTTTCTTCTATGAAGATGGGCATAATAGCTGGCACATCTTGTGGGCAAAGATGCAGCAAGTATATAAAAGGGGATTATCACAGTAAAAAAACAGGACAGAAAAGGAGAATGCATACTAATCTCTGATGATAATTTGAACAACTGAACTGATACCATAAAAATCCTATCACTGGATGTTTTATTTTATGAGAAGAATAAATGTCTACTCATGTAGGACTTTTAGGTGCATTTTCTGTTATGTGAAGCTAAATACATTCATAAGAGATGAATCTTTTATTATATTCTCGCATTGGTTACATAGATTTTAGCACTCTGTGTATTAGATTTTTTTTCTTTTTTCTTTTTTTCCCAACTGTCTGAGCAGATATGGACCTTTTCCCGCTCCAACACCCTGTGGAGTGTAGCATGAGGATGGGTTCTACCAGCCTTAAGAGCTGCCCCAGCCCTTTCCCTCTCCCAGGACATAAGTTCTTGTGTACAGTGAGGAGAGTCCTAACTCCCTACTTCATCTCAAGTGAGCTCACTGGTCAGGCCCCACATTCAACTGCCAGCCAGAACAATTTGGCACCAGGCAATTCTTACAAACATTTTGAAAACATATATTCCACTCTTTGCAATAATGTAAAATGTATCTTTCAGGGAATGGCACACACAAATTTTAGTGTAGCTTATTAAATAATAACAGTTAACAGAACCAGAATAAATTTATCTTTTTTTCAAGGGAGAAGAAAAAAATATCACCTGCAAGTTCACAGAGTTCAAAGGATCCACAGTCTTCTAAAGTAGAATTTGGTCAGAGAAGTAAAATCAGCCTCTCCCTTGAGAAGGCCCAAAGGGATAGCCATGTCACTGGGGGAATTGGCTTCATTAAGGCAAGGGGTAAAAAGCAATGTTCAGAAGTTCCAGGGAGTCTGGAGACAGTTCGAAGTCAAGGGAGCAGTGCAGGGGAGAACTGCGATGGGAGACAAGCATCCCAGGAGCAGGTTATCTTCCAGGTAGGTTAGAGCACAAGGCTGGTTCAGAGGCTTCCAGGAAGCCAGTTGTAGTCTCAGGGCTTAGAGAGCCAGCCCTAGGGGGTATACTTGGGGGCATGAGAGGAAGTCTGGTGATAGATCCCTTCTCCTGCTCTATACTGTTGATGAAAGCCCTGTGGAAATAAGTGGAATTTGATCTTTCTCTTGTGTTCCCCAGTGCCTAGTAAATTTGAAATCAATGTGCTGATAAACATAAGTGCTATGCCCTACTTTTGTTCTCTTCTCCCACCAAGTAGGTATTTGCCTATGTGGCATACCTACCACTGAGAATGGGAAATGTCTCCATCCCAGACAGGTGTCTTGAATAGCTTTTTAATGTAATTTAATTTATTTATTCATTCATTCATTTTAGCCTTTACTAAAATTTTTAGCTATATAACTGCACATATAAAAAATAAAATAGAAACGAGTATGATCTAGATCATGATAATCATAGACAAAATTCAAACAGTGGACAATGGCTCAAAATGAAATTACAAAAACTTTCCTGTCTCTCTTACTCTCTCTCACCAATGGGAACCATTGTTATTAATAGCAGCTTATTGTGCTTGTATCCAGATTACTCCTCTCCCCCCCAAAAAAAACTTAAACATCTAGCTATATTCTTTAATTTTATCTAGAAAATTAAAGACTTGATGAGTCTGCTTGCTCATCAAATCTCTAAAGTATGTATACATACCCTCAACCAATAACTGCAAACACCAGCATCTCATTGGACAATGTAACAACCTCAAGTGTCTGGGTTCTTGGAAACTTGATTAAATAAAATGATATTATTTCGAGAAGTTAAAATTTATCACCTTTGCATAATCTTAGTTTTTATGCTTACATCAAACAAAACAGGACATGAGTACAGATTTGAATATATTTATTGCCTTCACCATTTACTAAATCATCTTCATTTGGTTTCTTTACAGATCTAGAATGCTACAGCCAGTGGTCACTAACATTACAAAAAGAGAGACAACAAAGCACTGGGTTACCTCCTGATAGAAGTACACAACACTGCCTATGAAGTAGTCTTCCAAAAAATCAAACCTGATTCTGTTCAAGTCTGTAGATCAATTACCAATTTGGAGAACTTATGAATGCCAAAGAAATATATTAAACACACCACAGGAATGCAATCAACAGAATGCAGACTGTTGGAAACGTTATAAGACAAATTATTAGGTTTCTTCAACAAATAAATTGGTAGAAATAAAGGGCTGTGGGAGAAACTACATATTAAAAAGACACAAAATATAGCAACCAATCAGATTTATAAACCTCATATTGATTAAAGCAAACTGCAAAAGAAGTGAGGCAATCAAAGAAATTGGAACATTGGCTCTTACTTGATGATCTTTAAGAAGATGTTTAGTTGCAGTCGTGATACTACATTTTTTCCCAAAGGAGTGTTTTTCCTTTAGAGACACATACTGAAATATTTATATAAAATGATATGATGTCTGCAATTTGTTTCCAAACACTCCAGGAGGGAGGTGGAAGAAGGCATAAGAGTAGATAGAACAAGATTGTTCATGAGAGTTAAAATAGTTGAAACCAAATGATAGCAATGTAGGATTTAATACTATACCAGTCTGAAAATTTCCATAATAAGAAGTTAAAAACAAAAACATGCATAAAATGGAAAAATCACAGATGAAATAAAAATTGAAAATTAAACTCTTAAAAAAGTTATTATGCTATAATATGCTATGTAGTTATTTTTTACCCCAAAAGTTCATGTTAGAACTTAGACCAACAAAACTGAGCAAGGTCTGCTCTTAAAAATTAAATAAATATATAAATCTTTATAGAATTTATTCTAGCTTCCTACACATTCAGTTTTGTTTTTTTTTTTTAACTTCCAGTTCACATTAATGGGATATTAGAAAGAGACAATCAAAAGAATTTGGAGTGGCACTGTGATCTGAGCATATTTGTTCCTTGGTGAAAAGAATTAAATTAAGTAAAAGTAACATTAAAAAAATATTTTCTTGCCAGGTCATTATTTTTAAAAAAGAGAAAAATGTGAAACTAATCATGGATAATGGCAAGAAACCAAGAACTTTGAAGAGTAGGTGTTAAAGGAGCTCTGAGATAAAGCTGAAATAACTTCAGTAATTTATGTAGATGATACAATGAAGCTAAGAATAGGGAATGTGTGTAATGGAGTCAGGTTAATTAGAAGGAGGGAAATGATTTTAGAAGAGCACACTGAGTTCAAAATTGAAAGCAATACTAAAGAAAGTAGAAATGTAGACATTTTAGGAGGAAAAAATTCTAAGAAAAAATCAAATGTTAAGGGTATTTGAAATGTTGAAAAGATGAGGAGAAGAAAAATGCCAAGCTGCCCTGCAAATACAAAGGTTTGAAAGATGACTATGGGCAGACAGCACCTACTTCAGAACTCTTCAGGCTGGGGGGTGGGGGGAGGGCCGAATGCCATGGTGTGGAAGACTGACCTCTTTGGAGTCTAGACACATTTCAAACACTCCTCAGTCCCTCTACAACAGCATACGCTCCACCAGTGGAGGATAATAATTCTGCAAAACATAATTCAGTCATGTTCTGAACCTTCAAATTGCATGTTGCAGCTAATAGAAGTATTAATGCAATTGTCAGAGTCACAGTTTAATTTTTCATTGCACAGAAGCCTAAGTGGCAAGAAGTTTAAAATGGAGCAAAAATGGATAATGCACATTTTATCTTGATTGTGTCATGAATACAGAAGAAAACTCATCCTGCTCCTCTCATACATGCCCACATAGACCCACAGACCCTCAGACACTGAACACAGACTCAGCTGTACTCTCATCACATCAGTTCTAGATATTGAGGCTACACAGTTCAAAGAGTATGGCCTTTGACTCAGGCAGACCTCAATTCTTGTCCTAAGTCTGCCACCCACTAACTGTGTTATTGCAATAATAATCCTTAACTTCTCATCACCTACTCCATAGGATAGTTATAAGGATTAAATGAGATAACAATTTCAGAGTACTTTAGCCTAGATTCTGGCACACACTAATTGGCGGTATTAGTTATTTTTCTTAAGAGGGAAGGATCCTCCCATCAGACTCAGAAACATGGTAAAGAGTTCATAGGTGAAGCTGAGAAACTATAGTTATTGAAGCCAGTGGTCTATGTCTCAGCAACCTCCAATATCTCTGTCTAGGTGATACCAAGAACGTTGCTTGGGGAGATCTTACTAGAGATGATATGAACCATATATTCAAAAGGGAGATTTACCTATTTGGTGTGATTTGGGGAACACGCAAACTATTCTTCTGTCAGTGTGCCATCTTGCCTAAATTTCTCTCATCAAGGACAAACTTTTTTGGGAAAAAGATCTGATTGAACTTTTCTAAAATATGAATCATAATACAGCATATATTTATTTTTAATCCTCAGTACCTAGCATAATGTCACATAAAGTATATGAGGTTAAAAAATTATTCTTAAAATTTTATTGGATAAATGTATACCATACATATACTATGCCTCAGACACTGTGCAAGGCTTTCGGGAGACAACAGAAAACAAAATACATGAAGTTATTGCCTTTACAGAGATTCTTATCTAGGGAATAAATGAATTAATTCATTTATGAACTAATAATAGAACCATTTAGAAGTTTGGACCATATGACCTTCAATTTTTGCTAATGTTTTACAATATATATTTGATACACCTTCTGATATAGTTTGTCATAATTGTATTAATTACTCTAAAATACATGGCAAATAAATATACTAGTAAAAAGACCCAAAATGAATTTTTCTTGAAATACATTTAAAAATATCTAATACTCCCCACCTCCTATTCCAGTCTTACTCCATTCTGACAACTGCTTCACCAGATAAGCCAAATGTGATGATTTTCAGATGTTCTTCAGGCTTATTTTTCAATGCAGGGATATGTTCTTCTCCAAGACACATTTATGACTGAGTTGCCTAAGCTGAATTTGGAGAAAAGGGAGCAATGGGCTTAGGCAGAGGTAATAAAAACCATTCTAAAATATAAATAGGGTATTACCTCCCACAAAACCATTAAAAGTATTAAAGACAAAAGAAGAGGGCACTATGTCAGGGAAAATTGTGAAAGCCAATTAAATAGACCAAAAGATTACAGGGTATCATCGATAGAAAACAATGCAATGTTACGTACCCAGTTAATACATACCCTGTGTTATCTAATTCTATGGAGTTCGTGCTTTTCATTGTCTTTAGCTATTTTATAATTCTGTACAGATAGACATTTACCTGCAGAAAACTTATAGTAATACAAATGATAATTCTTGGTTAGAGGCATGCAAATTAATTCTGTCCTGTGGAGGTTTGATTGACTTCTTTCTCCCACTGTTAAAGAAGCCAGTTTTGCATCTAGTAAGCAAATTTAAATCAGCCTTTCTGATGAGCTTATGTATTAGCTGACTTTTTAGATTCTCCTTTGTATCAACCAATTTTACAACAACTTTTCCAGTTCCTTCACTAATTAGTGGGTAAAATAAAAATTTGATGTATTTATTTTATATTTGTGTAATGTAAGAGTCATGATTATAGCTTCTTTTAACATTTATCCTTTACCAGCAGTGTGCAAACCAAATGAGAAATCCCCACTGTGGTCTTTATAATTCCTTTCTCTTAAGAGAAGTGAAGACTGAGACAAGTTGATCCATAGAAAGTATTATTTGATCTCATTAGATCAAATAGAAATGCATTTCCTATGGGCATGGATTTGATAAAGCAATCATTTTACCTTCCTGAGTGGAGTATGAATGGGCATTTCAGAAGTCCTGGAGGAATTACGCTTTGCCTGTGGTGGAAAAAATAATTATATTAGCCTCAAACCATCACCACAGTCTCATTTCAAATAACTATGAGGAACTATAGGCATATAAGCCAGTAGGTACTTATCGTATAGATCTATTTAGAGATGTTCATCTAGAGAAATGAATCAAATTTTATTAGTTTACTGACAGAAATTTCACATCAACAAAAGTTATGCCCACATCCAAGTGTACTTTCCTCACTTTTAGAAGTTACAGTGCCACATTCTCTTCAGTTCTTTTTTCATCATATGATAAAGTCATTCTAAAAGTAAAACAGCATTTTTAATATGCTCATAACATGTGATGTGCTACACCTAAAATAATTTATGTTGCTACTAAATTCCCATTACCATGTCATTATTCATGGATTGGTTATTGCAAAAATTGGACTTGGCTAATGATTTGAGACTGGCCATGTGACAGGTCTGGGACAGTGACTCTACAGAGAAGACAACACGTAACGAGGCCCAAAGACCATACCCAAGGCCCCTAGATGAAATCAATATACTCAAGTTAGATAAAAAGATCAGACTTATAAAAATGGATTTTTGCAAATATAAAGCATATTAATTCCCAGAAGATACTACTATTGTAGGTCTGAAGATTTGAAATGTTATAAATGAAGAAACTGAGATGGACATACCTAGAAAGATGTGGAATATGTGATTACTTAACAACCACGCTTTTCTCATTATATTTAATAGAAGCACAGCCTCACCAAGGGCCTAGAAATCCATTTCACTTTTGTCTACATCTAATTCTCCATGTAATGAATAATTTTGCTTAATAACTTCCAAGGCCCTCTGAGGTATTTAGAAAGTGTATATTTTGAAGTACTTTGCAGTTTTTCATAAAACTTCAAAGCAACTAAAAAGTTTTAGACAGTGGATTTTGAATAAACAAAAGAAACCCTTGAATGCAAACATACCCAGGAAAATGAGTTAAAATATTTTTCTTATCATTTAAATCATTTTTTAAATACAGCATAGTCAGGATAAATGATAGAAAGCCTAGTAAAACCCTCGGGAGCCTGAGTAAAAACAACTCTGTACAAATGTGTCAAAGGATATAGTGAGGAAGATGTGAGCTCAGCGTCAGATGGGCCAAGTCTAAGGTGAAAATTCCATAAGGTTTATGAAAATGTAGCCCTGGAGCTCAGGAGGGATGTCAGGATAGAAAACATAAAACTGAACTCTGAAGCCATAAAAATTGTTACATTCAAAATTGATAGCATATTGGAAAGGAAAACACATGAAAGTGAACACTGAAGAAAACATAAAATAAAAGAGTGAACCCAGAAATGAAGCCATATACCTACAATCAACTGATCTTCAACAAAGCAGACAAAAGCATACACTGGGGGAAAAAACACACTATTCAATAAATGGTTCTGGGGAATATTGGAGAGCCATATGCAGAAGAATGAAACATGGACCCTTATCTCTCATTATATACCAAAATTACTTCAAGATGGATTAAAGACTTAAATGTAAAACCTGAAACCATAAAAATTCAAGAAGAAAACTTAGGAAAAACTCTTCTGGACATTGGCCTAGGCAAAGAATTTATGACTAGGAGCCCAAAGCCAAATGCAACAAAGACAAAAATAAACAAATGGGACTTAATTAAGCTAAAAAGCATCTACACAGCAAAATAATAATAAAATAATAATGATAATAATAACCAACAGTATAAATAGACAAGCTACAGAATGGGAGAAAATATTTCTGAGCTATGCATCTGAAAAAGGATTAATATCTAGAATTTACAAGGATCTCAAACAACTCAACAAGAAGAAAACATATCCATTAAAAAGTGGACAAAGGACATGCACAGATATTTTGCAAGAGAAGACAACATACAAATAGACAGCAAACATATGAAAAAATGCTCAACATCACTAATCATCAGAGAAATTCAAATTAAAACTACAATATGATACCATCTTACTCCAGTTAGAATGGTGATTATTAAAAAGTTTTGGGCCGGGCGCGGTGGCTCACGCCTGTAATCCTAGCTCTCTGGGAGGCCGAGGCGGGTGGATTGCTCGAGGTCAGGAGTTCGAAACCAGCCTGAGCAAGAGCGAGACCCCGTCTCTACTATAAATAGAAAGAAACTAATTGGCCAACTAATATATATAGAAAAAATTAGCCGGGCATGGTGGCACATGCCTGTAGTCCCAGCTACTTGGGAGGCTGAGGCAGCAGGATTGCTTGAGCCCAGGAGTTTGAGGTTGCTGTGAGCTAGGCTGACGCCACGGCACTCACTCTAGCCTGGGCAACAAAGCGAGACTCTGTCTCAAAAAAAAAAAAAAAGTTTTAAAAAAAATAGATGTTGGTGAGCATGCAGAGAAAAGGGACTGCTTATATACTGAGGCTGGGAATGTAAATTAGTACAATCTCTATGGAAAACAGTCTGGAGATTCCTCAAAGAACAAAAAATAGAACTATCATTTGATCTAGTAATTGCACTACTAGGTATCTACCCAAAAGAAGAGAAATCATTATATAAAAATTATACCTGTACTCATATGTTTATCACAACATTTGTCATAATAGCAAAGATAAGGAACACATCTGTATATCCATGAATTGATGATTGGATAAGGAAACTATAGTATATAGCATGGAATACTAAGAAGTACATACATAATACATACCTAAAAAATACATACATAAAAAGTACATACATAAAAAGAATGATATCTATCTTTTGCAGCAACATGAATGGAACTGGAGACCATTATCTTATGTGAAATAACTCAGAAACAGATAATCAAACACCACATGTTCTCACATAAGTGGGAGCTAAATAATGAATCTACATGGACACAGAATGCAGAATAACAGATTTTGAAGACTTGAAAGGGCAGGAGGATGGAAGAGTGGGAAAGGGGTATGGGTTATGTAAAAAGCCAAGACTTCCCCACATTGCAAGACATCATGTAACAAATCTGAACTTGTACCACACAAATCAATAAAATTTGTTTAAACAGTGAACATGGGTAGACAAGCCATATAATAAAATATGGTACATGTATACCATGGAATACTACTAAACTACATAAAACAATGGTGATCTAACAATCTCTTATACTATCCTGGATAGAGATTGAGCCCATCCTTTTCCATCCTCACAAGGATGGAAAAACATGCACCACATGTACTTGCCATCAAATTGGTACTAACTAATCAACACTAAGATGCTCACATAGTAGTAATACTCACTGGGGCCTGGTCAGGGGGAAGAGTGGGAGGTTTGGGGGTGGAGAGGATGGAAGGGTAAACCCACAACTAATACAAGTGGAGCACACTGTATGGGGAAAGGTCACACTTGTAGACCTGGCTTGGGTGAAGGAAACACATTTCATGTAACCAAAATGTTTGTACCCCTATAATATCCTGAATTAAAACATTTTTTTTCAGAGAAGGACTGAGAAGAGACATAGAAGGACAACAATTCCACAATTTTCCAAAGCCAAGAAAGGGAGCAGAGATTCAATGACCATGGAAAATGAAGGCAGAGTTCCGTCCATACCCCACTGAAATCTGGCAATCAGGTTCCACAAATTATGGGATTATGGAGATTTTCTGTCAGGAAATGAAACATGTTACTCTAGTCCTTGCTTCCTAAAAGCCAGAGATAGCAATTCTCTATTTTCACTCAAAACAAGAATGTGTAATACATTTTTTTAGTTCGGGCAAATATACATGACACCTGCACTTTCCTGCTGTACGAGATCAACCTGGGAGCACCTGGAAAACAAATGTAAAAATGTTTTTTCTCTTTTCTTGTTTTGTCTTAAGGAGAAGATTTCGATCAGAAAATAAGAAATTGAGATTAGGGTTTAGTATGCTGCAAGAACAATGTATCTGCCATCACTCTTGTTGAGAAACAAAATCTTTATTTATGAAACAACATATTTATACATATTTTATGTAACATATATAAAAATATTTTCTAAAGTGTAGATTCATTTAAGGCTAGTAAATAATGAAATAAAAGTAATCACATACAAATGTTAAAAGTGCCAGGAATAATCCTGAAAAACTGTGGTGGTGAGTGGGGAGGAGAGTGGAACAGGTTTTTTAAAAATAACCCAAAGGTTTCTCCTCTACAGTTTGGCAGTATAGAGAGGTGGTTAGCAGCCCTTAGTAAAATAAATCCCAGAGTTTAGACAGGCTACCTGCAGACATTTACAGAGCATTATTTAAACAGACAGCAGGCTCTTGTGCTACTTAGCTGCTGTTTATTCCCAGAATCTTCCTTCCCTGGCCAGGTCACCATACGAACCAAACAGTGCTCAGACATAATTATTCCCAAGGCAACTGTGCAACAGAGAGCTGGAAATGAGAGTCTTGGTTGAAGCGTGTTCTCCTGATGTAACAAACGCCCGTTTGTATCTCTCTGCACACCCTCCTGTAACATTTGCACACACTGAATTGTGCCAGAGTCCTGCCAAAGCTTCAGGTGCAGGTAGTTGCTTTTTCTTTCTTTCTTTGTAGACTGGGATGGGTAAGGGGCATAAATGGAGGGGAGGTGTGATGGGGTGCCACAAGTACCACTGTGAGACCTAGAATGTTTCCCAAACAGAAAAGAAGTAAACATCACTAAAGAAAGGATTCCTAAAGCCATTGTGCTTGTTAAAAAAGACATACAAAAACCCATGAGGGCAAAATAACAAGCCAGCATTCAATTCATTTTCCAAATCCTTCCAAGGGTTTAAAATGGTTAAAATAAAGCCCCACTACATCTTTAACTATAGAACAATATATCCCTTATCTAGTTTTTATGACCGCCTCACACAATTTTTATTCCGTTTAGAACCCTGGCTGTCTGGCTTCTGCCGTGAACTCAGGCAGTGCAGGAGCCTGGCTCCATGCAGCCCTCGGGGTCCAGGCTCTGCCAGTGCACGAAGGTGAGACTGTTGTAACAAAGTCCTGCCAGTGGCGAAAACACCTATTGGCCCAGATCATTGTAGAAAGTTCACTGTGCAGAATTCTGTTTTATCTTGACACCCTTGTGTGTGATCCTTAATAAATCAAGATTTTATTATGTGAATACTAAATGGCATGCTATTTTAAAACACTAAATTAAGGCAATGTGGTGCCACAACATTGGGAGGAAAAAGCAAATCTATATGATACTCTTGCAGAGTAAATATGGAATATCAGCACAGACTAATTTAAAGGCAAATATTGATTATGGTTTCACCAACAGCCCATCATCTTACAGACGACTTCATACCAACAATGCTTAGGGTCTCCAAGCATATGGCAGTATCATTAAGAAAGATAATCCCTGTTCTCCATCATTATTGCCCTAGACAACAGGTAACACTCCACACTCCCATGTTCACATCTCCTGTCTTCCCAATTAATGCTAAGACCACTTGTCCACAGCATCTCTTATATAAGTCCATTTCCCATGTACTCAGTGGATGCCTGTCCCATTGGGAACACAGTTTATTTATAGAAGAAAAAAATGAAGACTTTAAAGTCAGGAAGCCATAGTTTCAAGTCTCAATTCTACCACTTAGAAGATCTGCTACTAATCTTTCCAAATGGTATTATCTGTTATCTGCTCTCTTAAAAAGCCAAAGCCCAGGGATTCTGGTATGAGCAGGGGCCAGACTCCCTGGCACCTCATTGAGTAGAGACCCTCAAGAGTAGAGACCCATTGTCTCTACTCTTCCAGGTTGTGATGATCTGAGATTCATCTTTATATTCTATTTTGTTCCTTGTTAAGGGACTACTTACTCACTCTATGCTGCAGGGATCCCCTGGTATTCATGTGCAATAAAAAATAAAAACAATTAATCTATTATTAATAGCATTTCTTTTTTGAGACAGGGCCTCACTCTGTTGCCCAGAACAGTGTGCAGTGGCATCATCATAGCTCACTGCAACCTCAAACCCCTAGGCTCAAGCAATCCTCCTGCCTTAACCACTCAGAGTAGCTAGAACTACAGGCATATACCACTGCTCCTGACCTATTAATAGTATTTCTATTTGGCCCTAAATTATGAACTTAAGAAACTACTAGCCTTTGTTCTGTTTTCTGCCACTGTTTATGAAGTGTATATTATATGCTAGGCACTTTACACACATTATCTTGTTTCATCCTAACAAGAACACTATGGGGTGGATGCTATGCTCTTGTTAGCCCCAGTCTTCAGAGGAGGAAATTTAGACATTATAAGTTTACATAATTTGCCTCGTGTTAAAAATCTATCCAGTTGTTTCATCGAAATTCAAATTCAAATCATCCAAATCCTGAGCCTATATTTTTAACCACTGCCTTCTGTGAACTCAAAATAATAGTAATGAGCTGACTAAGAAGAAATGCTTTCTCACTGTGCACAGTAAGGAGATAGAGGAATGAGGAAGAATCAAAGAACACAGAAGAGTAACAACATTTTATCCAGAAGACTTAATTAGGAACAAGCATTATGTACAGATCAGTGTGGTAAATATTGGGAGACAAAGCACTCCAGGGGCTTAAATAACAGCTAAAGAGAGGACATCTCCATAATTATGTAGTTTCAGTGTGTGATAGAATCTTCCAAGTTCTGTTACAATGCTTATCGTAATGTACTATAACTGTCTGTGTTCACATACATTTCCCTATTAGGCTGAGCACGTGTTCAGAGTTCCATTCACCACTGTATTTGCAGAGCTTAGCACCATGACTGGCACACAGCAGATACTCAAATAATGTTGAATGGATGAATGCTGGAAACTTAATTGGTGTTTACAAATGCCAAACATTTAGGGATCTTCAGAGAAAGACATAAACCACAGATACCTGAAGCAGTAAAGTACCTTAAGGAAGTAGGTTTTTGCCTGGATCATGTAGAATGAGTGGAACTATAACTTCAGATAAGGACTGATTGAAAGATGACAAGCTGTCATTTTAATAGTGTGCCAGCTTTTCTCATCTAAACTTGCCCAGTTCTAGGAGCAAATGCTTAAAAAGACAATATTGTTTTATTTTAGGAGCTAGGTTGAATAATCCTGGGGCCACAGAGCTATGCATAAAAGATAGCAAATTTTGGCAAACTATACAAAAGAAAAATGCTAAAGTGAAAGTAATTAGAAAGTGTATTCCAAGAAAAAATCAAGAGTCTGTTTTTCAAGAATTTTCACTTCATGTAATTGCCTGTGGACTTTCTATTATCTGGTAAGAATATTGCAATGTTCCAATAGTCTTATAATTTAGATTTCTACCACTCTAATTCTAATGAGTGTTTAAAGAGTTTCATGGTCCTCTTATTATTACTTTAAAACATTCTCATAAAGAATACATGGTGATGCTACTTGAGTACCAACATACGTCTTCAGAGCTGCTCTTACCAACGGATACTGAGATTATAACAGAATACAATTTATTCCAACCTGAGAAGCATACTCAGAACAAGCCATTACTCTTCTGTATTTTTACACTTGATCTTAACCAAAAGGCTGAGAAATGATCTCCTCTGTATTTTTAATGTATCATTTTCCTCATTAAATTTTGCTGGCACAATCTTCCCACCCATATCCATTCTTGAATGACATAAATTTGTATTGATTGCTCATGGCAACCAATCCCTTAAAAGCTATTTTTGAGTTAGGTGCCCAAGTTCATATACGCACCATAATGTCTGGTGAAAATATTGAGTTGTCATACTCAGCCATGGATGTGGAGTTAGAAGATTTAGGAACCAAATTGGAAAAAAATAAGGGAGAAGATTAATATAATTGTTTTATGCCTTTGTTAACATAGATGGAATCATCATTTTCAATGCCAACATTTGGGGTGTCTTCATGATCATCAATCATTTCATTCCATGATTTTTACCTTTCAAAACATATTGGGACTATGATATAAAGAACTACAACAGGGTTTTTAGCCCTTGTTTGTGTCATGGACATTGTTATTTCAATAGAGTATGGGGATCCATTGTGTATTGCTGCTATGTGTATTGTGTTGTGTATTGCTGCTTTGTCTATTGTCCTCTTGCTGCTGTAACCGATTACAACAAACTTAGTGGCTTAAAACAATGTGTGATTGAAGTTCTGTAGGTCATAAGTCTAGTACAGGTCTCATAAGACTAAAATCAAAAGGTGGGCAGGCTGTATTCATTTCTGTAGGTTCTAGGACATAATCTGTTTCCTGCTCATTTGGATTGTTGGAAAATTTCTATTCCTTGCAGTTGTAGACCAAAGTCCCCATTTTCTTGCTGTCTGTACTGAATGACTTTCCCTCGCAGTCTTTGGCTCATGGTCACCTTCCTCCATCTTTAATGCCAGCAAAAACAGGCCCAGTTCTTCTCATGTCACAGCTCTTTGACCCAATCTTCTGCCTTTCTCTTCCACTTTTAAGGATTTATATGATTAGATTGGGGCCATCTGGATAATCTAGGATAATCTACCCATCTCAAGGTCCTTAACCTTAATCGCATCTGCAAAGTCCCTTTTAACAAATTCACAAGTACCTGAAATTAGTGTGAGGATATATTTGGGGCTATTATTCTGCCTACCACACCGCCTCATAGTAATTTTTGTATTATAAAATAAAAATAGATAGAATTAAAAAGAAAAGAATTATACCAAAATATAGTTAGTAAAAAATTTTTTAAATAGATTTGTCATATAGTTACAGATGTGCTTCCTCACTAATGCATTAAATAATAAGACCAAGTGGTGAGTCTACTAACTAGTGTATTTTCAAAGTATTGAGCATAAATTATATTGTATTTTATCAGTAAAAATTATAAATGTAATATAAAACATGTGTGAATGCTTCTCATTTGAGACAATGCAGACTTGAGAACAGGAAAAATTGCTATTGACAAAGAGAGCAGTAACTTAATGATAAAGGGGTTGATTCTCCAAGAAGACACAAAGTTCTAAATGTGGATGTAGTATCTAACAATAGAGTATCAAAATATATCAGGCAAAAACTGATAGAACTTCACGGTATAATAGACAAACCCACTATTATAGTTGTAGACTCTAACACCTGTCTTTCAATAATTGATAGATGAGGCAGGTAAGGATATAGTTGACCTGAATAGCAATATGAGTCAACTGTACTAATTGACATATATGGAATACCACATGCAATAACAGCAGAATACATATTCTTCTTGGGCTCACTCAAAACACTCAACAAGATAGAGCACATTCTGGGCCATAAAACATGTTTGACCAAATTTAAAAGTATAGAAATCGCACAAAGTATCTTCTCAGATCACAATGAAATTAAAACTAGAAATCAATAGCAGGAAGAAAGGTGTCTGGAAAATCATCAAATACTTGAAAATTAGACAACACACTTTTAAATAACACATAGGTCAAGAAAAATTGAACAATATTTGAATGAAAAGAGAATGAAAATATAACTTATCAAACCTTGAGGGATTGAGCAAAAGCAGTGGCTAGAAGAAAATTTGTAGCATTAAAGGTACATATTAGAAAAGATGAAAGATCTAAAACTACTAACCTAAGATTCTACTTTAAAAAGCTAGAGAAAGAAGAGAGAGTCCATAAATAGACCTACACAAATATAGTCAACTGATTTTTAACAACAGAGCAAAGACAATTCAGTAGAGAAAGGACAGTCATTTAAAAAAAAAAAAAAAAAAAGTAGTGCTGGAACAACTGAACATTTACATGCCAGGAAATGAATCTATACACAGACTTATACTTTTCACAAAAATTAACTCAAAATGGATCCTAGACCTAAATGTAAAATTCAAAGCTTCAAAGTTTCTTAAAGAATACATAGCAGAAATGTCTACATGACCTTGGATTTGGTGATGAAATTTTAAATGCGATACAATTAGCATGATCCATGAAAGGAGAAATGTGTAAGTTGTACTTTATTAAAATTTAAAACTCCTCTATGATACTCAAGAGAATGAGAAAAGAAGCCATTGACTTGAAGATATTATTTGCAAAACTTATATTGGATATAAGACCTGTATTCAAAATATACAAAGAACTTTCAACAATAAGAAAACCAACAACCCAATTAAGAAATGGACATTAGAAACCTCACCAAAGAAGATATATATAGATAGCAAATGGGAATAAGAAAATATAATTTATCATTAGTGAATTATACATTAAAACAAAAATAAGAATCCACTATACATCTATTAAAATGACTAAAATCTGAACAACTGACAATACCAGTTGCTGGTGAAGATGCAGAGCAACAAGAACTCTCAATCATTGCTATTCAGAATGAAAAATAGTGCAGCTGCTTTGGGTGACCATTTGGTAATTTGTTACAACACTAAATATAGCCTTACTATATGATCCAGCAACTGCACTCGTCAGCATTTACCCGACTGATTTGAAATCTTATGTTCACACAAAAACCTGCATGTGAATGATTATAGCAATTTTAATCATAATCACCAAAAGTGGAAGCAATCAAGATGACCTTTAATAGCTGAATGTACAAACTGTAGTACATCCATAAAATGGAATATTATTCAGCAATAAAAAGAAATAAGCTATTAAGTGACATAAAGACATGGGAGAATCTTAAATACATACTGCTAAGTAAAAGATGTTAATATTAAAAAGCTATATACAGTATTATTCAAATTTTAGAACATTCTGGAAAAAAGAGAAACTATGGAGACAATAAATGGATCACTGTTTTTCAAAGATTCAGTGGGAAGAAGGATTGAATAGGTGAAGCATGAGATATTTTTTAGGATGGTGAGACTACTCTGTTTGATACAACAATGGTGAATATAAGACATTAAGCATTTGTCAAAACTCAGAGAACTTATCAACTTCACTGAAAGGGATGGTGGAATGAAGTGCTGACTTAAGGGAGCACTGAACAAATAAAGGCAAAAGGAACTATAGTTAGCACTGTGCTCTACTTGATAAAGTTGATTCCTACATAGCTACAGGTTAACAGTGCTGAAATCACAATACACTTATACTGGAATTGAACAGTTACATAAATGGATGACGGATGGTGGGAGCTAAGTGGATAATGGAGTGGGAGGTTAAAGATAAGCAAGGAAAAGAGATCATATGTTAATGAATTTGAGTTGGATACATTAGTATGAACCAATATTTAGCTTAAAGATAGTTACATATGGAAATATTTATAGATATATATGCATTAGTATACAAGCATAAGTCTCCTTGCTCTGTAGAAAGCCTAGAAGCAATAAGACCCAAGTAGTAAGGAACAAACGTAGTACCCAAATCTTGATTTCGAATACCATTCTTCAATAAAAGGAACCAGGGCTCTTTAGAAAAATGGTTGATTATAGAACAGGGGCAAAAAATATGCAAGATGAGACTTGAGCATCTTATAGTGCTCAAGCAAACAAAGAAATAAAAAGGACAATGATGGAATTATGTCAAAGAGATATAAGAACCAACTAAAAAGTACCCAATGGCCAAAAGTAAGTAAACTATTATTGAATTATAACACAAAGTACAAAATAATATTCATGAATTTATACTAATGCAACTCAATGATTTGAATAATAAACAATAAGAACTAAAAATCTATGAGGAGGAATTCCAAATAATTTATATAGACTGAACATAAGAAAGTTGAACATAATGCCCTATCCCTTAAATGTGGGTTGCACATAGTGACTTTCTTCCAAAGATCATAGTATGAAAATGGAGGAAAAAGAAGCACCATCATCCCTTGGTATCCACAGAAAATTGGTTCCAGGACCCTGTGGATACCAAAATCCAAGGATGCCCAAGTCCCTTACATAAAATGGCATAATGTTTACATAAAACCTACACACATCCTCTCAAATACTTTAAATATCTAGATTACTTATAATACCGGATACAATGGAATTGCTATGTAAATAGTTGTTATAATTTTTGCTTTTTATTTGTAATATTTTTTTACTGTTGTATTATTATTTTTATTGTTGCTGAGAGTGATTGTTTATTTTGAATACCTGATTGGTTGAATCTGTGGACATGGAACCCACAGATACAGAGGGCTGACTATAAATTTAGAGAAGAGATACCAGACAAACATTGCCACAAGCCAGGTGATCAAGGTTAACATCAATAGTGATAAGTCATTTTGATGTGATATGATGAGAATGGCCCTTTACAACTGTAGTTACCTCACAAAAGCATATTACCCAAGTCTAATCATTAGAGAAACATAAGACAAATCCCAGTTATATAGAAAACTACCAAGCCACAAACACAATGGTGATCTAGCATCTCTTGTATTATCCTGGATAGAGCTGGAGCCCATTTTATTAAGTGAAGTATCACAAGAATGGAAAAACAAGCACCACATGTACTCACCATCCAATTGGTATTAACTGATCAACACTTATGTGTACATATAGTAGTAACGTACATTGGGTATTGGGCAGGTGGGGGTGAGGGGATGGGTATACTCACAACTAATGGATGTGGATGTGATGAGCACCGTCTGGGGGATGGACACACTTGGAGCTCTGACACGGGCAGGGCAGAGGCAATATATATAGCCTAAACATTTGTACCCCCATAATATACTGGAATAAAAATTAAAAAGAAAAAATAGATTCTACCTAGAATAACATCTAAATGTTATTTTAACATCTAAATGAATTCATATTCATGTGAATATACCAAAAAAAAATCATGTAAAAGTATATTCATTCAATTATTGTTCATAATAGCAAAGATTTAAATCATCATCAAGGTCCATTAATATAAAATTATTTGAATAAGTTGAACCCATATTGCTATATTTCTATGCAATAATATGTAATGGTTTTGAAGATATAACATTAAGCAAAATACGTGTATAGGATGCTATTACTGTGTAAAATTTTTTAAAGTGTGCATATGCACACATACTTTCATTGCACATCAACTCAAATGTACTTTGAAATAAAAAATGTTTCATTTTTATGTGTATTATGTCTTAGATCTGCAATTACTATCAGCCTTGAAGTAAAGAAAGATCTAATAAGTCAATAACACTTTAGCATGAATGATTTATACTACCTAATGTGTCAGTCCAGATAGGTTGGATTACACAGTAGTAAATAAATAAACTTATAATTTTAGAAGCCTAAAACAACAAAAGTTTGTTTCTTGCTTATGCTACATGACATACAATGTGGCCGTTCACCTCACTCATAATCCATGTGTCATTCCATCTTTTTCCTCCATTTATTTTCCAAACTTCTTAAAAATGTAATGACAGGCAAGGGCAAGGGTGTTGATATGACAAATCACAGTGGAGCAGCCTCATTTTCTCAGACATTATATTCATTTGTAGACCTTAGTAAGTCAGCCTTGGGCTTTGCATCACACCATTTTTGCTCAGTAATTCAAACTAACCGTAACTCCATCAACTGAACCATCGTGAGGCATCCTGGCTGTGAGGTGGGAACATGACAAACCATACACTGGTAGTGATACATATCACTTCCACTCACATTTTATTGGCGAGAGCCAATGCTATGGCCATGCCTACCTCCAAAATGATGGAGAAGTGGATTTTACTGTTTTTCCAGAAAATAGGGGAAAACCAGAATATTAATGGACAAGCCCTTAAATTTAAATGGCCTCTGTATCCTTAATCCCATCTACTACTACCTCCTGTAGGACCTTTTTATATAAGTCATTAATCTTTCTAAAACTTCCATCTCCATCCTCATACTGGTGCCAACCCCTCAATTTATAACACAATCAAATTTTCTCCCTTTCTAAGGTACAATTTAAAAAATTGTACCTTCACCTTTGGTCCTAATCTATCTATCATTGAATTTCTTTCCTCCATTTCTTGTCCAAACTTCTTAAAAATGTGACCAACACTCTGTCTTTACTTTCTCAACTTTCATCCACTTCTCAACTATTGCAATCTGGCGTCTACCACCTCTACTATATAAAAAATGCTGTCCCTAAAAACATCAATGTCTTTCTAATTATAAATTTCCATGAATGCATTTCACAGATTTTCTTACTGGAATATTGGAAAGACATCAATTTCTAGAAGATACTTCTGGATCAGTGGGTCTAGGTCTGGGGCAGTTGTTTGGACCAGAGAGTTCGTGTCATGGTAAGTCATGGTGGATTCTACTCTCTTCTTCTCAGACATTAGATTTAATTTGTATTCTCTCTCTCTTTCCTTAAAAAAATTTAGATTATCTGTAATTGCCTCTATCTTAGAAAATGCTTTCATCCAGATGACTTGGAGTGAGTCTTAGGAAATCTTAGATCTTACCAAGAACTCAAAAATTGTCCTCCTTTACTTGATCTGATTTTCTTTGGATGCACATTTCTTCATCATCTGAATAAAGCACAGACCAAGGATACTTGGTGTGAGCCTCAAAGATTAAAAAAAAAAATACTGCCTATTCTAAGTAAAAGAGTATTTAAGGCCCTTCTCAATGTGGACAAATACACCTATATTTCAGTCCTGCATTGTAGTTTGAGTCCAATACTCCACCTGGAAATAAAATGTATGGTTTGGGTGTGGTATGGTCTGGTCTTGTTTTCTGTACTTATTCCTCCTGAATTTTTTGAGGTTGTTGTGCCTAAGCAGAAGACAACTTGCTCAGAATCCCTGATTCTGACCAAATATGCCTTGAAAAATAATTAATAGAACTTTCTGAAGTACTTGATTGCACTAAGAACTAACTACCTTTGAAACTCCCCATTCCCTTGATGCCCAAGACTTTGATTTTTAAAAAGTAACTAGTGCCTAAGTGTCCTCTTTCTGTCTCTTTTGTGCCTACCCTCTGTTTTCTTTGTTTAGTTCTTCTTCTGTCTACTTTTTAAATATTGGTACTGGGATCTCTAACTTCTCTGATCACCACAATCTCTCCAGCCCTTGGAAAATTTCACCCACTAACATAGTTTTCTATTCCAAAATGTATATTTTCTGTACATATATCTCCTATAAAGTATAGTCTCAGTAAATAACTACTTTGCTAGACTATTCTCCTGGTTTTTCCTAAATGTGACTTGAACTCAGCATGTGTATACCTGAGTTCATGTTATCTTTATACTGCCCTCCTCTATCCCTAAATATCTTCTATTTGACCTCATAAAAATGCATTGAAACCATCACAAATCCTTTATCCCAACAACCATTGTCCTGTGTCAGAGTATGTCAGAATCTATATTAGTGCATCAACATCTTAACCACAATCCCGCGTCCATTTTTGTGTTGGTCTTGATCTCCACAATACTGCCAGAATGCTACTCAGAAATGCAAAAGTGATCACATTCCTACCCTGCTTAAAAACCTTCAGTGAATTTCCAAAATCTATAAGAAAAATCCTTATTTCATTAGTATGAATTGTTTAATAGAAGGCTCTTATCTCACTTTCCCACTTCATCTTTCCCCACACTCTTACTTTGTACTTTGCACTACAGAAGCACTGGACAGTTATTTCCCTCTTAAACACTGCTATTTCTAAGGCATCTGCTCCTGCTCTTGCTGTCTTCTTTGTCTGGAATGACTCGCTAGTCCTACTCCTAACCTGCCCTTCCTACATGTTTCCCAATTACCCAAGGCATCTCTCTGTCTCTGAATTAGCCATACTGCTTTGTAACTATATTTATATTTTTAACTGTCTGAAGATAGTACTCAGTAGTGAAGTAAAAATTTGTCTTCATTTATCTTCCTATTTCCATGCCCCAGCACAGTGCCTGACACACAGTAAGCGCTCAATGCATGTGTATAGAGGAAAGGAGAGAATAAAGGAAAAGGAAAGAAGAACAGGAAGGAGGGAGACAGAAAGGAAGAAAATTCTAAGGAGGATTACCACCCAAAGAAAGAACCCATTAGTAGTTGTAGACCTTAGACTATGAAGGAAACTAGCTTGGAATATCAGAATTTCAAAGGGTCCTCTCAAACATCACAACATATATGACTTCATGCCTTCTTAACACCTTCATCTGAAACAGTGTTTGAAAGAATGTTGGCAAACTGTAGACCTGGCTGATGATTCCATCTCTAAGATTATACTGTTATTGGTTGTCCCTTTTTTTCAGAGCTATTCTGAGAAAGATGCTTGGGGAATTCTTGACTAACAACGGAGCTAAGTACCATTAACTCTCAATTTTTCAAAAACCGATTACCTAGTGTGTGGGTTTTCCAGACCTTTTGATTGTTTTGCTTCAGGCTATTTAATTGCTCATTAGAGAGTCGAAAGAAGAAAAAGATGAGTCGACCACATCTGTCACTTGTTAATGCCTACAGTAAAAATTTATTAGTAAAGAGGATGAAACCATACACTAAAACATGAATTTCACTTTTATATTACACCAAATCTTCATTCTCACAGGTCATGGGAAATGAGCTCTATTCAGCCCACATTTGTCTAGAAACTAATTTTGGAAACTCCCATTTTGCTGTCACTCAGGATTTCTGTGCATACAGGCAATATATTTAATATACATCAGGCATCCTAATTGCCCCTAATAGAAGCAAATGCAAAAATTGCTGTATTACTGACCAATGACAAGACCCAGTCAAGGGTCATGGTGTTGAACCATCATAATAATTCCAACAATTTAACTTAAAGAGAGAATTTTTTCCAGAAATACTATCATACTACTATGTTTAACATAATAGTTGGTGTAGTAGTCTGAATTCATAATTGAAGTTTTTGTTTCTCTTTCTTTTACTATTGTATAAAACCAGGTATTTCTAACTCACATCCATTGACAATATTTCTGGTGTGGTCCATGTAATACTTGGAAACATTCATGGCTCTTATCTATCAGGTCAGCTCTAAGAAGGACTAAATTCTTTGTCTTAATTCTGAAACCCAAAGTGCACCAAATGTTTGAACAAACCTTGTTGACTATCCAATTTAACAGAGGCAATTAACTCTGCTTGAATGACCTTTCAAAATTAAACTATGGAATATTGCACATCTCAAAGGCCAGCCTAAATTGCAAAGATTGTATTATCCTTTTCACATTACCACCTTCATAATTTTCCCTGGTCTTTTTTTGTTTGTTTGTTTTCTTTTCAGAAGTTGCTGTTCGAACCTTCACATAGTTAGAAGCCATTAAAGTTTGTGTCAGAACTTTGTGTTCTAGATTGCTTCTAGTTGTTCTAGTAGTTTTCCACCTCATTTCATACCTGCCTGACAAATAGGCTAATGCAAGCTCTTTTCGCTTGGACTCTGACAAACAAGACAATAACAGATTTATTACCTTTTTGATAACTAGTAAGTACAAATGTCATAAATTTATCTACAGTTAGTTGTTTACACTTTGTTTTCTTGTGTGCGGGGGGGGGAATAACATATATTTCCTCTATTTAGCTAGAAATGATTCCTTAGGTTTAAAAAAGAAAACCCTATAAATAACATGCACATCCTCAAAAAATACAAACCAATTTATAATGTACACAATGCTCAATGGTTTTCCTTGTTAAACACCATCACTATTTGAGCCATTTTAATAACAGGCTTTCTGAAGAAATGGTGTGTCAAAGACATCAGAAATCATTTGACAGTGCAGTAAGATACATGTCCACCTCTTTTTTTATTTAATATTTTTTGAGGGAGAAAGAAAACTTCATCACTACTTTCCAAGGGTTTTTTTTGTATTCGCATTTGTCAGTCAACATGATGGCAGTACCAAAATCCTACAAATGTAAGAAACCTTCTCTGTATTAACATAGCCAAATTCTATACATTTAATAAAGGAATGATAAATTTCTAAAATTTTCATTCAAGAAAGCAAAATATCCATTTGAGATGTCTACTGGTTGTTAAATTATGATTTTTACTTTTTATTCTGACTTCATTTCATTTTTAAGTTTTTAATGAGTTATAATAAGCCTATAGAAAAGTGCACAGCTCATAGTTCTATAATTCAAAACCTTTTCATGAATTGAATACACCTGGATAGCCACCACTCAGATTGAGAAATGGAACATGGGCAATCCTGTAAAAGCCCCTCTCATTCCCCTTTTCCTGTCATTAATCTCCCCCCACCCCCAAGAGTAACCATTCTCCTGACTTCTAACACCATAGCCTTAGTTTTGTCGGTGTTTGAAATTTACATAAGTGGAATCACGCAGTGTGTACTCTTTCAGGTCTGTATTCTTTCATTCAACATTATTATTATTGTGTGTGTGAGATTCATCCATGTTGTGGCATATAGCTGAATTTCATTCATTTTAATTGCTATATAGGCATTTCACTGCACTTATATATAAGAATCAGCGATTCTACTGTTGAGAATGTTTGGTTTATTTCCACTCAGGAGCAATCACAAATAGGTTGCTACAACATTCTTATGTATATATTTTGAAGAATATATTCATTTCTATATGTCATATACCAAAGAGTGGCTTTGCTGGGTCAGATGGAATGCATATATTCAGCTTTAGATATGATGATAAACAGGTTTCCAAAATATTTTATAGTAATTTACACTCTTAACAGTACATGAGTGTTTCAGTGGTTTCACATCCTCAACAACACTTGGCATTTTCTGCTGTTTTCATTTTAGCTCAATAAGTTATTATGTTATTATCTAAAACTTCATTAGAAATAAGGAAATTAAATAAATAAATATTACTGCCACAGAAATATAACATCATAAGAAATGAAATGGAAGTAGAAATTGGCATTCAATGACTTTTCAACTATAACGATAACAAACTTGCAAAGTATCTTTCCTGTTATCCTAAAAATGCATTCATGATTCATAAAAAATTATCAAATTAATGATGCCTTTTAGAGAAACTGTACACACATGTTCAACCGTGTAACCATCATATGTTCGACCATCATATTTTGCATGTGTTCGTAGAAAGTATAAAAATGAAATCAAAGAAACTAGAACACTGCAAACAGATTTCCTTCAAATGTCTTTCCAAATCACATATTTGAAAGAGTCCAAAAATTTTCAGTCATTAATTCATTCATTTATCTTTGCTATTCCCAGGAATTAAGCTGTATGCTAAAGATACATAATCAAATAAGTTATGGTCCCTACTCTTAAGCCACGTAATGCTATAGGAGTTATGAACAACTAACAATAACAGTGGAGAGTCACACATGTTGTGATAGACATAACACAGTCCTATTGGAGCCAGAGATGTTGCTGTGGGTGGGAGACGAGTCATTCCAAGAACACTTCACATTGGGGATAAAATTCAAGCTGATTTGTGAAGGAAAAATAGGAATTAGCTTTAACATGAATTTGTGAGAGGGTCTTCCAGACATGAGAGTAGAATGTTCAATACCATCAACTTGACACTTGAATTCTCTTTACTACATTCCTCCAGGGGCTGGAAATGCCAACACAGTCAAGTCCAAATTCATTTCTTACAATGAACCAATGATTCCCTGAACCTTTCATCCATCTGTTCTGCTTCTACACTTTGAGGTAATAGGAGACTAGGCTAAATACTTTTTTTCTGTAATTTCACATCCTGTCTCCATAAAAAAAAAAAAAAAAAAAAAAACCAATTTCCAAACATACGGAAAGAAATAAATACATAATAAAGATAAAAGAATATTGTCCTAAGATAATAATAAAAACCCATATGACAAAGACATTCTAGACAATATATTTTGAGAAAATGGCATTAATGTGCTCTGTTTTCTCTTCTCAAGACATTTCTGGCACTTAGGAGAGGAAGAGACAACTGAGGGGGAAAATCACAATCTAACAAAAGCATAATGACCTCTCCAGGAAGAGGAAAATGGTTCCAAGTCATTAAAGACAAAATAGGCATTCCATAAAAGCACAAGAATTTGATTTTAAAAATTACTTCATTCACATGTGTTCCTGCAATTATTAATATAATGTGGTTTTTAAGAAAAAATGGCAAATTACCTTTGCAATAGTTTCCAAAATGTAAACTAAAGCTACAGCCAAAAGAGGTGTATTGAATTTTTCCATGTGTATTAACTTTCCTATAGATGTGGCAAGGGCAGAGTTTTTATTCTGAAAGGAAGAATAGGCACACAAGGGATTTTTGTGTTCCATTCTATTTACTGATATTGAAATTATTTGATGGGGAGATGTTTATTGGAAGACACACAGACATAGCACAATTCATGTTTAGGGAGATGGATTTCTTGCAATTGCAAAAGTCAATGGCATTTCACAAATGCTCTCAGCACTCTTTATTGACTTTCTGGATAGATATTTCTGCTAATGAAATGAGTCAGAGTTTCATGAAGCATTGATGACACAGATAAATGCCAACTTATTTCAAACATCCTCCAATGTCATAATACTTTCAGAATTGGTTTCTGTTGCACATTTTGGAATTATCTTACCGTGCATATTTGTAACTTTTTCCTCAACAACGTACACTTACACAAGTTGAGCAACAGGTAAGAAATCACCTTCTTTAAAAGTTTTGGAAAATCAGTAGGATTTAATTATAAATTAAATAAATATACATATAAGTTAATAAATGGAAAATTATAACTCTGAATCATGAGTAATTTAGAATGTAAAGAATTGACCTTTATCTCACACATAGTTATGGAAAAAAATTCTGTGTAATAAAGTAAGAATATCACATTTTCTATAACTTGGGAGGTAAAATACAAATTTTAATAAAGGAAAATGTATAGAAAGGTAGGTGACCCCCTTGAGTTTTCTTCTTAGGAGACAGAACACTTAATAGAATGAGACACGGTCTTTCCAATCAATACAGAATACAAAATACTCAATCCTCCTTCCTGTCATCATGATTTTTGAACATTTTTTTAGGATTAAAATGTTTACTTAACGCTTATCTTAACATTTAGTGTTACCTATGTTGTAAACAAACCACATCAATCAAAATTTTAATATACCCTAAAAAATGTTTATTTTTGTTTTAAAATTTGGTTTGCGGAAGGTCATTTCACAACCATAGTTGTGAAACAATGCATCAAAAATGAAAAACACAAAAAGAAACTGTGAAGTATACATTGAAATTGTATTCTATTGAAGAAAACTGTTCTTATGTGTACTAGAAAAATAAATGTACACCTTACAATATTTCTTTCTATATGTATTCTTGCTCACCCTTTTGTACCTTTTTAATTTTTATAAAGGATTTGGGGTATTTTGGAATAAAAGCACATTTAAAAAACCCTGAAACTATGAACTCATGATAAAAGATTTCAAAAGAACTATAGCAGGGGAGCTTAAAAGAAAAATTATATAAAGTCTTGACTGGGGAAAAATATAACAAGTGATTTCAAACCTTATCTCTAAGTTTCTAGCAATCTAGGTCAAAGGACAATACAATGAATTACATATCTCTCATCACCAAGTAGACCATGAATTCATAGGAAGAGTTCTGAGCTCTTGGAAAAATTTGTCATGGGGATATTTTTTTACAAGGGCTTTGAACAAAATAATGAATGAAGACCTCAACAGCAATTTTTTTAATGCAACAGAAAAGTTTCCTATTATATCAGACCATCTATGAAAGCTGATGATACAATATTTAAAGAACTCATGAATAAAAATTCTAAAGCAAACCAGAGGGATATAGGCAAGCTACATAACATTTAGGTCTTCAAGTTTATATTAAAATAGAGGATAAGATGAGAATTTTTAAAATTTCTAGTGTTTTGTAATTATTTCCACTGGAAATAATTTCATGCCACAAGCATACAATAGTAATAATGTTTTACCCCACTATAGTAAAGTAAATGGGCCATTCAGGATGCATGCCATGTTCATCCTATGTTATAATGAAACATCTGGAGAAACAGAATATGTCCCGGATGAAGAAATATAGAACCAGAAACATAAGAAGCACAAGAGAAACATACTCCAGACTAAGAAACATAGACTTAATGCTACTCTTGTTGAAAAGCCTCTCCCAGCTAGAGTTTTGAATAAAGTTCCACAGAAAGGTGTTTGCTAGAAAGATAAGATTGTCAGGTGTCTAGAGTCCAGTCTCTGGACTATGCGTGTGGCCAGACAGCCTGGGTTCAAAGCCTAAGCATACCACTTCCTGGCTAGAAACAGTAGACTAGTTATTTAATTTCTCCAGTAGCCTATGCCTCTTTGAAATACGGTTGATGATGATGATAATAATAGCATTTAAGTTACTAGGTAAGCTACCCATGGAAAGATCAACTATGTAAGTTGTCTAGCACAATACAGCTATCTGGTAGGTATTCTCTCAATGTTAGAGACACTTAATGTTCTGCATTGGTAGAAATTAATATATTCTGGATATCAGGCATGTACATGAGGCAGTGCTTTATTTCAAAAGTTAAGAGGCCTGGCTTCTGTTTTTGTTTTAAAAGTGAGTCTTCCAAATGCATTTATTAGAACACTGTTTCACAGAATACACTGAACCCAGGAAAAGAAGAGGAGTTTATATCTGGAATCCAATTTTTAATCACAGACTTTTTAGCTGGGCCATGAGTTTTATAGGATTCGATTTATTTGTGATCATTAGCTGAAGCAGTCATTTCACAATTAAAAATAAAAAACAAAAAACCTAATTTACAAAGATTTGCATCATCTGAAATCTTATTAGACCCAAATGTTCAACTTTAGGATACTTTGGCAATGTTTCTTAGTGTTTTGTAAAGCTCTGTAAACTTACTATATAAAACATTACTCCAGTAGTCTCTTTGCTTTAACATGAAAACATATACATATTTACAATAAAAACAAACAAATTATTAATTTTTGTTTTGAGACTAACCTTGAAGTCTCACTTATTTTCCTGATCGCAATGCAAAATTTATAATGGGTTACCATTCATAAATTGAAGAGTTCAGAGTCCAGTATGAATTTCACTAGAAATTCTCTTCAATAGGAAAAAGTAGGATCCTACTTGACATACTATAATAAATTTTTAAAATGCTGACTTTCTTTTGCTTTGCTTCTTCTCCTTTGCACGATTTAATCACAAACGTTTGAGACATAGTTACTCTTTGTCTTGTGCTTGATCCTAGAGAGAGAAGTTGAAGAAAATATTGATGTCACTGAAAAAACTTTCTTCAATAATTAATTAATTCACTCTTTCAAATATTCATTTCAACAAATATTTATTGAACAGCTACTATGTCAGTTTTGTCATCCCAAAATGAGAAAAGTGATGAGAGAAAAGCCCATTTATCAGAGAAAAAGTATAAAAGCCAACATTTATTGAATACTTCTCATGAGCCAAAGTACCCAAAAGATGGGTACCATTATTTTTACTATTTTATAGATCAAAATTGGTGTTCATAGCAATCAAGTAACTTGTATAAAGTCACACAGTTGAAGCGAGCACAGCCAAATACCACCTCAGGGCTGCCCAAGCTCAATGCCTGCATTCTGAACAACTCCTCCTCTCATGTTATCATTGAATGTATAAAAAGAAGGAAATCCAGAGCCTAAATACACAATAAAATGGAATATGACCAGGAGTTTCTAACAGCTGAAGTTAATATTCAGGTTCCAAAGCCATGTTTTAGGGGAAAAACAAGGCTAGAATATATTCTAATCCTAAATAGGATCATTCTCATGCAGTATGATAGTATACCAAAATTTTAAAAACACATTTTAAAATTCTTTTCACATCTCCACGTCATTATTGTTCTGAATCTCCCACTCTTACCAAAGAGCATAATTACTTCTTTGTCTGGATTAAATTTGCCAAGAAATTTTGATTCTGAGCAATAACAATGATGCCATGGTGAAAGGAAAATGGACCAGAATAAGATCATAATTCTGTTTCTTCATGTGCCTTCAGTCTCTGGTCATGGAAAAAAGAGCCATCTTTAGGTCCAAATGACAAAATATTAGGTTTCTAAAGCTGAAATTCTTTCCAGCTTACATTTGCCTGCTGGAAGTTTATAGTATGCCTTTACATATATTTGAATTTTTCATCTCAATTTGGAAACAAATGATTTAACATATCAGCCTTATTGAGGGTTTATATTTTAATTAAAACTTTCTCAGCTGGTTCTCCCTTGGCTGCTTTTGAAATTGCATCCACTGATTGAGAATAGCAAAATGAGTTGCTTGAGAGACCACTCTCCTCCTACCTCGATGCCTAACTAACCTCAGGCTCAGGCCCAGAGCAAGCAAAAATGCTCTTGGACTATGTGACAACATGGAGAAGGCCACAGTGGTTTATTCCTGGCCTCTTTGTCTTTCCCATTCTATGTTAGTTCACGGAATGACATAAGTAAAAAAAAAATCTGTAGACTTTAGCAGTCATAATTCTTCTTCATTTTTCAGTAATTTAAAAATAACTCCAAGACCTGAAGTAAAGCATTATTAAAAGAAAAATGAGACTACTTAAAAGGAAAAACAATTAAACAAAACATTCTCTAAAACCATGCACAATTTTAAATGTAAATGCTGACACTTATAGATATTTATCTGTTCCATACGTACTCTCCATCTGAAATATATTTTCCAAATGGTATACCTTGAATTGGCATTAAAGTTCCTGTTTACTGGTTATTCAGCAATGTAGCATCTGGGAAGCCTAGACTCTCTTTAACATGTATCTGTTTATTTTTCAAGTGCAATATTGCCATCTACAGGATATGAAATGAAAAAAATTCCACCACTCCTTTAAAGATTTGTTTGCAATCAAAACTAGAAATCACTGAGGTTGAAAATATATGTGTCCAAAATCAGTCCTATTTGATTATCATGCCAGGCTATTTGATTATCCTGCCAGGCACTGTATTTTACAAATTATCTCATAATCTCACAGCTAACCAAAAAACAAAAAATAAAACAAGAATGCATTACGTCGACTGCCTGGTGGCACAGCTTCTTTGTCTTTGGAGACTACATTAGGGGTTTACTCAAAGGCTATACCATGATACATGCTAAGAAGCTGAAACAAAAGCTATTATCAGAATGAGGTGCTTAGGTTTTTATTTGGTTGTACCTAATACCAAATTCTCTTAAAATTAGGTAAATGTGTGTTACCTAAACTTTCTTATAGAGTTCCAATAGCAAATAACAGCAAATAGTCTTTTTTAAAATAGATTTCAAAGGCAAGTAGGGCAAATAGTCTTTGTTGTACTAAAAACAACTGACATCTGAGGTTACTTAATGAATTGAATAATCTAATCAGACTTCCTACATTCAAATGACATGAAGGGGAGACTCTTAGTCTGTTTTGCAAATGAAGAAATAGAGGCACAGTTACGTGCTGACCTTGAATAGCTTAGCTCATTGTCAGGCTGTCTTATTTTAGCAAAAGTGAGAGAGAGGACGGGAGAGACAACATAACTCATTTTCTCCATTTTGACACACAGACTAAAATATGAGCTAGGAAAAAATATAGAATATACAAATGGTATTAAGAAGCTATTTTTGACTGCTCAGTGTGACCTCAGCTCAGTTGAAATTGGAATTATAATATTTATTAGAAAAAGCTTGAATGTTTCAGGAAAAGCTATTACAATTTCCTAGTACATTTCTAATCTCCTATCCTGGAGATATTTAATATTAGGATGTATAATTAGCTCGCTCTAATTCCTTAATTGTGGCTCGCCTGGAGAGTAAGTGATGGACGTGATGGCAGTGGTATGACCCCACCGGCTTGCGATTTTTTTTTTAAATAACTCCCACAGTAAAGACTGGAAATAATGTAAATTAAAGCCTTCTCAATTATGTAAAAGTGTATAAAATCAAGTATCCTTTGTTACCACAGTGCTAACTAGAAAGCATCCTATGGTGCTTTGGTGCCAAAGAGAAAGCCTCATTAAAACAAGAGAAGTTTGAAAAAACTCAGTACTGGGGTTTCATTTCGAGTGTTTCCTTATAGCTTTTCATCATATATCCAGCATATCCTCTGTGTACATGTACCAAGTTTGAATCAAAAGATTAAAGACAAAACATTCTAGCCATATAGACAAACTCATTTTATTTGTTGCCCAGCTAAAATGCAGTCACCAAACAAGGAACAATATGTTTATATGAATTAAATGAGTAGCTTTGCTCCAAAGGCAATTATATGACATAAGGAGTCAATCTTTGGCTGAAGCAAAATGGTTACTTCCATTGAAAAACAATTTATGTTATATCATCCATTGCTAGCAATAGGCAGAAGGCATCCCCCTTATGGAAACTGCTTCTCTCAAGGTCCCCAATGACCTTAACATTGCCAAATTCAATAGGTAGTTCTTTCTTTTTTTTTTAGACAAAATCTCTATTTGTTGCCCTGAATAGAGTGCTTTGGCATCAGCCTAGCTCACAGCAAGCTTAGAAACCTCAAACTCCTGGGCTCAAGCGATCCTCCTACCTCAGCCTGTCAAGTAGCTGGGACTACAGGTGCACACACCTTAATGCTGTCTGTATTTCTATCTTTAGTAGAGACAAGGTCTCGTTCTTGCTCAGGCTGGTCTCGAACTCCTGAGCTCAAGCAATCTTCCCACCTCGGCCTCCCCAGAGTGTTAGGATTACAGGCATGAGCCACCATGCCCAGCCTAATGGGCAGTTCTTAATCTTCATCTTACTTAACACTTGAGCATGTAACATAATTTTTCCCTACTTTCTAAAATATTGTCTCCAGGTGGCTTCCAGAATATACTATACACTTACTTTTTCCTTCCAAGACCTTGGCCACTTCTTTTTGCCTCTTTTGCTGCATCTTCTTCCTTTTCCTGATCTCTAAATGTAGATATGCTTTCAGGTATCAGTGCTTGAGTCTCTTTTCTTCCCTATCTGAATCCTGAATATTTAAATGATTTTATCCTTCGTATGCCTTAAACATCATCTTTATGCTAATAATTCTTAAATGTATATGTCTGCACACCAAATTTTACCTCAACTCTAGATTTTTATGACCAACTAAATATCTTATATCCAATTAAATATCTCCACTTTGACATCAGAGCATCTAATTCTTGGTATGTTTAAAATAGAGGTATTTTTATTTTCCCACACTCCCATACCTGCTTCTTATTTAGGATTTCCCATCCCAGAAAATAACCTCTTTCAGTTATGCAACGCATATTTGCTGAATTAATTTATAATTAATTAATTAACACAGAGTAATAGTGAGGGACTAGAACTCTATGGTGAGGAAAATTAACCCAGAATGATGGAAAATGTAATCAGAATTTCTTATGGAACAGTAGGGCTCATAAGTAGGATGTGATAAAAAAAAAAAAAGGACCTACCATCCACATATATACTCTCTTCACACAGCACTTACATAGCATCTTACACTTAACAGATGCTTAATTATTTTAAAGCCCACTGAGGGAATTCTTCATGCCACAAAGGCCCCTGTACTCTATATTCCAACCTCCTAAATGGTAGCCCAGTAAAAAAGGCTCCCTGCTATTGCTCACAATGTCCAAGGTTGTGGGCAATGGATTCCTTTCCATTATCAATGCCACTATGAAATGAAGACAGTGATGAGTTACTGGAAGTTAGACTGAGAAGCTCAGTGAGGCTTAGGGAAGTTGGTTGTCTGTCCATGGCCATCTGTGCGAAGTATGTATGAATGATCACATCTGATCTTTACTGAGTGAAGTATCCCAAGAATGGAAAAACAAGCACCATATATAGTCACCAGCAAACTGGTATTAACTGAGCAGCACCTAAGTGGACACATAGGTACTACAGTAATAGGGTATTAGGCAGGTGGGAGGGGGAGGGGGCGGGTATATACATATAATGAGTGAGATGTGCACCATCTGGGGGATGGTCATGCTGGAAACTCAGACTTGTGGGGGGAGGGGGGAAATGGCATTTATTGAAACCTTAAAATCTGTACCCCATAATATGCTGAAATAAAAATAAATAAATTTAAAAAAAAGAATTAAATGGAGACTAAATAAATACATATCAGTTCATCTCTTCATTATTTTTCCAAAATGATTTTAAAAAGCAATCCAAAATCCATTCTGTCTCAATCTTCTGGTCTGTTTCAGTACCAATGCTAAAACGTGTATAGAATGTAATTTCACAAAATTGCTCTGTGTAAAAGGGAGTTATTTGGTGTTAAAAAACTGAGGAAAACTGTGAAGTCCTGGAGAAACAGCACAAAAATATGTTAAAGTTTCTGAGGCTTTCTTAAGTGAGGAAGCCCACTTAATTCTGTTTAGCCTAAAGTTTATCCGACCACGATATCTCTTTATGTAGCATCTACTAACACTCCTCAAAACTGTTATTCCTCAGAATATACCAGTGGAAATTTCAAACTACAAAATACCACTTAGGGAGCCTTGGAATTATTTGGTAAATTGGTGAAAATTGCAGATTCTCTCCAGATTAAATTGCCAATTTTTTTTTAAAACCTACTAAGCAAAGTCATTGTTCCATATTCAGATATTTGAAAATGTGCATAAATAACCCTAGGGTTTCCTGCAGTCCTACAAATTTTTTCAGAAATCATAGAAATAAATGGTCATTCCATAAAGCCAAGAAAAACCTTAGAAAGATCACATCCAATTATGCCAAAGGAATTGCTATGATCAGGAATGCCAAGAAACTAGAATAACTTCCAACATTTGAAAACAATGAAACTATAGATATGTTTAAATAATTTCGGTATTTTCTACCTTCTAAAGACATTCCTGTTTATCCACAGCTTATCTATATTGAAAAGAAAAATTAAGCAATGAAAATTTTGACAAAGACATTTTGCACAATAGAATACACATATGTCTTCCAGCCGAGCTCAAGGATATCCTGAGCTACATTTTATTTAGGCATATGAATGTGGTGATGGAGGAGGAACTTCAGGGTGGTTAGATGGTATGTTTATCCCCTTCTTCCTTTACTCAATAAACCTGTTTGGAGAGAGAGAGATCAGCACATTGCTAAGTGCTCGCGGGTGAACCTTGTCAGAGCCTGTCGAGAGATAGAGAACTCACTAAAGCACCAGTCAGAAAGTCATGTATACCATTAACTAACAGGGAGGGGAGAGTAAGAGTACTGCTTCAAAAGCAACCAATGTAAGCAGAGATCGGATAGAGCTAATTTGTGATGTCTCAAAATGACTCCTCTTCTCTCCTAATTTACTAACTCCCAGTTGGTTGAGGCTAGACATAGGCAAAATGTGAACCTGGTAAGAATTTCTCTTTAACACATCATTATTCTTCTCTCATACAAGTTGTTTTAGACCCTTTATCAAGGCATTGAGGATTCTCAATGTGATGCATCTGCTCGGGGCACCAGCAAAGCATGAGCCCAAAAGAAAGAAAGGTTAAAAATTTGATATTTGATATATTTTTGAAATCATCAAAGTAGTTAATATGGAAGGACAAAGGCAAAAAATTTTGGACATATCTATGCATCAATCTATCATTCTATATATATATATACACACACACAGATATATTATATATATATTATATGTATACACATACATACAGAGAGAAAGAGAGAGAGCACAAGCATCCTAATTTAAATGCCTAAGGATGCTAAAGGTTTTAACTGGCCCTAAGCAGAATGCCAATTAACACCCACTTCCCTTTGGTCCCCATACATCTCCCTTACTCTTCTCTTTCATTAAAGTAAAATTGCCTCAACTCTCGTATGAAGTTGCTGCAACTACTCATTTCTATGATGCTCCTAGAGAGTAATTTAGGAAATCAAAAACATAGACACACACACAGGCATAACTTGTTTTATTGTGCTGTACTTTATTATGCTTTCAGATATTATTAGTAACATTTTCTACAAACTGAAGGTTTGTGGCAATCTTGTGTCTAGCAAGTCTATTGGCATCATTTTTCCAACGGCATATGCTCACTTCGTGTCTCTGAGTCGTATTTTGGTAATTCTCACAATATTGCAAACATTTTTGATATTATTATATCTGTTAGGGTCATCTGTGATCAGTGATCTTTGGTGTTACTGTTATAATTGTTTTGGAGCACCACAAACCTCATCCGTGCAAGATGGCTAAGTTAACCAATAAATGCTGTGTGTGTTATGACTGCTTAAACAACCATCTGCTCCCTCACCCCTCTCCCTCTCTTTGGGCTTCTCTATTTCCTGAGACACAACAATATTGAAATCAGGCCAATTAATAACCCTATAAAGGCCTGTAAATGTTCAAATGAAAGGAAGAGTGGCACATTTCTCACTTTAAATCAAATTCTATAAATGATTACGCTTAGTGAGGAAGACATGTCAAAAGCCGAGACAAGCCAAAAGCTAGTTCTCTTGTGCCGATGTTAGTCAAGTTGTGAAAGCAAAAGAAACATTCCTGAAGGAAACTAAAAGTACGACTCCAGTGAACACACAAATGACAAGAAAGCAAAACAGCCTTATTGCTGACATGGAGAAAGTTTTAGTGGTCTGGTTAGGAGATCAAACCGGACACAACACTTCCTTAAACCAAAGCCTAATCCAGAGCAAGGCCCTAACTCTCTTCAACTCTGCGAAGGCTGAGAGAGGAGAAGAAGCTGCAGAAGAAAAGTCTGAAGCTAACAGAGGTCTTTCCATGAAGTTTAAGAAAAGAAGCCATCTCCATAACATAAAAGTGCTGATGTAGACGCTCCAGCAAGTTATCCAGAAGATGTAGCTAAAACATTGATGAAGGTGGCTACACTAAACAAGACTTTCAATGTAAATGGAACAGCCTTCTATTGGAAGAAGATACCATCTAAGACTTTCATAACTAGAGATATGAAGTTAATGCCTGGCTTTAAAGCTTCCCCGGACAGCCTGGCTCTCTTGTTAGGGTCTAATGCAGCTGGTGACTTTAAATTAAAGCCAATGCTCATTTACCATTCTGAAAGTCCTAGGACCTTTAAGAATTATGCTAAATCTATTCTGCCTGTGTTCTATAAATGTAAGAACAAGAAGCCTGGATGACAGCATATCTATTTACAACATGGTTTACTGAATATTTCAAGTCCACTGCTGAGAACTACTGCTAAAAAAAAAAAAAAAAAGACTTTTTTTCAAAATATTATTGCTCATTAACACTGCACCTAGTTACCCAAGAGCTCTGATGGAAAATACAAGACTGATGCCTGCTAACACAGCATCCATTCTGTAGCCTGGGATCAGGGAATAATGTCAACTTTCAAGTCTTATTATTTAAGAAATACATTTTGTAAGGCTATAGCTGACCTAGACTGTGGTTCCTCTGATGGATCTAGGTAACAGAAAGTAAATTGAAAATGTTCTGGAAAAGATCCACGATTCTAGATGCCACTGAGAATATTCATGCTTCACGAGAGGAGGTCAAAATATCAGCATTAGCAGGTGTTTATAAGAAGTTGATTCCAACTCTCATAGATGACTTTGAGGGGTTCAAGACTTCAGTAGAGGCAGTAACTACAGATGAGCTGGAAATAGCAAGAGAACTAGGATTTGAAGTAGAGCCTGAAGATGTGATTGGATTGCTGTAATCTCATGATCAAACTTGAATGGATGAGGAGTTGCTTCTTATGGCTGAGCAAAAAAGTGGTTTCTTGAGACGGCATCTACTCCTGGCAAGGATGCTGTGAACATTGTTGAAATGACAACAAAGGATTTAGAATATTCCATAAACTTAGCTGAGAAAGCAGGGATAGGGTTTGAGAGGATTGACTCCAATTTTGAAAGTTCTACTATGAGTAAAATACTATCAAACAGCATTACATGCTACAGAGAAATCTTTCCTGAAATGAAGAGTCAATTGATGCATCAAACTTAATTGTCTTATTTTAAGAAATTACCACAGTCACCCCAATCTTCAGCAACCACCACCCTGATGAATCAGCACCCATCAATATTGAAGCAATACACTCTCTACACAAGCAAAAAGATTATAACTCACTGGAGGCTCTGATACTCTTTAGCATTTTTTAGCAATAAAATATTTTTTAATTAAGGTATATTTTTTCACAAATAATGCTATTTCACACTTAACAGGTTACAGCATAGTGTAAACATAACTTTTATATGCACTGGGAAACCAAAAAATTTTTGTGACTCACTTTATTGTGATATTTGCTTTATTGTAGTGGTCTGAAACCAAACTCACAATATCTTGGAGGAATGCTTATATAAACATATATCTTAAATTGTACATACTCTTTTACCCAGAAATGTATCTTAAAGGGGCAAATATAAAATTTCTATTATGAACTAAAAGATTTAACAAGAAATGGTCATCACAGTACACTTTATAAATGTATAAATTCAAAATTCATAACCCTTATAACCAACTTAAATGCTCAAATAGAGAACTGCCTGAGTAAATCTTGTTATTTACAAAAAAATTAACACTGTAAAGTAGTATCATTCAAGATTCAGTTTAGGAAACCAAAACCTCTCCATGGTCTCTCAATGGACATAGTATGGGACTCAGGTGTCTACAAAATTACGAAAAGGGGTGGAGAAGTCAAGGACATACCACTGGGCCACTACCTTACCTCCCAAGTCACACCAACCTGGCCAGAGACCAGGGAGGAGAAAACAGCTGCTGCTTATAAATCCATTGCTATTTATAAGTCTATAAAACCAGTAACTACCCACTGGAGCATAGAGTTTAACTACAGTAGACACGTCCATCTGACTTGCTGCAGGCCACCCCAGCAGCAAGAAGATGGCCTCTGCCTTCCTTCTGACTTCTAAATTTCCTGTGATTATATTTTATTCGTAGGCTCCAAATCATATCTGCAGCCCTGACAGCAAGGTAGCCTGGGTTAGGTAACATTTCACTTACCAATCCTTGCAATACAGGAAAGAACACAGAATATAATGCGAATGGATGCTGAATACTGATAGACAACTTCCAAAACGAAAGTCCTTCAAAATTACTTTCCCACAAAAATTTTAAAAGACCAATTACTAACAATTAAAAAATCCAAGTCTTATACCAAAATCATGTTTAAAAACAGAATGTAAGAATATTATCCATTTGTAATCCCAGTTTTAGGAAAGCCTATAAATCCACTGTTTTGACATTCTTAGTACACACCTACCATATACTTACTTTTATTCAAATTAAAAGAGTAATCATGGAAGAAAGGATGTAGGAAAGAATAAATCTCTTTTGTGTTCAACTTTTACTTTTGATACTTCTCTTATAAGAATAGGAGAGCGAAGATGGCGGACGAATAACACCGCCAGACAGAGGGTCTCTACAGAAAAGACCAATTCTAGCAGAAACTAGAGGAAAGAAGCAAGAAGACGAGCATACAGCGGACAAGGGCCGGAAGGAGGGGTACCTGAGACCCCGGGAGACTCCACGGGAGGAGGCTGCGGAGGAGAACTGGAGGCTGAGACCACCGGAGCAGCCCGGAGACCAGCGGCAAGGGTAGGTGGAATTGCTGTTTCCCCTCCCCTGCATTCGGGACTGCTGGCGGGCTCCCCAGTGGGTGGAGAGACCTGCGGACATCAGCCCAGAGACTGCCACCGCTTGCCAACGGTGAGCCTGTAGCAGACGTGGCACCAGGTTCCCAACTTCCTCCAGGCACCTCCGTGTGCACGGACCCGAGCCGCGCGGCAGGCGCCATATTGCCTCCTCCTCCCCTCCGCCGACCCTACCCGCGGCTGCCCAGAGAGACAATACAGCCACCAGCCGGAGGCACCTCCAGGGAACGGGACCTTCCCGTTTGGGACCCCGCCTGCCCTCCCAGGTGCTGCTGGCACCGTGCTCCCAGGAAAACGTTGCCGACTCAGAGGCTGAGAGACATAGATCCAGCTTGGGCTCCCTGTGGGTGAATTAGGACCGGAAATCCTCTCCCTGGTGGGAATACAGTTTGAACTCTGGGACCCAGAGGTCGGACCTGCAGACCAGATCCCCTGCACCGAGGGCTAGCATTGCCCCGGGCACAGAAGGATTATACGCGAACAGCCTACTGAGGGCTGTGTGCCTCCAGGGGCGGATCGGCGTCCTAGAGGGCAACCCTCCTCCCAGGAGGAGGCCGTGCGCCCAACCCAGGTGGCGTTCCTGTGCAGGGAACCTCCCCACCGGCACCACAGTCCGGGGAGGCCTGGTGGCTTGTGGTCTGGCCTGCTGGCAGAGGCCCAGGAGTAGCTGCAGAGTTGGGGAGGGTGGAAAGAAGCGAGGCCTGCTGCAGACTGCGGGTCTCAGACAGCCCCACCCCCACCTCCAGACTTTCTGGCTGAGCGGGACCATTCCAGCCCTGCCCTGACAGCTTTCCCTGTAAGCTGAGAACAGAACTTTGACCCCTGCTAACGGCCTGAGGGCAGGCTTACCCAACCCAGCTCCGCCCAGAACGAGAGCTGATAACAGGACTCAAAATCAACACCATAGCCTGTTCCTCCAAGCAAACGCCACCTACTGACAGGGGCGGCATCTTGCACAGCCTTTCCACGGCATCCACTGACTCAATATACAGGGAGTGGTCCAATTTCACCCACAGGCACCACCTAACGCCTCAGAAACTAAACAAGGTGTGTGAATACCCAAACAATAACCTAAGGAAAGAAACAACAACTGATCGACATGGGAAGAAGTCAGCGAAAGAACTCAGGAAATATGAAGAACCAAACGGAAAACACACCCCCAAGGAGGAGCACCAGCCCCCTAGAAACGGACACCGACCAAAATCAGGCAACCAATATGACAGAAAAGGAATATCGTATGTGGATCATAAGAACACTCACCCAGCTGCAACAACAACTCAATAACCAACACCAAGAAAACACAAAAAACCTCCAAGAAATGGAACAAAGGTTCAACAAAGAGATTGACACAGTGAAGAAAACTTTAGCCGAAGTCCTGGAGATGAAGAATCAACTCAGAGAACTACAAAATACTGTGGAAAGTCTCAAGAACAGGGTAGATCAAGCAGAAGAAAGAATCTCAGAGCTTGAAGATAACACCTTCCAATTAAATAAATCAGTCACAGAAATACAGCAGAGAAACAAGAGAAAAGACCAAAGCCTACAAGAGCTGTGGGATTATGTGAAAAAACCTAACGTGAGGGTCATAGGTTTAGCCGAAGGGGAGGAAGACAACACTCAAGGGCTGGACAAGCTTTTTGAAGATATAATAGAGGAAAATTTCCCAGGCCTTGCTCAAAATCTCGATATACAAGTTCAAGAAGCCCAGAGGACCCCTGGGAGATTCAATGCAAACAGGAAGACGTCACGTCATGCAGTCATCAGACTGACCAAAGTATCAACTAAAGAGGCCCTTCTAAGAGCTGTAAGACAAAAGAAGCAAGTGACATACAAGGGAAAGCCAATTCGAATAACATCAGACTTCTCTAATGAGACTTTACAAGCAAGGAGAGACTGGGGCCCCATTCTCACTCTTTTGAAACAAAACAATGCCCAGCCTAGAATATTATTCCCTGCAAAACTAAGCTTCATATATGAAGGAGAAATAAAAACATTCTCAGACAAGCAAAGGCTCAGAGAATTCACCAAGACAAGACCAGCCCTACAAGAAGTACTTAAAACAGCGTTATGCACGGAACATCATAATAATAATCCACGGATATAAAAACAACCAAAACCCAAAGATATTAAAGGCCAGATATTACAATGGCTCAAGACAGAAATCATAGCAACAACATCCAACCCAACAGAATGATCAGTAATCTACCTTACCTATCAGTTCTCTCAATAAATGTGAATGGCTTAAACTCTCCACTCAAGAGACATAGGCTGGCTGAATGGATAAGAAAATACAGGCCAAGTATATGCTGTCTTCAGGAAACACATTTAACCTGCAAGGATGCACATAGACTAAAAATAAAAGGGTGGAGATCAATATTCCAAGCAAATAGAAACCAAAAGAAGGCTGGTGTGGCAGTTCTAATTTCAGACGATTTAGTTTTTAAACGAACAAAAGTAGTAAAAGACAAAGAGGGTCATTATATAATGGTGAAGGGCACAGTCCAACAAGAGGAGATAACAATTTTAAATATATATGCACCCAACTTAGGTGCACCCAGATTCATAAAGCAAACCTTACTGGAGCTAAGCAAATGGATTAATAGCAACTCCATAATCGCCGGAGATTTCAACACCCCACTGACGGCACGAGACAGATCCTCCAAACAGAAAATTAATAAAGAAATAATGGACTTAAACAAAACTCTAGAACAATTGGGTCTGACAGACATCTACAGAACATTCTACCCAAAATCCACTGAATATACGTTCTTCTCATCAGCTCACGGGACATTCTCTAAGATTGACCATATCCTAGGACACAAAGAAAATCTCAAGAAATTTAAAAAAATAGAAATCATACCATGTACTTTCTCAGATCACAGTGGAATAAAACTAGAAATCAACCCTAACAGAAACTCACATTTCTACACAAAAACGTGGAAATTAAACAACCTCCTACTAAATGATTACTTCGTAAATGAAGAAATCAAGACGGAAATAAAAAACTTCTATGAAGAAAACGACAATGGAGAGACAAGTTATCAACTCCTCTGGGACACAGCTAAAGCAGTTCTGAGAGGAAAGTTTATCTCCATAAATGCCTATAACCAAAAGGCAAGAAGATCACAAATAGACAATCTAATGAAACGACTCAAAGAGCTGGAAAAAGAAGAACAGACCAACCCCAAACCCAGCAGAAGAAGTGAAATCAACAAGATCAAATCAGAACTAAACGAAATTGAAAACAGGAAAGCTATTCAGGAGATTAATAAAACAAAAAGTTGGTTCTTTGAAAAAATAAACAAAATTGACACGCCATTGGCTAAGCTAACGAAAAGCAGAAAAGAGAAATCTCTAATAAGCTCCATCAGGAATGAAAAAGGAGATATCACAACTGATCCCAAAGAGATACAAGATACAATTTATGAATACTACAAAAATCTTTATGCACACAAACTGGAAAATGTGGAGGAAATGGACAAATTTCTAGAAACACACAGCCTCCCTAGGCTCACCCAGGAAGAAATAGATTCCCTGAACAGACCAATCTCAACAGCTGAAATAGAAACAGCAATTAAAAATCTCCCTAAAAAGAAAAGTCCCGGTCCAGATGGCTTCACACCTGAATTTTACCATACTTACAAAGAAGAACTAGTACCTATCTTGCAGAAACTATTCCACAACATCGAGAAGAACGGAAACCTCCCCGACACCTTTTATGAAGCGAATATTACTCTGATACCAAAACCAGGAAAGGATGCAACAAAAAAAGAAAACTACAGACCAATATCCCTAATGAATATAGATGCAAAAATTTTCAACAAAATCTTAGCTAACCGAATCCAGACACTTATCAAAAAAATAATCCACCACGACCAAGTGGGCTTCATCCCAGGGATGCAGGGATGGTTCAACATACGTAAATCTATAAATGCAATTCACCACATAAACAGAAGCAAAAACAAAGACCACATGATCCTTTCAATAGATGCAGAAAAAGCTTTTGACAAAATTCAACACCCTTTCATGATACGAACACTTAAGAAAATAGGCATAGAAGGGACATACCTAAAAATGATACAAGCCATATATGACAGACCCGTAGCCAACATCATACTGAATGGGGAAAGACTGAAATCATTCCCACTTAGAACTGGAACCAGACAAGGCTGCCCACTATCTCCACTTCTATTCAACATAGTGCTGGAAGTCTTGGCTACAGCAATCAGACAGGAAAATGGAATCAAAGGTATCCAAATAGGGGCAGAAGAGATCAAACTTTCACTGTTTGCTGATGATATGATATTGTATCTAGAAAACCCCAAGGATTCAACCAAGAAACTCCTGGAACTGATCAATGAATTTAGTAAAGTCTCAGGATACAAAATTAATACACAGAAATCAGAGGCATTCATATACGCCAACAACAATCTAATTGAGAACCAAATCAAAGACTCAATTCCCTTCACAATAGCAACAAAGAAATTAAAGTACCTAGGAATATATTTAACCAAAGAGGTAAAAGACCTCTACAGGGAGAACTATGAAACACTGAGGAAGGAAATAGCAGAGGATGTAAACAGATGGAAATCCATACCATGCTCGTGGATCGGCAGACTCAATATCGTCAAAATGTCTATACTACCCAAACTGATCTACAGATTCAATGCAATACCTATTAAAATCCCATCAGCATTCTTCACAGATATAGAAAAAATAATTTTACGCTTCGTATGGAACCAAAGAAGACCCCGAATATCAAGAGCAATTCTAGGCAACAAAAACAAAATGGGAGGCATTAATATGCCAGATATTAAACTATACTACAAAGCTGTAGTAATTAAAACAATATGGTATTGGCACAAAAATAGGAATATTGACCAGTGGAACAGATGTGAGAATCCTGATATAAAACCATCCTCATATAGCCGTCTCATCTTTGACAAAGCAGACAAAAACATACGCTGGGGAAAAGAATCCCTCTTCAATAAATGGTGCTGGGAAAACTGGATAGCCACCTGTAGAAGGCTAAAACAGGACCCACACCTTTCACCTCTCACAAAAACCAACTCACGCTGGATAACAGACTTAAACCTAAGATATGAAACTATTAGAACTCTAGAGGAAAAAGTTGGAAACACTCTCCTAGACATCGGCCTGGGCAAAGAGTTTATGAAGAAGTCCCCAAAGGCAATCACAGCAGCAACAAAAATAAATAAATGGGACATGATCAAACTACAAAGCTTCTGCACAGCCAAAGAAATAGTCATGAAAGTAAACAGACAACCTACAGAATGGGAGAAAATTTTTGCATCCTATGCATCCGATAAGGGACTGATAACTAGAATATACTTAGAACTCACGAAAATTAGGAAGAAAAAATCAAATAACCCCATTAAAAAGTTGGCAAAGGACTTGAACAGAAATTTTTCTAAAGAAGACAGAAGAATGGCCAACAAACATATGAAGAAATGCTCAACATCTCTAATCATCAGGGAAATGCAAATCAAAACCACAATGAGATATCACTTAACCCCAGTGAGAATGGCCTTTATCAAAAAATCTCCAAACAATAAATGCTGGCGTGGTTGCGGAGAGAGAGGAACACTCCTACACTGCTGGTGGGACTGCAAACTAGTTCAACCTCTGTGGCAAGCAATATGGAGATACCTTAAAGCGATCCAAGTGAATCTACCATTTGATCCAGCAATCCCATTGCTGGGCATCTACCCAAATGATCCAGTGACACTCTACAAAAAAGACACCTGCACTCGAATGTTTATAGCAGCACAATTCATAATTGCAAGGCTGTGGAAACAGCCCAAGTGCCCATCAATCAAAGAATGGATTAATAAAATGTGGTATATGTACACCATGGAGTACTATTCAGCTCTAAGAAACAATGGTGATATAGCACACCTTATATTTTCCTGGTTAGAGCTGGAACCCATACTACTAAGTGAAGTATCCCAAGAATGGAAAAACAAGCACCAGATATATTCTCCAGCAAACTGGTATTAACTGAGTAGCACCTAAGTGGACACATAGGTGCTACAGTAATAGGGTATTGGGCAGGTGGGAGGGGGGAGGGGGGCGGGTATATACATACATAGTGAGTGAGATGTGCACCATCTGGGGGATGGTCATGATGGAGACTCAGACTTTTGGGGGGAGGGGGGGAAATGGGCATTTATTGAAACCTTAAAATCTGTACCCCCATAATATGCCAAAATAAAAAAATAAAAAATAATTAAAAAAAAAAAAAAAGAATAGGAGAGCATTGAGAGCTTATTATTCTACCAATTTAGGAACAACTAAAAACACTATAATTTGGCTCATTCATTTATTTGTTTATTCAACAAATAGTTATTGCTAGCTTACTAGGTACAAGGATTTTTCAAATATGTTTGACAATTGTGCTTCCACTAAATTCACTTCATTTTTTTACTACAAGGATATAGTCTCTTTTTACTATAAGAATATAATCCATTATTTATGTGAAATGGGACAACAGTTATTTAAAATATTTTAAATATATGTTAATTTGCATATTTTTCAGTCAAAGGCTTAGTAGAGACCCTTGCAAGTTACTCAGAGTAAAATAACTATCAAGACATTCCATAGATGATGTAATAAATGGAAATTTATGAGGGAGGAAAACCTTAGGAATCAGAAATATTACAAGCAAAGTATGGCAAGAAATCACTTAAAAGTGCTTAAAACTTTGAAAGGTTGAGGTAATGTGCATTTTATTCTAAGACCTCTTAAAAACACTATGGAGAGGTTGCTTTTTCATGAAGGGTGTCCTGGGTGTTTTCATTCTTTATATATTAAGAGGTTTCAGTTACAAAGGAGGGAATGAGAGAAGAGGGAAAAAGAAAGGGAGGAGGCAATTCACGTATGTATTGAGTGACCACTGAACCAATTTGCCTGGAACAGTTAGGTTTATTGTTCTAGTCTTTTCTTTTTATATTAAAAGGTTTCTCAGTTTGAGAGGTAAATTATATGGTCTTTCTAATTGGTGAGAGGAGTAAAGAACTGAGATTGTAAATAATGTTAAATTAATAGCATATGTAATGGAACATGCAGGGAGTGAAACATTTAAAGAGGAGAAAATCTGCAGTTGGGTGAGTTTCCAGAAGGAAAGCATTATGTGCCTACCCAACAGAATGACAAAGTGCAAGCTAAGAGGCAAAGGTCAATTTACAGCCCTTCGCTAAATGGCCTTAGATTGTAGCTTCTCTCACACTTGATTCTTTATGAGATCGGTTGGGATGTGAGCATATCTGGTTCATCATAAATCATTAGTCTGAAGGGATATCAATAAGTCACATTGTTCAACCCCTTTCAAATAGCTCCATACTCAAATTGTCTAAGACAGAGCTAACTGCAGATGGTCATTAATGTTTACAGATTTAACATCCTTGAAATCACCCCTTTTTTGGCTTCCCTAATACCAGACTTTCCTGCCTCTCCCTCTATCCAGACCCTTACTTCTCTAGCCCCGTTCATAGCTTCTGCTTATCCATCTGGTCTTTCAATGCTGGAAATCTTAAATGTATAGGTCCACAGTTGATACCCCTATAACAAAAGATAAATTAACAAGAGAAAAGTATAACAAATTTATTTCATCAAACTTTTACATGACATGGGAACCTTCAGAAATGAAGAGTCAAAGACTTAATCAAAACTGTGTATTTTTATGCCTAAGTTTGCTGAAGAATGGACAGCTGTGTAGAAATGTGGTTAGGCAAAAATGGTATGAGCTCATGGTAATAGACTAAGGGAGGAATTCAGCAAGGCCTGAATTCTTCTTGGCCCCTCTATGCAGCTCTTCCTCTGAGTATAGGGCAGAACACCTGTCCCATGAGGTTCTTCAGAGGACAAGGGAGAAGGTCAGAGAGTGACATTTCTGTATTTTATGGGAACAGGCATTCTAGTTCTTATGAACTGCTTCGGGGGGAAAGGGAGGAAGCAGAGAAAAGGTCAGAGAAAACTTCTTGCTTCCAAGGCCCTTCTAATCTTCAGTTCAAAGTACTCAGCATGCCAAAGCACCATCTTTGGGGTATCATGTTCTGAGCCCAAACACCACCTTAGATTCTATCCTTCTGCAGGCCCTTTGTATCTTCACTTAAACATTCCTTCTTTAGACAAAATCTTCCCTGAGTACCCAATCTATTTCATCACAACATTTTAGTATTTCTTTCATTGTAATTGTCTCAAAGTATTATGCATATCTTTTCATTGTTTGTTTACCTTTTTGCTTCCTGCTATGTAACAAGTACCACCAGGTAATGGTATATAGTAGGCCTTGTTCCTACTCACTCAGCATTTATAGTCTAATCTTTTTTTGCAGACATCAGGATCATAACATCGGTGGAGAATGGACATAAGATGAAGAGTTAAGACCAGATGAAATTGACAAGCCAAGAGATGGGCATGAAGATCAGTAAAAGGCCAGGATCTAGAATTTCTGGTCTAGGCTGGGTCATAGTAAGGCTAAAGAGACAGAAGTAGGGAAGACAAGAGGAGCTACTAGTAGAGAGTATTTGACAAGAACTTTCCTCCCTACTTTAGAAAATGGCTTTCATTCCTTCAGGATTTATACATTTGGGGGCAGTACCTGAGGCAAACCTCAAATAGGAGTGGTGTGGTCTAATTGCTAAAAAAGCTGGATGCCCCCAGAAAGCAGAATGAATCATGGTTGAACTTGAAATCTTCCCTCTATCATTCAAAGACATGACATCAGTTTTCTGCAGTATATTTGGCCACTCCCCTGATTTAAGCATCCCAGATAGATGGAATTCATCTAACACTGGAGATCTGGTAAGGGAGTCAGTGACCAAATATACCCAATTCAGGATGAGGGTCTGTCATTTCTAAGAGGGCAAAAACTTAGTTAAGTGCAGCTCCCGTATACAGTCTCAAGTTTGGACCCCTAAGTACCCAGATGTGTAAGCTTCTCAGTAGATATAAAAGAGGAGACATCATTTATGAGAATCTTGCAGCTTTCTGCTTCAGCAATGGCTCACTCAGTCTCAGGGACCTCAAACCCTTGTGAATACCTTCTACCTGTCAAGCACCGTTCTATGCACTAAACATGCAGAGGTAAATAAAATAGTACATGGTTCTGCTGTTATAGATCTTACATTCTAATGAGAAATTTAGTAAACAAGTAAAATAAATCAATTACCTCATTGATAAAAAATTATTTGTGATAATGATGAAAGCTGTGAAGAAAATAAAACAGGGCCACGTGATAGAGTGGCTAAGTGTCAACTAAGTATTGTGTGGACTGCCAGTTGTCCAAAGGGATCCATCTCCCCCTCCTACATGTATGCTGCATTGGACACATAGCTGCTCAGCTACTTACATTTCCCAGACTCTATGCAGCAAATGTGGCCATGTAACTGTTACCTTGCCAATAAAACAGGGAAGGAAATGATGTGTGCCACTTTTGTCTTTGTGCTTTAATGTATGGAGCATGCCTCATCTACATTCTCATTCCCATTCCCATAGAAACTATATGTAGTGACAATCTAGAGTTAATTATTCAGATGATGACAATACTCTAGGGTATGATAGAGCAACAAGATGGGAGGGTGCTGGATCCATGAATGACCTCATGGAGTAGGATGTTCTCGTAACCTGGATCAATTACATCAATACTGGGGCAGTTTAGCCTTCTCCCAACTAGGCAATGGGGGGTTGGGGCAGAAATATTAAGTGGGATGATCACAGGAGATGGTATTTAGGCGATGAAGCCTGAATGATGGGAAGGAGTTAGCCATGTGAGTATGTGGGAGTGGAGCAGAAAGAGCATTAATAGCATGTCAGAGAGAGCCTGGCAAATTCCTATTCAGGAGCTTGGTAAGACTCAGCTGCTACATTAACTCCAGAACCACAGGTACTGGTAAAAATTTTTGACAGAGTACTAGGAGCCAGATAATGAAAATCTGGGAAAGATTAAAGATGAAGAAGATAAAGTAAGTCCAGGCACGGGCCAGATTTAAGCCAAGAACCAGAATCTGGTGATCACAGGGTCTTCTATGGAGAGTGTCTAGCTTGCACAAATCTAAAGGTCAAAATAAAATGGATAGCTGATATTTGGGCAAATGGAAGTAGTAGGAGACATGGCAAATGGCTTGTTAGACAAACCCAGAAATTTTTAGTAATTTAATCACTTAACATAAACTTGGTTTCACTTTTATTTTTTTGTTTGTTTGTTTAATTAAGATATCAAATTTGTATGTGTGTGATGGTTATCTGCCACAGCGATGAACCTGGCCCTCTGTTCTGCGGAGTGATGATGGATTGCTGCATTTCTGCCCTAGCAAGTGTTGAGATCTATTTCTTGGTTTTGTCGTTCGAGTCACATCCATTGACTTACACATTGTGGTCTATCTGTGCCTGATACTTCAAGAAGATTCAGGAAAACATGTGCAGAAAAAATAGAAGGCAAAGAGCATTTTATTACCAAGAGAGAATGTTAGCTTCTATTGATTTTTAAGCTCCCTTAAGATACACATGAAAATAATTTTTTGAAAGGTCCTAAAACTCTGAAAGAATGATGGGCAAAGGCAGGAATGCAAAGGCCTAGGAGAATAATTAAGAGCCAAGCAATCCAGAGGAGTAGATGAGGCAGAATAAAGCAAATAGGAAGCAACATTAAGGATTCATCAGATGAGAAAGTTTGTACCAGCATCTGATTTTACGTTTCTCATTGGGACATATGTCTAAGTTGACTGATACAGAACCTGCAGGCAGAAATAAGGAGAAACATCAGGTGGGAGTGTAGAACAAAGAGAGATCTTGCCAAATAAGCTTATTTCTTTTTATTCCACCTTCAGTGAAGGTGGAAAACATATTTGTCTATCACAGCCCCCATTTTTAAGTAGAGGCCAAGGTGCCTAATACTCCCCATTCTGTCATTCAGGGCTGTAAATGTCCTTGCACATTGCTCATTCTCAACTTCTATCAGAGTGAAAAAAATGATGTTCTCTAGGGAGCCGGTGAGTGTTGTACAATGCTGAGAGATCTAATTTGAGGTGGCAGTGTGATTGTTGTTGCTCTGCCTGGGACATCAGAGTCTCCAGGTCCAGCCTGCTCGGCATCCAGATCCTTCCTACCTGCCTTGAGAATGCAGCTAAAGAGGAGGTCGAGGAAAAATGCTCTGCGTCTCTGTTCTCTCCCAGAGTAAAAGGGAAAGGTGCTTTGGGGCTGCTGCGAGGCACCATTACTTTCGACTGAGTTACCTGTCATCTCCTCAAAAAAAAAACCCTCCAAAGCTTCCCCATTCCCCCTGGGATTTAATACAAACTCCAGAATGTGGTTTAGAAGGCCCTTTATCCCTACCCTTCCCTCCCAGCTGCATCTTTCCACGTTCTCACCTCACATTGTTGCGTTCCAGCCATAAGCAACTGCCCAGAAACTCTCAGAAAGCGACATGTACTCCCTCTCTCTTCCTTGCACCTTGGTTGCCTTTCTCTGGTCCCAGCAAACTCTCTTGCTCATTCTTCAGCTCTCAATGTAAATCTGGCCTCCTCATCACCCCGCCCCCCCCAGTCTGAGGAGATGCCCCCATGTGCATGCCTGACATTTCATATTACCCTGTTGGAACCGAACACGTCTGTACTAACGCGCCCTCTACCTGTCTGCTTCCTCTCCGTCGCCAGGAGGGCGGAGTCCGTGCGTCACTGCCGTCGAACGTCAGCGCCTAGCTCAACGTTTCATGTAGATCAGGCAGAGAATTTGTTCAGAGAATATGTTTAACTTGGAAAAAAATCAATAAAGATCATTTTTAGGTAGCAAGATATAAACTAAAGAATCTCAAATCAAATTTCTAAGTGCTATTTCTCAGCATTCCTAACCATTATGGGTTCTCATACCTCACTTCTTTTTCTTGCGTGTTATTACACCAGTTTTTAAAAGGCAGCCCTTTGGCCTCTGAAAACCTAAAGTTTGAATGTGTTGTTTATATACCTTTAGGTAAATACTTCACTTGACATAAGTTTGAATAATGAATATGAAGGCAAAAACAGTATAAGACAGTTTCTGGGAAGATCATAAGAACTTTACAAAAACACCTTTATATAATTCTTTTAAAAAGAAAAAATAGGAATTTTTTAAAAGGGCTTTGACTCATAAAGCATTGGCTTTGCTTTCAATTTAATACCAGTGATTTAGCTGACACAGAGCTGTAAGGTTAAGTACTAAGATACCAAAGGATATGTGTCTAGCATATTTCCTTCTAGGTAAACTTGGCCCAATTCATTTATAAATAAATTTTCTATCACTTCCTTGGAGAGGCTGATCAAAGGGGCCTCAAGCTGAGTCAAGATAGACAAGGAGCCACCATGACAATTCCCATCATACACGCTTCCTCGGGACATTTCTGTGGCTTATTCAGGTGTTTTCACATATAACAGAAAGTGATTCATTTTTAAAAGGAAGAAACAGGCGTAAAATGAGAAAGCTGATTATAAGTTTCACCAAACTCAAGATGTGCTATTTTAGAATAATGTTTCTTTACATAGAAGGCTAGTTGTCCTCATTCCTCCTGTTGTTCATTCAGCAAGCACTCATGAAGCACCTTCTGCTCAAGGCAATGAGGATTCCAAACAATAAGATATGTCCTTGTCATCAAAATGTTCAGAATGTCACACATATTTTTAGAAATAATAATCAAAATAGATAGTGAATTCTAGAAGATGATTATAATTTTGTTATTATCTACATATTCATATTTTGGCTTTGAATAATCTACTGCTGTGTTTTGTCAACATTCATTTGTATATATATATATATGTATATAGTTTACATTCCCACTAGGATCTAAGTATCTTTCTTGACAGTAAGAAATTACTATAAATGCTGCTCTTATATCATGCATAGCATTGTTCTTTAAATTTGTCATAACTCACAGTAATAATTACATTTTGCAAGGCAACTCAATACACACATACACATCGATATCAAAATTTTCACAAAAATACGCCTACCATTACTACATTAATGCATTCATGTGTTTTCTACTTTATGATACACTATTCTAGTACATTTCATTAAAAAACAATGCTGGTCACGACCCACAAATAAGCCATAACTCACAGCTTCTTAAAAAAAAAATACTCCAGGCCGGGCGCGGTGGCTCACGCCTGTAATCCTAGCTCTCTGGGAGGCCGAGGCGGGCGGATTGCTCGAGGTCAGGAGTTCGAAACCAGCCTGAGCAAGAGCGAGACCTCGTCTCTACTATAAATAGAAAGAAACTAATTGGCCAACTAATATATATAGAAAAATATTAGCCGAGCATGGTGGCACATGCCTGTAGTCCCAGCTACTTGGGAGGCTGAGGCAGCAGGATTGCTTGAGCCCAGGAGTTTGAGGTTGCTGTGAGCTAGGCTGACGCCACGGCACTCACTCTAGCCTAGGCAACAAAGCGAGACTCTGTCTCAAAAAAAAAAAAAAAAAATACTCCAAAGACCTGCAAAATATTAGCAAAAATTGTAAATGATACTTGGTGAATAGTCACATGGCCAATATAGCAGAAGGGCTGAATTTTGGGGTCTGGAATAAGACAGCTCTGAACTTAAATCTAGGCTCTACCAATTATTGGCTATGTAACCTTGAACAAGTTATTCAACTTCCTTAAGCCTCAATATCTTCATACTAAAAATATTAAAAAATAATAATAGCACCTACATGTTGAGAGAATAGAAGAGATCATGCATGTTAAACTATTTACTACAATGCAAAGCATATAATAAAGAATTTAAATTTAAGAAAATATATCCAAATAAATAAAAATAAGATTTGAGAGGAAAATTGGAAGTAATCTGGCTTTGGTCAACTTTAACAAGATATGAAGGTAGGGGATGTCAAGTGGAGAGAGTGGAGATTTCAGACTACCTAGGTAAACATATAATTCATGAGCTTGGGAGATACTAGCAAGGGTTGGCAAAATAGGCCCTTTTCTGCTCAGTTATAGAAGAGAATAGCATCCCACTATTTAATATAGCTTAGAGATGGTCCAAAAAAGATGAGAAAAAAATGGAATAGATAATAGTTTTGAGGTTTCAACCGGTCATATGATCCTACAGATGAAGTTTGACAAGTAAATCAAGAATGGATACTCAGGACAAAATGTCTCCCAGTACTGCACCCAGAAAGCTGAAGCAAGTCCTGATACCTGTAGACTAACTACAGGGCTAATTTGAATAGCACAGGCATCACGGTGGCACTTTGGTCTGGATTATGCCTGCTGCTACTCTGCCTTCTCTGACACCTTGGCTGCATGGACTCACCCAAAACACAATCCAGAGCAGCCTTTCTGCCACAGCCCCTTAGTTCAGGTTCTGCCACACAAAGGATTCTAAGGTTCTCCACTGAGACAGTTTTAAGGGGTCCACTCTCAAACTTTCTCAGGCCATTGATTTTATTTCATCTTTTTTCCTCATCCAAAAGACCTCTCCTAACCCCAGAGCCAGCTAGGGGGGAGAAGACATCCACAGGGTGCCCAAAGGACTAAGAGACTTGACTTCTGCAGGCTGTTTTTCACACAATCTGCAGGAAGCTATGGTAAATCAACTTACTAATTATGCATCCTCAATGCTAAGAGGACACAGTTGTAATTTGTATCCCCTGAATCTTAAGGCAGCTAAAAAGTGAGGGAAAAACTCAGTCTAAATATATGTAGCAACTTGATACCAGAGTTGGTTACAGAGAGAAGCAATGACAAAGATGATTCTAATGAAGTGTGACCCACTTACCCACAAGACTCTGATGCAGGTATTGGCCTTGTGGACCTGCCAACAAGTTGGAGAACAAAAAAATAAAATAAATGGAAAGAATATAGTTCTACTACATCCACTGAATTAAACAGGGAAATGGCAAGGATTCAGCACAGAGCTATATTATGCATAAGGAATCAGAGAGAGAGAGAGACTATATGCCCATTCAGCTGGAAACAGATTCTGGCTGCTACTTAAAATATCAGCAGGAGTGTCGATCTACCATGTCACCAACATTTTTTTCAAAATGCTCAGGCAGCCAGATAAATCACTCTGTGGCTTCTCCCTGCTACCTGTGGCTTGACAATATTTATAAACAGCTATGTTAACATCCTCAGACTCTTAAGGAAATGTTCTTACTATACTGAAGAGCTTTTAAAGTTCATACATCTAGCAAAAGATGGGCAAGTCTTTTTGTTCAAATGGCTGTGTTTCTAGCATCTGGGTTCAACAAGAGCCAATAATTCCTTTTATGGAGCCAGTGGTAGCAAGTAGCAGCACTCTAATCCTGCCATAATAGAAAGGATCTCCAAACAGGTTTTAGCTTCCCCCATTTGGGTATTTACAATGTTAGAATAAAGAGTACACGTTTTATTGTGTCTCAAAGACTGTTTACAATCTGAGCTCTGACTCATTTTCTGCCAAATGATGCCCTCACCCATTGCCCCACTCCACGAGCACACTGAACCAGTCACTGTGCCCTGAGTGGAATGTGCCTGCAGTGTCATTGAGCCTGTGCAAGACCTATTGAGCACTTTGCTGAAATGTCATATGTTCTTATCTTATGCACCTGGAGAGCAGTCACTTATTTTCATCCCTTAACTCAAACATTATCTAGTCTCCAAACTCTTACTCTACTCCCCTATGCAGAATTCATAGACTGGTTTATGCCCATTCTAGACTACAAACCCCCTTGAGGACAGGGCACACCTCCCAGAGATTTGTATCTCCATTGTACCCAGCACAGTGTCTGGCATATGGTAGGTTCACAATGAAGGACCATCAGATGAAGAAATTTTAGGTGAATGCTATTATCTCTCCTTATCAAAAGCAGGGGTACTGAAGAGCTTACAAGAAGGAAAGTAGAGGTAGCGGAACATCCATCTGATTGAACGCTAATGGGAATGTCAGGGAAGGTTTTTCCTTTCTTTTGTTGCAGTTGGGTTATATATGAAAGTGGCTACCACCAGGCAACAAAACACTTTTTTCTAATGTAGGAGTCCCTAATTATGACCCAAGATTGGGCTTTTATGGATTTCTTCCTGTCCCCATCCTGAACTTGTATGCAAATATACAATTTTCATCATATTTTCAGAAATATTCAAAGCTCAAAAAAGATTATGGGCCACTGTCCAAATGTTATTTTTTTTTAATTTAGATGTGCCAAGAAAGCATTATGTATTTAATAGTCATGTTTATGATATTTAGGAGAATCAAAGTGATGGGAAAAAATGTATAAATCAATTTGAGATAATACATTATTCACTGTAAAGTTATACTCCTTGTGCACTTGTTCACATTTTTCACTGTAATAACAAAAACATATAAGTTAATAAGGTCCCATTAACAGTTGTTATGTCTCCAACAATGTCATTCACACTCTTGGGGTGTTTGTGCTCTGATGAGTCAACACAGAAAATTATTTTAAAAAACAGCAAATAAAAGAATTCACAATACTTGTCAAATTTGGTGGCTCATATAACAAATGCTGCAGGAGCCAGTCATGGAGCTTACTGAGAGCAGGGAAGTTTTCCCAGAAGACTTTGGGAAAGGTATCTTCTCCCCACAAAGGTCCTATGAGATAGTATGTTTCAACTAGGAGGCAATGTGATCAAAGGATATTGAGCTTAAGTCAGAAAGACTACCTTTTAGGCCCAGTGTACTCTTATTAGCCATGTAACCTCAGGCCATTCACATCTCTGTGCCTCAGTTTCCCCACCAGCCCCCTGAGGATAATATATTTCCTTAGCCTCTCCCCATGACACGTTTGCAAGGCTTCAAACAAGACAGAACGTGTGAAAGCATTTTCCAAATTATAAACCTCTATACTATTTATTGGATGTGAAAATGCTATTGGAAATGGGCAAGTCAGCTATACATAATAGTCTGTGACAAAGAATACATTATTTTCTTCAGTCTGTTTTGTTTTGTTGTCTCGGCTTTCGGAAATCCAATGTAAGGTCCTTCATGTTCATTTAATAACATTTCTTGTCAAATTTCTCATACATAAAGTTTTATATACAACCAGCACAAGAACTGTAGTCTGGCTGCTAGGATTATTTTCAGAAAGGGGCAAGTGGAAGAACGGTAACTTCATTCTAGCCAAAAGCAAGCAGGCTTTCTTGTTAAGGACTCTCCCAGAGGTGGAACATTTCAGCATTCACATCATTTTTTCCTTTCAAAGCCTCTCCCTTGAGCCCTCTGCAGCTTGTCCATGGTACACAATTCAGAATCACCCGACCACTTAGGACACTCGGATCTGGAGGCAGTAGCAAATGTATTTCACATTCAAGAGGAGAAACATTAGCAAGCACAACATTTAATATGCTGTGTGCTGCAAGGATCAGGGGCTTAGACTTTCCATTTCGGCTTCACTAGTTAGACTGCAATCTGAACAAGAGTGTGCACTGATGCAGTGTGTTTGGCCCTCATCGGTGCCAAGCAGCAGTTTTATCATCAGTAAGAAAACATTAAGTGAACCCCAGGGATAGCATATGTATTGTATTTAGAGGAAGGGGTGAAAATCCATCAATGCTGCGTAATTTAAAAGGTTTTCATGCTGTTTGTGGGAAGCTATAAGCTTAGATTCCTTTGTCCCAGTTAAAGAGAAAATGGTTCTAGTAAAGAAAGATGGATTTAAAATAGTAGTTAGCCATGGAGTGAACCTAAGTGATAAAGGAAGACAGATAGGATAATGGACATCACCCAGCACGTTAGAGGAGCCACGCATTATTTTGTATTTGCAGAAGAGCACACTTTGGGAATTCTGAGCTAGACACCCATTCAAATGAATCTTTTTATTGCTTTTGATTACACAATCTTTTAGTCCCTCCTTGTCAGTTCCCAGTTGTCTCCTATTAGAGGAGAATTATAATCAGTCTTTATGCCAGGAAAGCATAAACTTGAGAGGAGAGAAAGGACAAACAGAATGGGGTGGTTGATAAGAAGAAGGAGATATATGAGTCAAGATTTCATTATGCAAGTTAGATTTGCACTCCTATGCCAGGAATGAATAAACATAAACAAAGATTGAAGACTCTCCTCATATACTAAATGATTATAACTTCATTCGTCCTACAATTTTCTGATTCACCCTGAATTTGTTCATCTCCCTGCCACCAGGCTTTTGTCTCAGCTGTTCCTACTACCTATAATATCCTCCTGTCACAGTAACACCTACTACAATCTTATCCTTCCTTCTCAACTCAATTCAAGTGGTACCTTTTCAAAGAGCTTTCTCATATTCTGCTACTTGGAATTAACCTCCCCAGAATATTGCTTTTAACTATAGTTTAGCACTTAATGTATGTGGTTTAGCATGGCTACTTATGGAAGTGTTAAGTTGCCCCCTCTATCACCACACCATCAAATTATGGGCTGTGAGGTGGGGCACCAGCCCCTAATCATCTGGGGTCTCCAGTGGTGCCTGGCACACTATTGTGCACAGAGTGCCTGTGTTAGGCTGCTGCAAATACAGGCAGCGCACAACTTGGAGCCCTTCGATTTTGGCCAAGCCACATATGAGACTTACTCATAGATCTCCACTCCTCTTTTGCCTTTCCCAAGAAGGGTTGCTACTTTCTCAGCCCCCACTCAATCCCCACCCTCATACTACCTCTTCTTACCCTAAAATGCTTGAACTTAATATTCTGAGCTTTGTCAATAACTTCTTTTAGAGGACTACCTAACCTAAAATCTACTCAAATATTATAAATATAAGGGACACTGGTCCTTGCCTTTAATTTGTGATTGTGGGGAAATCTACTACTTTTAAAATTTGACAAAAGCTTTTGCTTATTTAAATATTGGCAAATAAAGTATGGCACAAGGTTTGTTTAAAGAAATTTATATATGCTAACATATTTAATCCTTATAACCACCTTATGTGGTAATATTATTGCTCCCAACTTTACAGATAATGCAAGCCGCGTCAGGGAGAGTTTAAGTAATTTGCCTTCCCTGCTCATAAGTAGCGAAGCCAGGCTTGAAACCTTGAAATTCCGGCTTCAGAGTTCTGTGCTTTTAACCAATGCACAGAATGCACAGATGGAGGAATCATGTTTTCTGAATCTGTAACACCTATACAGGAAAATCTGTAGTTTATTTGAAATTGTGTATGAGGTCAAAGCTAAGGTCAGGACCTGGGAGTTAAAGACTAGAGATAGGAGAGTAGGTCCTGCTTTGTTGTAGTATACCCAGATGAAACTTAATGGATAGATGTTGATTCAGTTTCCTATTACTTGCAATTATTTGTAATATTGAGGGTAACTAGTTATGAGAATGATACAGATTTGTTTACTTGGCTATCAGTGTGTATTTTTGAAAACAAACAAAACTTAAACAGAAGAAATATATATAGACAACGCTCTTCTAACACCCAAGAATCAGCTGAACTAAAGTTCAAGCTCACTCCAGAATTTTGGTCCTATAAACACTGGTTTTTCTGGAGAGATATTGAATCTTCCACAAGAATTACTTAATAGATCAATACTGGATCTAAGATTCAGATTAAGGCTTTTTTGTTTTAAGAATCACTTTCCATTTTACCTTAAACAATATGGAATGTACATGTCATCCCCTATCTGGGACCTGATTTGCACAGGTTCCTTGTATTGTTTCTTCTATGAGGGGTGCCCCTCACCCACCCATACCACTCATCTTCACAGACCTTTTCCCCACTGAATCCTCTTGGTCCTTCATAACTTATTTCAAGTACCTTCTCCTTGACCATTAGTGCATCTGAGATGGACTTCCTTAAAGCTCCTGTAGCACCTGATTTACACCTTGGTCACAGTAATCAGCATGTTCAACTGGAACAACCCATTCATTTACAGCCTTCCTCTTAGATTGTGAGCTCATGGGAGCAGGTACAACCTGCTTGTTCATCTGTGTCTTATTCAGCATATAGGGCCTGACACATAGTAGGCATTTGTTCCTTCATCCAACACATCTATGTTGAATGCCTTGTGTGTCCCGAGTCATATGCTAGACTTAGATATTTCACAGTAAACAAAAACATGCATGATCCCTGCCCTCATGGAACTTACAAACTATTAGGAGAAACACTTGTCCACCAAATAATCTTGCTATATTGAACCAATATCAAAATACAGCCAATATCAACATACAACCAACATGACTGTTATGATGAGGAGTATTTAGGGAATATAGTAAAGAAAAATGAAATAGAATAAATAGAAAATGTTTTAGGGGAAAAGATCAGGTTGGGTTCCCTGAGAAAGTGGCCATTGAGCTGAGTTCTGGAGGGAGAGTGGGAAGAATGTGCCAGGAGAAGAGCCCCCAGTAAAAGTCATTTGTGTGGGAGAGAGGATGGTGTGAGTGTTCTGAGAAAGCCGGCAGAGAGAGCAAGGGGAAGAACGTTAGAACAGAAAGCAGAGAGATGGCAGAGACCAGACCCTGCAGGAGGGCCTGTAGGACCAAGAATTTTGTTCTTTACCCTAAGACCACTGGGAAACACATAATCAAATAATCAAATTTATGTTTGAAAGATGATTTCTCTGTCACAATATGGACAGAAAAGGAATGGATGTATGAGGAGGTGGCACACTTGCATATGGTACTTGTCCTGAAACTGCTTTTGTACAACAAGTTCAAAGGCTCTGAGACTGTTTAAGTTGAAAGACGGTCCATTATAGAAAGGAGTAAATGAGTAAGTGAATGGGCAGAATGTCACTTGAGTATGTTGTACAAAGCCTAGACCATATTATGGAGTTTCGGTTTTAGCTGAATTGCAAAAAATGTTAACACCAAATCCACTATACCTGTAGTCTCCTAGATTATATTTAGAGGCCAGTGGGGAGAAATAAGAAATTTTGCAAGAAAATACTGCTTAAGAGCAACAAATTTTTCCTCATCTCACTCACACCTATTCTTGGCCTTAGAAAAAAACAAGAAGGCCTCACTGTTTTACTGATTCATCCTCTATCAACATCTTGCCAGCACCTATTTAAAACAAGTTGATCTATGGATTCTTTAAAGAAAACTTCTCTACACTCACTGTTTCAGATGGTGTCTCAAAGCCGCCTAGCTTCCTGGAATTTTTACTAACATCTGCAATAATTTTTAGATAGCATGCCTCCTGCTAACAAAACTTCTCTCCAAACTTGGCCCCAGAAACAAACTACATCATTAGTTAGGCAACATTTCCAGAATGCCCACTGTGTACACAGCACAATATTTGTCTCTTGGAGTCAGGTAAATAAGCTGTTGCTCACAAATTGCTAAAACTCAAAGCCATACATACAAGGAGAACAATAGAATTTTCCTGCCTTTTCCCATAACTGTCTTGAGGGAAAACAAGACTGATTTGCCATAGAGGGTCTGTTTTCCATTCAGAGAAGCACCCTATGGATCACAGAAAATATCTCCTCACAAAATCAAGTCCTCAAGATCATTCAGGGGTTCTGATTGCTATAGTCCTCCCTGATGTGTGGCAGTAATTCCATGAGTTTTCCCTTAGGAAGTCTCTTGACAGCAGCCACTGGCTCTCTTACTTATTCAAAGGGAATCTTGCTGTTGATTTTTATAGCCACAACAACTTGATATAACCTTCCTGCTTCCACTCTGCTCCAACATGTTGACAGATTCATTCATTAGCTGGACATGCCAAATTATCAAAATTTAGGAAGCATAAAATATATATGCCTAAATGAAGGCAAGACAGACCAAAAATAGCCTTCTAATCAGCTTTTAGAGGGGGTGCCGGTCAAAAGATCAGCAAACCTGCTAATGATTCATGTTTCAACATCTTGCCAACAAGACACTTTAATTGACCAATTTCCAGCTGCTGTGCCCAACAAACACTGCAGTGCAGTTCTAAAGAGCAGGATGGAATCTCAGCTACAGTCCTGCTTACATAGGATTGGGAGACAGCTCTGCATGCTCTTCCTCTTGGTGCAAAAAAAAAAAAAAAAAAAAATTAGACCCCCCCCCTACAGAATTCTATATGGAAGGAAGATTTGGAAATAAAAATGTATTCACAGTCTGGCAAGTGGATAGCAAAATATTGATTTTAGCTTCTTAAAACAAGTAAAATATGTGGACTTGGGAAAGAACTATGTGTGGGAGAGAATCGTATCTCATAAAATGAAAGGTGATAAAAGAAAAGCAGGTTGGGGGGAAAGCCAGCAGCTTCCTCACCACAAGCTCTGATGCTGTCAGGTGTAGTGGTTTAGTGTAGCTGGTGGGGAGATTCTGAGGACCACTGGCTAGTAATCTCACTGTACTGAGATGGTGCCAGCCCTGGGTGCATATTAGAGATAAATATAATAATGTGTTTTGGCTAAGATCAAGTGTAGTATCTGTTCTTATCAGTTTAATATAATATGTGGCTGAGCTGAGCAACCCCAGTGCCTGGAATTTCCAGGAACCCTGTGTCTATTAATAATATTGGTCTTTGTATTGTTTGTGTCTCAGTCTTATAGGCACAAAGCCTGCCTATCTTGTGAGAAAGCTTCTGAAAGGAAATCGGTTCCTAATGTAAAGTCTATGCTCTCTGTAAAAGGCACGGCAGCCTTGAGAAGGGAGGAAGACTTGGAGGACTTGGACTTGGAGGCAGAGGCCATGGGGTACTGGTCAATTATTTAGCTTCTCTGAGCCTCAGAGACCTCATTCCTAATGTTGGGGAAAGGATGCCTGCTCTGGGCTACTGTGAAAAACAAAAGGTATAAAAATGCTTCATAAATGTCATGTGCCATAAAGGGAAGACATGATTAACATGAGCCTGGCACTGCATACTTGCTGGTGCTCTGAGAAGGACAAATGAACAAAGCAACAAGAGACCAGTCTCTGCACAGTCTCCATGACTGGAGATAGATGTTCAATTTAACAGCCTTTCTATATGGCCTCTGGATGCTTAGAAAACAGACTATTCCCACAGTCCAAAGATACTACTGTAAAAGATCTCAGCATAAGTGAATCTCTAAGAGAGATCTTTTGTTTGATTGATTGGTTGGTTGGTGTTTGTTTTTAATGTATTACAAAAACACAGTCTAAATCACCAACTTTTCATAGAGTAGCTTCTTAAAATGCAATAGGCACATGAATTACCTGAGGAACTTGTTAAAATATAGATTTTGATTCTGTCTGTATGGGAGGGGGCCTGAAATTCTACATTTCTGACAAACTCCTGGGAGACGTCCATTCTGCTGGTCCACAGATTACACTTGAGGTAGCTCAGCTGTAAGAAGATATTTGAGAGAAGCCTAGAAGGATTTAAGATATCATGTAGTTTTAGAATAGAAAGGGCCTTAATTTACAACCCCAAATCTACATATGAGGACAGTGAGCCCTAGCCTTCGCTGGCTTGTCCAGCGTCACCAGATCTTTAACTGCCCCCAAAATCAGCCTCTGCCAGTTTGTCTATCATGCGTTTGGCCCTTTTGCCCTCAGGTTTCTTTTCCTGTCTCTCTTTCTGCTTCTTTTGTAAGTAAGAGAGGGAGGGAAGAAATCACATGACTGACACATGAACTATATCCTAGCTATGAATCATAAAATCTCTGACCTAGAGATAAGGGAAGCAGTAAGGATGAGTTTCCCAAGTGAAAAAAGCTAACCACATCCCAGAACTTAATGTCCCACAATGGCTCTCAACTTAAAGTGATGAGTGCTTTGTTCCTAAGGGTGGTCCCTGGTGCCTGTGCGTGCACCAGTAGACAAGGCTAAGCCCCATTGCAGTCTGCATTACATCTAGGGGGCATACTTACTGAAGCACCAAATACCTAACTCCTCTCATTAGAACCCTCAGAAGAAAAATCTCTATATCCAAGGAAGGGAAAGATTTTGAGTAAAAAATTTAAAACTTAAGATAATCCCCAACAGACATTCTTTTCTTGGACTATCTTCCAAAAAGGTACAATTTGCATTGAATGAACTTCAGCTCTGCTCTCAATCACACAAATGTATGAAAACCATGCTTTAAAAGCTACATTAAAGTTTCAGTTTCTTTTGATGCCAATTATCCAACCAGAAGCATTAAATTGGGAATCATTTCTTTATTCCATCTTTCTGTCTTACAGAGTTTCACCTAAGGATATGAACTAAACAGGGGGAAGGGGACTGGAAAAGTGAAGAGAATTGCTCTTTAAACACTATTGAAACTCAGCAGATACTCCTAAATAAACACCCAATTTGCCCTTTTGGAGAATTGCTGCATTTCTACCTGCAAATTTGATCACATATGGAGTATTTGAAGAAGAGTTTGCTCCAAACGAGGCTTAACACATACAAGGGAATATTTGTTTCACAGTGCTTCTATTATGGCAGTAAATATTGAATAGCAATGGGTACACTTCACACCATGAGAATTTTCCACTGCAGTCAGCACTGCACTCGGGGCCTTTCCCTGTTTCAGCATTAAAGTTTCACAAGGAAATTTGCCTACAATGACTGTGCTGTTGAACTCCATAAAAATGTCCTAGGTTATTTGGATTTTATTATTAACACGTATTTTAACACCCTTGTTAATATTAGAGCCCTAGCAAAATTAGGATTAAAATACCCTAGCCTGGTGTGTGCATAGCTCACTTTCATCAGAGACTTCTTATACATGATAAATAATGACATAGATTTAAGGGTTCAGAAAGCTTTTCTTGGATATAAATAGCTTCTTTCAGTTTGCCATTAATTAAATAACCTCCTACAGATATCTATGTGATACTTAAGAGCCCACAGCATTAATGTAACCCTAAGGATTTACCCTTCTCCTCAAAAGTCAGGTTTCTTATTTATTAGATCTTATAATAAATAAGAAATTTCACTGATCACAACATTTAGTTAACAGATTAAGAAATAATATTATATCATTCATATAAAGTGAAACCAATAGAAATGTGCTTTCATATTGCAAAACAGATATGTGGTCATTAAGTCTTGTTCTTCCATGGGTTACCAGGCACCCTAAGAGACTGAAGAGATGTAAGATGAGGAGAGGGAAGTATGGTAACTGTCAGCCCCAAAGATAAAAGACACTCAGGCTGTGCTCCCTATTGAACTTCCCTGGGAGCGGTCACTGGCTTAGAGCCCACCACTCAAATAATTTTTGCTACCTCGTCACCCACACGTCCAACCCTTCTCAATACACCCTTCTCTGCTCCCCTATACTCTGTGCCCAACCCCTCCTCTAGGTGGACCTGACACAGCATATTTAAAAACCTCAACAATCTAGAGAAGTGAGAAGGGGTCTTGGGGCTGGTGTACATAATAAACAGAAAGTTGAAGTTATCTCAGGGTATTTTGAAGTTATAAAGAACTGCAACAAACAGAAAGGCAAGAATGACAGGAATTTTCCAAGAACTACTAGCTGCCGTGTGCCAAAATACAAATGGGGCAACACTTCTTTCCAAATTGAGAAACTAGGACAATAAAAGAACCAAAGTGGCAAAAAATTTCTTCCAGGATTGAATGACTGCCACGAAAAGGAAGCTTATTCAGCCAAGCACTATCCTAGGTGACAAACAGAAAAGTCAACAGAACTGTGAAAATATAGGACAGGTCAATTGACATATAGACCATATCCAAAAATGCTATAGTTCAAGAAAGTAAAATAAAATACCTTAAAGCTATAAGTTTTTCCCAAATTGATCTGTAGATTCAGCACAATTCCAGTCAAAACACCAACAGGGCTCTTCCTGGAATATTACAGACTGTTCTAAACTGTATAGAGAAGTATAATGATCCAAGAATAGCTATGAATCTCATAAAGAATAAGAATGAAATGGAGGAATTATTTCAGATATGAGAACTCATTATAAAGGTATAGTAATAAAAACAAGGTGGTGCTGCTACTATAGAGATAACAAATATACCAGTGAAATAGAATTAAGGCTTCATAAACACCTAGCACATATGGAAGCAGGATCCAATAATGATAGCCAATATTAAAGTAGAATTCATGTCCAGGTGTGGTCACTCACGCCTGTAATCTCAGCACTCTGGGAGGCCAAGGCAGAAGGATTTCTTGAGGCTAAGAGTTCAGAGCAGCCTGGGTAACATTGTGAGACGCCATCTTTAAAAAAAAAAATTACAATTTATCCACTAGCATAAGGGTTAAGCACACAAATTCAAATGTGATAATGATAATTTATGTCTCATAGATATAAATACCTCTTGGTATTTATAACCTTTTGAAGCACCCTCCCCCATGGAATCACGCTAGCCCTGGGTGATCAACAGAATACTGTGTGACTTTCAAGGCTGGGCACAATGAGGTCTGTAGCTCCTGTCATGACTTCCTGGACCAATCTCCCTGGGGATAGCCAGCTACCACATTGTAAAGACACACATGTAGCTCCATGAAGAGGCCTGTTGGAGAGGAACATAGGTCCCTATCCAACACCCAGCAATGTGATGAACCACCTTGAAAGAGGAATCTCCATCTTCAATCCTAGATTCAGATGATTACAGCAATAATGTCACCAAGATATAATAGAGGTGTTGGTACTTTGTAGACACTAGATAAGTTAGAGACTCCACTAATATTGTCATTGTACAATGTCAGGGATTCAGCTGATGGTCATGATACAGGAAGCCCTATTCTGTGCTCAGAAGGACCCTGTCTGTATTATCTCTGCATTCCCAGGGCCCAGTAAGTGTTCAATAAAATACGTTTATCAAGTACCAAGTGTGTACCAAGCACTGTTCTAGGCAATGAATGAACAAATAAATACCTAAAAACCTCTTCCGCTATTCTATTACAGCAGTGCATAGCACTGAATAAAATCCTTGCATAGAAAAAGAGGAAAAATCCGGAACTTAGGCAAAGGAACTCTTAGACCAGTCCAAGTTTCCCCTCCAATAGAAAGCCTCATTCACCTGGTCTGGCTGAACATTTTGTCCTTTATATTTCTACTACTGAAATACTCAGGGGGAAGAAACATCATATAGGAAAAAGGTTAGATTAGCATAAACCTAAATAATCAAATCTTAACATAGTTCTTGTATAATTTCATCCAACTTTTAAACTTTTATCTCTACAGGTTGATTTAAGTTACATTGAATTTTTAAAAACAGTTTATGATATTTCTTTATATACATACTTATATTTATATTTATAATCATATTAGAATAGGTATCTTTGGTTTTCTTAATTTAACCAGTCCATCTAGAGGCAAAAGAAAGAAAGTTATTTCTTTAAATAACTTAGAAGATATTTCTGTACACTCTTTTGATGGTGGATGGTTTTGAACTTATGCAAATATGTTTTATACTGACATGAAAATGAACTTTTTCTAGTCACAGGTGTTCCTCATATTGCACATTCCTAACATGCAGGAAAGTTATTCACCATGGTTTAGTTAAATAACACTAATCACCCAATAACACGATTCAAATTTCAAACAGTATATACCTGTGAGAGCAATAATTACATAAAATATAAACATCACTACTGATTCTTCAGTCCACAAATCACTATACAAAACCAATGCACATCATGATCAATGACTGACATCACTTCTTTTACCATCTGTCAGTTATTAGTCAAACCCCATCTGTTATTCAGTTCACACATGGACAGGAAAGTGTGTACTTGTGTTTCTTCCTGGTCTACAAGTGATAAACCCACATGACATTTTACAAAAAAGAAATAATCAAAAGAAAGACTTGACCAACAAATATTACAGTGCAGCAAAAAAAAAAAAAAAAAAAAAAAGCAAAATAAATGTGATTAGAAGATTTAAAATGTTGGTGAAGATAAGATGAGACCCAGGCCTACAAAGGTATACTATGACCCATATTGGAAAATTCCAATGAATATAAAAACAAAGATAAATCCCTTCAACATTTTTTAGTTTAAATTACATAAAGAATAGAAAGTCACTTATGGCTGAAATGGAGCATTTACTTCTATTTTACAATAAAAAACAAATCCCAAACATTTTGGCTAACATTCAGGCCAAAGCAATGAAGTTAGTTGTCACATGAAAGAAACCATAATTACAAGGAGACTGAAGCAGGACCTTTTACTGCCAGTAAAGTCTGTTTTCATTGTTTCATAAGTCAGCATGAATTGATTAATGTTAAGCTCTCTGGTGAGGCTGTAGCTCAGATAAGATGCTGCTGTGAAATTCACACCCAGATTCAAGAAATATGAAAGAAATAGCTGACCATGGGAATGTTGACACGGCCACCATTCAAGAGACTCTAACGCAGCTGGAGAAACTTGGTGAGTGAGATTCATCAACATAAATGAGGTAAGCAGTTGAGATGAAAAGGCCCAGAGGAAGTGATGCTAGCAAAAAAACTTCATATTAAAAGAACTGCAAGAGATATTTTATAGCATTGAAAGTTCAAAGGATAAAATGTTGGAAGTTCATCCAAACTTAGAAAGGAGTATGACAATTTTCCAAGGCATAGAAAAGAAGCTCACTCTACATCGTAAGTTATATGATCAGTAGAAGGCGAGCACCGTTCAAACGATGCTTGATAAGTTACTTACAAAGAAATGAAACACTTTAGTTCTCAATGCTTCCAATGTTCTAAATTACAATGTACTAAATGAATATTGGTCTTTTTTTTCATTTCCTTATGCATTTACAAACAATGAGACAGTCTTCAATAATTTGACCAAAAAAAACCCCCAAACTTTGAGAACTAAAGTGGAATTAGTATGTTCCTAACACAAAGAAATAATACATGTCTGAAGTGATGGATACCCCAATTACCTTGATTTGATTCATTTACATTGTATACCTGTATCAAAAAATCACATGTACCCTATAAAGATATATAACTATCATATACCTATAAGAATTAAAAAATTTTTAAAAATTAAAGTCATAAAAGTTTCCCCATTGATTAAGATCTTTTTACAACCATCATTTTTACTGTCTTTAACTACCATGCAAAGTTAGGACCGCCTGGGTTTGGTAAAGCAGTGATGATGAAAGAGAAAAGAATAAATGTAGAAGATATAACTGATGTGTTGTATTTCAGTGGCTAAGTATATAGTTAAAAAAATTTAATCACCTTGACTAGCTGTATTTTAAACCAAGTATTTTAAGATAAAACAGAAAAACGACTTCTGCCTTTTCCCATGTAGGAGAGCACATTTTCTTTTTGATTCGTATACCCAAGAGTAGCAAAAGCACTAGAATAAGATTGAAGGAGTCCAGGTTCAAAACTGGGTTCCACCACAACTTCAAACAAATCCTTTTATTCATTCTACAAACATTTATTGGCAGACACCTGTTATGCGTTGAGCATACAAAACTGAACATGATGTGGATTTGGGCCTCAAAGAACTCATAGCCTATTAGGAGAGAAAAACCAGAAACAGTCACAATACAGTCCTCATATATATAAATCAGATTTAATCATGCCTACAGTTACTAGGAGGATAAAATGAAACTGTATGGAAAGTGTTTTGCTATCAAGCGTTATACTAACACTGTCTAGTACTAGTGTAATTGCAGCATCTGACAAAAATTATACTGGCTTACTCTTATCCAGTGGCTCTCAGTGTGGTCTTCAAACCAGCAGCATCAGCATCGCCAGGAAATATGTTCAAAATGCATATTCTTGGGCCCAACCCTGGACCTAGTGAATCAGAAACTATGGAGGTTGGGCTCAGAAATCTGTGTCTAACTGAAGCCCCCGAGTTTGAAAGCCACTGCTGTGTCTTATCTATTTAAGATCACAACACAGGTAACACGAACCCTACCGGGTACAAGACACTCATTTTCCAGTGATCAATGAGGAAATTAAAGCAGACTACAACTGAACCTTCTAATTGGCCAGGAAAATCAGCAAAAGTTATAATGAGTCAAAAGTCATAAAAAGTCCTCATGCCTGTATTTAGTCTATGACCATCTTGCTTCCCAAGTCTTTCCACTAAGATGAAAATTCAAATAGAGGCCCTACCCATAATAAGTTCACTGATGGTGTGGGCTTTGTTTTAAGTCTGCATTTTAAGTAAACAATACAAAGTATAGAAGCCCAAATAAACCTTTTGCTGAAAATAGCAAGTAGAAGACTATATTATTCCAATGAGGGGGACATGACTAACTCAATTTGCAAATTCATCTTGGAGAACTCCATGGATTCTATCACAGCACATTCAGGGGAATGTCCTCAATGTCAATAAAGGTTTATTCTTTAAGGAAGAAAGTTATTACATTTTCTACCCTTTCAAGGGTCATTTGAGATAATCCAACATGAAAATATTGACCATATTTTGAAAAATTTCACCAATTCCACAGGTTTCATAAATAGTATATTCCTAGACTAAATATTAAAAATTAACAGATCTATTTCATTTATACATGCATCTATCGGTTATCGCCTAGGGAATAAAGTAGCATAGCACAGATACTGATGACAAAGTCACCTTGAACCTACACAGGGCCTAGAATATGGTAAGCATTCAAAAGTATTTTTAAGTGAATGGAGTGTTGGAAAACATGTCTCTAGTGTTGGAAAACATGAATAGTAATGGTTACCATTTTTTTTTGGTACTTACCATATATCATAACCAAACCTCAAAAGAGCTTTGTGAAATAAGCACTAATATTTCCATCATGCAGATGAGGAAGCTGAGGCTGAGAAAAGTTTAAAGAAGGGTCAGTAGCATTCATTTAGTGAATGGCAAATTAAAAATTTGAATAGAAGGCCCTCTGACTCATAAGTCTTGCCAACGAGACTACAATGAAAGATAGGCCACTGTCACCTCTTTTTAATCTATGAAAGACAGAACATTATATGTACCAGTGTAAAGTCTTTAACAAGCCAAAAAAGAGAAATCCAAAGTGGTCTTAGAGAATGCCTGCTGCTGGTTTAAAACATTAAATAACCATATTGGAATCTGGCAGCTTCCTTTGCTTTCTGGGCTATTTATCTTTGCAATTTCAGTGGAGATATTCACTTGTCTGCTAATAGAATTTGCCCTTGTTATTGACTCGTTTATTTAGCATAGCAGGATTCCTGGAGCACATGAAGGCTTTTTGCCACTGGCCGAGGACCGTGTATTAGATCCTTTATTTTATTTTTAATAGAAGCACAGGTGCTAATTAGGTGCTCTTTCAAGCTGCCAGAGTAAGATTCCGAGGTCCCCAACTGCTGTCAGTCTCATCATCGTTAGCCCTGAAGTGCTCCTCTATGAGGAACTTTCCACACTTGACATGTCCCTGCTCTTTGCAAATTATTTTAAATGACTTCTTAATTAGAAGTACTACGTTGCCCATTGCTAATGAAGCAGGCAGGAGCTGCAGAGCAGTCAGGATATAGTGATGGTTCTGATTTCCCTTTTTTCTCTCTGAGGACCCCTGTTTTTAACTGAACTTATTGTGTCTACTTTTCAGACAGGGCTGCGTCTTTAAAAAAAAAAAATGTGAATTCTTTATCTCTGGGTTGCAGGTTTTTGCAGGCATCATAAAATCCAGATCTGGTTAACCTTATTTTAATGTTTTCCCCCTCAGCATCAGTGACTCCTGAAAGACATGGAGAGATTATTTCTTTTTTTTTTTTTTTTTGAGAGATTATTTCTTTCAGGAAAAAGTATCTATAGAATCTGTGTCTCTAACCCAGATAGTGATTCTTGTATGTTTTGCAAAGGTATCGAGCAGTCTGCCAAAGGAAGTGTTCTCTCATTAGGAAGACCTGTCAATGAGACCTGAGTAAGGAGGAAAAAAGAAAAGAAAAGAAATCCTTACCAAATGCAAAGAAATCCTTTATCCCCACAACAGATAGAAAAACATATGATACTACTACCTCCTTTTGTTAAGAATTTGTTTTGCTTTTTTATTCTCACAGATTATTCAAAATTTTGGCTAACAATTCATAAGCAAACAAAAAGAGAAGACTCATTTATCAATTTTATTTTATTTTTAAAATATGCTGCAGGTTATCCAACCACTTGACAGGGAAAATCATAACAGATTGGGACACATATTACAAGCTGGAAATGTATAGGTGAACTACTAAAAGTTCCCCCTCCTTAAAACACTGAACAAAAGTATTTTCAGACTTGAGAGGACTGATCAGCCCTAGTTTATAATCAAGGATAGACACTTCCAGAATTAAGCCATGCCAAATTCCCTCTCCCTCTCATGCCCTTATCTGAGTTGATGTCTGCCTACCACAGCTATCGCCTTCCTTTGAGGTCAAAGAAAACCTTATTCATCTTCATATTCATCTCCTCTTTTCACATAACTCACCCCCTGCACATCACAGTGCTTTGTTCATGGCAAACAAATAGTTAATACATGCTTGAAGAATAAATTGAAATTTTAAGGGCAAATTGTACTTAAAAATTGATGGCTAGGTCTAATGTGTCTCACCTGTTGCTTTCAACAGCAATACTAACACTGATTCAGCACTGCTACATTCCAGGCACTCTGCTAACTGCTTTGTATGCATTATCATATGTATTCATTGTGATGAAACCATGAAAAAATGTATTCTACCACTCCCATTTTAGAGAGAAGAAACAGAGGCTTCCAAGGGAAGATAGCTTGCCTCACATCACATGCTAAGGAGTGACAGAGCCAGGTTTCTCCTAAAAGGAATCACCAGAACACCCATTCTTAACCCAAACTAGGTGATGCAACATAACCCTTCAGGCTGTACCCTCTGCCTGGAGCTAAGCTTTTTCCAAAGCACATCTATCAGAAATCCAACCAGTTATTAACTAAGCTTAAAATCTGCTGAGCATCAGGAAACTTGTGGGAAAACATAAGCTCTCATCCACCGGTAGCTTGTGAGTGCTTTTCCTCTGCCACCCACAGCCACACAGCCTTTAACACAATGGTTCCTAAAGCGTGGTCCCGGGATCATCTGTATCAGACCCAACTGGGCACTTGCTGAATATACAGATTACTAAGCCTCACACCAGACTTCATGAATCAAAATTCCTGTAGTGGGTCCCAGGAGTACCTAATTTTTAATAAGTTCCCCAGGGAATCGATTCTTTGGCACATTAAATTTTCAAAACTATTGCCTTAAAGCTGAGGTTTCTCTTGTACACAAAGTCACTCTGTTCCTTTCTTTTGAGTGCAGGTGGTAAGACATGAGTCACATCTCCAATGCTGTTTTCCTCATCCATACTTTGAGGAAAAGAATTTGGCTTATGAAATTTATAGGCAAGCCCATGTTTCATAGATGAGGAAACAAAAGTTGAGATAAATTAAGTGATTTCCCAAAAATGAGGTTTGAAGGCAAGTTTCCTGATTCTCAATCCTGGCTTTTTCTCAAACTTAATTAAAATCATTAGAAGTAAATAGTTCACTACTGTTAGATAGCACTTAGTAAAGAGTCTGGAGAAATGTGTAATAGACTAGCTAATCAGATAGGACAGGTGCTGAGGAATAAAGGAAAGAAATCATTGAACTAAATTTAAAGTGATGTGCAATCATTCTATGAGATTTTTCCACTCTAACCCATAAATTTACTAAAACAATAAAAGGTAGAATTATGTCGCCTTTTATTACAAAGCCCTATATTTATGATTTTATGGTGCAATATGGAGACGTACAAGTTAGTTATTTCAGGGTTTCAGGAGAAACCCTGCACCTTTAATAACAGCACATAAAAATTCTTGCTGATATTTTGTTTTTGTTTTTATTTTTAAGGAAAAACCCACTTTGAGTAACCCTCAGTATGTGCCACTGCTCACATCATACTTTTTACTTCATCTTTGGTTTTATTTTTATATCTTTTTAAATTTCTAAAAATCTTTTTACTCACAATATGAAAAAAATCTTAAAATAGCCAACTATAAAGTAAGAGACTGCCAATCATAATATCTCTTTCATTTCACAAATTATCAGCAAATTACATTCATTGAAGTAAGAGTTACCCTTTTTCTGGCAAGTTCAAAACAAAGCCAACAAATTAACTTTTCAGAAAAAAATAAATGTTTAAAAATATCCAGATATAGTTACTTAGATGTACAAAAAATAACCAACTTAACTCTAGAATTACTCTCAGTCTATTTCTTGAGTCTATGGACAGCCTTATTTATGGGGTAGTTTGAAAGGAGATGGCAAAAGTTTCCAGCTACCCCACGATCTTTCTTCTTTGTATATACAATGATATTTGAAATTTCCATTATGAAAGTCTTTCCAGAAGTGCCCATTCCAGAACTCAGCTGTTGCCTAGGAAGCTTCTTTATCTATCATTCAAGATCAGATCTTCAAGCAGAGAGCGGAAGACAGATTGCTATCTCAAGGGTGGATGAAGTCAGCCATCAGCAAATCTATGGGTAGCTTCAGGTTACCAGGCACTTTGACTAGAGAAACAGGGAGATGACCAGGGAATTAGATCCTTTGAGTTTGAAGAGATTAAGAACCCTCCTGGAAGGCTTAATTCTAGCCAACTGACAACCCTACAGCTAGAGTAAGACCTATTATATTCTGTACCATAGAAGTTATTGGCCTACAGAGATGAAAAAATTGGTTTTTTCCTCTAATCCTTGCTTGAAAAGATGTGAGCATGGAGAAAAACGTGGATAGAGAACAGGGAAGGCTAGTAATTTTTTCCAAGGCTACAACCGAAAATTAAATAGTTCTTACTTCTTGAGCACTTTTGTCTGGTTTCAAATTAAGCTTAGAGAATCTTGAGATACCATGCCAAAGAATACCAAAAAGATCCAAAGAAAAGCCAAAGTTCATGTAATTATTTAACTTGAAAATGTTGGAGACAGAAGTTAGTGTCAGTACCAGTCACTGGAAGCCAAAGTATTAGCAAACTAATCCTCAGAATGTTTGAAATAGAATTTGGTTAGTTCCATGGATTTGGCAAAGTTTGACTCTGTGACAGGCCAAAACAATTGGAATCAATAGAAAAGAACAAATTTCCTTTTCTTCACCATATGGCAAGGGGGAAATCTTGTATTGACTGCATGACCACACAGACTACGGTCTTCCAGTGAAAAGGGTAGTGGACCAAGCACCCAATTGTGCATGTCTATGTCTATGTCTATATCTGTCTATATCTAAAGCTACATCTATATCTCCTTATCATGGAGATGTTTTCTAAGAGGAGACAAGATGAAAAAGTAAGATTCTTAAGCCAAGAAGAAAATGGAGTAATGATGAATGCAGAAATAAGGCACTACAACAAAAACCAGCAGGACAGCAGGTGCTCTGGGCATGGTAAGAAATGTTCACAGAAAGAATGAGTAAAAAGTAAACCAGCCTGGATATCCTGGCCTCCAAAAATTAAAATTCTAAAAAATTCCCACATTATAAAAAGGTGGACCTCACATAGAGAATGAGAAGCCTAGTTATGTAAAGCATTCAGCTACTAGATTGGATATTGTTTCCAGTTTTTATAGACATAGTCATGGGATGACTCCAACTTTGCTACTTTCCCTTCTATCTTTTTTTTATTTCAGCATATTACGGGGGTACAAATGTTTAGGTTATGTGTATTGCCCTTGCCCCACCTGAGTCAGAGCTTCAAGCATGTCCATCCCCTAGACAGTGCACACCACACCCATCAGGTGTGTATATATCCATCCTCTCCTTCCCCCTCCCACCTGCCAGACACCCGATGAATGTTACTATTATATATGCACTTAAGTGTTGATCAGTTAATACCAAATTTGCTGGTGAGTACATGTGGTGCTTGTTTTTCCATTCTTGGGATACTTCACTTAGTAGAATGGGTTCCAGCTCTATCCAGGATAATAGAAGAGGTGCTATATCACCATCCAATCTTAGGAAGACACATTTGTATATGCAAAACACCCTTTCCCCAAAAGGCAAACACTAAACTCACAAACATGACTCTTCCTTTTGCTACTTTTAATATGATCAACATATCTCAAAATAACTTGTCTTATGCCTGATTTCCTTATCTGCATAGATATAAATTATTGTTCCTCCCTCCTATCTCACTGGATTGTTTTTCAGATGAAATTACAACTCATATAGGAAAGCACTTCATAAAACACAAAGCAATGTATCCATAGAAACTATTGTCACTGGTATTGATGAACATTTATGCAAGACATTCAGGCAAGACCAAACAATGAAAGCATGTGATAGTGGAAAGCTGATAATAGCAGTTGGAACAGTTAGTCCTCTGTCCCACTCTGGTTTCGGTTTTTGCTTACTATGCCTGCACAACTATTGTCTATTCAATCACGCCTTTTGGAGTGCAGCTTTGCACTAAGTTGATGATATGTCACAATTAATCCAATTTTTTTCTTAATCAGTGTGCTCACACAGCATGGGAGTTCCAAGAATCAGAAGTAAATTGTGAATTGGCTTGTGGGCTGAGAACATAAACATTTTCATTACCCAAGAATGATTTCAATTTTCTATTGCTTTCCAAAAATTGCTTGACAGTGTGAGGCTATAGATTATTAGGATATCATGCACCATATTTTTAATTAAAATTAAATTCCAATGATCTGTCAGGCAATCCAAATGAAATGTATAATGTAATAAATTCCAGACCTTAGTCTCTCTCTCTCTGTCCATTACAAAATTGCACTAAATTGCCCCATATATTTCCATAGCTATAGAGAAATGTTTTTAGAAATCTATTTTCAAAAAATTATCATTCTAAGAAGTACAAATATATATAAATATTTATGTATTTTTTGAAATTAACTCAGAAGAAAAGTACAAAACATACTTTGGATTCACTGGGAATGTTTTATGTGTTAATGAACATAATTCAGGGACACCTGTCCAATTTGTTCAGTATTTTTTTTCCACCGGCAGCAGTAAAGTTATGCACCCAATGTGATATGGTAGATAAAGTGAAGGTCTAGAGGTCACGAGAACTGTTTTCTAGAATTTACTATGCCACCAAATTGTGTGTGACTTCATTTAGCATACATCATCTCTCTGGGACTTAGAATCCTCTCTAAAATGAGGCAGGTAGACTCCATCACATGAAAAGTACCTGTGACTGTCCCTACTTTACTTCTAATAACTGTGCTCTACCTTTTCCATAATAATAGAACCTCCTAGTTTTATCTAATTTTGTGACTATTCAGAATAAAAACCTGATTTCCCATCTTCCTTTACAAGTAGTCATGACCATATGGGTAAGTTCAAGCCAAAGGCATATGAGTAAAAGTGACTGTCCCATATACAGCAGTAGTATGCCCACCATTCCTATGTTTCCTTGCCTGCTTCCCACGGGCTGGAAGGCAGACCTCGGATGAGCAATCTTGAACCACATGGATGAAGACAACATACTCCAGTGATGGCAGAGCGACAAGACAGAAAGAGCCTGAATGCCCGACACCATGGAGCTGCCATACAGAACCTAACATTTAAATCTGACCTACAAGAAAGAGAAATAAACTTTAAGTCGCTATTATTTGGGGGGTGGGGTTTGGAATAGCTGAACGTAAGTGCTATGCTCCCTCTCAGTTTGGAGGGTAATAGATGTAGTGAAACATCATAAGGTTTTGAAAATTATATAGACCTGGATTCAGTTGTGACTCTACTGTATGACTTTGTGAAAATTCCTAAAAATTTCTTTTAATCTGTATTTTCTCATTTCTAGATCATGTAAAGAAATTGTGCCTCTTAGGTTGCTCAGTAGTTGGTAAGTAAGCTATAAGGGGTTACTGTGTGTCTATTAAATGATATAAATAATAATTTTTCTGAGAAGAACCTGGTGCCATTCAGTTTTGCATTGTTTTAGAATAATTTATAGCTCACAAGACACTAAACTATTACCACATAATAAACTGGGTATTTAATCAGCTGATAAAACTCTGAGACCTCTGAATATGTTTTAAATACAAACTCCTTTGCCCGTATTCAGACCTTAATCTTACAATCAGAAAGAAGTGCTGTGTTCCAGTGTAGAATAGAAGATCAGGATCTCTGAGCTTTAATCCCGTCTGCTCATAACTTTTGAGTAGCCATTGAGTTTGCACATCACCTGGGATGATGAAACAAAGGTAGATATTTTTGCCAAACTAGATACTTAAAGTTTAGAATAATATAATTTGATGATAATATCAGGACTGCTGAATACATATTTCCTTTGTGGAGAATTTTTTTTAAATATGCCATCCTGACATCATGCTAGACTTGACAATGAACAGTTGAATCCATCTTGCTCCTCTGCACACCATTCTCTATTGTGACAAACTCAGCCAAGTCAGGCAGTAAGAAAAGTAATCTAAAGCTTCCCTCAGGGGAATGTGCCTTTCATCCCCCCACAGGCAAATTTTAAAACTAATTTACTGAACACCATGAAGATTTTTTTCACCTTCTCCGTGAAATTCCAGACATTGGCTTAGAATAGAATTAAATTGCAGAACTGGTTGCTTTTACCTGGGAAAGAAATTTTTTTACATTTGTTCTGAAATATTTTCCTTCCTTAGTAGCAATAGAGGTTAGTTATCACTACAAGCCTTCACCAAGAGGAGTCAGCACAAAAACGTTTCCCCAGAAAGTCTCTGACTAGACATCTCTTCTATATTATGACTTACTTGTGTGGTTGAAAATCTATAATCCTTTTTCATCTTAAAATAAATACCCACCTTAACCTTCAGGAGATTTATAAAGAGTTTTGAATTATACTTCAAACAAAAAAATTAATGGATAAATGTTGAAATCATTAAACATTTTTTACCCAAGAAATAAAATTACTCATCCCAGGCCATTGTTGTGTGATATATCGGGGATTCTTTGCTCATTTTTTTCTTCAACTAGCATGCATAAGTCTTTTTGTCTACCTGCTTGTCATCTTTCTGTCAAAAGATTTCTCACATCATATTCTTTTTACCTCTCAAAACACTTCACTTTAAAATTTTATCACAGGATTTTCTAAGTTTTTTTTTTTAGGTTATGTCACATAGCACAAAATGTAAAAAGCTCCTATTTTTAAAAAGTCAGCCTTAATAAAAAGAAAAAAAGATTAAACCGACTATCCAGAATATCTTTCTGAATTGACTCTATAATCATTCTTCTTAAAATTTCTCCTACAATTCTAAAGCTTGGTAGACATTTGGCCTCATTAAAGTTCATGTGACATAACTATAAAAACAGAGAGAAAAAATGGAAGATGAGGACTTCTTCTTCAGTCCTAAATCCTTTCCCTGAGGCTCTCTTGCTTTGTACCAGGAGAATTTCTGCTGGAAGAGTCAGTTTATACTGGAGTTCATTCACCTTGACATTACGAGGCCACTGTAAAAAAGAATCACACCTTCATAGTAAGTCCCACCTTTCTCTTTGTTTTCCGACCTCTTATTGGTTTTCTTGCAATTTAAATGATGAAATACAACCAGCAACCCTCTACAAACAGATTTTTGCTGTCTTCATTCAGGGCTTACTGTCACAGCCCCTCTCTCAGGTCTAATGGCAGTCCGTAATCAGAGGAGAGAGCAAGATGATCAGGTTACCGGCTGGAGAGCAGGTGGCGAGGGTCAACACAGAAATGGCTCCCAGAACTCAGGCCAACATTTTGGTGGGGAGAGACAGGAAAAGGAAGAATATCTTTTAGTCTTGTGATCTGCAATAGCTAGAAAATAGACCTGCATGTCATCCTACAAAATTTTAAAGGAAAAGAATCCATTTCTCCTCCATTTGTGAGGATTTTCCCCCATATCTTTCACTATGGGCATATTTTCTCCTTCAAATCACACAGATTTTACCACATCCCTGAATGCTATCTCTGGAGCTCAATGTTCAACAAAAATGGAATGGGTAATAAAGTTTACATTTAAAAGTACTTATCTAGGATTGAATTTAGAATGGTTTTTCCAAATGTAAATAACTAAAGAGAGAGAGAGAGAGAGCATGTGTACAATTTAGCAAATTTCTCTGAGAGAGTTGGGTTAAAATCACTTTGTTATATTTCTGCACTTTATAGTTTCATGGGGTCAAAAGTGGAGCAGATTATATATCCAGCTCAGTTGTAATCATCAAGCACTTGAAAACTCTTAAAAAAAAAAAAAAAAAAAAGTCATTAACCTCCTGAGCCTAAAGAGGCAAAAATAGTGATGCGGAAGGCTTGACAGGGGAGAGATTATTGATGAGTTAGTAGCTCTGGGTTTCATCCTCACCACTGACTTTAATCCAATCCTAGCACTTTAGTAGTCAAAGCCTACAACTGTGATTACGGGATATAGATGGTTCAACTCAGTGCAGAGTTATGCCACCAGATCAGTACTAATTCTGGGCTCTGGGCTTTCATTCCTTCATTCATAACCAGTGATGGTTTATTTGGTTTGCATTAGTTTATATGAGCTAAATGTGAGAAAACCAAAAGAAGTAGGGAATAAGGGAAGAACTCCATCTAATGTGTTTTAAATGCCTGTTACATACACCTTGTTTGTGCTAATCCACGATATTTATGTCAACCGGATTTCACAACAAGTAAACTCAGGCTCAGCTAGGCTATGCAACCAGCCAAGATTGCATCATTAGTAAATGAAAGAGCAAAGAATGGAACAGAGATCTCTCTTAAACTAAAATCCATGCTCCTTTCATGATACCAAGTTTCTCCCCAGAAGGCTGCTTTTGTATTAGATTAAGACATAAAATCAGTTTTAAGTGGCTCTGAGCACAATAGGTGATGACAATTTTCAATGTCTTCCACAAAAACTTTGAAACAAACTTGGTTTTTCCATAACAATCACAGAAGTCATTTTATGTGTCTGACAAATGGGTCAAGGTATAGGGCACAGACCCATTGTAAAATGACCTTGGAGTAAGAAGAGACAAACAAAAATGCCAACCAACACTATGATGTACTCACTACTAGACAGTGAGTAATCATTTACAAAGACCTAGATGAAGACCTTAGTGGACCAGTGCTTCCTCTTCCTATTAACATTTAAAATAATAACTATAATGAAAAGTTCATGCTTGTCAGATCAGAACATTTCAAGGCAGCATGACAGCATTTTGAAGGTAACAAACTATTTTTAGGCAAATTTCCTAATTCATATTTCTTAATATCTTATCAAAAATGGCTTTTCTTTCCCTACCTCCAAGAGACTCCAGAAGTGTTTTAATTTTATAATATTTATTCAGTGTTTTCCAAATGGAAATGGAAGGAAATTTGCCTTAAGAGATGGCTCTTTCTTGATATGTTCCCCAAACCTGTCATATCTATGCTTTGATAGCATGTTCAGAATGTTCATATCTTTCAAGTGCAGTATATGAGCGCTCAAGAAAGGCTGTGACCCAGGGTCAGCCCCACATTGTGAGGAATTACAAACTCCTGGTTTACTGTCCTCACCCATTCTTCAAAACTGACTCCTACCCATAGTGCCCTCTCAACTTTTCAATTAACACCTATTTATGTTTTAGCTTCTACCAAACACTGATAAATTATCTCTAAAACCCAACTTTCAGCAATTTGAACAATCTCATCACTTGGAGACCAGCTGACAAACATAAAACCACTGGAGACCGAGAGGATGGAGCAAGATGGCCAAATAGAAACCTCCAGCAATTGTCCCTCTGCATGAACACCAAATTCAACAACTATTTGCACAAGAAAGCATTTTCAGACAGCCAAAAATCAGGTGAACGATCATACTACCTGGTTTTAACATTATATCAAGGAAAGAGGCACTGAAGAGGGCAGAAAAGATAATCTTGCATTGCCTATGCCACCCCTGCCCCCTCCCCCTATAGTTCTGCACCAGCACGCCCAGTAGAGAGAGAATCTGCATGCCCAGGGGGAGGGAGAATGAAGTAATTATAGGACTTTGCATTGGAACCCAGGGCCACCCTGGTACAGGGGAACACAGCACAGGGCAGAATTCTGCCCAGTGCTCATGGAGGGAGCATTTAGATCAGCCCAGCCAGAGGGAAATCCTCCATCCCAAAGCCCAAGTTCCCCTTAACCCCACCACCAGCTGAAAAAAGTAGCATGGGCCTGGACAAAATTTGTAAGGCAGTCCAACCACAAAGGCTACAGTCCTTGGGCAATTCCTGTGATTGTGCTGGCTCAGAGTCAATGGACTTGGAGTGCACATTACCCAGTGAGATAACAGTGGCAGTGGCCAAGCCAGTGACTGTGTCACCCCTCTCCCAGCTCTAGACAGTGCAGCAAGGGAGAATCTTCCTCTGCTTGGGAAAAGGAAAGGGAAGAGTTCAGAGGACTTTGTTTTACAACTTGGGTACCAGCTCACCCACAGTAAAATAAAGTACCAAACTACTCCTGAAGTCTCTGAGTCCAGGCTTTAGTTCCTGGAGGGTCTAGGCTTTCTGGGCCTAGGCTGGGTCAGAAAGAAACATGCTGCCCTGAAGGCAAGGACCCAGTCCTGGCAAGATTCACCACCTGTTAACTAAAGAACCCTTAGGCTTTGAATAGACATCAGAGGTAGCCAGGCAACAATCAACACTTTGCCTGGTAATCCAGGGGATTCTATATCTCACCCAATTCCACTCAGGTGGTACCACCAGGAGTCTGAAATAGTCACAGCATTACTGGTCTTGGGGCGCCAGTGCAGATACAGCTACAGTGACAGAAACTAAGCTTACAGCACTCAATTTTCTTTGAATATCTGGAAAGCCTTCTCAAGAAAGACAGGTTCAAATAAGCCTAGACAGCAAAGATTAAAATAAGTACATAACTCTTCAATGCCCAGAGATCAACAAACATCCACAAGCATCAAGAACATCTAGGCAAACATGATCTCACAAAATGAACTAAATCAAGTACCAGTGACCAATCCTACAGTGATAAATATAGGTGACTTTTCAGACAAAGATCAAAAATAGCTGTCCTCTTTAACAAAGAGATTGAAATAATTTTAAAAAGCAGAAATTCTGGAGCTGAAAATTCAATTGGCAAACTGGAAAATGCATCGGAGGTTCTCAACAGCATAATTCACCAAGCAGAAGAAAGAATTAGTGAACTTGAAGACAAGCTATTTGAAAATACACAGTCAGAAAAGAAAAAAAAAAAAAAAAGAATGAAGCACACCTACAAGATCTAGAAAATAACCTCAAAAGGGAAAATCTAATAATCAAGCTCCCAAAGGTCACAGTTAAAGAAAAGGTCCTAAGGGCAAAAAGAAAAAAATGATAATATATAAAAGAACTCCAATACATCTGGCAGCAGACTTCTCAGTGGAAATCTTACAGGCCAGGAGACAGTGGCACAACATATTCAAAGTGCTAAAGGAAATAAGCCTTAACCCTAGAATATTATATCCTGAAAAAAATACCCTTCTAACATGAAGGAGAAATAAAGACTTTCCCAGACAAACAAAAGCTGAGGGATTTCACCAACACCAATCCTGTCCTATAAGAAATGCTAAAAGGAGTTCTTCAATCTGAAAGAAAAGCATGTTAATGAATAAGAAATCTGAAGGTATGTAACTCACTGGAATGGTAAGGACACAAATACAGAATATTCTATTGCTGTAATTGTGGCATATAAACCACTTAAAATATGAGTAGGAAGGCTAAAAGGCAAACCTATCAAAAATAACTATAACAACTTTATGAGACATAGATAATATTATATAAAAAGATATAGATGGAAACAACAAAAAGGTAACAAGCAGGAAGGAATGAACTTAAAGTGTAGAATTTCTCTTAGATTTCTCTTTATTGATTTTCTTATTAGTCTGTTTATTTGTAAGCAGAGTTGTCATATGTTTAAAATAATTAGTTATAAATGTTTTTTTCAGGCCTGATATCAATCTCAAATTTAAAAATAAACTAAAACAGATACATAAAAATAAAAAGCAAGAAATTAAAATATACTACCATAGAAAATCACTTTAAACAAAGGAAGACGGGAAGGAAAGAACAAAGAGAGGACCACAAATCAATTGAAAATCAATAGCAATGTGGCAGTAGTAAGTCTTTACATACCAATAATAGCATAACATTGAATGTGAATGGACTAAATTCATTAATCAAAAGACATAGCCTTTGCCTCCGGACTTCTCTGGGGCCAGCAGCTGCCTGAGCAGGGGCCAGGGGCCGCGGGCTCAGCCGACGACCATGGGCTCCGTGTCCAACCAGCAGTTTGCAGGTGGCTACGCCAAGGGGGCGGAGCAGGCACCCAAGGAGGCGCCGGAGGACGCGGCTAGGGCTGCGGACGAGTTGCAGTTGCTCCATGGTGCCGGCATCTGTAAGTGGTTCAACGTGCTCATGGGGTTCGGCTTCCTGTGCATGACCGCCAGCGCCGGGGTCGCCCTCGACCCCCCTGTGGACGTCTTTGTGCACCAGAGTAAGCTGCACATGGAAGGCTTTCGGAGCCTGAAGGAGGATGAGGCAGTTGAGTTCACCTTTAAGAAGTCTGCCAAGGGCCTGGAATCTATCCGAGTCACTGGACCTGGTGGGGTGTTCTGTATCGGGAGTGAGAGGCGGCCAAAGGGGAAGAACATGCAGAAGCGCAGATCAAAAGGAGACAGATGCTACAACTGTGGAGGTCTAGACCATCATGCTAAGGAATGCAAGCTGCCACCCCAGCCCAAGAAGTGCCACTTCTGCCAGAGCATCAGCCACATGGTAGCCTCGTGTCCACTGAAGGCCCAGCAGGCCCCTAGCGCACAGGGAAAGCCAGCCTACTTTCGGGAGGAAGAAGAAGAGATCCACAGCCCTGCCCTGCTCCCAGAGGCCCAGAATTGAGCCATAGTGGGTGGGGGCTATTCTTTTGCTATCAGGAAGTTTCAATGAGCAGCAGAGTGGAGAAAGTGGGGATAGGGTGGGTTAGAGGGTGGTTGGCACTACCATGTATCTCAGGCCGGGTTCATGGCATCACCCCTTCTTCCTTCTTGGTAGGGGGAAAGGGTGAGGCAAAGGAACCCTACCCATGCTCTATCCAAATGCAAGGGAGGACTTTATGGGGAAATCACTCTAGAACCTGAATGCTTTATGTGAGACTCCATCCCCGAATCTCTAGCTTTTGAAAGTGGCCTGGATAGGAAGTTGTTTTCCTTTTAAAGAAGGATATGTAATAATATAATGCCCATGCCAGAGTGAAATGATTAAGTACAAGACCGGACTAATGGACCCCACCCATAAGCCACTACATTCTGTGGAAGGGAATCTCAGGAGTAAGGCAGGGTTTTTTCCATATCTTGTATTCTTATACCCATTCTTGAGATAGGGTGCTGGGAACTGTCCCAAGTGATGGGTAGTGATGACAGGCAGAAAGGGTGGTTGGGGGAACAGCTGCAGACCTGCTGCTCCTAAGCTCACTCCCACCCCATTCCGGGCCAATGTGATTTTATTTATTTGCTCCCTTGGATAACTGCACCTTGGGTCCCACTTTCTCCAGGATGCCAACTGCACTAGCTGTGTGCGAATGACGTATCTTGTGCATTTTAACTTTTTTTTCTTAATATAAATATTCTGGCTTTGTATTTTTGTATATTTTAATCTAAGGCCCTCATTCCTGCACTGTGTTCTCAAGGTACATGAGCAATCTCAGGGATAAGCTCGGCAGCATCTCCAGGTCTGCACAGCAGGAATGGTTTTTGTTGTTTTTATCACCATAGAGAGCAACTATTTGGAGTGCACAGCCTATTGAACTACCTCATTTTTGCCAATTAGAGCTGTCTTTTCTGCCATAGTATCTACTTGAAACCCCTTCCACCTTGAAAATGTTTCATGGGAGACTAGGTTCTAACTGGGTTGCCCCATGACTTGATCGCCTTCTACTGGAAGATTAGAAATTAGTCTAAACAGGAAAAGGTGCTGCAGAGAGGTTAGGAAAGGCTGGGCTAGGTGGAAGGCCCAGAGAGGAAGTCAAAGTTAGGTGAGGGTTCTCTAATCCTAGGGCACAGGACATGCTTTACATACGAGTATGCTTTACATACTTGATCCATCCTTCACTGGGTTTGGCTAGACCTACTTACTCATGCACAACAGAGTGTATGTGTGTTTTTGTAAAAACTGTGAGTTAGTAAGGATAAGTTTTAAGACCAATACCCCTGTACTCATCCTATGCTGTTGAGGGATGGATATATGAATTGAGGACTAAAATCCTTAACCTTTCAAATGTCTTAGGTTCCAGGGAGACCCATAAACAAGGGCCTTTTGTGGTGCCCTGAGCCAGTGTCCTGCCCTGCTGCAGTAGTCATTAATAGTGTCATGGTAGCTGAAGGAGCAAAAGGGGGTTTCGTTTACATGCTGTGAGATCACCGCAAACCTACCTCACTGTGTTGAAACGGGACAAATGCAATAGAATGCATTGGGTGGTGTGTGTCTGATCCTGGGTTCTTGTCTCCCCTAAATGCTGCCCCCCTCTAGTTATTGTATTTGTCTGGGCTTTGTAGGACTTTACTGAGTTGGTGATTGCTAGGTGGCCTAGTTTCTGTAAATATAATGTGTTGGTTTTCATGTTCTTTTGGGGTTTTATTGTTTACAAACTTCTTTTTGTATTGAGAGAAAAATAGCCAAAGCGTCTTTGACAGAAGGTTCTGCACCAGGCAAAAGGATCTGAAACATTAGTGTGGGGAGGGCCTCTTCTTCAAGTGGGGATCTTGAACACCAACCTTTTTCTTTTGTGTTCCCCATGCCCTGTTTCCTATTTTCCACCAGATCTTCTGTCCTAAAAACTTGTCTCCTACCCTACCCTCTTTCCCATCCCCCCAAAAGAAAACCTACACACCCACATGCATAATGCATTTAATTCTTGGGATGCCTCCACAACTCTTCAATGATTTATGCAAAAATCCTGAAGAAGCTAGGAACCCTCCATCCCTTGTTCCCAACCTCTTAAGTCAAGACCATTTCTTGATGGTGATTCATGCCAAACACTTGAAACAACTGCTGTATTTTGGATGGATCAAACCTACTTAATCTGTAATCTGAAAGTAGAGAGACGCAATTGGGGGCCTTCCATATAGAAAGTGAGGGCAGGAGACCAAGAAAGGGATTATGAATGTATAACCAAGTCACTCAGGAAATTTTATTATACAGGTGCAAGAAACTTATGTCAAAGTGGCCACAAGATTGTTTAATAGGAGACGGACGAATGTAACTCCATGTTTACTGCTAGAAACCAAAGCTTTATGTGAAATCTTGAATTTATAGGGAGGGAGGGAGGGTAGGAAAGCCTGTACTTGTCTGTTCTTTTCCTGATCCCTTCCCCTTATTCCTGAACTGCAGGAGACTGAGCCCCCTTGGGCTTTGGTGACCTCATCCTGGGGTATGTTTATTTGATGGTTGATTTTGCTGTACTGGGTACTTCCTTTCCCATTTTCTAATCATTTTGTAGCACACATGCTGACTCTTTTCCCTTCCTTTCTACTTTCCCTGGGAAAATACAATGAATAAATAAAGACTTATTGGTACTGAAAAAAAAAAAAAAAGACATAGAATGACTGAATGGATAAGAAAAAAAAACAAAAAAACAAGAACCAACTATACTTTGTCTGCAAAAAAACCTCACTTCACCTACAAAGACACACACAGACTGAAAATAAAGGGATGGAAAATGTTACTCCATGCAAATAGAAACAAACAAACAAAAAAAAGAGTAGGATAAAATACACTTCAAGATTAAAAACTTTAGAAAAAAGACAAAGAAGGTCATTATATAATGATAAAAGGGTCAATTCAACAAGAAGATATAACAATTCTAAATATACATACACCCAATGCTGGAGCATCCAAATATATAAAACAAATAATATCAGAGCTAAAGAGAGAGCTAGACCCCAATACAATAATTGCTGGATACTTAGAACCCCACTTTCAGCATTAGACATATCATCTAGACAGAAAACAGACAAAGAAATAGTGGACATGATCTGCACAATAGACCCAATGGACCTAATAGATACTTGCAGAATGTTTCATTCAACAGTTGCAGAATGCATATTCTTCCCCTCAGCTTATGGATAATTCTCAAGGATAGACCACATGTTAGGCCACAAAGTCTTAAAAGTCTAAAAAAATTAAAATCATGCTAAATATTTTCTCTGACTAGAGATCAATAACAAGAGGAACATTGGAACACGCACAAACATGGGGAAATTAAGCAATATGCTCCTGAATGATTAGTGGGCCAATGAAGAGATTAAGAAGGAAATTATAAAATTTCTTAAAACAAATGAAAATGAAAATGCAACATATCAAAACCTATAGGATACAGCAAAGCAATAATAAGAGGAAAGTTTATAATAATAAGGGCCTATGTCAAAAAAGTAGAAAAGCTTCAAATAAACAACCTAACAATGTATCTCAAACAGCTAGAAAAACAAAAGCAAACCAAACCCAAAATTAGTAAAAGAAAAGAAATAATAAAAATCAGAGGAGAAATAAATGGAATTCAAAACAAGAAAAAATACAAAAGATCAATAAAAAGAATAGTGTTTTTTTTTAAAGAAACAAAATTGACACATCTTTGGCTAGACTAAAAAAAAAGGACAGAAGCCCAAATAAATAAAATCAAAGATGAAAAATGAGATATTACAACTGATGCTGCAGAAATCCAAAGGATCATGAGACTATTAACAACTATATTCCAATACATTGGAAAATCAAGGAGAAATGGATACATTGAAATTATACTAAGTATTTTGTCTGACACAATGACATAAAACTAGAAATCAATAACAAGAGTAACATTGGAAAATACATAATCACATGGAAATTAAACAATATGCTCCTGAATGACCAGTGAACCATACAACCTAACAAGATACAACTAGGAAGAAATTCAAAACCTAAATAAACCAATAACAAGTAATATGATAGAAGCAGTAATAAAAAGTCTCCCATCCAAAAAAAGCCCAGGACCCAATAGCTTCATTGCTGAATTCTACCAAGCATTCAAAACAAACTTAATTCCAACCCTACTTAAACTATTCCAAAAAATTAAGGAGGAGAGAACACTCCCAAACTCATTTTATGAAGCCTGTATCACTCTGATACCAAAACCAGACAAATACACAACAAAAAATGAAAACTATAGGACATTATGTCTGATAAACATAGATGCAAAAATCCTCAACAAAATACTAGCAAACCAAATTTAATAACACATTAAAAAATTATTCATCATGATCAAGTGGATTCATCTCAGGGATGCAAGGAAGGCTTGACATATGCAAATCAGCAAATGTTACATCACATCAACAAAATAAAAGACAAAAACCATATGATCATTTCAATCAATGCTGAAAAGGCCTGTGATAAAATTCAATATCCTTTCATGATAAAAACTCTCAAAAAACTGGGTATACACTAAATTACCTCAACACAATTATAGCCTTATATATTCTAGTTGTTAATCCTTTATCAGATGGATAGGTATTTTCTCCCATTCTGTAGCTTGTCTCTTCACTTTGTTAATTGTTTCCTTTGCTGTGCAGAAGCTTTTTAGTTTGAATTAATCCCATTTGTCTCTTTTGGGGGTGGGGGGGGGACTGTGCTTTTGAAGTCTTACCCAAAAAAAACTTTGCCTCAACTAAAGTCCTGTAGTGTTTCCCCAATGTTTTCTTCTACTAGCTTTACAATTTCAAGTCTTACGTTTAACTCTTTAATCCATTTTGAGTTAATTTTTGTATATAGTGAAAAATGAGGATCTAGTTTCATTCTTCTGTATATGGAGATCCACTTTTGTCAGTACCATCTATTGAAGAGACTGTCCTTTCCCCACTGTATGTTCTTGGTACCTTTTTCAAAAATGAGTGGGCTATAAGCACGTGGATTTGTTTCTGGATTCTCTATTCTGTTCCATTGGTCTATGTGTCTATTTTTATTCCATGTACCATGCTGTTTGAGTTACTATGGCTTTGTGGTATAATTTGAAATCAGATAATGTGATGCTTTCACCTTTGCTCTTTTTGCTCTGAATTGCTTTAGCTATTTATAGTCTTTAGTGGCTCCATATGAATTTTAGAATTCTTTTCTATTTCTGTGAAGAATGTATTTTGGTAGGGATTGTATTGAATCTGTAGATTGCTTTGAGTAGTATCAAAGCCTAACTTAAACAACTTTGGGGCAGTGTCTAATCTGAGAGTACAATATTTATTTATTTATCTAAGATATCTTTCATTTAGCAAACAAACAAATATACCTTCTCTGTGCTAGAAATTTTAGAAGAAAAGGGACAACTCTTACATAATCCAGGCTCTCAGAAAACTCACAGTCTAATAATGGAAAGAAAAAAGGTATCAGTTATTTATTTCCACAAAATATCTACCTGACATCTAACCACAAAAACTCGTGCCATAAAGCAATAAGCATACATTTATTAAAGCAATAAGTCTGTGGCTCAGTGATACAGTCTGGACTGTTTATAAGGCAGTCGTTCTGTACTTGGCCCAGTTTGCTCAAATATCTGGGGGTCAGCTTGCTGTTGGCTGATCTCAGCTAGCTTTGGTTGGTGTTATTGGGAAAAAAAAAATTGGCTATGCTCCAAGCATCTCTAATCCCTGCAAAAGGCTTGCTCAGGCATATGCCCAAAGCAATAGAAGAAGCACAAGTACACAACTAGAAATACTCAAGGACCTTTTCCAGACTCTGTGTCATCACTGCTCACAATCCACTGGCCAAATAAGTCACACAGCCAAACTCATAAACAAAGAGCAGGGAAATAAACTGTGCCCCTTGATGGGAGGACCCTTAAAGCCACATGGTAAAAGGCACAAATATAGACAGGTAAAGAATGTAAGCCATTGTTACAATCTACCACTGAAGAACAAGACATCCTCTTGTCCTAAAACAAGGGGATAGTGCTACAGTGGAGGTAGAAAAGTTCCGTGGGATATCAGTGGAAAACCTGAATATATCTTTCCAGAAAAGCAACAAAATTTTAACCAAAAATATTCTTAAAGACGGCCTGTCTGAGAAGGCAGTAAAGGACTCATATCTGAAAGAAAATGTACATGTAATAACACAGGAATATGATTCAGCATAACATGCTGGAAACAATAAAGACTTAGAGTGGCTGCAGTTGAAGGTACAGAGTTAAAAGAAAAAATGGTTGAAACAGACAGAGAGGGATTGTATTCCAACCTATTGTTCCATTTTATCCGGTTTACATGATTTACTCTTAGGGACAGTGGCCACATATTCAGTAATCTTTGTATTACCCATAGTGCTTATAGTACTCAATAAATGTTAGCTAGATTGACTTCCACTCCAGTCATGGAAAAAAAAAAAAAATCACAACTTGATCACATCATGGAGATTAAGTCAGTGTGTACAAAGACATCTCTATAATCAAGAGCAAGTCTAAAAATCATCTCTTTCCATATCAAGCTTTAAAACTTTTAAATCTTACTTGCTGACATCTTTAAGCAAGTTTTTGGACTTCAGTGAATTTGAACTTTATTAAGAAGCTGTGGAAATTTGATATTTTTACTTTTATTTCTCATGAGGAACTTAGAAGTGAGAATGGAGTTATATCCAAATTGGGGACATCTCCATGATGTTAACTTTTGTTATTTAGGCTTATTTTATAATCTGTGATATTGAACAATGTGAAAGAATGAAATTTAAGAAGGGATATAAAATAGGAAATAGATTTTAGCTAAAGGTCCTATTTCAACCATTTTCAAAGGCCATCTAAGGACCAAAACTAAACTCCTCAGCAATGGTCCCAGGAAGATACCCAAAATCAAATACTGGTTATTATTGGGGCAGTGCCATCATAAGGGCTAGGGCAGGGCTTCCCTGATATACTGATAATTTCTTCTCCTGAAAGGGAAAAAGGTACTACATTTTAACATAAACTTATCGATTAAACTCATGCATTAGGAGAAAAAAACTGTATAATATTAGGTGTAGATCTAGGCCTAGACCTAGAAGGGATATCATTACCAAGTCCATTTTCCATGTTCTCCCATCAGCCTTATCAATAACAAAGCTACTATTTTGACAGCAAGATGATTTATGTCTTAGTTTCAATTGGTTGCAAATATAAAAAGAGAATAAAAATGTGCTGTTTTTTGTTCTTCTTGCTGCAGAAGTAGATACTCTGTCTTATCCATCTTAATATTCCCCGTGGTGCTAAAATGGTGTCAGGCACATAGTGGATGCTCAAAAAAATTGTTCAGTGAATGAGAACAGGTATCATTTAACATCAAAATCTAGTCTACTCTTTGATCTAAGATCTCTTGGTTTCCTTTAGAGAAAAGTAGAGTTCCTCTTAGTATCACTAGTCAACATTTTTCTTCTCTACTCATTTGTTCAATCTCTCAAGTGCTAATGGTCCATGCAACTCTTTCATCTCCCCATTGGATACTCTGTAGCATGGTGACCACAAAGACTTTGTCAAGTGCTTTCTCATCCTTTGTAATGACAAGGTCTGTATGGATTGAAAATATCACATCTGCGCTCAGTTTGGGGATTTCAGAGATAACCAAAGCCCATTTCAATGAAATACTAAACCTTTATCACTCTAACTGCTGTCTCTCATGACTCAATGGAAGCTTCCTGAATGCTACTCTTTTCTCAAAAATAAAAAGATATTGCATGGTTATGATTTGTCCAAGTCTCCCTAGAATTTCAGGTTATCCTCAATCAAGGGAATGAAAACCTCAGAACAATCAAATAATTCTCAAGTCTTTACCAGTGTTTTCCTACTGTATCTACAATGTAGTGTGTTGGAAAGGGCCCTTTGCAATAAAGATTGAGTCTGGTTTTAAATGAAATAGAGAGCTATAAAAGCCAGGTGATGTTTAGATTTGACACAGTTCTAAAGAGGAAGCTACTGAGGGATTTGTAGCCAGGAGAAAGAGGATAAGTGGAAGGGAGGGTAGTTACATAAGCACGAAACCCAGGTCTTCCTAACCAAGGCATAGATTCAGATTGGCCCTGGCTGATAAATTCCAAATGAGGAGATTGTGTGTTCTATGTGGACCATTCATTGCCACTAACTCATTGTATGATTAGTCAGTCTGAAACATGGACCTTTGAGTTAATAGAAGTATAAACATTTAGGGAACTGTCAAAAACTGTTTCTTCAGTATTAGTCCAAGTAAGCCTATAGCACTAATAAATATACATGTTTAAAAATTGCAAAAAGCAATCAGTTAATACATATTGAGTAACTGCTGAGTGTTAAAAAAAATTCTATTATTGTATATCATGAAGATGAATGAGACACAGATATCTGCCCTCAAGTTGCAGGGTCTGGTGAGGAGATAAACACATGTTGTCAAGCAAGTTCATGACCACATGCAACCTTATCTAAAATATCCGGATAATAGATTGAAGGTATCCTTTTCTTGCTTTATCTGCAAGGATTCTTATTTCTCAATATAACATTGTCAGAGCCATTGAAAAGTGTTTCCTTCAAAGTATCTCAAGTAGTAACCACCAAAATTCTTGTGGTTACTGGGCTAAAAGTACTGAAAGAACTTCAGAGACATTCTCATCTAAATTCTTCATCTTTTCCAGTTAAGAAACAAAGATTGGTTGGAAAGAGATTGCTTAAAAAAGAAAAGAAAAGAAAAGAAAAGAAAAGAAAAGAAAAGAAAAGAAAAGAAAAGAAAAGAAAAGAAAAAAGAAACAAAGAACCTTAAGAAAAGAGGTGACTTACCCAAGGTCACACACCAATGCATGGAATTAAAACTATGGTCTTCTGTTCACAGGACTAAGGGAATTTGCAGCCTGCTATAAATCATTGATAGACTAACGAGTTTATTTTCTTTTTAAATTTGTAATATACCCTTTTAGAAAGACAGTGCAATCTCTGACAGATGAAAAAACAGGTTCAGAATGGTTAGTTCGCTTTTTCACGGTCACACAGCTGGTGAGTGGCATAGTCAGGATAAGAACCCAAGTCTTGCCAATTTTCACACCACCAGGCAGCCCCACTCTTCATAATGAAGTAAGTTAACTCAGCGGTGTGTAGTTTTACCTCCAGGCAAGACTCCAATATAAATCTATCCTTTCTCCCTGGAGTCTGAGAAGGCAAACAATTCTCAAAATTTAAATCAAAACATAAAAGCTTCTTTTCATACCCATGGGACTAAGAAGCCAGATTTCTTTTCAGGTGTCTCATTTGATCTTCTTAAAAGGTTCTTTCCTTCCGGCCATTAAAATAAGTGCTGTCTGCAGGGCCGGAGCACTCAAAGGCTCCAGCAGCAGCAGCCTGATCAAGTGGAGTGTCTTTGTAAACACTGCACTTCGATTTATTTCACAGGGACTATAAAAAGGAAGCTTTTATCACCATGCTTCTGTGATAAAACAATGGGAAAACATGCCTGTTATCTGCATTGGCCAATGGAAACGGCCAGAGTGTGGACCCGGCTGGGCCATCGTGTCAGCCATTTGCTCATGCGCTGTGAAGAACTGACACAACAGGCCCACCAACAACAAAGGGGACCCCTAAATTCTGAAAGGAGGACAGTGGATCGCTCTAGCACAAGGATGTAGGGGTCAAAGTAACTTGGATTCAAAATATGAACTCTTTTTCTTACCAGGTAGCTTTGTGGCCGGTTACATAACTTGATCCCCAAATTCTACTTCTGTAAAATTGAAATAAGAAGATCTACTTTATAAGGCTGTTGTAAGAATTATATGCAATATATATATAAAGCATTTTAGAACAGATCCTTAAACATGAAAGGGAAGCTCAGTAGTAGGAGGTCCTTGCTGACCTAGCTTATTTTCCATTCACCTTCACAAATAATACCACGGAATTTCCAAAGAATTGCCTATAGAACTAGAGTTCGCAAAGTCTTCTCCTATGCATTATAATATACCATGTAGGATACGCTCCTTAAGATAACCTCGTAAGGTGCCAGGAAAGCTATGGCATCATCCCCATTTGTAAGACAAGGAGGGATGCCCCCCAGAATGGTAAACAACTTACCCAAAGTCACAGAGAAGTAAGTGACTCAACCAGGATTTTGCCCCATATATTTTCTTTCCTAATTTAGTACTCATTTCTATGACGTGTGCTAATGTGACATGTATTCAAATAGAGCACAGATCAATATTATATTTTAATGTAAGTAAATTAAATCAAGAATTGGCCAGTTTAGACTGCCAAGCTAAAGCGGCCACACTTCCTCTTCGGGCTACCTTCATGTCACAGTCACTATTAGCAAAGCAAGTAGCTATATAGTTGTCTCATTTATAAATAATTATAGGCCTCTTAATAAAATATCTTTGTGTAAAAGTTTTCTGCTTACTGAAGAAAAAAGCTTTCTCACAGACATACCTGGCAGTATTTTTGTTTGTTGTTATTGCTAATATTGTTAAATAACACACTTGATTTTGTAGTGTGTCTTGTGCTACCTTATCAGTGGTAGGAGACTTCAAAGTGACTTGGAGGGGATCTTGAATTAGGAGAAAAAATGTTTTGGTCTCAGCACTGTTTTTGTTTCTAACCAGATTTCTGTATTGGATTCTCAACCATCCTTTATAGACCGTACGAAATGTCCTCTTAAGGGTGATGACTACATATGGTTAAGCTCTGATAGAGTACAGTAATACCAACACTAAAACTATTTTCTCCCCATGTTTAAAAGCATTGTATTTTATTTTCATTTTCAACCCCATGTGGTAGACAAAACCTGAATTTAGAGTCAGACTTTCTGAATCCCAGAATTGGTTCGCACTTCCTGTGTGAATCTGGAGAAGTCACTTGATTTCTCTGAGTTTCTCTTTGCTCAACCTAACAGGAGGATAGTGTCTGGCCTCCTGGCCGTTTGTGAGGCATTGTTGTGATTATTAAATGTGTGAATATTCTAAGTACATTGCCTAGTGCTATATATATTTGTAGTGCATATGAATTCCACAAATCTGGATGTAATATATATTCAACTTTTTCGGGTTCCTAAATCACATTTCATCTCTAATCTCCAACCTGCAAAGTCGAGAAGAAATTTGATGATTCTAGTAATTACTGGAGCTCACTCACTTCCATACACTTCCATACTCCTTCAAGAACCCTGCAAAGATATCAAGGGTCACAAAAAGTTCCAAATATTCACAGAAGCACTATCTGGATACCATCAGTCACTTCTGAAATGACCATCACCCAAGCCTGCATGGGCTCCAGGGGTGAGGAGCTCCTTGGCTCCTTGCCAGTTCAGGTACTGGCAAAAGGTGCTTTTGTGGCATTCCTCACCATCCCACTGCCTTTATTTGAGCCAAACACCCATCACATGTGTTTTCACATACAGAGTGCATTTTGTCCACAGAAATTCAACTAAGAACATCCCTGAGAATGTACCTGCCCTCAACATGACCTCCCTACTCCAGCCTCCTTCTTACTTCAATCCCTTATCCCTGAAGGTTACCCAGCATGACACCCCCTTGACAAGCCTGCGTGTCATCAGCAACAGCCATGAGGGTGATGACAAAATCTGCTACTCCACACAAAGGTCCCTGGTGCCAAAAAAGACAACTGATGAGGTATGTTTCCTCGAGAAGGGGAGAAAAAAATATCCCATGCACTAGAGCAAACCACATACTTATTTTATATATAAAAAAGAATATACTATCCCAACACCTATTTTCTTCTTTATTTTTTGTTGTACATATGTAGCATTTTGGAGGTTTAAATTGTAGAGAGCCACTCTCAGCATAGATGATTTTGCAAATGCGAGGAAACTTCTTGAAAGGTTTGAGCCATACTATTAAAGATTTATTTACATATCTCAAATGCCTGATATTTTGCTTTTAAGTTGGAGTATTTCCATTCCAGGCATTGTAAACTAAGTTGTTTTTTCCCTGACAATGCTTTTGGGCTATGCTTAGAGCCCCACTTTCAAATCTTCACAGAGCCCTGCTGGTTGGCATGTCCATGTCATGGCCACATTAAGGGCCCTAACGAGGAACCAAATGTTTGCAATTACAGTCACGGCTCAATTATTAGGGAAAATTTTTTTTAACCCCCTGCCTCCCAGTAGGCCCTGTGCGCTCTGTGTGTCTGCTGGAGCCAACCCTCATTAGAGGACAATGGTTTCTCTAATGTGTGCACAGAGACTTGCCATGCTTCCAGCCCACAAAAGTACCCACTTTACTTTGGTAAACAGGCATTGTGTGACCGGGATGACATATATATATATATATATATATATGTAGCCAGCTTGTCAAAGAAAAATCTGAGAACTGAACTGTCCAACAGCTGTGCTGCCTAAAAGTGAATCGACACAGGTGGCAGAGAATGGAATTTTTAAAGAAAAATCTTTATAAAACCATGCCCAAGGCATATTCTGATGATATTCACTTCTTGAGCTAAGCTTCCAAGATGTGCTTAAATGGTCCTATGTTTCTTTCTCAGCCCCCAGCACAGACTTAACAGTTTAAGAGTTGCTGTTACTCCTTGGATGATGCAGAGATTAAGCCTCATAAAACTGAGATGTGGAACATGCAGATCTCACCCAACTGCATTGGATCATGGATGGACATCTTGGTATTCAGGTTACTGAACTACTGTTCTCCTTTGCCCCTCTCTCCGCCCCCAAGGCAGGATCTCTCCTTGGCAGATCATATTTGAAGTGAGAAACAGGCCACCTCTGCCAAAGGGTCATCCCTAGATGGGAACATGAGGTAGGGGCAGGCGTGCGTGGTAAAGACTCCAGACATTCAGACAACAAGGGGGCCATTAGGTTACAGTTTCAATGACCTTCAAGTAAGAGATGCCACAAAGGTTGCAGAGAAAGATGAAGTTTGTAGAATATTTCAAGAATTGTATCCTCTCACCCTCAAAGCTACGACCAGATGAAAGTCCCCAAATTTGAGACTACTAATGTATCACATACTCTCCCCAACACAACAAAGAGCAGAGTGGTCACAGAGCCACGTTGCAATGCCAGGTGCATCCCTGGACTGACTTACAGGACAATTTCCTCCACTATCTCTACCTGATGGCCCAACAATTCAAAATTATCTCATCAAATTTTCAAATTAATACAGCTCATGCATATTCAGGCTGTCCTGTAAGTAGTCAAAAGTGCAATCACAAGATACACATTTCAAAGAAGATCTGTAATATGCTTATTGGTAACATCAAAATCACAACCGACAAATGTTAAGTAAGACATTGAATTTGGATTGTCTTTAAAATGCTTTCTAAAAACACGCATATTTGTAGGAGAAGAATGCAATCAATTCAAAAACTGTGCATGAAATATATGCTGTTTAAAAGGTACAGTGGGGACTTCAGAAACTTCTTGGATTTTCACATATGTGATTCTTTTTTGTTTACTTTTGTTAACTATTTATTTATTAGGATTTCTTTTTTTTTTTTTTTTACAAATATTGTTAGAGTTACATATATTGCCCCTGCCACCCCTCCCCAACCCCACCATGCCAGAGCTTCAAGTGTGTCCAACCCCCAGGTGGTGCACACCGCACCCATTATGTAAGTATACACCCTTCCCTTCCTCCCCCTTCCCTCCTGCCCACCACCCGATAAAAGTTTTGGTGGGGTTTTTTTGACATTTTGGTTACATTGTATATCTTTGCCTCTCCCTAAAAAGGGTTAGAGGTAAGCCCTTCCCCCCGACAATGCTCACCATATCCCTAAGATGTAAGTCTCCCCCCCCCCCCCCTCAATCCCTGGTGAACACTGCCACTATTTAAGCACCATAGATTTAATCAGTCAGTACCAATTTGATGGTGAGTAGATGTGTAGCCCGTTTTCCAGATCTTGTGTCTCCTTACTTTGTATAACGGGCTTAAGCTTAATCCAGGATAGCATAAACAGTGCTAGATCACCGTCATTTCTTAGAATTGACTAATATTCCATTGTGAGCATATACCAAATTTTGGTTATCCACTCATAAATTGACGGGCACTTGGGATGTTTCCATGACCATGCAATAGTGAATTGTGCTGCCATAAATACTAAGGTGCAAATGTCTTTATAATAGAATGTCTTATGTTCTTTTGGGTAGATGCCCAACAATGCTATTGCTGAGTCAAATGGTATTTCTATTTTTAGCTGTTTGAGGTATCTCCAAATTCTTTTCCACAAAGGTTGCCCTAAGTTGCAGTCCCACCAGCAGTGTAAGAGTGTTCCTGTCTCTTCACATACTCGCCAGCATTTGTTGCTTTGGGATTTCTTGATACAAGCCATTCTCACTGGAGTTAGGTGGCATCTCACTGTGGTTTTGATTTGCATTTCTCTGATGATTAGAGATGTTGAGCATTGTTTTATATGTTTGCAGGCCATTATTCTGTCTTCTTTGGAGAATTTTCTGTTCATTTCCATTGCCCATTTCTTGATGGGGTTGTTTGATTTTTTTTCTTGTTAATTCTTTTAAGTTGTAGACAGATTCTTGTTATTAGACCTTTATCAGAAGAGTAGAGAGCAAATATTTTCTCCCATTCTGTGGATTGTCTATTTGCTCTAAAGATAGTTTCCTTGGCTGTGTGAAACTTTTTAACTTCATCAGATCCCATTTGTTTATTTTTGATGCAGCAGTGATTGCCTTGGGGGTCTTTCTCAAAAATTATTTGCCTAGACCAATATCTGATAGGGTTTTCTCAACATCTTCTCCTAGGGTTCTTAAGGTTTCGTGCCTTAGGTTTAAATCCATTATCCATCTTGTATGAATTTTTGTGAGAGGTGAGAGGTAGGGATCCTGGTTTGCTCTTCTTCATGTAGCTAACCAGTTTTCCCAGCACCACTTATTGAAGACAGAATCTTTTCCCCATTGTATATTTTTGTCTGCTTTATCAAAGCTTAGGTTACTGTATACTGATGGTTTCATCTCTGGTATCTCAGATCTATTCCAGATATCGATGCTTCTGTTCTTGTGCCAATGCCAGACTGATTTAACTATTATAGCTTTATAGTACAGCTTGAAGTCAGGAAGACAGATGCCTCCAAGTTTGTTCTTTTTACTTAAGATTTCTTTGGCTATACGTGGTTTTTTCTGGTTCCATACAAAGTGTAGAATTATTTTTTCTAGATCTGTAAAGAATACTGGTGGTATTTTGATGGGGATTGCATTGATTCTGTAGATCACCTTAGGTAATATTGACATTTTAACAATATTGATTCTACCAATCCACGAACAAGGTAGATTTTTCCATCTGTTTAAATCATCTGCAATTTCTTTTTTTAGTATTTCGTAGTTCTCCTTGTATAAATCTTTCGTATCTCTGGTTAAGTATACTCCTAGATATTTAATTTTCTTTGGGGCTATAGTAAAGGGTATTGTGTTTTTTATTTGAGTTTCTGCTTGATGGTTCTTGGCATATATGAATGCTTCTGATTTGTGTATATTGATTTTATAACTTGAAACTTTACCAAATTCATTTATCAAATCTAGGAGTCTCTTGGATGAATCCATGGGGTTTTCTAGGTATAATACCATATCATCAGCAAAGAGTGAGAGTTTGATCTCATCTGCCCCCACTGACATATGTGATATTTTATACACTTCACTCACCTACTTATAAAACTTCAATAGCTCCCCATTGTCTGAGGAACAAAGTAAAGTTATTCAAGTCCTTTCATGATTTGGCACCAATGACTCTTCTAGCTTTATCTCTAACAACTCCTGCTACACTGCAAATAAGCAGCACCACCATCAATTAACAAAGTGCCTTTCTCCCTCCTCCCACTCTGTCATTCAGTCTCACACACACCTTGAGTTCTGCTAACCCCTTCTTTGCTCCCCAAATGAGCCCATATCACTTCATCCTTGGATGAGCAATTTATAACCTTTATCAAGCTGAGAAACATGTTTAAAAAGCAAATCCTGGGTTTTATTCAGAGAGATTATAATTTAGTAGATCTAGGGTAGGGCAAAGAATCTATATTTAGAAGCATACCAGTTGATTGTGACAGAGGTGGCCCAAAAATCACATTTTGAGAAAAACTGGCTTAGACAATGTGCACATGATCTTTCCTCTCTCTGAAATGCCATTCTTTCTCCTGTTGCCCACAAAATCCCTCTTTATTCCCCAAGGCAGTTCAGATGTAATCTTCTCCTCTTCTAGTCAGAATAAATTGCTTCCACCTCTGTGCTCCCAGTGTACTCAGCACATAACATTCTTACCAAATTCATCATATTCCATTTTATTTATTAGGGAAGGGTCTATCTTCTCAGATAGATTACAAATTACTTGTGGATTGCACCTACGTACCACAGGTGCTCAATAAATGTTTGATTAATAAGTGAACAAATGATCTTTGATGATAAAGTCTGCTCTGCCTTGAATTGCCTTCACTTTCATTTCTAACTGTCTAAACCCTAAAGATTCTCAATTTCCAGGTCAATATTACCTCTTTCATAAATCCTTCTCAGAGAAGCACAGGAATATATATCCTCTCTGCTGTGTGACAACAGGACTTGTTTTGTCCTCTCAGGGCATTTATCATGTTGTCTTGCATTATGGTTATCCATGCACTTTCTTTATTTCCCCTGTCTTGTTCATCTTTGTATCCCCCAGAGAACATAGCAGAGCTCCTTGCACATAAGAGGGTACCAAAAAGTATTTGAAAATTGGATCGGGCATGGTCAACTTACCTGATAAAAGCATACCCACCAAGAACAATTGAAACATGCCATTTTCCTCTCCTAATCAGAGTAAAACAAAATCAAAATATGAAAATCATGAAAGCACCAAGAACAATGCTTTGCTCTTTGGATATATCCTAAGTAAGAATTGTGACATTTGCAGCAGATGGGCAAGTAACAGCTTCAACTTTCTAAATGTAGGAGTTTGTAGCTCTGAAAAATAAAATGTTCACTTGTGCAGGTCTCTGGCTTATAAGACTGTTTCTACCATTTATTATTGCTGTTGTTATTACTACTATTATTATTATTTCTTATTCCATGGATAGATAAACTCAGATGAGGATATAATATATGAGTTGCTTCCATCCTGTATAGAAATTCTGACCTGCTTATCCCAAAGTACTATACGAACATTTCCTCTCTCTTAATATTCAAAATGCCAATCATCGGAAAGAACAAGAGGAAAAAGTTATTCATTCATTCATCCCATAAAAAAATAATGTATGCTTAAATGCCAGGACCATGTCTTCATCTTCTTTGTAGCCTGAGACAGCAGTTTGTGCCTACTGCATTTCCACTTAGAACTTGGTGATTGATAAATGAATGACTGAACAGATGAATGAATGAACAAATGACTAAACAATGAGAAGAAAAGCTTTAAACCTTTCCCTAACAAAAGGGATATGCTGGCAGAGTCCACCCAGGCTGTTAGAATAAATTAAAATTGAGTGAGTTATTATCAATTACGTGAACAAGGTAAACCATCTTCTTTATACTCCTAAATAATTCTTTATTCCTGTACCTTTAATTTGTAAGGAGAAGGAATAGAGTTTTGTTAGCCAAGGAGCCCCTCTTCTAGGATACAAAGGATACAGTTAATGTGACTTTATCTCCATGCGTGATCTTAAATTGGAAAAACCATTCATACATTTTATATACCTTCAACAACTGTGAGATTTTCAAATAAAGTGACAGTAGGTAAATAGATTTCTAAAACTGTATCTGAAATAAGCAATAATCAGCATGCAGTCAGTTGGCAATGAAGGGTAGTCAGACTTTTAGTAGAAGAAGGCATAAATACTAAAATAATAACCTTGAAGTCACTTACTGTCAAAATAGTGTTGGGGGTGCTATACTGAATGTACAATAGGCAGATGTCCATAAGAATGGCAGCTACAGGAAACAGCAGCAAAAGCAGTCACACCAATGTGCAGCATTCAGTGATGACTACAGATTGCTTGGGGTAAAGGCTTCACACAGCTCTCTAAACATCTGAGCTCCAAAGAGTGAAACTTTGTTAACTACAGGTACCATGCCCACTGCAGCTAACCAGAGGGCTATGTCACCACAGGAAGCCTAGGTACTATTTGAAAAGACTTACTCTTCCACCATGGTCTGTTAGCTAGTCTTACCTGCAGAAAGAGAAACTGCCCCAGGTACAGGTCTATAGTCACGTCCTGTGACAAAGCACACTCCAGAAACCAGCTAAACCAGGACTGATGAGCTATTTTCTTTTGGGCTTTTATTCTAATGCCGTGACTGTAGGAAATTAAGCATCCAGGTGAACATTTACAAGAACTGTCCAGAGCCCTTTTAAGTTCTATGAAATGAGTCTGCATTATCATCCTATTCTTGAAAGCTCAGGAAAATAGATAACAGCTAAATCAGGAATTGTCAAACTCAAGCAATTGTCAGGAATTAAATGATGATGCCAAATATTAGTTATAACTGAAATGCATAAAAGTCTCTAAAGTAATGTGGAAAACTTCATGACATTGCAGAGTTTTTCTGAGTCCCCTATACGGCAGCAGGATTGAAGAGATTGCACTAGTAAAAATGTCAACTGTAGAGTTTGTCTTGTACCTCATTACCTGGAAAAACCATTGGAGTCTCTACACTCTTCCAAATAACTATTTACAGCCATGCACCCTGACCTTGAACATTACTGTTGTATTAATACAACCTATTCAGGGAAATAGGAATAACAAAATATGAGGTTATAATAAGCATGAAATGCTTTGGGGACCAAAAGAAGAAAGATATGTGGAAAAATGCTGGTATATTTAAAACTGAAGATGAGCTATTTATTCACATTAAACTAGAAAACCTACTCCCAGAGACAGCAATAATGGTTTTGCTTATCAGAGCATCATTCCAGTATCAACTAATCTTTCCTAATATCTCTAGGATCCTAAGAAGATATCCCATACCTTATTGAGTCCTAGAAAGCAAGGTTCATTTTTTAAAATACTTAAAGAGATGCACAAAAATTCTAAAAATGCAAAGTCACTGCTGAATAAATATTGGAATTAAATAGAAAGCAAACCTCAGCAGAGCTAACTAATGAAGAAATATAAGGTACATGGACCAAGAAAGGAGTATGAATAAAAAGCAAGGTCAAATGACTAAGTTTAGTATGTTCTTTAAACATCTGGGGCTAGCTGAGTGACAAGAAAGTCTTCTGGAGCTAAACCTTGATGGAGGAAACATAAGTTTGAGATTCAGATGTGTTTCAGTTTAAATTCCACATTCAGCACTCTGAACTTTGCAAGTTTTTGGTCTACTTATGCCTCACTTTCCTCATCTGTATGGGAGGGGGCTATAGCAAAAATATTTTTATGTTTCTGCAGAGTTAGGGATTTTTGAGCAATTTTTTTTAACTGAAACCTCAATTAAAAGCAAGTTTTGTAAGGTAATTTATGACAGGGAGAACTCCAGAGAGATTTACCTCTCAGAGATTACATTCTTATATTTCAAGGGATGCTGAGACCTGGAACCAGAAAGATATCCCTGGTTGTAAAATGGAAACAATAGTTGTATTTTGCTAAGAGAAATTTATATTAGTTGCCAAGATGGTGGAGTCAAAGCAGCCTGTACACACCAATCTCATGAAGAGGATTGAAAGTGATAAGTGGATATCTACTTTCAGATTAATCATCTAAGAGAGAACATTGTGAATCAAAAGAGAGGCAACAGGAGGCCCTTAAAGTGAGGGAAGACAGGTGACCTGCTCTGCAGGATTGAGATACATGGGGATAATGGCTTGATCACTATGAAACCAAAGCCAGGAAAGGACATAACAAAAAAAAAAGAAAACTACAGACTAATATTCGTTATGAACATAATGTGAAAAACCTCAACTAAATACTAACAAACTGAGTTCAACAGTACATCAAAATATAATTTCACCATAATCAGCTGGGCTTCATTCCAAGGATGCAAGGATGGTTCCCCATATGCAAATCAATAAAAGTGAATCACCACATAGACAGAAGCAAAAACAAAGAACATGTGATCATCTCAATAGATGCAGAAAAAGCATTCAATAAAATCCAGCACCCTTTCATGATAAAAACCCTCAACAAACTAGGCACAGAGGGAACATACCTCAAAATTATAAAAGCCATATATGACAAACCGACAGCCAACATCATACTGAATGAAAAAAGTTGAAAGCATTCCTCCTAAGAACTGGAACAAGAAAAGAGTGCCCACTGTCACCACTTCTATTCAATATAGTACTGAAAATCCTAGCCAGATCAATCAGACAAGAGAAAGAAATAAAGAACAACTAAATAGTAAAAGTGAAGGCCAAACTATCCCTGTTTGCTGATGATATAATCTTGTATCTAGAAAACTCTAAAGACTCCACCAAAAGACTACTAGAATTGATAGATAAATTCAAAAATATATTTTCTTTTTAATTATTATAGATACATAATGGTTATATATCTTTATAGGGTACATGTGATGTTTTGATACAAGCATACAATGTGAATTAACTACATCAGGGTAATTGAGGTATCCATCACCTCAGGCATTTATCATTTCTTTGTGTTAGGAACATTCCAGTTCTACTCCTTATGTTATTTTAAAGTATACCCTAACTCATTGTTGATAATAGCCACTTTATTGTGTTATCAAATATTATTCATTCTATCTAACTATCTGACTATATTTTTGTAACCATTAACCATCCACACTTTATCCCCCTCCCTGCTACCTTACCCAACCTCTGGTAATCATCATTCTACTTTCTGTCACCAAAAGATCAATCATTTTTAATATTTAGCTCCCACATATGAGTGAAAACATGAGAGATTTGTCTTCCTGTGCTTGGCTTATTTCATATTACATAATGTTCTCCAGTTCTGTCATGTTGTTGCAAATGGCAAGATTTCATTGTTTTTTTTGGCTACATAATATTCCATTGTGTATATTTACCACAATTTCTTTACGTATTTATCTTTTGATGGACATTTAGGTTGATTCCAAATCTTGGCTATTGTGAATAGCACTGCAATAAACATGGACATGCATATATCTTTTTGATATACGGAATTCTCCTTCTTTGAATATCTACCCAGAAGTGGGATTGCTGGGTCATATGGTAGTTCTATTGTTATTTTTTTGAGGAAACTCAATAGTAGTTGCACTAATTTACATTCCCACCAACAGTCTACAAGAGGCCAGCATTCCTCCACATCTTTTTCAATATTCATTATTGCCTGTCCTTTGGATAAAAGCCATTTTTATTAGAGCAATATGATATCTCATTGTTTTGATTTGCATTTCTCTGATGACTAATGATGTTGAACATTTTTTTTCATATATCTATTGGCCATTTGTATGTCTTCTTTTATGGTTGTTCATTTTAAAATCAAATTATTTTATTTTTTTTATTGAGTTGTTGGAGCTTTTTATAAATTCCAGTTTTTTGTCTCTTGTCAGATGGGTTGATTGCAAATATTTTCTCCCATTCTGTGGGTTGTCTTTTCCCTTTGTTGTTGTTTCCGTTGCTGTGCAGAAGCCTTTTAGCTTGATGGAGTTCTATTTGTCCAATTTTGCTTTGGTTGTCTGTGCTTTGGGGGTATGACTCAAGGAATTCTTGCCCAGACCAATGTTCTGAAGCATTTCCTCAATGTTTTCTTCAGTAGTTTCATAGTTTCAGGTCTTAGACTTAATCCATTTATGATTTGATTTTTGTATGTGGCAAGATATAAGGGTCTAGTTTTATTATTCTGTATATGGATATCCAATTTTCCCAGCACCATTTATGTTCTTGGCAACTTTGTCAAAGATAAGTTCACTATAGGTGTATAGATTTATTTCTGGTTCTCTATTCTATTCCCTTGGTCTATGTATCTGCTTTTATGCCAGTACCATGCTGTTTTGGCTATTACTGCTCTGTAGTATAATTTGTCAGGTAATGTGAGTATTCCAGTTTTGTTCTTTTTTGCTCAGGATGGCTTTGGCTGTTCTGGGTCTTTTATGGTTCCATATACATTTTGGGGATTATTTTTTCTATTTATGCGAAGAATGCCAATGGTATTTTTATACAGATTGCATTGAATCTGTAGATTGCTTTGGGGTCATATATTAGTATATATAATATATATATTACTATATGTTCTACAATATAGTATATATAGTATATACTAGTATATGTATAATATACTATGTATGAATAGTATATATATTAGTGTGTGTATATATATATGTATATATTCTGTGCTTATTCCCCCCACAACTGTGGCCACATCTGGGATGAAACTGTAAAAGTGCAGAAAGGGGAAAAAATATGGAAGTTCATCCTCACTCTGATTATCACAGCTCCTCTGATTAGAAAGGAAGATTTCTTACTCTTAGTATTTTGGCTCCTATAGGTTCCTATTGGCTTTGCTGTTGCCACTCTCATAGGGTTGCTTGAGGACTGGGAAACAAGGAATACAGAAAAGAAAAATATATAAGTAAGTTAAAAGGGGGGGGGGAGTCTGCACTGTTTATTAGCTTTAGTGAAAATTCTACTAGTCCTTAAGCCAGTACTAGAGGACTTCTTTTGGAGCTCTCTCTGTCCACACTGATGTCCACACCCAAGTTTCTGGCTGCATTGAGCTCAAATCAGAAGATACTGAAAGAAATTATATGACAAACTCACTATCAGGTGGTCAGTATTTTAATTCAGGTAGTCTTCCCAATCCTAATCTTTCTCAATGCTATTTACTTTTTATAGCCCTCAAGTAGCTGCTCCATAAATCCTACCCCTGTTTTTTAGCTGAATTCAGTGGGAGAGACAGAGTGTAGTATGTTTGCTCCATCTTGCCTAGAACTCCACAAAAATTATTTTTAATTTAGAGGCTTATGTATTCTTAAAACTTGAGAAATGCATTTGTTCTATATGCCTAAATAAACTTGGACCTCTGAAAGTCTGGTGTTAATTTCCACAAAGTTGAGCCCCTTGAGAACTGCTTTTATGACACATTAAAGTTATTAATATTCCCTTGGCTTCTACCAAAGGTTACTGTAGAAGAAAACATATGATATTTGTAACTGCAATAATTATTTTAAAAATTAGGCCATCACACATTATGTTAGCCAGTGACCCTTTACAAAGTTCCATATATAGGTGTTTTTTTTTAACTAATACAGTGCTAGTAAAAATTTTGTTCATTTTGTTCCCTTTAAGAAATGAAAAGTGCTTACATTCTAATAATGTGAAATTAATCAGCAATTATATACTTCATCTTTTCTTGTCTATCAGGAAGCACAGAGACAAATAAGAAGCCTTATCATAGGTGGCATAAATAAATATTACTCTGTTTTCTTTCCCTGCTGCTAATTTTCTTTCTCTTTCTTTCTTTCTACTTTTCGCTATTTCATTGCATGAGCATTTGTTGTGAATCTCTACAAATTCTTTGCAGAATTAGACAGAGAATGAATAAACAAACAAATATTAAATAAACATAATGCATAACTAAAGCCTTAACTGGTATTTTTCTAGGATTTTATTCCCATCCAATAGAAACTAACTTTTTCTTCTGAAATTTTTTTTACAAGCAGCAAGATATCCAGGGTCTTGCCTGATTATTTCATGTCCTAAAGCATTTTCTTCCTACATTCACATTGACATCTGCAAATGCTAATGGTGGTTCTCTCTGGGATGGGGATCATTAAGTCAAAGAACTGAAGCAAAATGGGCAATGAAAGATAGAATTTGTTCATGGCCATAACAATAGGCAGTGATGTTAATGAGCATGGCAATTTTTATTGAATTTATGCAGCACATTGCAGCATCTGGAAACTCTTTGCTTGATTTTGGGATGTAATCAGTTCAAAGCCTTAAATACACTCCTTAGGGTTTATTCTACTATTGATTAGAATTAAAAACAGTTGCCCACTTGAAAGCCTGGGGCATTGATAGGAAGTTAGGGACCCCAAAGTATTTTACTCAGTGATGAAAATAAAAAGCAATTACAGTGAAACTCACTTCCCCGGAGAAGGTAAGAGTAAAGCCTCCCACTTGCCCAGTTGCCGCACAATTTCATGAAATTGGAAGATGTGACTTTTCTAAGAAATTGGGTTAATGTCAGCACCAGATTGGAATTGATGGAATTCTATTTATTGCCTCTACTCTGACCCTCACTCCAGATAGTGTCCCACCCTCCAGGGATGGAGTCTTGATTCAGTGTCTCTGCGACCATATATGCACTCTGTGCCTCTTTGTGATATCTCTGAGTAAATAAGCCTTTCTGCCTTGCCTGCATTGCTGTCCTACCTCCAAATCAGCCTTGCTCCTATGCTCTGACCAATGCACTCTGCCCTCCATTTTCTGCTCCAGACAGTCAACAGAAAGGAAATTGCCCTAAAATTCATTTATGTTCTCCCTTGGCCTCCCATCTCTATTTCCTCTTCAAAACACATTCTTCTTATTATTGGCAGTCATGATTCTCCTTATTCTAAAGTCTGTATACACAAACTGTACCAGGAAAAGTCCTGACAAACTCCTTACACCCATATCTCCTTTAGAGGATTTGTACTCTCTCAATATGGTCAAATTGGACAGCTACCCTGATCATTATATGTCACACTGGGAGTCACTGCCAGAATAAACCAAAATTCCACACAGGTCAATAAGTCTATTGATAATGAAAGAGTCCCGGGGTATAGAATGATGAGTTAGTATGAAATTGATTCTCACAGCAGGCAACCCAAACACCAAGGTACTATGTCCTTTTTTCTGTGATTAGAAATGGCCATGAATTTCCAGTTGCTTATACTCAATTTAGGACTCATCTCCTATCTAACCTGTCTGGCTTCCTTCCAGGGCCCACATAATAGAGCAGGAGAAGAAATGGGTCTAGAATCTACAGTGATGAACTGGAAGGGACTCTAAACCTCTTCTAGTCCCCATGCATATTTTTGCTATCAATTATATTATAGAAGCTGAGACCCCAAAATGTTATGTGACTGAGGTCGAAGCAGGAATTCAAACCCAGAATGCCCATCTCACATGTACCATTTTTCCAGGGTCCATTCTGCTCCTTTTCCGTACCAAAAAAACTTCTCTTCCCCTAAACATTCTTACTACTGACTTCTCTATTGCCATGAATATCTCCAGTCCCCCATGACATTTTTAATCATTGTCTTTTTTCTTTTTTCTCCTTTAAAATAATTATTAATTCTATCCATAAAGTATCTTGTATTTCTACCTTCCTTTATAATACATTTCTCTCTTTTTCTGCCCTACTTCAGGCCATGTTTATTATCTGACATGACTCTATCGAAGTCTCCAAAATGCTGGCTCACTAATATTTCTAAATTACACTGCTGTTATTGTCACTTCTTTGTGCAAAATCCCTATGTAACTCTTTGTTCTATTAGAAACTAGGTGAAAGATCAATGCCCTCCCCAACATAACACTCTCTCAATGGTCATATCTCCTACCACTTCCCCTGGTATCACCAAGCAGGAAGTTATTTTCTTGCATAACAAAAATAACAAATCACACATCAAAGATTTAATAGTTAATTTGCCATGAGTCAACGAACTCAGTGTCTTTGATTAGAGTTCTTAGGCAGAAATGGTCATAGGCGAAATTTATGTTTTTCTCCTAATGCAACATTGAATACTTAAAATATTGCCAGGTTCTCTACCAAATACTGAGAATAAAAGGTGACTAAGACATTTTTGTGGCCTCAGGAACCTATCACCCTATAAAGGACATGGAAACATAACAGCTAGTCCGAACTTAGTGAGGTACACGCCACATTAGAGTTAATAATAAAGTGTTATGAGAACTCTTAGACACAGGCTCTCCCACTTGTCCTTTGAATTTCCATTCCTCTGTCATTCTTCATCTTCTCCCTAATATCCATTTCTCTCTATTACTGCATCTCTCTCAAGAAATTTCCCCATGGATCTCCACCTAGATCTGCCACATGCTAGATCTTTTCCTGACAGGCCTTCTCCCCCGCCCCCCACCATTCTTGACACCCTCTCAAAACACATTTCCTCCATGTCAAATTTCCTCAGTCCTCAACAAGAGGGCTGCCTGGTTAATTTGGCAATGATTTTAGGTCTAGTGTTGAAACCCAATAATATTAATAGTTTCAAGGGACGCTCTTTGTAGACAACATTGCATTTTAAAGGGGGCACATAACAATGAGGAAATTTTAGTCAGGAAGGTATTTTGGGATTATCTGTCACTGAGACTGGGGCTACAGTAGAATCCAAGAGGTATGAAAGACTGGGCCAAGTGGATTTCCAAAGTGCCTGGATGACAGATGTAGTTAAGGGATGAGCATAGAATAGGCACTGAGGAGCAGTGCTAATCAAAATGATTCCAATAGCATTAGGAGTGACGAGTTCACCCCAGTGTATTCAGAAACATAGAGACAATGCCACAGGTAAAGAGCCAAGGCTGGCAAACACCACACAAAGCAGAAGGAGGACTCAAGTTGCAGACTATGAGCACCTGTAGGCTGACAATCTCCAGCATGTACTAAAGCACTAGGTATTCAATAAAGAGTGAATAGACTCTGACTTTAGGTGTGGGGTCAAGATGAGTAAGGCAAGGGCGCCATCTTCATTAGTAATCATAAGAATGCCTTATATTTGTTTAGAATTGAAAGTTTATGCATTATTTTACATATGTGAAGTCTTCGTAGTCCTATTAAGATAAGCTGAGAAGAAACGTGGTTTATAAATGACATACATGGGAGATACCCTAAAAACATCTGTTGGGTAGTTAATTTGTTGATTGACTAATTGAGTGTTTGCTGGTGGATCAAGATCAATGAGCCATTATAAAAGTAAAAGTACCTCCTTCCCAAGAAGGCAGGGGAGAAGGGAGAAGGTAGACATGACCATTTTATCAATGAGGTACTAGAGCTTAAAGAGGTGAGATGGCTAGTTCCATGTCTCCTACCTCATAAGTACACCCAGAGTTTTTCTTAGGCACAAACTGAGAATTAATTTCATTACACTGTACTGTGTTTATTTACAGACCACTCTTTCTGGTATATCTGAGGATACCATGGGAACAATTTCCTGAACAGCAAGCTAGCTCTCGGAGTAAGATAGGCAGCTTCTCAAAAACCTGTGTTGGATGCTGGGTATATCTAACAGGGCAACACCAAGATCAAGAGCAAGAAGGACATATGTGTTTCTGCATCTCATTCCTTTCTGAACTTCCATAGGCTGACTGTAGTTTTTAAAAACACAAACATGTACATATATATACATCAATGTATGAACCATAAAGGATGACAGGTTCATACTATAAGAATTAGGTTGGAAAAAAATAATTTAAACTCCTCTCCTGGAATGTGAGGCAGAAATTCTAAATTTGTCTTTCATACCTAGTAGTTTATTCTGGATTAGTTTATTCATTCTCTTTTAATATCAAGCTTTCATAATCTAGATGCATGTTAATAGTAATTTTATTTCCTCATTTATGTTTTTTCTTGTCAGTGAATAGGGTGGCTGGTGAAAAAAAACAATTCTGAGAATAGATTTTAAAAAATGGAGGTTTTTTATCCACACTAAACTTTACAAATTAGATAAACACTTTGGATGGCATGAGCATTGAATAGGATCCAAAAAAAAAGGAAAGGGGAGGGAGGCAGAGCAAGATGGCGGACGAATAACACCGCCAGACAGAGTGTCTCTGCAGAAAAGACAGATTCTAGCAGAAATTGGAGGAAAGAAGCAAGAAGACGAGCATACAGCGAACAAGGGCCGGAAGGAGGGGTACCTGAGACTCCGGGAGACTCCAAGGGAGGAGGCTGCGGAGGAGAACTGGAGGCTGAGACCACTAGAGCAGCCCGGAGACCAGCGGCAAGGGTAGGTGGATTTGCTGTTCCCCTCCCCTGCATTCGGGACTGCTGGTGGGCTCCCCAGCGGGTGGAGAGACCTGCGGACACCAGCCCAGAGACCGCCGCTGCCTGCCAACGGTGAGCCTGTAGCAGATGTGGCACCAGGTTCCCAACTTCCTCTGGGCACCTCCGTGTGCACAGACCCCAGCCGCGCGGCAGGCGCCATATTGCCTCCTCCTCCCCTCCGCCGACCCTACCCGCGGCTGCCCAGAGAGACAATACAGCCACCAGCCAGAGGCACCTCCAGGGAATGGGACCTTCCTGTTTGGGACCCCGCCCGCCCTCCCAGGTGCTGCTGGCACCGTGTTCCCAGGAAAACGGTGCCGACTCAGAGGCTGAGAGACATAGACCCAGCTTGGGCTCCCTGTGGGTGAATTAGGACCGGAAATCCTCTCCCTGGTGGGAATACAGTTTGAACTCTGGGACCCAGAGGTCGGACCTGCAGACCAGATCCCCTGCACCGAGGGCTAGCATTGCCCGGGCACAGATGGGTTATACGTGAACAGCCTACTGAGGTGTGTGTGCCTCCAGGGGCGGATCAGCGTTCTAGAGGGCAACCCTCCTCCCAGGAGGAGGCCGTGCGCCCAACCCAGGTGGCGTTCCTGTGCAGGGAACCTCCCCACCGACATCACAGTCCGGGGAGGCCTGGTGGCTTGTGGTCTGGCCTGCTGGCAGAGGCCCAGGAGTAGCTGAGGAGGTGGGGAGGGTGGAAAGAAGCGAGGCCTGCTCCAGACTGCGGGTCTCAGACAGCCCCACCCCCACACACAGACTTTCTGGCTGAGCGGGACCATTCCAGCCCCGCCCTGACAGCTTTCCCTGGAAGCAGAGAACAGAACTTTGACGCCTGCTAACGGCCTGAGGGCAGGCTTACCCAACCCAGCTCTGCCCAGAACTAGAGCTGATAACAGGACTCAAAATCAACACCATAGCCTGTTCCTCCAAGCAAACGCCACCTACTGACAGGGACGGCATCTTGCATAGCCTTTCCACGGCACCCACTGACTCAATATACAGGGAGTGGTCCAATTTCACCCACAGGCACTACCTAACGCCTCAGAAACTAAACAAGGTGTGTGAATACCCAAACAATAACCTAAGGAAAGAAACAACAACTGATCGACATGAGAAGAAATCAACGAAAGAACTCAGGAAATATGAAGAACCAAATGGAAAACACACCCTCAAAGAGGAGCACCAGCCCCCTAGAAACCGACACCAACCAAAATCAGGCAACCAATATGACAGAAGAGGAATTTCGTATGTGGATCATAAGAACACTCACCCAGCTGCAACAACAACTCAATAACCAACACAAAGAAACCACAAAAAGTCTCCAGGATATGGGAAAAGAAATAGACACATTGAAGAAAAGTGTAACTGAACTCCTGGAAATGAAGAATCAATTCAAGGAACTACAAAATACAGTGGAAAGTCTCAAGAACAGGGTAGATGAAACAGAAGAAAGAATCTCAGAGCTTGAAGATAACACCCTCCAATTAAATAAATCAGTCACAGAAATAGAGCAGAGAAACAAGAGAAAAGAGCAAAGCCTACAAGAGCTGTGGGATTATGTGAAGAAACCTAATGTGAGGGTCATAGGGTTACAAGAAGGGGAAGAAGACAACACTCAAGGGTTGGACAAGCTGTTTGAAGATATAATAGAGGAAAATTTCCCAGGCCTTGCTCAAAATCTTGATATACAAGTTCAAGAAGCTCAGAGGACCCCTGGGAGATTCAACGCAAACAGGAAGACGTCACGACATGCAGTCATCAGACTGACCAAAGTATCAACTAAAGAAGCCCTTCTAAGAGCTGTAAGACAAAAGAAGCAAGTAACATACAAGGGAAAGCCAAATCGAATAACATCAGACTTCTCTAATGAGACTTTACAAGCAAGAAGAGACTGGGGCCCCATTCTCACTCTTTTGAAACAAAACAATGCCCAGCCTAGAATATTATTCCCTGCAAAACTAAGCTTCGTATATGAAGGAGAAATAAAAACATTCTCAGACAAGCAAAGGCTCAGAGAATTCACCAAGACAAGACCAGCCCTACAAGAAGTACTAAAAACAGCGTTATGCACGGAACATCATAATAATAACCCATGAATATAAAAACAACCAAAACCCAAAGATATTAAAGACCAGATATTACAATGGCTCCAGACAGAAATCATAGCAACAACATCCAACCCAACAGAATGATCAGTAATCTACCTTACCTATCAGTTCTCTCAATAAATGTGAATGGCTTAAACTCTCCACTCAAGAGACATAGGCTGGCTGAATGGATAAGAAAATACAGGCCAAGCATATGGCTGTCTTCAGGAAACACATCTAACCTGCAAGGATGCATATAGACTAAAAATAAAAGGGTGGAGATCAATATTCCAAGCAAATAGAAGCCAAAAGAAGGCTGGTGTGGCAGTTCTAATTTCAGACGATTTAGTTTTTAAACCAACAAAAGTAGTGAAAGACAAAGAGGGTCATTATATAATGGTGAAGGGCACAGTCCAACAAGAAGAGATAACAATTTTAAATATATATGCACCCAACTTAGGTGCACCCAGATTCATAAAGCAAACCTTACTGGAGCTAAGCAAATGGATTAATAGCAACTCCATAATCGCCAGAGATTTCAACACCCCACTGACGGCATGAGACAGATCCTCCAAACAGAAAATTAATAAAGAAATAATGGACTTAAACAAAACTCTAGAACAATTGGGTTTGACAGACATCTACAGAACATTCTACCCAAAATCCACTGAATATACGTTCTTCTCATCAGCTCATGGGACATTCTCTAAGATTGACCATATCCTAGGACACAAAGAAAATCTCAAGAAATTTAAAAAAATAGAAATCATACCATGTACCTTCTCAGATCACAGTGGAATAAAACTAGAAATCAACCCTAACAGAAACACACATTTCTACACAAAAACGTGGAAATTAAACAACCTCCTACTAAATGATTACTTCGTAAATGAAGAAATCAAGACGGAAATAAAAAAGTTCTATGAAGAAAACGACAATGGAGAGACAAGTTATCAACTCCTCTGGGACACAGCTAAAGCAGTTCTGAGAGGAAAGTTTATCTCCATAAATGCCTATAACCAAAAGACAAGAAGATCACAAATAGACAATCTAATGAAACGACTCAAAGAGCTAGAAAAAGAAGAACAGACCAACCCCAAACCCAGCAGAAGAAGTGAAATCAACAAGATCAAATCAGAACTAAACGAAATTGAAAACAGGAAAGCTATTCAGGAGATTAATAAAACAAAAAGTTGGTTCTTTGAAAAAATAAACAGAATTGACACACCGTTGGCTAAGCTAACGAAAAGCAGAAAAGAGAAATCTCTAATAAGCTCCATCAGGAATAAAAAAGGAGATATCACAACTGATCCCAAAGAGATACAAGATACAATTTATGAATACTACAAAAATCTTTATGCACACAAACTGGAAAATGTGGAGGAAATGGACAAATTTCTAGAAACACACAGCCTCCCTAGGCTCAACCAGGAAGAAATAGATTCCCTGAACAGACCAATCTCAACAGCTGAAATAGAAACAGCAATTAAAAATCTCCCTAAAAAGAAAAGTCCCGGTCCAGATGGCTTCACACCTGAATTTTACCATACTTACAAAGAAGAATTAGTACCTATCTTGCAGAAACTATTCCACAACATCGAGAAGAACGGAAACCTCCCCGACACCTTTTATGAAGCGAATATTACTCTGATACCAAAACCAGGAAAGGATGCAACAAAAAAAGAAAACTACAGACCAATATCCCTAATGAATATAGATGCAAAAATTTTCAACAAAATCTTAGCTAACCGAATACAGACACTTATCAAAAAAATAATCCACCACGACCAAGTGGGCTTCATCCCAGGGATGCAGGGATGGTTCAACATATGTAAATCTATAAATGCAATTCACCACATAAACAGAAGCAAAAACAAAGACCACATGATTCTTTCAATAGATGCAGAAAAAACTTTTGACAAAATTCAACACCCTTTCATGATACGAACACTTAAGAAAATAGGCATAGAAGGGACATACCTAAAAATGATACAAGCCATATATGACAGACCCATAGCCAACATCATACTGAATGGGGAAAAATTGAAATCATTCCCACTTAGAACTGGAACCAGACAAGGCTGCCCACTATCTCCACTTCTGTTCAACATAGTGCTGGAAATCTTGGCTACAGCAATCAGACAGGAAAATGGAATCAAAAGTATCCAAATAGGGGCAGAAGACATCAAACTTTCACTGTTTGCTGATGATATGATATTGTATCTAGAAAACCCCAAGGATTCAACCAAGAAACTCCTGGAACTGATCAATGAATTTAGTAAAGTCTCAGGATACAAAATCAATACACAGAAATCAGAGGCATTCATATACGCCAACAACAATCTAATTGAGAACCAAATCAAAGACTCAATTCCCTTCACAATAGCAACAAAGAAATTAAAGTACCTAGGAATTTACTTAACCAAGGACGTAAAAGACCTCTACAGGGAGAACTATGAAACACTGAGGAAGGAAATAGCAGAGGATGTAAACAGATGGAAATCCATACCATGCTCGTGGATCGGCAGACTCAACATCATCAAAATGTCTATACTACCCAAACTGATCTACAGATTCAATGCAATACCTATTAAAATCCCATCAGCATTCTTCACAGATATAGAAAAAATAATTTTATGCTTCGTATGGAACCAAAGAAGACCCCGAATATCAAGAGCAATTCTAGGCAACAAAAACAAAATGGGAGACATTAATATGCCAGATATCAAACTATACTACAAAGCTGTAGTAATTAAAACAATATGGTATTGGCACAAAAACAGGAATATTGACCAGTGGAACAGATGTGAGAATCCTGATATAAAACCATCCTCATATAGCCATCTCATCTTTGACAAAGCAGACAAAAACATACGATGGGGAAAAGAATCCCTCTTCAATAAATGGTGCTGGGAAAACTGGATAGCCACCTGTAGAAGGCTAAAACAGGACCCACACCTTTCACCTCTCACAAAAACCAACTCACGCTGGATAACAGACTTAAACCTAAGATATGAAACTATTAGAACTCTAGAGGAAAAAGTTGGAAACACTCTCCTAGACATCGGCCTGGGCAAAGAGTTTATGAAGAAGTCCCCAAAGGCAATCACAGCAGCAACAAAAATAAATAAATGGGACATGATCAAACTACAAAGCTTCATGAAAGTAAACAGACAACCTACAGAATGGGAGAAAATTTTTGCATCCTATGCATCCGATAAGGGACTGATAACTAGAATATACTTAGAACTCACGAAAATTAGGAAGAAAAAATCAAATAACCCCATTAAAACGTGGGCAAAGGACTTGAACAGAAATTTTTCTAAAGAAGACAGAAGAATGGCCAACAAACATATGAAGAAATGCTCAACATCTCTAATCATCAGGGAAATGCAAATCAAAACCACAATGAGATATCACTTAACCCCAGTGAGAATGGCCTTTATCAAAAAATCTCCAAACAATAAATGCTGGCGTGGTTGCGGAGAGAGAGGAACACTCCTACACTGCTGGTGGGACTGCAAACTAGTTCAACCTCTGTGGAAAGCAATATGGAGATACCTTAAAGCGATACAAGTGAATCTACCATTTGATCCAGCAATCCCATTGCTGGGCATCTACCCAAATGATCCAGTGACACTCTACAAAAAAGACACCTGCACTCGAATGTTTATAGCAGCACAATTCATAATTGCAAGGCTGTGGAAACAGCCCAAGTGCCCATCAATCCAAGAATGGATTAATAAAATGTGGTATATGTATACCATGGAGTACTATTCAGCTCTAAGAAACAATGGTGACATAGCACATCTTATATTTTCCTGGTTAGAGCTGGAACCCATACTAAGTGAAGTATCCCAAGAATGGAAAAACAAGCACCAGATATATTCTCCAGCAAACTGGTATTAACTGAGTAGCACCTAAGTGGACACATAGATGCTACAGTAATAGGGTATTGGGCAGGTGGGAGGGGGGAGGGGGGCGGGTATATACATGCATAATGAGTGAGATGTGCACCATCTGGGGGATGGTCATGATGGAGACTCAGACTTTTGGGGGGAGGGGGGGAAATGGGCATTTATTGAAACCTTAAAATCTGTACCCCCATAATATGCCAAAATAAAAAAAATAATAATAAAAAATAAATAAATAAATAAATAAATAAATAAAAATAAAAAAAAAAGGAAAGGGGAGAAATCTCTCATTTGTAGATGGGTGTAATCAGAGTTTGAAAAGTAATGAAATATCTAATTCAGTGAAAACAGGCAATAGTTGCTAAATAATCTGCTTGATGAATAGAAAAAAAAATTGAGTAGAAAAAAAATTTTTGTAATGACAATGGGGGATAAGTCTGTAGGTGGTCCTAAAGCTCAGAATGAGAAAGTTTAATCTGAGGCAAAAAAGAAAGAAAAGGAAACAATTAAGTTTAAATGAATCACATTTAAACACCTACTCTATGAAAAAAGACTTGGAAACAGTTTTAAAGTCAGTTAATGGCACCCATTTGAAATAATAATTCAAGATATTCCAAATCAATAGCATTGTTGAAATATAGAATGAAACACTGTCTATCATCACCTTCTAAAAGTGTTTGTGGAAGCTTCACACATGCACTAGGACCAATATCTAGCAAGTCATCTGACCTTTCCTTCAAGCTTATAAATTTTTAAAAGCATTATTGATATAGAAAAATCATTTTTTAAATAACAAGAAAATCTATGATGTATATGTCTGACTAAACAGAATATTATATATGTGTATATATTAATAATTACTGAGATAGCAGAGAAATGAAGCAAGTTTTCAATTGGTACTCCAGTAGTAAGGAAAGTGTGTTGTCAACCTGCTCAGCTAGTCTCTTCCCACACATTTGCAAGAAGGCTGCAAAATACATTTTGTAACAATGCTGAGTTTTCCCATTTGGTAAACTATTCAGCACAAGTCAACCTTGCACCGTGGGGGAAAAAAAAAAAAAACGAAAATAGTAGGAAGGGAGGGAGGGAAGATGGGAGGGAGGGAGGGGGGGTGGACATATTATATAATAGAGAGGCAGACAGGCAAGAAATAAAGAATGGGAAAGGAATAAGAGAAGTATGACAGCGCAACAAATATTGTCTGCTAGGAACTTTCACATTGCAAACTTATTTAATCAACACAGCAACCCTGCTCTGTGACTACTGTTAACTTCATTTTCTAGATTAGAAAATTAAGGCTCTAGAGGTATAGGTATTTGTTCATAACTAACAAATGATGGATCCAGATTTTCAGCCTAAAACAGTGGCCCCACGCCAAGCTGCTTCCTTAACCTGCTTAACCTGGGCCCTTCCAAACGTTTCTGTCGTAATGCTGTGAGGGCCGTGGAGGTGCTCGCTCTCTCTCTCTCATCCGGAGAACCTGCTGCAGGGCACGTGGCTGACTGACAGACAGCCTCCATGTGCCACACCTTTGGCTCCACAGCAGCTTCCGCACCATACCTCCCAGGCTCCCAACCATGACTGAGCACAGCGGGACATGGACCAGGCAATTCCTGCCAAGAGGAAATTCCTCTAATGGGCACCGTTGGCATAGGGACTCCCTATTGGATGGGCCAAAACTTTCTCAGGGGTCTGTGGCTCCTACCTTATCCTTCCTTCTCTCTTTTCACAGGTGGCAGACCTATGCTGCGGTCTAATGACTTGCTCTGTCTTCTTCTGCACCCACACCTTTTCTTTCACAGGCGTTTTGCTTAATAACTCTTATGCAAGTCTAATCCCATCTTGATGTTTACTCCTCACAGGGCCTGAACTGACACAAATGCACCTTCACATGCACAGCAATGCCCTGGGTAGATCCAGACTTTTACAGTCAGGTGGCAGCCTAGATAATACAAGCTACAGATTTATGTACAGCTCTCAGCACGCGCATTGTCACATCCAGGAAAACCATGGTAGACCACAGAACACTCCACCAGCATCAGAAGATGGCACGCTCCCCGCTTGGAAACCATAATTTCAAGTAGAATTGAAGGCACACAGGACTTCCCTTGGGTGAGTTAAGGCCAGGAAGGGACAAAAACAATGGGGTTCATTCAAGTCAGTCCAGTTCAGGGATTTAGAATCAGAATAAGCTGCTTAAGAGGCTGTTCCATAAAGCTACCCCCCTTTAGAGTATCACTGTCACTCCAAAAGTTCTTTAAAAGATCCTGGGATTCTTTCCATACTTCTGAGAAGGAAGAGGCATTGTCATAGACATATAAACAAACACCAGCCCACTTCACAGCACAAACTCACTCTCATACTTTCCCTTCAGTGGATGCAGATTTTTTTCTGTTAGCATCAATATCTAATTCACAAATTCTCACATCTTAAAGAATCAAATGCATCATACATTGGGGAAAGGAAAGGAAAGTGAGTCACAGTACTCTAATGATAATTACCAGGGAGTTCATCGTTTTTACAACACTTACCATCACTTATATAAGATCAGCATAAGTAACATTTCAGGTGTGAGAATAAAATAAATACATTACAACGGAATGTCCATACTTCTATATCATAATGTTAATTAATCAATATTATATACAGTAAACACAGAGAAGCCACTGATTAGAATTTAGAAACTTTTTTCCTTTTTCTATTTTTAGACAAATCAGATATACTGACAAATCTAATTTAGACAAATCAGATATACATCTTTAGGTGGGTTTGGTCAGATTATTGTCTAACTCAGTGGTTACCATCTCCTAATGTAGGGTCTCCACCTCCATGGAAAAATTTCCTCTACTTTTCTCCCAAAAGGTAGCCCTCCCATGAAAGGCTATCATTTGGTGTCAGGTGATAATGTGTAACAAAAAAGGTGATACAGAGTGTGACAAGGGCAGGGGTCATCCTTCTTTGAAAACCAGGTTAGCACTTTGAAGGCTGGAGATAAGGACATACTGTACTTGGGGCCACAGAAAAGGAAGTATGGAAACAACAAAATCTGTATATACACAAAATTTCTTTGTGAAAGAGGATAAGCATCTCACTAAAGAAATTAGAAAATTTATGCAATGCCCACTAGATGCCCTGTTCCAAATCACACAGTAAGTAAAAAGAATTTGAAGAAATAATCAGGTCTTAATTCTGAATTCCACTGTTTTTATTTGATGATGATAGCTTTAAATCCTACATGTCAAAGATAATACAGTTAAGTTACTAACTCAAATCTGGAATATAAACAATTTCTTGGAATTTATTGAGCATTTTATGCTATAAATAAAATTTGATGGTAAATATTGTAGTATAGCAAAATAATTCTATCATATAAAAGATGAAAATATGGTATTATAAAATATGGAGTGAAGCTATTGTCCTCTTAACATTTTAACAAACTGAATTTAGGCCAAAACATTAATGTCAACAATCATCCTTTTGCAATAGTAACTATGGATTATCTTTTTTAAATAATAAAGTTTTTAAAAGTAAAAACACAGAAATGAATTTTGTATAGCTGAAATTACTTCACTCTGTTGAAGCTCTTGAAATGAATTCCCAAGGACTGATGTAGAAGTAATTCTTACATTCACCTTGGCATTTTCCATTTATTGCTTTGAGCTTTAAATGGCAAAGCATTATTTGTATTATAATAATAGCACTGAGCTACAGAAACATTAATGTATGGCTATTGGTTACAACAGCTGTTGCTTACTATAAGAAAACTTAATATATAAAAATGTTATTTATAAAGAATTGAGACTGTTTATTAATATTGCCAAGAATTCTTTGCCTTCAGAAACGATTTACTACAGAATATTTTAAATTGTATTATGTAACCTATTTAATAGTAAGCATTAAATGAGTGAATGATGATCTCTGAGCTACTGTCACCTAGAGAATTAAACAACAGTGTCACTTAAGAAGTGTTACAGCACAACACAAATGGAGCAACCCTTTTTAGCAAGGTCTCTGGGTAGAAAAGCTTTTATCTCCCAAACGGCCATAGAAATCTTCTCATAAACATAGAACACAGAGCTAGTAGATTCATAAGAAAGAAAGAATGACATACTATTATGTAGCCATTAAAAAATCAGGTTGTAGAAGAATATTAAGTGACATAAAATCTTCTACTACCAGTTAGTCAAAAAACAAATCACAAAAGAATAGTTAGACCATAATCTCTATTTTGTCAAGTTATACAAACAAGCACATACATAAAATTATAAAATGCAGGAGGATATTCTGGTATAATATCCATTCCTGCCATGACCCAAAGGCACCCTCATCTCCCATGTGTGGTCATATGATTATTCTTAGTTAATCCTTTTGTTATTTATTCATTCATCAAGTACTTATCCTGCACCTGACTAGAGGCTAGGCAGCATTATAGATCTTGGAACCGAGCAATAAACAAAACAGATGTACTGCTGTGTTGTGAGGCTTACATTCTAATGTGGCTGAGGGGCTGGACACCAAACAGATAAATAGGGCACGTCCAGACAGCAGTAAGTGTATACGCTTATGCAGGGCAAGGCCACCGTGAGGGATGGGGTAGCTGCTTGAGAGAGTGGTCAGGTAAGACCTTTATGATGAAGTGACACTGAAGCAGAAACCTGAAGGAATTTAGAGAAGAAGCCATGCAGCTGTCTCAGAAAAGAGCTTTCCAGGCTGAGAAAAGCAACTGCAAAGGCCCAGAGGCTGAAGCAGAACACATGTGTTCAAAGAGCAGCAAGGGGCTGGGGGTGCTGGTGCAGAGTGAGCAGGGACAGAGTTGTGAGAAATGGGATCTGGGAGGGGGTCAGGAGGAGATGAGGGCGCCTTTGGGTCATGGCAAAAGAGGCTTTGAATTTTATTCTTTGTCTAAAGAAAGCTGTTGGCAAGCTTTGAGCAGAGACGTGACATGAGCTTACTTCCATTTTAAATGGATTACTCTGGTGACTGTGTGGAGAATAGACACTCCAGGGCAGAAGCGCTGACCTGTTAGGAACTGCTGCAGTAGTCTCGCTAAGATGGTTTGAAGTACAGCAAGAATGGTGGAGGTGATGGAGAGATCAAGGATATTGTAAGTACAGCCAGCAGTATTTGCTGATGGATTGGATTTGGTGTGTGTGAGAGAGGAGTCAAGGAATATTCTGATAGCAGTTTATGAAGCATAGAGTCTAAGAACCCTCTTCTGTGCACTATTGTATAAGAACACCTAGAATGGATGAACCCTACATAACAACTATATCCTACCTCATCGGAATTATTTTTTAACAAATCATATTTCTGTCTGGTTAGGCTACATGTTACAATTTCAAAATGAGTTCTAACTTAATTTAAAAAAAAACCTGATGTGACTACAGCTTTTCATATCTACTAAATTTAAGTAATACGTGCCTATTAAGTCGTTATTACATAGAATCTGAAAATAATCTCTTCTGGTGCATCTGTGGATTTAAGGGGCAGGTCTGAGGGAGCAGTATAAATAAAATGAGAGCAGGATTGAGTCCATCATAGCAGCAGAGCATTCTTTCAAAATAGCCTTGGTTGTTGTGGTTTCCTCCCAACATTTTATTTAGTATAAAGAACAGAATCACCTTTTTTTCTCAACAACTCATTATATCCTGGACAGAATTCTCCCATGGTATAACTTGAGCTAACACTGGTTTGACTAAAGATTGAGGGGAAATATTAAAAATAAATATTAAAATTAAAAATGTTAAATGTCTTAGGAAAAAAAAACAAAAATTGACCAGCTTTAAATTTTATGAAACAGATTTGAGCATGAATCTTGGGAAGACTAAATATCAAAAGCAAAATATATAAGAGTTATGGAAAGTTTTGACAGCAAAAAAGACTTAGAGGAGCCGGGCGCGGTGGCTCACGCCTGTAATCCTAGCTCTTGGGAGGCCGAGGCGGGCGGATTGCTCAAGGTCAGGAGTTCAAAACCAGCCTGAGCAAGAGCGAGACCCCGTCTCTACTATAAATAGAAAGAAATTAATTGGCCAACTGATATATATATAAAAAATTAGCCGGGCATGGTGGCGCATGCCCGTAGTCCCAGCTACTCGGGAGGCTGAGGCAGAAGGATCGCTGGAGCCCAGGAGTTTGAGGTTGCTGTGAGCTAGGCTGACGCCACGGCACTCACTCTAGCCTGGACAACAAACCGAGACTCTGTCTCAAAAAAAAAAAAAAAAAAAAGACTTAGAGGAAAAACAGTTATAACAATGGAACTATGAAAGAGAATACATAGACTACATAAAGCTGATAAATCATCACCAAAAAACTCTAGAAAGAAGGGAGGGTGTTGTTTGGAGTTGCTACACACAGAATCATTGAGACAGAAATGGCGACTGAACATAAGGTTATAGATTTTCCCCACCTTCTTTAGCCTCATCACTTCCCTCCAGCTTAGGAATCTTCTCTCAGTCCTCCTTTACCAATTTTCCACTTGTTAAAATTAAAATCTTACCTCCTATATGAAGTCTTTCTAACCTTTTAAGGAAGGTATTGTCAAATCAATGAAAAAAATGAAAACTTCCTCAATATTCTGAAGAAACAATTTTAAACAAAAGTTGGAATGAACATTTTATATAAGGCAGGACCAATTCCCATATTTAAAAAGAAAAAAATCCCCATGCCAAAGTCCTACTAAAAACATTTCCAAAACAACCAAGGACCGATTTGTATAAATCCTGTATTGCTCTTTAATTTCTCTGGCACAATTGTGTGATCCTCTGGGGCTGGAGCCAAATATGCTTTGTTCCTTCTGTATAAAAATATGTCTACAGAAAGTCAAGAAAAAAAGCACTATTTCTTTTATATAATGACTAAATTGAGTGGGAAAGAAGGCAAAAATTGGCTAATACACTCAACATGGCATCTTTATGTTAGTTGTTTGCATATTTAAGGATAAATATTTACTGATTAATTAATAGACAATGGCCTCCATTCTCTCATTCACCTTATTAGGTAGAATGAGTATCTAGACTACTGGTTCTCACTTCTGCTTGGGGTAGGAGGAGGGGGAAAGGAACTGGGGGTGTAATTTGAGCCCCCTCCCCCCACAGGTAAACCAAATGCAAAGACCCCATCTCTTTATCCCTTCATCCCCTCCTTGAGAACCACTAGTTTGCACATTATTTTTTCTAATAAAAAATAAATTCCATCCTTTTCTTTCAGGCATCCTACACTGGAAAAGGAAAATATCGTTATTTTTAGGCAAGTACAACTGTGTAAGAGCTAACCTACTGTATAACATCAATAAGGCTAGGCTGGATCAGATGAAATATTTACCTAGTATTACATATTGGTTCTCCCCAAAAGGCCACCAGAAAACCTGTTGATTAAAGAACACTAAGTTTATTAGACCAACTTTAGTCCTTCCACCTTGACAGTCTTAATAGTGTTTCAGAAAGAGGTGGTCTGGAAAGGATATTTATAGATCTTAGGATCTGGGTTTAAGTAATTAAAGGCAAGTCAAGTTTTCAAGGCACAACACAGACAGGGATTAGAGAAAATTTGTGACATACTAGTTTCAGATTGGTAGACACATGAAGCGAGCGCCTTGAAGAGAGGCTTGACAAGTAAGCTGTTGCTCGATAAGCAAGCTGCTCGCTCAGTGTGCAGTTACAGCACAGATAGGAGAGCTGTTTGCCCAGATGAGCACATTATTTCCCTGAACAAATTAGTTTTCAGAAATTTCCTGAAGTAAACAGTGAGGTTCACTGTCTTATCTTCCCAGGCAGGAATTTCCTGGAACAGTCGGGTTTTGCTGACACAGGTGGCCTCAGTTATCATTCTGAGAATTGTTATGTGGATACAGGTGGTCTCATTCTCACTGAAAAGGTCAGCAGCTGATTACAGGTTCAAGTCATAATAAATAAGGATAGTAAAAGTTCAATAGGGCTAAAAGCAAACAAAAGGAATAGTTATAGCTTTGAGCCAAAAAAAAAAAAAAAATGAGTCACAATATCAGTCTTTGGGAAGACAGAAATAGACAAGAAAGCAAAAGGAGAAGTTATATTGAAGTAAGTCATCAGATACCAGGAAAATTGGGAAGTGTCCAAATTCTGCTTATACGTGGTGCTAACTCAATGCAACAGGTATGGGCCTGACTACTAAAGAGGGCCAGACAGGCTACAGTGGTCAACTATACTCCTGCATTTCAGTTTATTCCCTAGCCATGGTGGGACCAAGACCAGAAGGTAGAACCTCTAGAAAGGTGGTTAAAAAGATTATAAATCTCATTCTTAGGGAGAGCAGGTAGTAGGAGACGAGTGAGGAAGGCTGAAAAGGAAGGTGAGTTTTTGCTTGGTTAACTGTTTCAGGCCTATATGTGCTCAAGAATGTGCCTCTCCAAATCAACAGAAACTACCAAAAAGTGTTATCACCCATGGCAAGAGCTCCATGGCATGAAGAAAAATACAATAAGAGATTCAAGTTGTAATCCTTTCTCTGACCCAGTAAGGCTTGACCATGTACTATTTCACATGTGGGGAGTTATTTTAGCTCAAAGAACTCTACTAAAGAATCTTGTCCATTTTCTGCTTATGTTTATGGTATTCTTCTTCCACCTCTTCCACCCAATCCCCTGCTCAACACACACACATATACACACACGGTTTTCACTGAGGATATACTTAATAAAAACTCATTTATAAACTTTCAAATAGGTGACAATAATATGGCTACACAGCTACCTATTTCTAAAAATGTCCTCACCAAACCATAAGATAAACCAAGAAGAAAAAGGTAAATTATATACAAAAACTACAGCCTCAGCATAACTTCAAAATAGAAAATGCCAAAACTGCAAAATATCTGTGAGTAAAAAGGAAAAAAAATCACCAAATCTCAGCATAAAATCTCCCAATTTGCTTCCCTGCCCCTGCTCCACCATAAGCCTTTGTGTTTAGCAAAAGGCAAACAAAGAAAGTAGTGGGCACGATGGTTCATGTCATATGTCATCTTGACTGGCTAATGGATGCCCAGATAGCTGATAAGACATTTCTGGCTGTCTGTGAGTGTGCTTCCAGAAGAGCTTAGCATTAGAATCAATAGACAGAAACAAGAAGAGCTGCCTTTATCAATGTGAGTGGGCATCATCCAATCAGTTGTGGGCCTAGATAGAACGAAAAGGTGGAGGAAGGATGAATTTGCTCTCTTTTCTTGTGCTGGGACATCCATCTTCTCTTGGAAGCTACATCTTCTTCTGCCCTGAGATTCTGTAGGCCTTCAAACTCAGGGCCATACACCAGGGTTCCACTCCAGTTCTCAAGCCTTTGTATTTGACTGGGAGTTACACCATCAACTCCCCTGGTCCTCAGGCCTATGGACATGGACTGAATTACATGCCTGGCTTTCCTGATTCTCCAAGTTGCAGACTATAGATAATGGGACTTCTCAGCTTTCATAATCATGTGAGCCAATTCTATACTAAATCTCTCTCTCTCTCTTTCTCTGTGTGTGTGTGTGTGTGTATGTGTGTGTGTGTGTGTGTGTATGTGTATACACTCCTGTTTCTCTGGAGTACCCTCTATCCTGATGAATATAATAGGGAAGAGATACAAGAGGGAAGTTAACAAAGGGACTAAAGATGATTTGGAATAATCATTAAAAATTAAAAATCTGTGCAATATTTCTATAAATACTGAAAAAATGTCTGGGAAGATCAGAGCATGAACTACAAAAAAGCAATTTCAAAATGTGTTTGATTTAAAGGTGTAGGTGCCATTTAAAAGAGCAGGCATGGTTTAAAGAACCATGGTTAAAGAATCATCGTTAAAGTGATTTCAGGAGTTACTCTTCAAAATACATAACTTAAGGGATAGGAAAGAACAAAAAAATAAATAAATAAAGCAAAAAGCACCCTTTGGTAATTGGGTAATATGATGGTTAATTTCATATGTCAACTTGGCTGGGCCACAATGCCTATATATTTGGGCAAACACTATTCTAGATGTTTCTGTGAAAATGTCTTTTGGATGAGATCAACATTTAAATCAGTGGACTTTGAGTAAACCAGATCACCCTCCATACCAGGAGTGGACCTCATCCAGTCAGTTGAAGGCCAAGGCCTTAATAGAACAAAGAGTAACATCCACTGGACAAGAAGGAATTCTGACAGGAGGCTGCCTTTGAGCTTGAACTTCATTTCTTCCCTGAGCCCCCAGCCTGTCCATCAGATTTGGGGCTCACTGAGTCTCCACAATTGCATGAACCAAGTCCCTAAAATCAATCTGTCATCTATCTATCTACATACTGTTGGTCTGTTTCTCTGGAGAACCCTGACTAATATAGATTGTGAAGAGAAAACAGGAAAAGGGGGAAAGTTTAGTATCCTGTAGGCAAAAATAAGCCACAAGATGTGAAGACTCACATGCCTTTGTCCACCATTGAAATAAACAAACAAATCACAGAAAACCTCACTAAAGTATCTAGTCCATGCTATCCTGACAGAAAAGGGTGCCATTAAACTAAAAATACTATTTAAAAAAAAAAAAAACAACACCATAAAAATGAACAATAAAAAAATAAAATCCATATAGAGCTACTGCAGAAGATAATTCTTTTTTAATTCACACATATCAACAGAAGAAAATTTGCCCCCCAAAAACAACCATGAAGCAGAAAAAAACTGTAGCCAATAATCTAAAAAGAATTAAACATGATCAAACACACATTTTGAGGTTATGAAAAACCACCTTAAATCAGAAATTCAAAACTGACAAAGAAATGAACCAAAAAGAAAATTAAAAACAAGGCAAAACAAAAGGAGAATAATTGAACTCGGGAAAGAACTAAGAAAAAGTTAAAAAATATTTCATAATAAAGAATAAATCACAATGTGTCCATGGTGGAATAAACTAAAATAAGATTTTTCATATAAGACAACAAAGAAAAGCAGGAAATTACTAAACTTAGATGGCCATATGACCCTGAACGTGCCAAATCTCATCGGATCTCAGAAGCTAAGAAGTGTCAAGCCTACTTAGTACTAGGATAATAGGAAATAATCAAAAGGTTAAAAATAACATAAAGAAAGAAGTAAAAAGAGGCAGAGAGAAAGTAGTAGGAATGGAGAATAAGCAAAGAAGAAACAATATTCATATTATTATAGTCTCCAAAGAAGAAAAATAAAATAATGGAAGAAAGATAATATTTAAAACTTTCCAATAGATCCAAATCGCCAAACCTTCAAATGTCGGATAGTCCCAATGTTCCAGAGATATTCCAGAGCATTGCAAAGGAGGGAAAGCTCTGTAACTCCTTCTATGAAGCACGTGTAACACTAATGCCAAAAACCAAATAAAGTATTTTTAAAAACCTAAAAACCAATATCACTCATGAATATCAATGCAAAAATACTAAATAAAACACTGATACAATTTTAATGCCATATTAAAAATACATCATGACCATGTAGGATTTATTCCAGGAATATTAGATCGGTCCATTAAGGAATATATTAATGTAATATTCCTCAAAGACATCCATTAATATCATATAACATATTAATAAATCTGGGGAGGAAATGATGTGATTATCTCCATAGATGCTGAAGAAGTCTTAGACAAAATTCAGGGCTTATTCATGACGAAAATACTCAGGAAAATAAGAATTAAGAGATACTTTCTTATTATAATAAAGGAAGTATATATGCATTAAGGTAGTGCCACCCTAGTAGCAATAAGCACAGCTGACACCCAGATTTTTATTCATAAATACCATTCTTCTAGGCCAAAATTTGAGGCAGAACATCAGCACAGTCGCAAAGAATCTCTCTCAAGAAATTTATAATTATAGGGGTTAAAATGGTAACTTTGTAGTAGAGAGACCCCACAAATACCACCTTAATCAAATAATCAAGATTAACATTTCTAATAATAGGATATTTGGACATCACATACCTCCCAACATTCACTGAGAATGAAAAAAATCATTTCTGTGATATTCTTGCCAAAAAGACTTAACCTCATGTCTGATTTGGGAAGAAAGTTCCCTCTGGGTTGTCTTGATTTTGGAGAGCCATATGGCAAGCCAACACTGCTCTATAGTAGAATACAAGTTCTATATCAAAGCAGTCACAATGTACTTAATAAAGCATATATGAAAAGGCAGTGGAGCAACAGAGGAAGGAAGAAGGGTAGAGAAAGCTTCCCAAAAGAGAAAAAAGAGGCGGGGCACAATGGCACATCCCTGTAATCCCAGCACTGTCGGAGGCAGAGGCAGGAGGATTGTTGAGGCCAGGAGTTCAAGACCAGCCTGAGTAACATAGCAAGACTCCATTTCCACAGAAAAGAAAAAAATTAGCTGAGTGTGGTGGTGTATGTCTGCCATCCCAGCTGAGGTGAGAGGATGGCTTGAGCCCAGGAGTTTAAGGCTGTAGTGAACGATGATCACACCACCACACTCCAGCCCGGGCAACAGAGTAAGACCCTGTCTCAAAAAGAAAAAAAAAGAGGAAAAAGAGGTTGCATATTAAAAGCCTAGGGCTTAGAATGCAGAGAATGGTTGCCCTGGACAGTTCTAAGAGAGCATCATAAATTCAAATCCTGCAGGTGCCAGGACAGAAATCTAAATGTAGTCCCCATGAATGACAACGGGATATGAGGGTATTTGAGCAGTAGATCATTCATGCCTATTTAAAGGTATTTAAATATTTACTTTTTAAACCGGGAAGTCACCCGGATTTAGCCCATAACTCGCTAGATTTCAATCTATGGTAGGCTCCAGAGTTTAAAGGAGAAGGTAAAAAGCATTTTGAGGTATCTGTCTAGCCCAGCATCAGATGAAAAAGTACATCAGGATTTAAGGCAGAAACCCAGTCAAGAACTAAAGAACAGATACTTGATGTGATTTGGAAATAAGATCTAGAATATTTTGAAATATGACTTTTTCCATTGAATTACAAGTCTAAGATGGAAGGAATGCAGAGAGTAACTATGAGACTTATGGCAAATGTTTCACCTCAAAATTTAACACATAATTTTGTGTGCTGTATTTTATACATAAGAACGTCCCAAGATTCCCTCTGCCTCACAGAAATCTTGGAATTGTTTTTAGATCCACAGGGGAGAGAGATCCTAATACTCAAAAGTAAACAAATTTCAAAAAGCTGGAATATTCATTTCAGGAGTGATTTGAATACCCTAGTTGAAAGTAAAGTGACAGAGAAAAAGACTAGTAACAGAAAATGAGGTCAAATATTGTTTTAAGACATTCAAATATGCACATCAAAACTAAGGTCATTGCTATAAACAAGGTAAAATACACATCTAAAAAGGGATTTAGATAAACATTTGTAAGGAAGAGGAGTCACTGCATTCTATCAGTAAAACAAATAAAATTTGATATCAAGTATCTACAGAAGATTCAAAGTTTGTTCCAAAGAATAAAGTATTAAAGGTTCTTTTGTTAGTTGGGATTTACTAAATATGTGATTTGGGGACTGCTTTCTCTTCAGTCAGGCTCTGTAATCTCTCTCTTAGGAATGATTCTTGTAGCAATGGCTAAAAGATGCAGCCCCAAACACTCGTAATTTTTCATAATAAAAGTATTTTTCAGAGAGAAACAAAATTATTCTTTTATATTAAAATACCACAAAAGGTTTTATAAACTCAAATAGCAAAGGGCATAAGAATTCAGAAATAGAAACATTATGTCAATGTAAAATTTAACAGCTTATTTCAACTGTTGAAGTCTAACAACACTCCAAAAAAAGGAAATAAAGGAAAAAAGGTAAGTTTCCTATGTATTATAAATCATTGAATATAATGTCACATTTTTTGCAAAGGTCTTCCATTCTGCCCTTCTCATAAGGATTTATATATTATACTTTCATAATCTTTAAAGTCAGATCATGAAAACAAGAGTCCCTATCTGTGAAAAACCATTTCCTGACCACGTCATCCTGCTCTAACTTTTGTTTGTTTTCCATGAAATATCATTTGAGAAAAATTAAACATCTTCACAGAGGAGAAAGTCAGGCTGCACAGCCTATTTATTATGAGAGACGCTGGTGTATTACAAGAACTGGCATAATGACATCCTACTTCATAATAACTATTCCCAGGTATCGAAATTACAGGCATCTTTTAAAACCAGGCAGAATTCTGACCATCTCGGCTGTGTCTATTTTCCATCTTTCAAGCTTGATAGTTATTCCTTTCATAAGGATAATGAGTGCCACGCTGGATTATACAACCCAGCTACATCTGTTCTCCCTTGTTTTCTAGATATTACAGTCATTGTATTTCACAGCATGAGCCCCCAATCAAGATCCTGAATATTGCTTCATGACAAATGTCACAGACAAAAAAATGGTCCAGTGCCAAAGTCATTATCACAGCTCCAGCCCATCTTCTTGAACAATGCCTTTCATTGCTTGCATTTTTCCTTAGACAAAGGTACCATAGAAACCGCCTTTTCAAAGTAAGAAACTTTGCCCAATATTTGCATGAATATGTCAATTGTGAATTGGCTGATATGCCTTTCCTGTGCACTTCTCTATTTGGATTCATTCTGTTATTCTACTTGTCATCCCTCAGTGCTCACCATCTCATAGTATTTCACCCTTCATAATAGGAAAGCATGTGATAGAGGATATGTAACACGGGACTGCATGGCCCTGGCCCAGCGCTCTCTGATGTAGGAGGTTCACAGCACCAGCCGGAAAAGAGATATTTGAGGCAGCCTAAAACCTCAACTAACCAAAATGCCCAGAATATGATGCATTCTAAAATCACAGACTTAGATATTGTCCAGGGACCTTAGAATTCATCTGATCAAACCCCTTATATTATACATAAGCATATCAAGGCCCGGACATGTTAAATGAATTATACATGCCCACATAGCCACTTGGTGACAGAGCAGACGTGAAACCAGAACTCCTAGCTTTCTGACAGTCTCTCTATGATGCCACTCATGCTTTATTACTTACACTAAAGGTAAGTTTATAGTACATCTAATAACCAGACTTTTTCCTGTTATTTTAGACTTTCAAAAACCTTATTTCTAAAAATATGAATTCAATTTTTATCCTCGTACATTATATGTATTAAAAATGACTGAACTTTTCATTAATGATTGATCTCCCTAAAAGTTGGCATTTTGCAGCTGAATGATCATTTAGAACGAAGTAAATGGCTGACCAGGCACAGTGGCTCACGGCTGTAATCCTAATACTCTGGGAGGTCAAGGCAGGAAGATCACCGAGGTCAGGTATGAGACCAGTCGGAGCAAGAGTGAGACCTGTCTCCACAAAAAATAGAAAAACTAGCTGGGCATGGTAGCATGCACCTATAATCCCAGCTACTTGGAAGGCTGAGGCAGGAATATCACTTGAGGCCAGGAGTTTGAGGTTGCAGTGAGCTAGACTGACACCATGGCACTCTAGCATGGGCAACAGAGTGAGACTCTGTCTTAAATAAATAGATAGATAGATAAATGGAAATGGAAAGATTGTAGGTGACTAGATGAAATCAATATTGACCTGAATCAAATTATCACTTTAAATATATACTGATTATTCTCTTGTGGTTTTTCTTCTTTCTCCTAAGGTTAAGGACAAAAATAATTTGAATTAGTTAATGGTTTCACATAATTCAGACTTTCCTGCATGATTTATCTTGGGGATTTAAAAAATAGGACACATCATGATAAAATGCAAACATTAGCCCAATTTTCCAGCTCCAAACAATTTTTCCATATATTTCAACAAAATCCATATTCAATTTAATTTAGCAAGTATTTTTCAGTTCTTGCAATACATGTTTTGAAAGAGAGAAAAGAGAAAGACCAAGGTAATCCAAGATGCAAGTGTTATCTTCTGTATTCTTTCCTTTTTCTCTACTAACACAAAACCTCTAAATTGTGCTATTGTTTTTTAGTTATTACCTTTAAATTGTAAAATAGTTTCCTCTTCTTGACAAAGACTTTACTATGTTTCTCAACTCTGACCCTTTCCCCTCTTTTTAAAAAGATCAAACTCTTTCATTTTACCTAATTTCTTCTTATTGAAATACCATCTTATGTAATTCTTTCAATAATGACCCTTGACAGCAAATGCACTTCTTAGTGTTTATGGATCCGTAAGTGTCTTTATTTCTCCCTCTCTTGAATGATAGTGTACTTAAATATTGAATCCTAGACTGACATTCATGTTCCCCTCCAATCCGTGAAGATTTTACTCTATTGTCCTCTGGCATCTTTTATTGTCATAGCTGATTAGCCTAGTTTTCATTTTTTGAGGTAATCTGTTTTTCTCACTGACAGCTGTTAAGATTTTGAATTTATCCACATCTGCAGTTTCATTATGATGCCCATAGATTTAGCTTAATTTTTGTTTATTTTGCTCAGATTTTGAAATGAACTTTTATCTGAGGATGTAGGCTTCTTTTAGTACTAAATTATCAGCCCTTTTCTTTTCACATTTTTTCTACTGTTCCCTCTGGTCTCTAATTCTAGAAAGTCTATGAAACATACATTGAAGCCTCTCAATCATGCTTCCATATCCCTTGTCTGTTCTTTCATATTTTTAAGTCATTTTATATCACTGTGGTATGTTCTGGGAACATTCCTCAATACCATCTTCTAATTAGCCAATTATCTTTTCAACTGTATCCAGGATGAGTTTAGACTAAATGTTGGGTTTCTTTGTAATTTCAACGACTAATTCTTTCATTTCTGAAATTTCAGAGTGGCTCTTTTTCATATCTACATGGTGTTCATTCATTTCTGCCCAATTATGTTCACTATTTCTCTTCTTTATTTTTAGATGTTATGTTTTCTTTTATATCAATAGAGCTCTTAAGTAAACTTAAGTTTTTTCAGACAATAGCATTATTTTTTTAATAAGTGGAATGAATTTATCTTCTAACTAAGATTTTCTTGGCTATCTTAACATTCATTTTCTGTGCGTGAGTTAAAATTTGGGTTGGGAGACTCATCTTGAATGCCAGTATTTTTCCTCTCATTGTATGTTTACATACCTCTGACTAGATGTTTTGTTATTACTTCTACCAGTTCTAACCCTCCAAAGGACTCCACCTATGAAAATAAGAGGGTTACCACTGACAGGGCCACTGAGCAAGTAGGTGGCTTATCTCAAATCCTCATCACTAGGCTGTGTCAGGGATATTTTGCTCCCCTAAGCACATGAGTTTATAACCTACTGAGGACATTTTTACCCCAACAGAATTGAACACCTAACTAACTCTCCCTGCCTCTGGCCCTGGAGTCCAGAGCTATTCTCTTGTTCATCATTCTTCATTTCTGGCCAAAGTGGTGTTGATTTTTTTTTTGGTTTTTTTTGGCATATTATGGGGGTATAGATTTTAAGGTTTCAATAAATGCCCTTTCCCCCCCTCCCACCCCCCACAAGTCTGAATTTCCAGCATGACCATCCCCCAGATGGTGCACATCTCACTCATTATGTATATATATATACCCACCCCCCCTCCCCCCTGCCCAATACCCTATTGCTGTAGTACCTATGTGTCCACTTAGCTGTACTCAGTTAATACCAGTTTGCTGGTGAATATATGTGGTGCTTGTTTTTCCATTCTTGGGATACTTCACTTAATAGTATGGGTTCCAGCTCTAACCAGGAAAATATAAGATGTGCTATATCACCGTTGTTTCTTAGAGCTGAATAGTACTCCATGGTATACATATACCACATTTTATTAATCCATACATGACTATTGTAGTAATAATAATATCCACCTACCAAATATTTCCGCTTTTCCTTCCAGGCACTTGGTGGGATTTTACTTCTAGACTTTAGACATGGCCTTGTGATTTGCTTTGGTGAATGAAACATGAGCAGATGTGGCATGTGTCTCCTCTGGGTGGAAGCTACAAAGAGAGCTAGTGCATGATTCATCATGCCCTCTTTCCCTCTGCCATAGCAACCATAGTACCCCAAGTGGTAGTCCTGCCATCCACCTGGATGTCAAAGTGATGATATCACGGAGCAAAGCCCCAAGTCAATGCACAATGGGAACATAGTGTGAACAAGAAATAAACTTTTCTATTTTAAACCACTGATATTTTGGTGTTGTTTCCTACTGTAGCCTAACCTATACCACAAAGACAGATGTATTTGTGTCTTTTTAATTTTTTTCTTTTTAAATTTTTATATGTTATTGCCATGTGTTTGTAGAAAAGAGAAGCTTCAAAGCATGAATTTATAGTGCAATCTTGCTCTAAATCCAATCTATATCTCTAAGGAACCTTAAATATTGTGATATGAGCAAAATAAATATGCATGAAACACTAAGTAAACAATACAAGGATTGTTTATGTGTCAAAGTATGTGATTTCAGTAATAAGTACTATAAACTGGTAAATTGAATATACTCAAGTTCTCCTTCACTTGTTTCAATTCCAAATATATTTCTTATACATCAATTCCTTTTCTTCTCTGTAAAACCTCACTATTAATAAACTTACCACTTTTGTTATTACTCAAGAAATTCCACTGTATGTTTTTTAAAAGATTCTGGTCAGGAACTTTACAAATAAGCAAATTTCCCTCTTTTCCTTTCTTTGTTCCCTTTCTCCTTTGTTTCCTTGTTTCTTTGTCCTTTGTTGTGTCTGTTTGCACACCCCTTCTTCTGCCTTCAGAGTCTCTTTGCTTTCTACTTGTTCAGTTCTCCCCCACTAAAAATGCTGTCTCTCAGGTCAGAATCTCCTGTCAATCATGTGCGTCATAATCTCAACAAAGGCACGTCAACTGTCCATCTATAGGGGTTAATTTATTTTAATCATTCATTTATTCATTCAACAAATATTATTGAACATCTACTATAGCAAGCATTATTACATTAGAGACAAAATATGAAAATAATATGGCTTTCAGAGTGAAAAATCTGGAAAGGTTAATGACAAGTAACGAGATAAATAACAATAAAAATAGTGAAATCCTTCCCTGTGAGTACAGGGGAAATGAAGTTACTCATCTGGGCTTTCATTGTAGAATGAAAGGCTTCATCCCCTGTTTGAGGACTGCCACATCAGAGAAGCACGCAAGAGAGAAATTTTGGAGCCAGACAACCTTTCTAGTGACAAAAATCATGGTTCACAGACAGTGATATATTTTATTTCTTTGTAACTTGAGTCCTGCCTAAAATTCTTCACCTCGAATTTATAATTGGACAAAACTGTTCCTCCACCCATGGCAATAAAAACTGGGTTGAATTTTTCAGTATTTAATGGCCTATTAAATGTTTTCCGAAATCAATTACTCTGGAAAGTAGTTTCAATACAAAAATGAGCAAACCAAAAGTTGCTTTAATCTTATTGGTGATCTCTCAAGGAAACCTTTATCAGTAGGTACTAATCACATGACCCGTGACGGCCATCTAAGAGATCTAGGAAGCTGTTTCTTTCCACCTTTACTCTGAATTAATAAAAATGCCTAACAATTATGTAGTGCATTACAGTTTTCAGAGTCCTGCACATATTATCTAACTTTTTCCTCAAATCAACCTTGTGAGGGACTCAGATCAGATCTGTATCTAGGTCTGTGATATTTCATCTGTACTCTGGGATGCACAAAAGAGGCCTGCTCTACTTCAAGTCTTCATTGTCAACAGCAGGATCTGAGCTACCAGAATTTCTTTCACATTTGTTGTTTTGATCTTTAGGAACTTTATACAGCCTGAAGGAATGTGTCCTTAAAACATTGTTTAGACAACAACTGATTATAATGGAATAGCCCCATTTCCTTTTCTTTATTGTGGCGCATATCAAATAATTTCTATATCCACGGGTGTGGAATAGAAAAGGATCATGAGGTTGCAGTTGAAGGCAGAGTAGACAGAAATGGAAACTTCTCATTTGGCCCCTGGAAGGTAATCCTTCTCTTCTTTTCTTCATCACAAATTTCTTAATTTTCAGTGGTGCAGAACAATAGATTTTACTGTTTTTTTTATCTCTGTGTTTTATAGACAACAATAGAGTAATAGCCAGAAGCCAGGAGCATAATCACCATACTAGTTGTACTGTAATTCTGCTTACAACTAAATTGACAAGAGGGACAAATTATGAGCAAATTATACCAAAATCACTCAGAAATTTTGAACTAAAAGGCCCTCATTTCCTACTTCCATCTATAAATTTAGTATTCCTTTCTTTACCAACTCTCCCTACCACTTTTCCTAATTCGACATTCATTTAAATCCTTTTAGACCATGCACAAAAGTGCATTCTGTATATGAACACAGTTACATAACTCCACACATAGGCCTGAGACAAAGGCACGTTGTCAATTGTAACAGCACACCTTAAGTAATACTGTACCTTTTTGTCTTAGTGTTATATTAAGTTTCTTAAATTTAATGTTCCCTAGAGACAAATACGATTTTATTGTATTTAATCTCTCACTCTTACATTTCCATGAGTTTCTATGTTCTCTTTGGTTCCTCTGGAGAACAAGATAGTATGTCATATCTCACCCTTGACTAGGAATATCCTATTTTCCATAGGAATGATTCAGAAGGATTTCTGAGGCAGGATGGCTTTTCTGAGTGTACAGAAAAGCTTTACCTTAACATAATTATGGACTTTTAGAGCAGAAAAAGACCCTAAAAATTATCTAGCCCAAAATTTCCCAAAGTGTGGTATGCATTCTGCTACTGGTACAAATTGCAAACTAAATAAATGATGGTAATACAATCATGAAAACATAATTCCTGGTATGATTTTCACTGGTGGTCCTCAAGTGTATTAATTTACTCATTTCGGGATTACATTTATTACAAGTGGTACTGCTTTTGTGTTTGTTATTTTAAGCTTCCTTTTGAAATATATATATTTTTATGGGTTAGTTAAGAAAATGAAATACAGTAGATAAAAAATGTGGGCGCGTTTCTAGCACTTCTTGTATTATCTTTGATAGAGCTGGAGCCCATTCTACTAAGTGAAGTATCAAAAGAATGGAAAAACAAGCACCACATGTACTCACCATCAAATTGGTATTAACTGATCAACACTTATGTGCACATATAGTAGCAACATTCATCTTGTGTCAGGCAGGGGGAGGAGGGAGGAGGGAATGATTACATTCACACCTAATGGGTACAGTGTGCACCGTCTGGGGGATGGACATGCTTGAAGCTCTGACTTGGGAGGGCAAAGGCAATACATGTAACCTAAACATTTGTATCCCCATAATATGCTGAAATAAAAAAAAATGGCCTGTTGGTATATAAAGGTGTGAAAACCTTGAAAGGGGTACATAAGTGACCAACGTTTGTGAACAATGATTCTAGGCTGACCTTCTTATTGGATATATGAGAACCAGGGAGTTGAGGGGATTTGCCCAAAATCACTTCATCTAAGAGCTGCATCCAGACCTGCTGCTCCTAGTCCTATTTTTGTTCTTATCTACCCCGTGGCCTCCTTAATGCTCCCATTCACAAGTATATTCATTCCCATGTTTAGAGTAAGACGAAGCCAAATCTTGTGAATGAGAAATGTGGCAAAATTAAGTGAACATATTAAAAGTTTCTTCTTTTTTCCAAAGTAGCTGTCATTCTCATCAGAGGTAAGAAAATTAAGTTGCTGTCCTTCATTCACCCAAAAATGATTATTATGCCATTTCTTGTGGATGCACTGAGCCAGAACTGCAGAGATAATAGGTTATTATAGGAAAATTTGGCTTTGACATTTGTATGATAAATTTGAAGTCAATTAGATGAAAAATACTCCATTAGATAAAGTGAGTGTACCAATTACTGTGAAGATGCCCTACTGCTAATAATATAATTGAAATTTGGAGAGAGGAAGGCTCGACCCTCCAGAAACTGACTACATCAGGGACAGTAAAACAATTGTGTTAACACGTGTACTTTTAGCCATTTTTAGTTTTTCTCAATTTGCCTAATTGAATGGCATTTCCATGTTTATACTGAAATACCACCATCTAGTTAGCTCCAAGATGTTGCAGTTCTTTGCCATAAAATATAGACTGTAAAAAAACAACTACACATCTCTCCATTGTAATGCAAGACGTGTAGCATTGGTAGTCCAAACATGATATTTTTTTAGATAAAAAATAAAGCCTGTGGCTAGGTAAGTAATGATTGCTTTTAAGCTCATCCTAGAAGGGAGATATTTTAGACTCACCAACAGGGGAAAGAGAAACTCATCCTCATGGTGTGCTCACTGCAGCTGTGAAGTAGCTGTCAGTGGCCAGCTGCCAAGGTGCTTCAATCTCAATTGAACAAAACGGGAACAAGTGCGTTCGAAGAAACAATCCTGCAAAGGGATGATGGTCTAGTATTGAATTCTTTTTCATCTTCAATGATTTTGTGGCCCATATGAATTTAAAATGTAAAATGAAATATTTATCAACAATCAAAACAGACATGTCCGACTGCTTTATCTGAATTCAATGCCTCTTTCATCTCAGAGAATACAAGGCTGCTTCAGAAGTACATTCACCCTGCCCAGGAAAGCCTCCTTTCAGGGAATATGCTATGAAATTTTAACCCTGTCAGTTCAAAGGGGCTTCTCTAGGGAACGTAACATTAAATTCAAGTGAGAATTCAAGGTACCCACCATCTTATTCCAGGATTTTTAATTCTTTTTAATTAGTACTATTAAATATAATAATAATAGCTATCATTTTAAGCCCTATTGTGTGCCATAGACAGTAATAAATGGTTTGCATCCTGTTACTTATTTCATCTTTACAAAAGCCTTGCAAAGTAGCTGTTAATATTTGCCTGTTTCATAAATGGGAGAAATAAAGCTTAAATATGATGAATAAATTATCAGCTACTAAAGGGTAGAAGCTGCATGCAGACTGAGATCTTTTTGTCTCCTAAATACTAATGTCCTTTCACTACCATGAGGTCCCCTTCTATTCCTTCCCCAAATTTCTTCTTTCCTTACTCCCTGCCTATGTACCTAGAATGGCCTCTCCTTATCACTCTGCACTATTAATAGGGTTCTATGTGCATCCTATTAGTCCTGGCATCTTTTAATGGTAGAAAGGTGAATTTTTGGTCCCAATATCCAAATACCCTTTTTCTTCTGTCTTTTTCCCACCTGATGCTGCCCTTTGCCATTTCCAGATTCTGATGCTTTGTATGGCACTCTAATCAACTGCTACCGGGATCTCTTGGTCATGTCTGAGTCATTTCTGCAAGCCCAGGAGGACTCCCATGGACCCCTGGCCCCCAGTACAGTTCCCAGAGACACCTAATCGCTCACTCCTTAACACTGTCTGGATGTAGATACTTGACTAATCTGGCTAGTTCTCTCCCCTCAGCCCTGCATTAAATTGTCTAGTAACTTCAGACAAACTAATAAAATCAATTTGACCTAAACTCTAAAAGTAAGCTAAAAATTACAGATATCAAGGCCATCCAGCAAATACTTAGGTGTTCTTTAAGATTGTCAGAGTCTGTATTCTTCCATTTCTTTCAAATGCTTCCCTAAAATCTAAAGAAACAGGGTATAGAAATAAGTAATATAGAAATGTGCTGATTTCCTAACATTCTTAGGTGGACAAGGTCTCCAAACTTTCAAATTCGTCATCCTCCATTCCCCTCCAGTAGAATCGCAGTCTGTGGAGTGTGAGGTGGATGCACACAGACACACAGACATACAGACACAAACACAGACACAGACATACAGGTGCACAGACATATAGACACACAGGCACACAGACACACAGACATACAGACACAGACACACAGGTGCACAGACACACAGACACACAGGCACACAGACACACAGACATACAGACACAGACACACAGACACACAAGCACACAGACACACAGGCACACAGACACACAGACACACAGACACACAAACATACAGACACAGACACACAGGTGCACAGACACACAGACAGACACACAGGCACACAGACACACAGACACAGAAACACAGACACACAGACACACAGACACAGAAACACAGACACACAGACACACAGACACAGACTCAGAGACACAGACACACAGACACACAGACATACAGACACACAGACACAGACAGACACACAGACACACAGGTGCACAGACACACAGGCATACAGACAGATACACAGGCACACACGCACACAGACACACAGGCACAGACACAGACACACAGGTGCACAGACATACAGACACACAGACACAAAGACACACAGGTGCACAGACATACAGACACACAGGCACACAGGCACACAGACACACAGACAGACACACAGACACACAGACACACAGGCACACAGACACACAGACACACAGACACACACACAGACACACAGACACACAGGTGCACACACAGACACACACACAGACACACAGACACACACACAGGCACACAGACACACAGACACACAGACACACACACAGACACACAGGCACAGACACATGGTCTGGGCTGTGGAGAGGCAGGGAAGAAAATATGCAGACTGCCACGGCTAGAGTTTTAAAGTTGTTTTCCTCCCTGCAAGGCACAGGTAGTGAATAAATCTATTTTCACTGTTTTCCACCACTGTCTTTCATTGGTCATCTGTGTATGCGTGCATTGGTCACACAACTTATAGCCATTAAAACAAAGGATTTGTGTTAAGCTTTGACTTGTTTTTTTAACAGCTGCACTCCATATTCAAGCAAGTATCCTCTTTAATAGACCCTAAATAAGAGTTAAGAAATGTGCCCTGTCTTTGCCAGAAATATATTCTCTGTTGAGCATATTTTCTGGTTTAATCCTTATGACCCCATAGAAAGACTTGTATTGCCCCTATTGTAAAGCAAGAAAACCAGAACAGGTCTATCTGCAAAGCCCATACTCTACTTCGCCCCAACCTCCTGCTTCCCAATCCATTTATTTCTTTTGTGACATTACCAATTCACTAACATATTGTTTTACCTAGGTGGTGGTGAGGAGATTTTCTTTTTATTTAGTCACATCATTAATGGGCTAGGATAACTTGCCTTACATGTGTCACAGGCAGTTGCCATATAGAATTTCAATTTTTCCAACCAGATGGTGCTATGTGTTTTTAAAACCCAAAGCAAATGTCATAGTGTGCACTGCCAGTGGGCTCCTCTTTGTTAGCAACATAAAAAGAAGTCCATTTCCCTCCACAGATAGCAGCCTCTTCCCCTTTCTTCAGCGGTGCACACAAGGTAGCAAAAGACTCTGCAGCACTATTTATGGAAATCATTTATGATTGCACTTGGACCTTCAAGCAGTCAGTTCTTCTCTGGCTCCGTTCACCACCTCCAGGAATCCTGCCAGCCTGATGCACTCACATCAGATGCATTAAGACTTCATTTTTTTATTGTCCTATTGGTATCCTATCACTATTGCTGTAATAAAAAGTTTTATTTTTGAACCAAACAATTATTTGCTAGGATATGTTGAAGCTAGAAAATTGGCTTGTACCTCAAGGAGCAGTGAGAATGCAAGAAAATCTGCTCTCTTGCTGCTCCATTGATTCCTGGTGGCAGGAAGGAATGGAAGCGTTAAAATGCCCTCTATCCAGAGAATTGTTCAAATGGGTTTTGATTAAGCATGGAATCTTTTCAGACGGTTGCTAAAATAATAGGCCTAGTTTTAAGTCAAGGAAGCAGTCAGATAAATCGATACTTAAGACCAAATATTCAAATGCAGAGGCCTGTGTTTGTATCTGCTATGAATTCAGAAGGAAGAGAAAGAACAATTCCCTTTGCCACCACATTTCCTTACTTGAGTTCTATCATATCATTCAATAAGTAAATTATTAAATGCCTTCTATGCACCATATACTCTGCGCGGTACTAGTGAGTTCCCAGTCCTCTGAAGGAGAAAGGCAAATAAACAAGTCATTCTAACACAGGGTGATGAATATTCTGGTAGAGGTTTAATTAGGACTTTGTTGGATCCTACAAGAGGTACATCTAGCCCTAGTTAGGAAGTAGGGGCATAGAAAGTTTTCTCGCCGCTCCTTAATTAAGTCTTGAAAGACATGCAGAAATTAGCTAGCAGAAAGTTCAGGCAGAGGCACGGGCAATGGCCCAGAGAAAAGAGTGTGGTGTTTGGGAAATTGCAAATATTTCAGAATAACCGACAAAGCTGCATAGCACCACCCAGCTGTCCTACCATCACATTGTTCACATATTTAAAATTTAGTATATTGCCCCTCTTGAAACTCAAACCTTCCATTCTTCTTGAATTTACACCCAGGTTCAAAACCTTGAGCTCCCTTTTATTAATAAGTTTTCCTTTTGCCTCATTCTTCCATTCAAGCACCAAATTCTAGCTCTTCCAACTCTATACCATATTGGTCTTAATCTCCTCCTGTCTAACCCATTTGCCAATTTATTAGTCCAAGCCCTTTATTTCTTATTCCTAGACTTTGGCAACAGCTCTTCTCTCTATCTGTTCCCACAACACATTCTGCTCACTGCCATTCGGTTGAATTTCTTGAACTTGGTCATGTTGCTCTCTCCTTAAAACTCTTTAATGCACCTACAAGGGAAAGCCCATATACTCTTGGCCAAACAGGCAAGTGATCTTTAATCTGGCCCCATACTGCTCTTCTAATCATAGCTCTCATTATGTGTCTATGTAACCTCTCCCTTCGATCAAATGGGTCTGTTCATTGATTATATTCCCCTACCCGAGTCTTTTTTTTCCTACCATAGCCCATTTTAAACTCCCCAACTGAATCCTTGATATTCTTGAATAATATTCTTGAACAATTTCACTTATCTTTTGTCACACAGCCTTATCAGACCAAGCTATGGTTATTTCCTCATACCAAGAACCAGTAGGATTTGATGTTTTAAGAACAATTTTAGTAAAGAAAGGAAAATGAATGTTTATTGAGAACCTACTAAATACCAAATTATTTAAAACCTTATGAGTTGTGTTATGTTACAAATAAGGAAACTGAAATTAAAAGAGGCCAAGCAACTTGGCCAAGATTACACAGCTAATATATTTGAACCCAGGTAAATTTAACTCCAAACTTTTGATCTTTTACCATATAATGGCCATATAGCCATTTCTAAATTAATCATCATTGCCATCATTATCATTGTTACCAACAATCTAATACTTACTATGTACCAAACTACGTATTAATATCTTAAGATATCCAAGAAACGTCTACTACGTGCTCCAGAAGATGAGACTAGAGAGAATTGGGAAACAGTAATATTCAAAGGGATACACATCACAATCCAATCAAGAAATGGCTCTTTGTTGTTGCCTACAATAAAAGAAGACGACACTTCAAAACGATTTTTTTTTATTTTCGGTCAGCTCCTGAGGCACCCACTTATGAAGCTTCTTCACCTTTCCAATGTGCTTCAATTGCCGAATAACCATAGAATGACTGATGTTGAGTTCTTTGGCAACCTCTCATGTAGTTGTAAGAGGATCAGCCTTGATGATTGCTCTCAATTGGTCATTGTCAACTTCTGATGGCCAGCCACTGCACTCCTCATCTTCAAGGCGCTCATCTCCTCTGCAAAACTTCTTGAACCACCACTGCACTGTACGTTCGCTAGCAGTTCCTGGGCCAAATGTGTTGTTGGCGTTGCAAGTTGTCTCCGCTGCTTTACGCGACCCATTTTGAACTCAAATAAGAAAATTGCTCAGATTTGCTTTTCGTCTAACATCTTTTCCATAGTCTAAAGTAAATACAAAATAAACAGCAAGTAATAAGTTATTAGCAAAAAAAAAAATAAAGTGAGAAATGTGCATTAAAATGATGTATAACCCAACCACATTTATTTCAGAACATATTCCAATATCAAATGGCAAATTTCAACAATGCTGAAGTCGCAATTACTTTTGCACCAACCTAATAATTCAGAATATCCTAGAACTGTTGAAAGATATAGGAAGCACCACAAGTCTAAGCCACTGAATAAAGATGAATTCACCCCTGGAAAAATGGTAATGAAAACACAAGACAAAAAGCTTAAGGTACCTCCGTTGTGTACCTTAGCCTCCAAATAGCCTCTTTTCAAGTGCATATATTCCTGAGAGTGACTGTATTCAGTCATTTATGGATAGCTGGGAATTAAACAATTGCTTTATTTCTGCCTAGGCCACCTGGATGAGAAGGTTGTGGAGTTTTACTGGTAGGAGGATTGTTTTGAAAAATGAACATTTTCTCACAAAGAGAGTTTTGAGTGACTTTTTTGCAGTAAGAATCTTTGGACATAAAAAAGAACAGATCCAATGAGAGCACTTGATGCTGAGAAAGGAGAAGGGAAACCCAGAGGGCAGAGGAAAACACGGCAAATAGTAGGATACATTATTCTACCTCAAATTTGGCTCCAGGTTGATCCTACCTAGCAGCAAACAGGAATTTTCAGAAAATTATCATAAGCCACACTTACCTCTGAAGGCCTCAACAACGAATTGGGTGAATCTTACAACAAACTGTACCTGGCATAATCATAAGCAATAGTATTACATGACAGAGAACACACCTAAGAGGCGAGTCTCAGCCTTGGTTCCGAAGTATGCTGACTGTGTAATCTTGGCAATTGCTCTCTGTCATGAGCAACTATAAGCAGGTATAATACCACCTGCTCTACTCATCTCATTTATGAGAATGAAATAAGTCAACAAATGTAAACATTAGTCTATAAAATGTGAAAACACATAAAATATTTTGGTTATTATGTCAAATGAACCATGATATAGCAATGAAGCATCCAATTATATTCTCTGTAACCAAAGACCATCATGAGCCTCCTAAGAAAAGCCTTGGTTTTATGTGATGTCTCCTCAAAAGTGTTTAGGCAGACATTTCCTACCTTCTAGAGGCAAATAATTTTCAAGCTCATAATATAGAACCCAAAGTAGATTCACAGGTCACCCAGTCAACCAGGAGGTGTGTGATGGTAACAGCATTTTTAGTTCATTCTGAATGATCAGGCCCAAGATGTGTTATTATCTATAGGTGGCCCACACTTGTGTTTTTTTCTCTCTCTTCAACCTTCCTTTCGAAAAGCATTGGAGCATATAATTACTTGATTTTCACACAAATGGCCAATTGTCTCAAATAACAGGGAGATGAGGCAAATTTAATTCTGAAAGCACAATTTCCATGCCTGTCATTATAAATGTATCCATTTGACTTATTTTGCTTGATTCAAATGAACACATTTTAAAAAGTTAAAAGAGTCTGATTTGCTTATTTAAGAAATTCTCTTTACCGACAAGACTATATTTGTTAGATTTGTCCTGAACTACTGTGTTGGGATAGAATCAGGCCAGATACAATGAGAATGAGTAAATTTAAAGGATGGTCCTGTAAACATTTCTTTAGGATTGAAATATGCCATTGCTAATCCTAAGGACCAAATGAAGTAGACAAGGGCAATATTTAGGAAATAGTTTCACTATAATCATATTGAAGGTCTCTAGGCTGTGGATGTCTAATAAATCCTCTGAGCTGACACGTACATAAGGTAAAATGCTGAAAGATGAATCCGCTTCTCTGTAGTTCAGATCCTCTAGCTACAGAAACATACGAATGCCAACACTTAAGCTATTAGAAATAGTGAAATAAATTCTTGCTCTAAAAGGAATCTTGGTGACACATGTATAATTTGTTGACACCGAGTAGTATGAGGCCTTCCCTGGGCATTTATTTTTCATTATCCTATGTTTCACATTACCCTGGAAGGAAATAATAACCACTGAAAAACATCACTGGTCCCTGACCTTGAAAAATTCCAGTTATATGACTTCATCTTTAAAGATAGGGATTAGCAAGATGAATTCAGGAGACAGGTATCCCTGGGTTCAAATCATGACTGCCTCTCTTTTATTAGCTATATAACATGGTACAAGTTTCTTGACTTCACTAATTCTGATACCCGATGAATAAAACGGGGATAATTGTATCTACCTCATAGGGACATTGGGAGTATAGTGCTGTGGTTAAAGGCATGGTCTTTAAAGCCAGTCCATCTGGATTTCAGTCCTGGCTCACAACTTACTAACTATAGACCCCTGGACAAGTTGCACAACCTTTCTATGCCTTAATGCTGCCATTTGTAAAATGAGCCTCTTAGGACTGATGCATTATTAAGACAGTACATATAATTAAGGTTGCCAAACTTAGCAAATAAAATTACAGGATGCTCAATTAAATGTGAATTCCAGGAAAGAAAAAAAAATAATTTTTGTCCCATATTTATACTAAAAATTATTTTGTAATCAGAAATTCAAATTTAACTAGACATCCTATATTTTACCTAGCTATATTATACATAGCACACTTAGGAAAATATTAGTACATACTAAATAATCAATGTATGAGTTAGTATTTAAATTCCTGAGTATAGGGCTTAACTAATTACTCAACAAATAAGAAGCATTAATAGAATTTCACCATTCTCTGTGCCTCTCTTTTAGTCTTGGCTGTGAATAGGCCCAGAGCTTGGTTCAAATATAAATTTCAAAATAAAATTTTTCTCAACACCATTGCTTCATTCACACTGGAATTATCAGGCCTCATTCATCCAATTATTTATTCAATCAATGCTTACCATTCATTAGATTGTTACTATGTGATAGCCACAGCAACAGGTTCTGGAGGCATGAAAAGGTTGATAAAGGGAGCAAGTGTTCCCATAAGCAGCAGGAAGTTCCCACATCTAAAACCCTTGTTAGGATTAAATAAGAAGTTATAGGTAAATTACTTTGCATTTTTGCCAGGTACCTGCTACATGTTCAGAAAATTGAATCATTATTCTTACTGTTATTTATATTGTTTTTGTCAATCTTAGCAAATAAAATTAAACCAGCTAGTATGTTTTACATATACCTATTCTCTGTTGACCTGTTTTCTTTAAGAAAACCAATTTTTCCATGCAACTTTATATCTTACTGAGCAAGGACTATCTTCTTCATGACAGGGTAAACTTTGTAATATATGTTAGTTAAATAAATATTATTCTGCAATATACATTGTAGTGAGGTAATCTAGTATGTTTTTCAGACAATAATCAAAATTCTTTCTATAATACCCAAAATGATTCTGGCATCTAAAGATGCACTCACATTTACAGTATCTCACACAGAATTTCAACAGTAGGTGCCATCACAGCACTTTTAACTTCATTGGGAAGCCATAAATTAATTACCTGTTTATTGGATGAAGTTTTCTACAAGTTTCCCAAGTTTCTCTTACCATAAAATTGCTTAAGATGGCAGAACACAGAGACTGTATTGCACATCATCTGTGGTCTTCATCTGTGCAGAAATTTGCAAATGAATGGAACAAAGGAAATCTTGTATGATGATAGTCATAAAGTATAGATATTGGAAAATTCTTAAGAAAACTTAAGATTTAAAGACTTTAGCTTGGGCAACATAGCCAAACCCCTGTCTCTACAAAAAAATTTTTTAAATTGGCTGGGCACAATGGCACATGCTTGTAGTCCTAACTACATGGGAGGCTGAGGCAGGAGAATCCCTTGAGCCCAGGAGTTCAAGGCTGGAGTGAGCTATGATCACACTACTGCACTCCAGCCTGTAAGATGAAGTGAGACCCTGTCTCGATGAAAAAAAAAAAAAAGATTTAAAGACTTGTTCATAGTCACCTAGCTATCACAGCGTAGTCACACGGGTAACAGTCAGTGAGCTGTTCACAGTCACACAGCTAATAAGTGGCAGAATCTGGCTTCTGAACTCCAACAGCAGGTGCCTTTGAGTTCCATGTCTTTAGCATCTGTTGCAATGGAGTGTGACAGAGATAGGAATTGCCTGTATGTAGCATTCTAAGTCCTAGTAACCATCACCACTCAACCACCCTCCTGGAGAACAGAACTATTAACATTGTAGTTTGAATAAACTGGCTTTAAAAATGCAATCCTTTCTTCCAATGCTAGGAAATAGTACCTGGATCTCAACATGCTTGGAGCTGGAGTTTTCAGAGTGAGAAAAAAGAAGTTTTTTGTATTCTAGGGTGGATGCTGAAATAGACATTGTTCTGAAAATCTGGACATTGATGAGCTTTTCTGGTCAACCAAGAAAAGGCAACAACCTACATGCAGGTTGAGTAAATACTTGAACTAGTGGATTTATTCCAAACATAGGAGTTTCATAATGAAATGTCAAATATTCTATCTAATACAGAAAATGTTTGGCTTTACTGTGGGCAAAGTACATTGGCCCAAGATATTATTATGACATTAATGGAGAGTTTCTCCTTCTGAATGTGTTAGAAAGAAGAAACAAGTCTAGATGCAAGGGAGTGGGAACATGGAGAGTGAGGAAATAGTGTGGTGTCAGGACCCTGTCCAGGAGTCAGACAGCCAACTGGGGTCTCCTATGACAGGGACCAGTTAAGGGACTAAGAAAAATGATACCTAACATTGTGGTGTGCTGCAATCTCCTTGTGTTGTCCTCAGGCCTCCAGTAAAGTATTATTAAACACAGAGTGCCCCTCTTGGAGTACAAACAGATGGGAGAGAGCTGTAGTAACAGAGAGCGGGCCAGAAGTGATCAGTGGAGAAGCCCAGAGCAGGTACCAGGAGACAGAAAAAACAACATGCAAGATAGATTTGTGGAACATGTCAGCACTACCCCGTGATTTTCAGAAATATTCAAAGCAAGACCATGCCTCCTGTAATCATCCAGGACAAAGGCATAGGCTGCACTACTTGCCGCTTAAGGAAAAAGCAATCTGGTCCTCCACCCCATCCTACCCTTGCTCCACAAAGGCGGGAGACCCTGGGAATGTCCAAATTATCTCTGATTTACCTCCCAAAATCATTTCACCAAGAAAACATTGACATTGAAGTAAGCTGAAGTAAGCTCTGTGTACTCTTCTTATGAATTCCACCTTTTCTTTATTCTACTCACAAACTCAATCATTCCTGCTGTTCCCAAATTACCACTTTTATTCAGTTACATGTTTAGACACGACTTCACTCTGCTATGCCTTCATTTGTTCTGATCTGATTGTCAGAATTGTTTCTAATCAGTGTGCCCCATGTTTTATTTTGGCCTTTTTTCTTCCCCCAGTAGGGAGGGCAGTGGAAATGGCAGGAAGGACCAGGTGTTTGGGGAAAAGTCCTAAATGTATTCTAATTTAAACTAAAATGAAGCAAAATATGCACTCCCAGCTTTCTGCATTTTTAATACTTCCATTCAAGAGAAGAGCAATTCTTTTGTTACGCCATTTGCTTGGGCTCCTTTCACTATTTGTCTTGCATAGCGAGTTGCCTCACTTCCTTCTTCTTCCACAGAAGTGCTACAGTCTCTGTTTAGCGGTCCTCCAGGATCCTGTATAATATACAATGTTGCCTTCAGCCGGCCTCTGTGTAATCATTGCTAGATGAATTGCCCAGGCTACAGATGTTTCACTAATTATCTTTTCATCATAACGATATACAATCCCATTTTTATCCCTCCACAACCTCACACATTATAATAACAATGTCCTATTCCCTTGCTATAGTACTTCCACTCTGTAGGACCCCAGAGTGCTCAAGAAAAACAGGAATTATTCCCTACCTCCTCTGAAATTAGTTGAACATTCCTAATGCTAAGTAATCCCTTGCAAAGTTAAACAACCGAAGAGCCAGAAGTGAGAAGAATATATTTTATCAAAGCCTCAGGAGACCACTATGTCAGCAAGAGTGACTCCTGGGAGATGTGCTTTACTAAACCCAAGCATAAGTGACACTGATTGTAAGCAATATCTTAGATTTTATTTCAAGGGCCTTAATGGCACAAGTCCCTTCATGTAAAACCTATTCTGTAAGCATAACTTCTAAGTAAACTCCAAATCTTGCAGATGATTGTACATCATTTATTTTGTACTGTGATAGATAAACTGATGTGGTTGGCCTGTTCATAAAGAGAAGAATGAACTGAGTGAGAGGGGTCATTGGGACTTTAAAAGGACAGCTTTCTAGTTTCTTCTTCATTTCTCCCAATTATAAAATGGTTACTTTACTTGCTCTTTCTACATCAAAGGGATATTACGAGGTTTCTGGGCTAGAGTTCAACTTACACTAAATTTCTTGCTGTCTTTTCACATCCTTGTCTGTCTGACTTATTTCACCTATAAGCCCACTCATCCTTCCTGGCTCATTATAAATAACACCAATCTGTTAATTAGCATCTGTTGTGAAGGGTTCTGGAAAAAAACTAAAATAATTTCTTTCATCAAGGAGCTTGTAGTACAGTTAGGGAAGGAAGACATGCAAAGAAGTAAACATTATAAAATGTGTAACCTGAATATAGCTGGAGCATCACAGTGTCCATTCTCTGTCACATTATTTCAAAGAGAAGTGTAGTCCAACAGAACCAGACACGTGAAAGTTATCCCAGTGTTTATGTGATCCCTTGAGAAATTTTCTAATCCCAAAGAGCTGTGGGATGAGTAACTCCTTGAATGATACCTTCCAATGTACTTTGTTACTTACTTATATTTATTGCTTACTGTTTATCTCCCCCCACAAGCACATGAATTCTGTGAAGTCAGGGATTTTTGTCCTGTTCACTGGAGTATCTCAGGAATGGTAATGATGCCTAGCTCACAATAGTCACTAAGTAAGTATTAATTGAATAAATAAATTACCTTGCATTTATGCTCCAATATATTCTGACCAGATGAAACTACTCAGAATCACCACAAAAAATTTTCCCCAAGACCAGCCTTCACAGATGCCTGTCCTTGGTGAATCACAGCTATAATAAATCTCATTTATCTTCTCCTGCTAGGCAGTATAGATTGCTAAAAGGGAGGCAGAGGAGACTTCTGCAAGTGTTCCAAAGTTGTTGCTTGAAAATACTTGATTTATACTTGTGGAATAAATCATATTATATCACCATAATTGTGAATGTGCTTATTTCTGAGTCATATTCCCCATCAGAATGTAAGAGCCCCAAGATGTTTTGTTCAATTTTCTAACACCCAGTACATCAATTTGTTTGGAAAAACAGGAGGTGCTCGATAATATGTGCTGGAAAATTTTAATGAATCATTAAACTATAGTCATGTGGCACCAAATTTTTAAGCCCTGAAGTCTCTCCCTCCTGGAGAATTGACCTGGAGTCAAATATCAGAGTTAATTGACTCTAAGCTTAAACATGTGGAAACCTTTGAACAACTGGGAAAATGGGCATAATACACTTAAAATAGGAATTATTATATTATTTCTAGTATTACTTACACCTGATTTCCTTGAATGTCAGGCATATTTCTGGATGGAGATAATGAGAAAGTTGGTGGTACTACTGTTAGGAAATGTTTGCTTTCTCAAAGTAATTTTTAAAATATAAAAACTCAATGTACATACAACTCAGCACATAGGATCCCTGTCATTTATGTATATTATACAATAAGATGTGCATGAATGTATGCATGTATATACTTTAAAATCTGTGTCAATTACAAATGAATAAAAGATACCTCATAATCTGTGGGGTCTTGGGGATTTATTGTTTCAATAAGCAAAACAAAAACTTGTTGGATATTAAAAGACAATGTTCCATAACATCAGAATTCCTTCTCAGTCTTTCAGGCTACAAATCAAACCAGAAAACAAAGCAGAATTTCTACTTAGCCTGACTGACTAGTTCATAGGTTTAGTGCCAGAATAGCATTTTCCTTAGGCAAACAGAAAAAGGAGAGGACAGGAAGTTTGGGGTTTTTAAAAAGATATAAATTTCTATAACAGAAAGACAGAGCAGGTAGCCATTGAGAGAAAAACAATGAGGACTATCAAAACAGCACAAAACAAGTGAAATTGTAGGTGATCAGGGTAGAGTTTTAAAAACTCCATCAGTTACCAAAAACCACCTAATTATTATGACTTGATATTTGAGGCAATAAATCAGGACTTAATGATATAAAGTAGAAATTAGTAGGGTACATCATACAGGGAAAATGTAAAAACTGAGTCTTAATTTTGATTAAAGCATTTTTTTAAAGCCTTTGCTTTGCACTTAATCTGAGGAATTCTTCTCTGGGGAGGGTTGCATCATATTCCCAAAATTCTTCACGACTCTCTCTATGCTCACTTTTTAACAGTATGATTTTGCAGGTCCTCCCACTAGAGACAGTCCATTTCTCTGGCCCACTGATGTTGGGCTTGGCCACATGATTTGCTTTGTCCAAGAGGGCATGGGTGGAACTGACAGTGCCCCTGTTCTGAAATGAGACCTAAAGAGATTCCATGATTCTACTTGCCCTTCTTCCACTTCTGCCATCAACCTGAGAAGACCTGCCTTGACCCACCTGTTGGGCCAAAGAGGATGAGAAACACATGCAGCTGACCTTTCCCTACTCAGTAATTTGGAGCCAAGCCCGGCTGATCCCAGCCTTGATCAGCCAAAGCCCAGCCAATCCGCAGATGTGGGATATGAAACAAAATGATGTGAACTATGAGTTTTATCCCTGATCCTGACTCCAAAAATCATCAGTAAGCTTCCAAAAATTACATTTGGTTTTGTGTAACAAGATTCCTTGTCAAAGATGGTAAAAAAAAAGCTGGGACTGGGCATAAGCTAGAGTAGGGTTAAAAGAGGTGCAACCCAGATGGATGAATGAACAACCAAACTCTGTGTGACAAATGAGAACATGACTCTACCTATGATTTTTTATAAATATACTTTAAGGTAAAATATAATTTTGTGACTCAATTTAGTGTCTCAATAAATTCTGGCTATAACTTATAATTTGACATGACTGAATAATTATTGAGATTTCTTAGTTCTTTCTGAAAAAATACATTCATTGATTTTTATCCTTGTACTGCTGGGAAAAAAATATCGACAAGTAGATTTGGTGAAAAAAAGGCAGAATTACTATATAGTAATTGTCTTAGTCCATTCAGGCTGCTATAACAAAATACCATAAACTGGGTAGCTTCTAAACAACAGAAATCTATTTCTCACAGTTTTGGAGGCTGGGAAATCCAAGCTCAAGCTACCCACCGATTTGACGTCTGGTGCAGGCCCACTGTCTGGTTCATAGATGGTGCCTTCTAGCTGTATCCTCATATGGTGAAAGGGAAAACTCTAGTCTCTTCAGCTCCTTATCACAGCACTAACTCCATTGATAAGGGCTCCACCTTCATGATCTAACCACCTCGCAAAGGCTTCACCTTCTAGTCCCATCCTATCAGGGACTAAGTTGCAATATATGCATTTTGTGAGGGACACAAACATTCAGACTGTAGCAAACGCTAAAACTGTAACTGCTATGGGAACATTGCCAATCAGAGTGACCAAGGTGCTTGGATTTTTATAACCATGCAAAACACAGAGGACAAGGTCAATTTCCCATCAATATACCACATAAGCTGCTGCATGAAGTCTCCATCTTCTCAGGGGAAGATGAGTCAGGGGAACTGAGTTGACCAAGAAACCCAGAAGTGACTAACGTTAGCCTAATTTACATACAATTAAGTTTCTGCCAGGAGGCTGAATGGTCCTTAACATAGAAATTAACCTTGGCTATATGAAAATTAAGGAAAAAGGTATTTTGATACATCTGAGCAAGTGGCTTATTAAATCCATATCCTTTATATGTATATTGACTACCTGCTATACGCAAAGCACTGTGCTGAGTGCTGAGGATACTATGCTAAGTCACACACCATCCTTAAATCAGTCCAGTTTGGACAAATATGTGATTATATAAAGTGATTCTGTCACCCTGAGATAATTTATGAAGAGTATCCAAGAACTCTGAAAGAGTTTAAGAAAGGAAAGGAATTATTTTGCCATGGTGTGTTTAGGGAAATTTCATGGAAGAAGATTGGATTTTGAGGAGACAATCTCCTTTGAGAATGTAGTAAAATATTTTAATTTACAGGAATCGGAGTTGAGCAAACATGTGGCAGACAAGTAATCTGTTAACTTAATTTTGCTTTTTCTCAAGCGCCATCACCTACGTGTTGGCTTGAATCTGTTGTGAAAGCACTGTTTTGGGTGTTTACATAATGAAGCACAAGCATCAGAAATGGCATTTAGAGTCAGAGGACTTGACTGAAAGTGGTAACACCAAAATGCAAGTGAACATAAAAACATATAAACCTTAATGCTTTCACCTCGGCTTTTATTATTTGCTTTCTCTCAACTCTACCAGAAGTAACTAAGAAATTGTCACATTTCCACAAGCACGGCAGTTCCTAGCATATGAAAGAGGCCCAGCAGGCAGGCAGGGCTGCTGTGCAAAGGCCACAGTGCAGGTCCGAGGTGAGTTAGGAATAAATCAGGAAAATGCCAGTTTACAGGCTCACAATGGCATTAGTCATACGAACAGAAACCAGGAAGAAAACACACCAGGCAAACCAGTTGAAAATCTAAGTTATGTGATGTTTAATTGATTCTCTGGGGCACTTGACTGCCAAAATAAATGAGAAAAGGGGAGAAAAGATGAAACTTATCAGCTGTATTCTGAGACAAGATAAAAACAGGATCATGAACAAGTGGCTCTGCTTTTCCGGGTCTCTGTTTCCTCGTTGTTCTGAGGAAAGCTAACTGGATGCTTTCCAAGGTCCCTCCCAGCTATACAAACTCAATAGAATACCAATACAAATAAAAACAGTCAAAATAAATAAATAAATAAAACTAGGAGAGAAGGAGGAAGAAGATAAAGAAAAGATAGAAAGAGTGAAAAAGGAGAGGAATAGAAAATTTTCTTTGAAATTTTTTAGACTGGACATGTGACACCCATAAAAAATTTTAGTTATAACATGCAGTTTGCTGTGCCTTCTTAATCCCATGATGCATTCCTGATCTCACTGTCTACGACTCAAACCCAGTGCCTTGTAATCCCACTCGCATTGACAATATGTGGTTGATGGAGTGCAAAAAAACCCAGATGTTTCTTGGAGAAGTGGACATCTTAGCTCCAAAGAAGACTGGAGTCAGAAAGTTGAGTTATGCAATGCAGTATTCCTGAGACATTGTACAGCGATTTTTATCAAAATTTCCTTATTTCCTTTTGGTTTTGCTTTGTTTGGGCCATTAATCCCAGCTACACTTGGCCCTAAGCACATAAAAGTTACCCTGAAAGTCTCATTTTATTCACTAAAGTGGTACACCAGTACACACTGATGTCTTCTCTATGAGAAAATTCCCGATTGCTCAGAAAAGCAATAAAATGCATCTTTGTTTAAAAGTTCTATAATGTTTGTGCTATCTGCAAACACAATGTTATTGAACCATGTACAGACTACACGGGCATTCTTTTATTCCTCAAATGAGCAAGCACTAATACAGATATTAAAGAGCCTTGGAGTCTAACTACATTCTGTTAGCCTCAGGATGGAGTGCCAACTTGCCATGAAATCCCACTGGATAAGTTTGAAACAAACCTATCACATACTTCTCTAACAGGAGCTCATAGTAAACGGCAAATTTGTCATACAGATGACAAATCTCCAAATACATATGCTCAGTTGACCATGTACAATTTAAAATATATATTGTCCATATGCATATTACAAATATATAAATTTACATATGTATGATACATATATTTTATAAATGTATTCAACTTATTATGCCAGAAACAATAAAGGATACTGAGTAAAATAAGACATGATTCCCATGGTCAAGGAACTCACAAACTGGTTAAAGAGAAAAGATTATAGGATCACTTTTCTATAGGAAGTTTTAATAAAAATAATAGTTAACAGATTGACTATTCATAGGTACCAGCCACTGTTGCACAAACTTGACATGTATTGAGTTATTTAATTGACACAATAACCCTACAAGGTAGATGCTAATCTATTTTATAAAGAAGGTAAATGAGTTATAGAGAGGTTAGGTAAGCACATAGCACATAGGGTCTGAGTCAGGATTCTAAGCCAGCATATATTAAGTATTATACCATACTGCCTCAAAACAAAACAAGGGCACAAAGCAGCCACTGATTAATTGGCAATTGAGCATTGCAAACAATACATACTCAAGGAGAATCTAACATTTGATGAGCCCCTGCTATCTGCCAGGCTTTGTGCAATCCAGAACCAAGAAGCTGAATATTCATGCCTTATGCTGTGGGTTTTGCACCAATGGTTTAATGTTTGATCACCACCTACTTTATGCAGAGCCTCTATGCGTTACTTCATAAAATAAATCCCACATGCCTCAATTATCAGGGACCTAAAATTTAGGTCATTGCTCATTAATACATTAGATATTTTATCAAAAATATTCTCTTAAAGGCTTCACTTTCCTCAAAAGGGAAAAAATAACTCATTCAAAGAACAATTACTCTGCATAGATCACCCTGAATTACCTATATAACAGTTCATCCTAGAACAGTAATTACAGAGGAGTCTATGCTACAATACCCATTGAGATCTACAATCAAAACAGCAAATCTTTTATGTTATTTCCTTCTGTCATTTTCAATACAAATCTACCATTTATTCAAAGCCCAGTATTTGGTCTGACTAAGGTCTTACTAAATTGAATCTTTACATTGTCCTTAGGAGCAAAGCAAGGACTGAAAACATATCATGAGCTTTAGTGCCGAAGAACCCCAAGATGATAAAATTGAAATCATTTAAATACCCTCATTTCTCCAATTTGAAATAGGGTATACAGGGAAATGGAAAAATATAATTCACCTTGAAGAGCCAAATGAGCTTTGCAGATAAGAACTAAAGGTCTATGTGGGTTTTCACCAGCCTTCCCTAATCTCCCAGGCTATTCAGACAGATCATTAAATAAATCAATCAGCAGTTAGCTTTGCTGGCCCCACAAAAGTGACCAGTGGCCCTCCCCTGGCTAAACCAATAAGTAACTGTGAGATTGACAGAATTCCTAAGAGCCACTATCTCATCACATTTCCAGCAACCTCTACTGCACTTTTCTGTAATGCCTAAGCCCACTTCCTGCTTTATAAACCAGTTCGAGCCCCACCTCGTACATGAAGGGATCCATGACAGCCCCATGTCAGAGGACTTCCTCCACTCTGGATCTCTGGATATTTGTTTTCTGCATCTCTCTTTTTTTTTTTTCTTTGTTCAAGGTGTTTATTGCATCTCAGAGGGTATACATGCACTGGGTTTTTAAACCAAAATACAAAGAAAAGCCCTTGGTTCTGAGCATGGGGGCTCTTTCTTCTTGTGCTGGCTACATTTTTATGTGCACATGTTTTATTTCCTAACTAGACATGGAGAATAGCCTGAAGCAGCGAAAGCATACGATAGTGTGAAGAGCATGGGCTTGGAAGACATGCAGAGCAAAGCTCAAATCTCAACCTCACAGCCCAGGAGCACATTTCCCAAACTAGATGAGCACCAGTTTTCTCTCCTATAAATAGGCCAAAAAGAATTGTTGTAAGGAAAAAATAAGAAATAATTGTAAAATGTCTCGTGTACTGTCTCCCCGTAGCACAAGCTGGTGTGCACACATTAGCAAAAGAGAATACCCTTCCTGAACACAAAACGAGTTTGCTTTAAGTTCTTTTGCATCCTTCACCTCACCAAGGACAGTGATTTGCACATAGTACTTAACAACATTATAACATTCCTTTAAAAAGCAGGATTTGTTAAGGGTCTAGTTTATTAGACTCTTAGCAATATACTTAAAGTACTTTGTTATACAATATGGTACCATGTTTCCCAAGGAGGTATGATTTTGTGGCCTCAATGTGCTTCAGAGACTTGAGGGCTAAACTGGCAAAGATAGCGTTATTTTCATCTGTAATAGGTGGGCAAGCTCCTAGTCAACACCATAAAAACATTTTTATTTTAAAATTTTACAGACCTACCACCCCTTCCCTAAAGGTATTTTTACCTCCTCTATATCTCTGTTTTGTTTATTTCCTTAGCTGTTTCTCTATTATAGAGAAATGAAATGGAGTTTTAAAAATTCAGACCAAGAAATAACAGAAGGATCCAGATGAGAATTTTTTCTAAGGAATTAGAAAGGCAGAAACAGTATTTGGGACTAGGGAGAGTCTTAAAATCACAGTCAAGTAAACATTGGGATGACTTTGATTTCAAGTGACAAAAAAAACCCAAACTTGAACCATATGAAGGGGATGGAGGGAGGAAGTTTGTATAATAAGAATTCTTAGTTTTCTCATGAAATCCATGGTCTCTGGAGCAGTTCAAATCAGTGATTTAAATGCCAGCCATTCTCTATCCGTTTCTCATAGCTCATCGCTGCTACCTCCTGTGTATCTGTTTCATGCCTCTCTCGTCCCTGCTTGTTCCCTCTCTCACCCTCACTCTCTCTCAAGTGCCTTCTTGCTTCTCTTGTCCATATTGCAGGTGACTTAGCCACCAAGAGCTCTGAAGCAGTAAGTCTTAAAGCTTTAGTTATCAGACATTCATTGAAGATATTTCTCAGTTTTAGTCCAAAGTCTTAGGATAAGAGGTTCACTGGCACAGTTTTGGCCAGGTGCCCAAATCTAGATCTATGAGCTGTGGCCAGGGGATAAGCTTACATTGCCCAAAGTATTTATCCCAGAATAACCAAAGAAGTGAGGGGAAATCATAAAAAGAAGAAAGATGATTGAAGTAGAAGAACAAAGTATTCCATGCAGGAGATGTGGCCTTTGGTAGTTCCCCTACCTTCAACGGGAGACCCTTCTGGCAGTTCCTGATCTGTTACAATGTGCCATGAAATAGAAGGTCAAAATGTCTTCACCCACAACTAAGGGTGATTCAGTCACCCTTACTGAATATGGCAATCTTAGGTTCATGCAGATATATTTGATGATGAGGCACAGTGAAGAAGTCCTGATTCTCTAGAAGAACAAAGATGAAATAATGGATTAAAGCCTAGTGATAGGTATATAACTCTGTGGTAATTTGCAGTACTTTGCAGCCATTAAAACCTTGCTTTTAAAGAAGTTAGAATAATACAGAGCAATTCTCCCAAAAAACTGTTCGGTAAAAGGGAAGGGCATAGAGTTTACGCAGCATAATTCCAAATGTGCAATATATTGAAAATATAAAAATACAACAATAATTATATCTAGATGTCAGGATCATGATGAGTTTTATTTTCTTCTCTATATCCTTTCTAGATTTCCTAGATCTTTTTTACCAAAAATATTTTATGACCATAAAATTAAAGGGTTAAAAGGTTTAGTAAAGGGTTCATTAAAGGGGTAGACACAGATCACTCACAGGTGGGTTGTATCACATGTACCACACAAAGTACCAGGGAGCTATGGTTCAGGAATTCTGCTATTCTTTTTCAGAGTTCACCTAGTTGTCATTAGTCACAATTAGCCCGTGGTTAACCCAGAGAAGATTTGCCTAAAAAGGTACTAGGTTGCTGGGAGTAAAGAGAAGACTGAGGGAAGGAGGGAAATCTGAAAGCAAGTTAGCCATGCATCCTAAATCCCATACACAGGTTTTCTAACTTCATGGGTACACTGTGATCCCAGGCCCGCCACATACACTTCCTTATCTCAACAACTCTTTTGTGGATCAATCAATCCCACATGGACTTTCTATGAGCACTCTCTTTCCCTATTAAAGCAACAAAAAATATTTGAAAATTCATTTACTCTCCTTTTTAACAGAAGCCATTCCAGCCCTGCTCAGCCTGAGCCCCCGGTTATAGGACTAGTTGAAGAGAATAGATTTCAAACTAGCAGCAGTGAAGACAAAGGGCACAGCAGACTCCAGCCAGGCTTATTGGACATTTATAATTGGACTTATAATTCTCTAACCTTAAGTACTGAGGGTCAAATACTTCTCTGTAGTTTAATCTAACACTTAGATTGGCAGCATCAGCTTAACTCTTAACAAAGAAAACCATCAAAGTTAAGAGCTTACAAATTCTGTGAGTCTGCAAAGTTCAAGAGAACACTGGAAATTTATAATCCAAGTCAGTTTTGATAATCACAGAGCTGCACATCCTGACAGAGGAGTGAACATGTAAATGGTGCAGACTCTTTCTTCATGTTTACCAAGACGGACATTTCCATGACCTTTGTCTTCCCCAATCTTTCAAACGTGAGAGTATTTGAGTGCTGGGTCAATTACATTCTTCCCCAGACGCTAAAGCAGCTTTAAAAAATATTGTTGTCACTGTGTCAGATCAAGTGGAGAGGAGCAGAAATATGACTTGGGAGTCTCAAAAGGTATTAGGCAGCAGGTTAGGTAGAAATTAAATTCCTTTTGCTGGGATTCCATATAACACCCTGAGAGAGCGAAAATGTCCAATTCTCTTTATTAGTGCTGGATTTATAGCTCAAAATGGAGATTAAATTAAGAAAAAAATATCAGAATTGATGTCCTAAATAGCTCTTTAAATTCAAGCTCCTCAATAATGTGCTTCAGCACCTGATCTGGCAACCCAAGCTCCAGAGCCTCTCTTGAGCTCATCTGTTGCGCTCATTGCTATCAAACCAATTTTTATAAAACTGCTTTCATTACGCTAGCCCTGTGCTCAGAAAACCATAATAGCATTGAATGTCCATGAAACAAGTCTGGATTCCTCTGTCCAGCTCTCAGAAACCTCCAAAATCCAGGCTAAACTTGCCTAGTTCACCTTCTCACCAGCTGCTCCAACTAACCATTCCCCTACCTGGGATGTGGCTCATTGCCCTACAGCCTCCAGCCACACCCAGTTTACCCCAGCCTCTGGCATTTCTTTGTGCTAGTGCCCTCTACTCCAAGCATCAAAACCCACCCTCAATGCCTGGTCAAGTCCTATCTCATCATTACACCTTCCTTGACTTCTCTAGTCCAGAGGAGTCATGCCCTTTTCTGAATTGTTGCAGATTGGTGGGTCTGGTGGTAACTGATATTCACTAAGAATCCACTACAGGCTGAGAGCTCTGTACATGTTGTTTTGCAGATACTCTTTTACTTCATCTTCAGAACTCTGTAAGATAATCACAACTACCTTATTTCATCATCAACGAGAAAAGTTAGATGTTAATGCAATTTAGTTCCTCTGAAAACATGAGCTGTATGGAACCAGGAGCATGTCATTTTCCACCTTTATTCCCTAGTGATGGGTGCCCAACAAATATTTTGTTGCACTTCCACAAGTGTATAGAGTTCATAAGTGGAAGAGCTGAAGTTCGAACCTAAATCTTTCTCCAAACACTAGAGCCTTAAGTGCACATACAGACACAAGCAGGCAGTGATATATGATACAGGCAGTGACATAGCATGATAGATCGTAGCAGCTGATCATTGGCTATGACAGGGAGTGAAGCAATCCAAGACTGTACCTTCACTGAACAGCGAGGTAGCAAGGTGAGTGGCATGAGGAGCTTTGTCCCCCAGTCCTCTCCAGCACACAGTGTAAGAGCATTGTGTCTCCACCAACACACAGCATAAGTAAGATCAATGTGCTGGGAGTGCAAACGCAGCTTCAGGGCAAGTCTCTCAGCCACTGTCACCACTTCCAACCACACTGCACCCCTCAAGCCCCTCCTGCACAGAAATGCTGTTGTTGCCATTATGCCATGAAAATAATTACCAAGTTTACTAATGAAACCTTTTATGTACTAATACACTTATTCTCCAACACTTCCAAATGATCACAAAAACGCAATACATATAATCCTCCCAGCTCTAAAATCTCCATCAAGTCACAGATGCGACAGAACAAAAGCTACAGAGCACTCATATTAGGTGATGCCTACCTGTTTTAATTGGCACTGACCAGTAGTGACAGCTATGCATTGCTATAGCTCTCTGATATTTGGGGGTTCTGGGTATCCTCATGTGTCCTAATGAAAGGCATGGATACTCATGTGGCTTTTGAACCATGACATCTTAATGGTTGAAATTAAATTTAGAAAAATTTAAAGATAAAATTAAATTTAGAAAAATTAATGTCTTGTATAATTTCTCTAATCAAAAGGTAAACCAAATTGTATACCTTCTTTTTTCCACTCAACACACAAAGTGTTGACTAAAGTGAGAGCTCTATGTTTGAAATTAACATGTTCATGATACCAATGGGATCAAGAACATTTTCTCTGGCTCCTTGCTTCATAGAACTCACCATAATAAATAAAGATTTTCTCATTAAAGATAATGATTCTTGTTCAAAGGAAGATTACTAGATTAGTATTCATAAATTTGTTAATTATGCATCCTTGATTTAACGATATAGAAGCATTGAATTAGACACAATGAAAGAAGGAACAATGTGTTAGACTTAGTTGCTGCTTCTCACAGTTTGGAATTTAGGAGGGCTGTGACCTAATTCATTAATTAATAGGACTTTAAGAGAACCAAAAACCAGGAGAGGTGTTCAAATGAGGAGGAAGACCATACACCCTTCCCACCTAATGCACAGAAACAGAGAGTTCCTCTGAGCTTGAGCTTAAATTGTCTACACATTAACTTCAATTAGTTTAAATACTGAAAGGTTTCCCTCATTGTGCTATTTATTTTACTTTATCTGAAGTCCTATATGTATCTCTCCCCAACTAAACTATGCACCAAGAGCTGAGATGAAGTTTTATTTACCTTTGTCTCTTCTAATTCCCAGCACTGTTCTAGCACCATGTCACATGCCTCTAGTAAACAATTGGGAAACTGAATTTCTGGAAATTAAAAATACGAAAAGAATTTTATTTGGTTAAGTAATTAGGGCCTTTATTAGGGCCTAATATGTGCTGAGCACTGTGCTACCTATCTTATGCCTATATTAGCTTTAATCTTCATGACAACCTTACAAATTAGGATTTTTACATGTAAGGAAAAGGCTTAAAGTTGAAAAGCTAAACAAAATCGCACAGCTGTGAGTGGTAAAACTAAGAGACTCAGATCCAGGGATGTCTGTGTCCTCCAGGCTGCCTCCTTGAAGACACAAAGCAAGTGCCAGTAGCCCCTTGTGCTGACGACGGGCAATCGCACAGGGCCTCTCCACGTCCCCCAGTGGCGCCTGTGATCTGCAGTGCCATCTACAGCCTTTGTTTGCAGACCCGGTTCCGCTGCCTGCTGTGTATAAGCACTCCTGGTACCCCAGGGTAGCAGTTAGAGGTCAGCTGCTGCAACTTCAGCTGCCAGCATTTTTAAAAAGCAAAGGAAATTAGAGTGGAAATTTGGGAAATCCCATGCCACGTGGCCTCTGCAATGCTCCATCTGTCAAGAGTTGGTTGTGCAGACTTTAGAAACTGTCATTCATTTGACAACTTTGCATTATTTCTTCTGGGAAAACCCATTGCCAGGCTCAAAGCATTATCCATTTCATTTTCTTTTCTCCTGAACTTCCCAGCAAAAAGCCTTACTGTCAAATTTTCTGTGGAAGCATAATTAAAAATTTCTATTCCTAAACCATCTTTACTTACCAACCTACACACTATAATATCAAATGGAAAAATGTTTCCTTCTTTTTCTTGTTTTTTTTTTTTAATTTGAGTTATGCCATCTTATAACAGTCCCAAAAAGATATTAAGATCTGTAAAGGAAACTGCTTTTTCCAAGTTTTTGCAGAGACATCAAAGAGGCTTTAAGTCAGGGTCAATATAATACTAATAATCACATAGTTCCATTCTCTCAGCCCCAGCAGAAATCTCATGAGCTTTTCAACTTAATAATAAAAACCATCAAAATCTCTTAGAAATCCATATGCCTCCAGTGGAACAATTTAATTGTTACCAAGGCTACAAGGTTACCCAGTAGTATAGGTTAAAATAATAAAAAAAAAATGGGGAGAAGGTGATACTTCAAATCATCTCTCTCAACTTTTGCTGGGTCCTAGTGATTGTCTGCATCTATGTTTCATCCAAATAAAGAATGGTTCGGGGAAAATATGTCTTAGAATTACACTTTGTTTTTTAAGTACTTTTCTCCCCTCTTCTTGAATACAGACATAAAAGAGCTCATATATTACAGTGTCTCTGTAATTATAATATGAAATAAAAGGTATCATAAGTGTTTTGATATGATTTATATATTCTGGATTCATTTTGCAAAGTTGTAACCATGTTTACTAATTGAATCTCTCTAAGAATTTCCTAGAGTTTCCATTTCCTTTCCCAGATACACAATCTTCAAAGCACAGTTTTTGGTCTAAGAGACCAGGGTTTAAGTTGATGAAACCACTCCTTTCCCAGCTGCATTAAACTCTAAAGTTACAAAATTTCCTGGAATATTGGTTTCTTTGTCCATATACTGAGGACAATTAGACTTACCTCCAAGTGATGCTGGGAAGATAAAATAAGTAAAATACTTTATACAGTATTTGGTATATTCTATTCTATATAAATAGAATTTTCCCTACCTAAAACTATAGTTCCTTCCGGGTATAAGTGGCTCGTGCCTATAGCCCAACTACTCTCACGACAGAAGAACTGCTTGAGCACAGGAGTTGAAGGCTGCAGTGAGCTCTGATAACACCACTGCACTGCAGCCTGAGCAACAGAGCGAGATCCCATCTCTAAAAAAAAAACTACAGTTCCTACATTCATGCTTCATTTGAAAATGGCAGGATTTTTAAATAAACCAACACAAAGCAAAGGCATATTGATTCTCTTTTGTCTGTTTTTCTCTTTGAAATCTTCATTTTATAAAAAAGATCCTGTGATGCATTCTTATCATGTTCCCTTTCATGTAATAACTTAGATTGGTGATTTATCAATAATAATAATGTCAAAATATGAATGAATAACTACTATGATTCTACTTGTGAATAACAATGAGGACAAGTTTTCAAATAACACATAGGAAAATGAAAACAAAATTACTTATCTTTAATTCTTTCCTTCTTCTAACAAGAAAAAGATATTTATCAAAATATAAAACAAAAGAAAAATAACTTTATGAGTCAATTTTTGAGTAGCTATAGTTTCATAAGAGCATAGTTATACTCTGAAAAGAACCTTGTTTTCAGCTTTAGGCAAACTGGGAAGAAATTGGAATTTTGTCTCACTTCTGCCATTAAGTCCCATTATTATTTTGAGGAAATTGTTAATCTTGTTGAATCTCAAGCTAGAGCTTCTGTCAAGCTAGCCCAGGTGTCGGCCCACTAGCCCCTGTGCCAAACTCTGCCTGCTTCCTGTTTTTGTAAATAAAAGTTTGTTGAAATACAGCCACATCCACTCATTACAATAGAAGTCTATGGCTTCTACTGCACTACATCAGCAGACTTGAATAGTTGCAACAGACACCAAAAGGCTCATGAAACCTAAAATATTTGCTATCTAGCTCTTATATAAATTTTCAGTTTTGATGAATTTCAATTTGACAATTTTTTATGGTTTGTGCTTTCTATATTCTACTTAAGAAATAATCTATGCTAACATCACAAAGATTTCTCCTATTTTTTTCTATAAGTTTTAGAGTTTTAAGTTTTACATTTAGTTTTTTAATTCAATGCAAGTTAATTTTGTATATAATATAAAACAATAATTGAGTTTTCATTTTTTGTAATATAGATATCTAGTTGCTCCAGCAGTATTTACTAACATACTTTCCTTTCTCATTAGATTGCTTTGGCACCTTTGTTGGAAATTAATTGACCATGTATTTGTGGTCTTTTTCTCAACTCTACTCTGTTCCACAAATTTCTATGTCTCACCTATGTCATTACTATATGGAAGTGATTATAGTGGAATTATAGAAATACTTGAAATCAGATAGGGTAAGTTCTATAACTTTGTTCTTTTTCAGATATTTTGGCTATTATGAATCTTCTGAATTGTTGTATAAATTTTAGAACAAGCTTGTCCAGGTGTGATGAGAGATGGTGAACAAGAAATACCTCTAGCCAGAGTGTCTCTGGAAGAAGGAAAGACTTCAGATGAAAGTGAAAAAACAAACAGGCAGACAAACATCAATGTGATGAGGGCCAGAAGGAAGCGTGCCTGAACCTACAGGAGACTCCATGGGAAGAGGCTGCAGAGCAGAACTGGAAGGAGAAAGCCACTGGCAGGGTCTAAGCCCTGAGAGGCTTGGAGGCCAGAGAAAAGGGTAGGTGGAGGGGTTAAAATTCCCCTCCCCTGCATCTCGGACTTCTGGTAGGCTCCCAAGCTGCTGGAGAGACCTGCCAACACCAGCCCAGAGACTACTGCAGCCAGCAAGCAAAGAGCCTCTTGCAGACAGGGCACCAGGTTCCAAGCTCCCAGGGACACCTCCTGCCCCACAGACCTGAGCCAATTGGCAGGCGCAATATTGCTTCATTCTCCCCTGCCCCTCCCCTACCTGCAGCTGCCAAGAGAGACGATGTAGCCACCACCCGGAGGCATCCACAGAGAATGGGATCTTTCCTTTTGGGGCCCTGCAGTGGACTGAGAGGTGAATCAGACTGTGAGCTCCCTACTCGCCCGGCCTCCCTGGTGCTGCTTGCCTGGTGACTCCAGCACCTCTTGTGTTGTCCTGGATAGAGCTGGAGCCCATTCTACTAAGTGGAGTATCCCAAGAATGAAAAAACAAACACCACATGTACTCACTATCAAACTGGTATTAACTGACCAACACTTATGTGCGCATAGAATAGTAACATTCATCGGGCATTGGGCAGGTGGGCATGCTGGAAGCACTGACTTGGGCGAGGCAAAAGCAATATATATAACCGAAACATTTATACCCCTGTCATATGCTGGAAAAACAAAGAATCAGCTTGTCCAATTCTAAAAACATTGTTCATTTTTTAAATTCTGTTTTTAATTAGCAAATTAAAATTGCATATATTTATCATGTACAACATATTTTTTTGAAACATGTGCACATTGCAGAATGGCTAAATTGATCTGAAAACAAACTGGCTGAAGAAAAAGAAAAGTGGCTGGGATACTAGTAAAGATTGCATGGAATCTATACTGTAGAACAATTTGGAGAGAATTGACATCTTAACAGTATTAAGTCTTGTATCCATGAACAAGATATAAATCTCTATTTATTTATATTTTAAATTATTTTAACAATGTTTTATGGTCTATGGTATATAAGCTTTTATATATTTTTAAAGATATAGTAGTACCAATTTACCGGTGGGTACATGTGGTGTTTGTTTTTCCATTTTTGTGATACTTCACTTAGAAGAATGGACTCCAGCTCCATCCAGGATACTACAAGAGGTATTAGTTCACCATCATTTTTTATGGCTGAATAGTACTCCATGGTGTACATATACCACATTTTATTAATCCACTCTTGTATTAATGGCCATTTGGTTTGTTTTCACACCTTTGCAATTGTGAATTATGCTGCTATAAACATTCGAGTATAGATGTCTTTTTTATAGAATGTCTTTTTTTTCATTTTGGTTAATACCCACTAGTGGGATTGTAGGATCAAATTGTAGTTCTACTTTTAGTTCTTTGCAGTATCTCCATACTGCTTTCAATAGAGGTTGTACTGGTTTGCAGTCCCACCAGCAGTATATGAATGTTTCTATCTCTTTTCATCCACGCCAGCATTTGTTGTTTTGGGAATTTTTGATAAAAGCCATTCTCACTGCAGTTAAGTGATATCTCATTGTGGTTTTGATGTGCATCTCCCTGCTGATTAGGGATGTTGAGCATTTTTTCATATGTTTGTTGGCCAAAGTATTTCTTTTGTTTACTTTAAAAAGTAGTTTTTATATTCAAGAAGACTGGGAAACATTGTCCTAGGCCAATTTGTAGTAAAATTTTTACTAACTGCCGATTAGGAAAGTAAATTTGTTCAAGTTCTACATCGAGTTAGTGAAAGTACAGGGACTTGGACCCAGGTCTCTTAACTTCTAGTCTGGCTAATGGTTTCATTACTTCAGAACAAGAAAAAGTCTTAACTTTTCTGTTTAATTGGCAATAATTACTCTTTTTAATCTCTACTCAACTACTGTTTTCAGTTCTAGCATCCGTTAATTTTATACTTGATCCCTGGCTTTGGCTCAGCTAATCTCTCCTTTATTTGTGGATGCAACTTATATTTTTTTTCCCTGGGTATCACTATTTAAATTCCATTTGCCCTTTAGGAGCCAGTTTTGACCCTCTTCCTGATATTACCTGCCTGAAACCCCCCCAATCCAGTGTAATTTCTCTTACCTCTTAACTCTCATAAGCATTTCTAAGTCATTCTAAAGGTAATTAATTGTTTCTGTAACATTATTCTTGATGTACTGCTTGATTTTCATTAATTTGTAAGTTATTTATTGAGTTTTTACTATGTTTTAAGAACCAAGGATTTAGCTGGGCTGGCAGGGCTCACACCTGTAATCCCATGACTTTGGGAGGATTTACTGAGGCCAGGAGTTAGAGACCAGACTGAGCAAGTGTAAGACACTGTCTTTACAAAAACTAGAAAAATTATCCAGGCATGGTGGCACATACCTGTAGTCTCAGCTACTCAGGAGGCTGAGGCAGAAAGATGGCTTAAGCCTAGGAGTTTGAGGTTGCAGTGAGCTATAATCACACCACTGCCCTCATGCCTGGGCAACAAAACTAGACCCTGTCTCAAAAACAAACAAACAGAAAAAACAAAAACAAAACAAAACAAAAATCCTGAGGATTCACTGGTACTCAAGAAACACATAGTCTCCTGTTTTGGATTTGACAAGCTAATAAACTTTTTTTTTTTCCTGCAGTTACCCTGTTTCTTCTAAGCGTTTGCAAATGGACAGCAACTTTATCTCTATCCTAAAATAGTGTCTAGTGTTGAGTAGGTTCAAAAAACACATGTCAAATTACCTTCTCAAGAAAAGAAGTGGTTCTTTTTCTTTTACACAGCACCTGCTCTATTTTTCTGTGAAGATTTCCTGATTTTGTGAGATTAATGTAGCTTTCCTTGAATGAAAATTTTTGGGTGGTTCAGATGAAAGTGTGGCACTGATTTAGTACCTTGAAGTTATTTTGAATTACCCAACAATCCTAACCTTTGTTATTGCAAAGGAAGGGATGGGAGAGAACAAAAAGATGAGTTATGAATGGTATTTTATATCAAAGAAATGCAAAGTCTCATAGTAGGAAGAGGTAAGTGGCATCTCCTTGCCATGCAATGACTCTAAAAATGAAACTATTAGGAGCAGAGTAATTTTAACAGGAAGATTTATTTTGGAATGGTTCTTTGTATTATAGGCAATCATTTTAATGAGCACTTGAATAATATGTTCAGTGGTATAGACACTTGTGTTAGTGACGAAAATATTCAGTAGCTTTAGTTTTAAAAGGTGTGGTAATATAGAGAAAAATTTTCTTTAGATTTCTTTATATTCTGAGATTCTTATATTTTTCATGGTGTAAATAGAAGTTATTCCAGAGAGTGGCATTTGTTCATTTGGGCCTCAAAATGTACTGAAGCTTGCTTATTGGTGATGGCTTCTGGTTCCCGATACTTGAATTATTTCTAAATTAAGTAATGTGGCACAAAAGAATTTCTTTCTTTGTTTTATGTTATAGTCACTGAAGGGAAAGTTACTGGCTTTGCATGTAGTGCAATGATGATGACTTTAGCTCAGGTGGTGAGAGGGTCAGTGACTAGATGGGATCATTTCATTGATACCATCAGTGAAATTGAATATTGGAAAGTCCGTCATTGCATATCTCCCCTCACTGGCTTACTAACACCTGGAGGATTTGTTTATTTATTAAACAGAGATTCAAACACATCATTTAACAGTTATATAGGAAAGGCTTAAAATGTGAGTGCATCTAAGGAGTGCACCATATGTTTAAAAGTGGGAGAGGCAATACCATTGGACTCTTCAGAATTTTTTTCCTGTGTCTTAATCAGGGCTTATTTGATTGCAAAGCACAGAAATGTCTCCAGCTTTATAAATATAAATGAGAATGTATCAGAAAGATGCAGCTACCTCTTATAAAACTCTGGGGTGGAAAGTGAATTTGGTATCAACTTACTATGGCAGTTTCAGGGAGAACATATACAATCAGTGCGGAGGTAAGATAACTGGGTTTGCTATGGCCCAGGGTCTGGAAGTTCATCTGGGACTCCAGGCGAAGGCCTGGCTTTTTTGTCTTTCATCCTTGAAGTGTTACAAATTGGCCCCTCTTTTTACTTTCAAAGGTGTCCTAGTGTGGTTGATAGAATAACGGTCCCTGAAAGATATCGGGTCCTAATCCCCGGAACCTATAAATGTTACCTTAAAGAAAAAAGTGTCTTTGTAGATGTGATTATTAAGGATCTTGATAAGAAGAGTTTCTCCTGGATTATCCCAGTGGGCTCTAAATGCAATCAATCATAGGTCTCCTTATAAGAGAAAGACCTGGCTCACAGACACTGGAGTCATGTGGCCATGAGATAAGGAATGCTGGCAAGCTACAGAAGCTGGAAGAGGCACGGAATTGATTCTCCTCTAGAGCCTCCAGACAGCGTGTAGCCCCCACTGCCACCATGATTTTGGCCCAGTAGTGACCTCCAGAAATGTAGGAGAATGAATTTCTATTGTTTTAAGTCACCAAATTTGTAGTAATTTGTTATGGCACTCCTAGGAAACTAATACACCAAGCTTAGAGACAAACTGGGTGGTTATTCTTCTTTTAAAGCACTAGTCCCAGAACCTGGAAGGCTATCTGATCGGATGCAATACTGTTCCCATCTCTTACTCCACGCAGGCTGGCATAGTCGTTCCTCCTCTCTGTGCCTCTTCATTCTTCTCTCTCTTTGTAGACAGACTTTCCTCTACCTAATTTGCCAGACCTCCCTGACAAGCCTACCTGTTTCCAAATACACGTAAATCTAAAACGTTTTGTGTCTGAATCTAATGGTCCCGTTTTCTCAGTATACCAATCCTAATTCCCTAGGGGGGATAATGAGATTGGCGCAGACCTGTCTCTAGACTCCTTCCTCATGTGTTAGTTATGTTTTCTTTATCTAATCAGGTACGAGGTATGGTAGGGAGGCTCGTAGACTAGAAACGTGCTTGTGAGGCCCACTTTTTTGAGGGTATGTATAAATGGTGGGAAGTTCAAGAGAAGGAGTCCTGGGCCAAGAAGACCTTTCCAATAGTGTTCACTTGCTAAAAAAAATTAACCCAGTAAATATTAAGCTTTCCAGTGCTCACAAATATTTATTGCTGCAGCCAAGAGAAATTTTTAGATCAAAAAGAGAGGTTTTAATTAGAAATTCCTTGGTGATATATTTTCCTTACATATTTCATGTCTGAAGTTTTGTGAGTTGAAGTTTAGAAAATACTAATTTCCTTGATATCATCTCTGAATGTCAAATCAATCACATAATATTCTTCCTGTAAAATTAAAAAGAATTTTTTGAAGTTTTTATTGGTCTGCTTGCTTTCCATTATGTGATCATCATTCACTCACTGAATATTATAGTCTATTGGGAAATATATTGGAAAGAGCAATGAATTTCAGAAGTTCCTGAACTATACTTCCTTTAGGACAATATTGATATTAACTTCTTTTCTTAGTAAGTGTTCAATAAATAAAACTTATTCATGTCCAGGTCCTGCTTGCAACCTTTCTGGAAAAGTCCCACATGTTAAATAAATTTGTGTGTGTGTCTCTTTTCATTGCAGTTGTGAAATGAAGCCAGCATGATAACACACTGAACTCTTTTGCATCTTATCTTCCCTTGCCTGCTTTCCCTTTTTCCTTTCCATTTTGGGCTTATGTCTTCCAAATATAGAGTTAGCATCTAAATTCTTGCCTCAGAGGTCCCAGAATTTCTAGAGGACCCAGGCCAAGACAATACCTAATACCTTTCTTGTGATTGAAGAGAAGTTATTGCCTTGGATTCTATTTTCTGACTTTAAGTTATACTTTCTTTACGAATATCTTTCTGATATGTAAGAATCCAGTGGTGGATTTTTATGCCATATATTACTGACTAGGACATAATCTAAATTATCTAGATATAGGTAATCAGATTCTATACCATCTTCTATCAAACAAAAAAAAAAGAAAAAAAAGGAAAGAAAATAATAACAATAATAACAGCCAAAAAAAAGAAAGCCTAAATTAATAGAGGTTTGAATTTTAATAGAGAATGGGCTTATGAGCTAAGAAGACGTTTGTCCAAAAATGGATCTAGGATTATCTGTGAAAATAGGATAATCTCTTTTATATTCCATCCAAAGAAAAAATGTTTGGGAGCCTTTATTTTCATTTGTATGGAACTACATGTATTTTTACATTTATTTTATAAAATACCTTGAGATATTTCAGAGTACTGCAATAGCTAGGCACATTTATAAGTAGAATAAAATTTTGATTTTAAAGTTACAGGAAG